>NC_133332.1:107141947-107741947 GCF_042186555.1 Aquarana catesbeiana | reverse complement strand
CTTGAGTAGCGCCCGCATATGAAAACGGTGGTCAAAACACACATGTGAGGTATCGCCACGATCGTTAGAGTGAGAGCAATAATTCTATCCCTAGACCTCCTCTGTAACTCAAAACATGCAACCTGTAGAATTTTTTAAACTTTGCCTATGGAGATTTTTAAGCGTAAAAGTTTGACGCCATTCCATGAGCGGGCGCAATTTTGAAGCGTGACATGTTGGGTATCAATTTACTCAGCGTAACATTATCTTTCACAATATAAAAAAATTGGGCTAACTTTACTGTTGTCTTATTTTTTTATTCAAAAAACTGAATTTTTCCAAAAAAAGTGCGCTTGTATGACTGCTGAGCAAATACAGTGTGAAAAAAAGTATTGCAATGACCACCATTTTATTCTCTAGGGTGTTAGAAAAAAAACAATACAATGGGACAGAAAGTATTCAGACCCCCTTAAATTTTTCACTCTTTGTTATATTGCAGCCATTTGCTAAAATCATTTAAGTTAATTTTGTCCTCATTAATGTACACACAGCACCCCATATTGACAGAAAAACACAGAATTGTTGACATTTTTGCAGATTTATTAAAAAAGAAAAACTGAAATATCACATGGTCTTAAGTATTCAGACCCTTTGCTCAGTATTTAGTAGAAGCACCCTTTTGATCTAATACAGCCCTGAGTCTTTTGGGGAAAGATTAAACAAGTTTTTCACACCTGGATTTGGGGATCCTCTGCCATTCCTCCTTGCAGATCCTCTCCAGTTCTGTAAGGTTGGATAGTAAACGTTGGTGGACAGACATTTTTAGGTCTCTCCAGAGATGCTCAATTGGGTTTAAGTCAGGGCTCTGGCTGGGCCATTCAAGAACAGTCACAGAGCTGTTGTGAAGCCACTCCTTCGTTATTTTAGCTGTGTGCTTAGGGTTATTGTCTTGTTGGAAGGTAAACCTTCGGCCCAGTCTGAGGTCCTGAGCACTCTGGAGAAGGTTTTCGTCCAGGATATCACTGCATTTGGTGCATTCATCTTTCCCTCAATTGCAACCAGTAGTCCTGTCCTGCAGCTGAAAAACACCCCCACAGCATGATGCTGCCACCACCATGCTTCACTGTTGGGACTGTATTGGACAGGTAATGAGCAGTGCCTGGTTTTCTCCACACATACCGCTTAGAATTAAAGCCAACAAGTTCTATCTTGGTCTCATCAGACCAAAGAATCCTAATTCTCACCATCTTGGAGTCCTTCAGGTGTTTTTTTTAGCAAACTCCATGCAGGCTTTCATGTGTCTTGCACTGAGGAGAGGCTTCTGTCGGGCCGCTCTGCCATAAAGCCCCGACTGGTGGAGGGCTGCAGTGATGGTTGACTTTCTACAACTTTCTCCCATCTCCCGACTGCATCTCTGGAGCTCAGCCACAGTGATCTTTGGGTTCTTCTTTACCTCTCTCACCAAGGCTCTTCTCCCCGGATAGCTCAGTTTGGCCGGACGGCCAGCTCTGGGAAGGGTTCTGGTCGTCCCAAACGTCTTCCATTTAAGGATTATGGAGGCCACTGTGCTCTTAGGAACCTTAAGTGCAGCAGAAATTTTTTTGTAACCTTGGCCAGATCAGTGCCTTGCCACAATTCTGTCTCTGAGCTCTTCAGGCAGTTCCTTTGACCTCATGATTCTCATTTGCTCTGACATGCACTGTAAACTGTAAGGTCTTATATAGACAGGTGCGTGGCTTTTCTAATCAAGTCCAATCAGTATAATCAAACACAGCTGGACTAAAATGAAGGTGTAGAACCATCTCAAGGATGATCAGAAGAAATGGACAGCACCTGAGTTAAATATATGAGTGTCACAGCAAAGAGTCTGTATACTTAGGACCATGTGATATTTCAGTTTTTCTTTTTTAATAAATCTGCCAAATCTGACATGCTAAAATGTCAACAATTCTGTGTTTTTCTGTCAATATGTGGTGCTGTGTGTACATTAATGAGGAAAAAATGAACTTAAATGATTTTAGCAAATGGCTGCTGTCATGAACCTTGGAATACTGGAATGTCATGAAGCTTGGAATACTGAAGTATTTCTCCTCTGATTCATAATGCTGGGACAAATACTGTTAGGAGATGCTGATGTCAATTCCAGCCACATGTCTGTCTGTTGCCTGCTAGAATGTGTATTGTAAATAAGTCTAGTATGGGATCTAAGAGTCATTACATCCCCATTGTTGTTTGTGTTAATTAACTCCGCTTTTGTGTGAAGAAGAGTTCGGTGTTGATTTGTGATAATGTTGATTGTGTTTTCTGAGCTACAAGACGGCCAGTCTGGCCTAAAGGTCATGACTGAATCATCTAGGCTGTCTAAAGGGATTAGTTAATTAGCCCATGTTAATTAGGTTTCTGGTCACAGGTGTATGTTCAGAGTAATATGAGCAGGAGGTATGCACCTCCTCTTTTACTGTATAAAAGAGCCTGTATTCCTTTCAATAAAAGAGATCCCTGTTTGAACTTACATACAGCCTGCCTGGTGTTTGTTCTGAGCTACACAACTGGATTAGAACGGCACATAGCTGTAGTTCTAGTCCCGGAGCATCGGATGACCGAACCATCAGATGTTGCGATCTGCAATCTTATTCTATAGCTGCAGAGGAGTGTCGGGAGAGTGGAATCGAGCAAGCAGGGGCTCGTTACAGCTGCAATATAACAAAGAGTGAAAAATTTAAGGGGGTCTGAATACTTTCCGTCCCCACTGTATATAATGTTTGGGGGTCCTAAGTAATTTTCTAGCAAAAAAAACTGTTTTAAACTTGTAAACACCAAAATCTCAAAACGAGGCTAGTCCTTAAGTGATAGAACCACTACTAATCCTAGGCAGACCATGGAAAGTGATCTCAATGGATTTCATTGTAGAACTTCCCCCGTCAGAAGGTTGTATTGCCATTTATGTAGTGGTGGATCGGCTGTCCAAGATGACACATTTTTTTACCAATGAAAGGCACACCATCTGCTCTGGAAACAGCATGGATTTTCATCAAAGAAATAGTGAGGCTCCATGGGATCCCAGCTAACATTGTTTATGTCCGGGGGGTGCAATTCACCTCAAGATTTTGGCAATCTCTTTCAGAAACCCTGAAGATTTAATTGTCCTTTTCCTCAGCCTACTACCCCCAAACCAATGGTCAAACTGAAAAAGACCAACCAGACCCTGGAGCAATACATACACTGCATTTCTTCTTTCTCTCAAAATGATTGGGTATCATTACTTCCACTAGCTGAATTTGCATACATCGATTCTAAACACTCCACAATCAAGCAATCTTCGTTCTTTGCCAATTACGGCTTTCATCCGTCATTTCTACCCAATACAATTCCTGACTGCTCCATTCCAGCTGTGGTAGAAACAGTAACCTTTTTGCAATCTAACAAACTGTTGCAGGAAGCCTTGACCAAAGTGCAAGAATACAATAAGAGAGCTTTTGACAGGAAGAGACTTGGGGAATTAATCCTGGAACCTGGTGCTCAGGTATGTTTATCCACAACCAACTTGAAATTAGCCTGACCATCAAAGCAACTGGAAACAAAGTTTCTGGGGCCATTCTTGGTCAAAAGAAGGATCAATGATGCTGCTTATGAATTGGAATTACCAGCCTCCTTCAAAATCCACCCGGTCTTCCATGTGACCCTACTAAAGCCTGCAACTCCTGACACTTTTCTCGTGCGGAATACAGGACCACCCGAGCCAATGTTTGTGGATGTGGAAGAGGAGTATGAGGTTGAGGCAATTTTGGATTGCAGAAAAAGGAGAAATCAAACATAGTACCTAATCAAATGGAAAGGTTACGGTCCTGAAGAAAATGTTTGGAGAACCTGAAAACAACATCAATGCCAGAAGACCTATCTAAGCGTTCAACCAAGCCCACCCAGGGAAGATGGCTCATTGGGAGGGGGCAATGTCAGGAAGGCTCTGCCAGAAGACAGAATAATAGCCGCAGACAAATCCTAATTCCAGGAATGCCTTGAAGAAGAGGAGCGTTAGCATGTGCAAATGCATGTGCGAATGTGCGCGGCGCATTCCGTGACAGATAAGGGCAGCAAATGGGCTATTTAAGCTGGATCAGCACCCAGGATCAGTGCTGTCTCATCTACAGCATTCTGTGATTGTCCTGTTTCCTGTTACCTGCATCTGTTCCTAAAATACTGACCCGGCTTGTTCCTGACTATTCCTGTTATCCACCTGCATCGACCCCGGCTTGTTCTTTGACCATTCTTCTGCCTCTGCATCTGTACTTGATCTGATCGTTCTATGTATGACTCTGCTTACAGTGCCTTGCAAAAGTCTTCACCTCCCTTGGCTTTTTACCTATTTTGTTACATTACAGCCTTTAGTTCAATGTTTTTTAATCTGAATTATATGTGATGAATCAGAACACAATAGTCTAAGTTGGTGAAGTAAAATTAGAAAAATATATACATAAAACCTTTTTTTCAGAAATAAAAAACTGATAATTGGCATGTATGTATTCACCCCCTTTGTTATGAAGCCCATAAAAAGCTCTGGTGCAACCAATTACCTTCAGAAGTCACATAATTAGTGAAATGATGTCCACCTGTGTGCAACCTAAGTGTCACGTGATCTGTAATTACTTATACACACCTTTTTGAAAGGCCCCAGAGGCTGCAACACCTAAGCAAGAGGCACCACTAACCAAACACTGCCATGAAGACCAAGGAACTCTCCAAACAAGTAAGGGACAATGTTGTTGAGAAGTACAAGTCAGGGTTAGGTTATAAAAAAATATCCAAATCTTTGACGATCCCTAGGAACACCATCAAATCTATCATAACCAAATGGAAAGAACATAGTACAACAGCAAACCTGCCAAGAGACGGCCACACACCAAAACTCACGGACCAGGCAAGGAGAGCATTAATCAGAAAGGCAGCACAGAGACCTAAGGTACCCTGGAGGAGCTGCAGAGTTCCACAGCAGAGACTGAAGTATCTGTACATAGGACGACAATAAGCCGTATGCTCCATAGAGTTGGGCTTTATGGCAGAGTGGTCAGAAGAAAGCCATTACTCTCAGCAAAAAACAGAATGGCACGTTTTGAGTTTGCGAAAAGGCATGTGGAAGACTCCCAAAATGTATGGACGAAGGTGCTTAAGTCTGATGAGACTAAAATTGAACTTTTTGGCCATCAAAGAAAACGCTATGTCTAGCGCAAACCCAACACATCACCCAAAAAACACCATCCCTACAGTGAAACATGGTGGTGGCAGCATCATGCCATGGGGATGTTTTTCAGCAGTCGGGACTGGGAAACTGGTCAGAGTTGAGGTAAAGATGGATGATGCTAAATACAGGGATATTCTTGAGCAAAACCTGTACCATTCTGTGTGTGATTTGAGGCTAGGATGGAGGTTTACCTTCCAGCAAGACAATGACCCCAAACACACTGCTAAAGCAAGACTTGAGTGGTTTAAGGGGAAACATGTAAAAGTGTTGGAATGACCTAGTCAAAGCCCAGACCTCAATCCAATAGAAAATCTGTGGTCAGAGTTAAAGATTGCTGTTCACAAGCGCAAACCAACCAACTTGAAGGAGCTGGAGCAGTTTTGCAAAGAAGAATGAGCAAAAATACCAGTGGTAAGATGTTGTAAGGATCACAGAGACTTATCCAAAGCGACTTGGAGCTGTGATAGCTGCAAAAGGTGGCTCTACAAAGTATTGACTTTGGGGGTGAATAGTTATGCACATTGACTTTTTCTGTTATTTTGTCCTATTTGTTGTTTGCCTTACAATAAAGAAAAAAAACATCTTCAAAGTTGTGGACATGTTCTGTAAATTAAATGATGCAAATCCTCAAACAATCCATGTTAATTCCCGGTTTTGAGGCAACAAAACATGAAAAATGCCAGGGGGGTGAATAATTTTGCAAGGCACTGTATGTTCCAGTCTCTTCAGAGCTACCAAGTTTCTAGCACCTGTACATCTACCACTGGAACCTGCTCTACGGCTAAAGTACCACCCTGTTCCTGCTCTAAGAAGATCCGCTGCCATCTGGCGTACACCAGTAGCCCAGCAGCAAGCATATCTACCAGCACTCGTGCAACTCGGCACACCTGCGCCACCTGTATACTCTACCAGGGGACCCCAGTCAAAGGTGTAAGAGAGGTCTTCCTCTGCATAGACCAGGCTCTACCCACCAGGTATATGACAGCACCCCTTTAAATAACTTCAGACCAGGCTTAGAACAGTTGACGCAACTTTACCTAAAAGTTTTGGCCAAACAGTTCCATTTGAACAATAACAGTAACATGTCCCTATCTATCTCTACGGCTGCCCAGTCATACTGTACCTCCAAAAGGTTGTAGTCCATTACTGGGTGTTCTCCAAGCCCTGGCTGATCTCTGGGTCCCCGGTGCCTCTGACGGACTGCAAGGCACAGCAATCTTCCTACGCACTCACAGCATGTACGGCTAAGAGCGGCCCTGGAACCCGGCCTTCTCCCTTTTTACATCATAGGTGGGCAGGCTGGATCCCAAAATCCCAGAAAAGCGGGACACAAATTAACTCTTCTCTACCTAGCCTGGGTCAGGCACTAGCTAAGCTTTACAACTCTATAGGCAACCTGCCTACAAGTTTGCCACAATGCTCCAATATGCTGTGCATACTAGCACATTATGGCTAACAGCTCCTTTTTTTGTTGCAGAGTTGAACAATAACAGTAACATGTCCCTATCTATCTCTACGGCTGCCCAGTCATACTGTACCTCCAAAAGGTTGTAGTCCATTACTGGGTGTTCTCCAAGCCCTGGCTGATCTCTGGGTCCCCGGTGCCTCTGACGGACTGCAAGGCACAGCAATCTTCCTACGCACTCACAGCATGTACGGCTAAGAGCGGCCCTGGAACCCGGCCTTCTCCCTTTTTACATCATAGGTGGGCAGGCTGGATCCCAAAATCCCAGAAAAGCGGGACACAAATTAACTCTTCTCTACCTAGCCTGGGTCAGCCACTAGCTAAGCTTTACAACTCTATAGGCAACCTGCCTACAAGTTTGCCATAATGCTCCAATATGCTGTGCATACTAGCACATTATGGCTAACAGCTCCTTTTTTTGTTGCAGAGTTTAATTTTGAAGTATACTGTATTTCCCCCTTTCTGTAAATGTTATTTAGTAAATGCAGCCTAAACATAAAACGTTTTCCAGTGAAACTATAGGTAATGTATTCCCTGTTATATATTATGTTTTTACAATGAAGTGATTAAACATGACTGTTGAAGTTTTTTGGAACCTTAAGGCAATAATTATGTGAGTCAGAAGTAAAAGACTTCATCTTAAACTCAATGAGTACACAATAAGTCATACATTTACTATCCACTTGAGCTCATAGTTTTAGAGACACTGTGATGAGCATCTGGTTTCAATACCACTTTTCTTTTTTTCCTCAGGTTTAAATTAGCCCTATTGTATATGGATATAGTAAAAGTATGTGTTTTTTTTTGTTTATCTTTTTAAATATGTTTATTGATTTCTAGAGAAAAGATAGCAGTACAAAAATCCAACGAAGATTTAGGTACAAACCATAACACCTTTGATGTACACAGTAAAATAAGGCATATAAAAGATATTTTCATACATTAGGCCACAATATGACACACAGCAGGATAATTGCTAACTTGAGATAAGTGGAAAAGTATGTTTTTTTAACTCAGCTGCCCCAGGCAGCACCCTAACTTCTTTTACACAGAACACAAACATCTAAACGTGCATGAATGCACATGTAAATGTATTTCAATGGCCAGAATAATTAATATTCTGCCAAGTAGAATGCATATATGCTCAAAGGCCATATGCACATAAACGTGCCTACATATTGTAACTACCAGACTGACTCTCTGGAGATCTCCCAGGGCAAGGTAGGTAAGATTTAAGCACACCGCTATCTTCCAGAGAGACCTGCTACATGTGGCAGTCTCTCCCCTTGTAAGTCTCTGCACCGTGCTGTGGTACTCACACTGTCCTGCTTGATCCCGCTGCCTCTCAGGGAAGTCTCCTTTCAAGCTTTTCCTGTTGTCAGAATCCTCCCAGGCCAGCTCCTGAGCCCTAGCCCAAGGCAGAGTTCCTCCCCCCGAACTAGTGGGTTCACCTCAAGGGCCACCGACAGTCCCCTCAGCACTCCATCTTCCACCTGACTCCCCTCCCAGCATGACTTATTCCTATTTGATGGGTCACTTAGTCCCCTGCCAGGCCCTTAAATATGCAGAACAGCCGTCCTAGCCTCCACCCTCAAGTTTCCAGAATGTTCTCAAACTTTCCAGAACCAGGGGGAGGCACCAAAGAGCTATCTGTATGAGTCATGCTGCCCTGAACTCTAGTAACCCTGACCCAATTACAGATTTACAGGGTTTAAACATGAGTCAGAGTGCAGAGCAGAGAATGGACTGATCGCTGTGTGTGACCGGATGGTGAGCTGCAGTTATGCTGGGACTGGTGAGCTGCTGCTGTGGGGATTTACTAACTGTTGCTAGAGAGTCTGCGCCCTTTAGGAACTGACCATACAGACACCTAGTAGCCTTATTGCTGCTGCAAGCTTGACTGAGACTATTCTCATATGCACCAATGGTACAACTGGTCCCCAATGATAGCCGGCTAAAGAGTTAGGACTAAAGACTGTCTTTTTGTAGCTGCTACACAGAGAAAATGGTTACATAACAGTCCATGAAGATGGTAAACAGTCCTATAATAAGGTAGCTCTTCAATAAATCCAGCAAGGTGGAAGGAGAGAGAATTGTAGTACTAAATATTATTGTGCCATGTCCTTTGCTTATTTTCTAATTCCCATTCAAAGGTCACAGCCCTCAGTTCCTAACTCAGTTTCGGAGTAACAGCTCTCTTAGAGCCCTTTCACACTGGGGCGGCGTCGGCGTCGGCAGTAAAACGCCGCTATTATTAGCGGCGTTTTACCGTCGGTATGCGGCCGCTAGCGGGGCGGCTAGCGGCCAAGAAAGGGTTAAATACCACCGCAAGGCGCCTCTGCAGAGGCGCTTTGCCGGCGGTATAGCCACGCCGTCCCATTGATTTCAATGGGCAGGAGCGGTAAAGGAGCGGTATACACACCGCTCCTTCACCACTCTGAAGATGCTGCTGGCAGGACTTTTTTTACCGTCCTGCCAGCGCATCGCTCCAGTGTGAAAGCCCTCGGGGCTTTCACACTGGAATGCAAGCAGCGGCACTTTCGGGTCGGTTTGCAGGCGCTATTATTAGCGCAATAGCGCCTGCAAACCGCCCCAGTGTGAAAGGGCTCTAAGTGCCACCAACCTCTCGTTAAACCTTACCATCCTTTATGTGTGGGAGAAATCCCTACTCTCTGCCTTCAAGGGTGGATTGTACAGTCAAAAGGGAACTAACCCCTTCCTACACACCCCTTCACATATACAGGTGTGCTCATAAGTTTACATACCCTGGCAGAATTTTTGATTTCTTGGCCATTTTTCAGAGAATATGAATGATAACACAAAAACTTTTCTTTCACTCATGGTTAGTGTTTGGCTGAAGCCATTTATTATCAATCAACTGTGTTTACTCTTTTTAAATCATAATCACAACAGAAACTACCCAAATTACCCTGATCAAAAGTTTACATACCCTGGTGATTTTGGCTTGATAACATGCACACAAGTTGACACAAAGGGGTTTGAATGGCTATTAAAGGTAACCACCCTCACCTGTGATCTGTTTGCTTGTAATTAGTGCGTGTGTATAAAAGGTCAGTTAGTTTCTGGACTCCTGACAGACCCTTGCATATTTCATCCAGTGCTGCACTGACGTTTCTGGATTCTGAGTCATGGGGAAAGCAAAAGAATTGTCAAAGGATCTGCGGTAAAAGGTAGTTGAACTGTATAAAACAGGAAAAGGGATATAAAAAGATATCCAAGGAATTGAGAATGCCAATCGGCAGTGTTCAAACTCTAATCAAGAAGTGGAAAATGAGGGGTTCTGTTGAAACCAAACCACGGTCAGGTAGAAATATGTGCAACACTTATGAAACAGTATTCATTCATCTACTATAATGTAGAGCAATGATAAGGATCTATTGTATTAAATAAATGCAAAAAGTGCCAAAAAGAATCAAACAGTAAAAAAATGTATAAGATAAAAGTAAAAATAAAAACATGAAATATTGATGTGCAAATTCAGTCCTATTTTATGCAAAAGGAAGAAAGAGAAAAGTGCTCCGTCCTGAAAATATTGAAAATATTGTGTCTGCTGGGAGAGATTCACCACTCCTCCACCTTGGTGTTCGTATAAACAGACACACTGCTTACCAGAACCTTTAATCCACAAGGGATCAAACAATGCTCAAAGGTATGCTCCCAAGGACAACTACAGCTCACTTCCAACCTACTCCACAAGGCTTTGGCATGTAACCTTTCAGCTACATTTAGGTTATAAGGAAACAAGGAGGAGCTTTAGTTCAAAACCGCGTGGCATTTTATTTAAGATAAAAAGTATACAATAGGAGTAAAAATATCAGGCATGTAAAACATCCAGAGTGCACAGCCCAGACTTGGCTTGTTTGGCTTGTGCGCACTGACGTCACCACTAGCACCGCTCGGCGCATTTCCCCTAAACAGTTGTTATCTGGAATTGGAGGCTAGCGCGCGGCCTCATCCCTATGCCTTATATAGCAGACAATACCAGAACTGCCCTTGTCATGTATCGGAACCCCTGCGGTTAAACGTAAAACACTTCTGCACAAGATAACATTATCTAACAAAAAAAAAAAAAAAAAACAAGATTCAATGATAAAACATGGGGAAAGGCTTGTAAGGACCTACACCAGTATAGAAAAGAATTTACAGTGACTGCTACTGTGTCTGGAAGGTCCAGAAGCTTGTTATTATGTATAAAACAAACAAAATAAAATTTATTGGTATTCTAATCCACCTTACTATTGGTGATTGTTGCAAGGGGGTGAACAAATAGACATAAACAAGATGAATTGTACTAAAAATGAAAAAATATATGTATGTCTATATGTAAATACAATGAAAGGTACATACTTTAATATAGAGAAGAGAGACCCCCAATGGGATGGGACTTTAAAGGCAGTAGGTAATAGGGTAACCAGAGTAAAAAATATCTAATTTTATGTCAAAAGGTTAAAAAATAGTAGTCCGTTTGTACAATGGTCAAAACAATAAAGAATCACCAGTCAGAAAACAATTTACAGTACTCTGAACTCGAGCAGGGAACCCTAGGTCAGTTTCATGTGGATATGGACCCGAGATACATAAAGATTCACCCAGTGAATCCCAACATGTTTCGGAGTACATGTATCTTCTGTCCCTCTCCCAAGTTCCATAAGGACACATGGGTATGAGTTGGACTGGGGGTAAAGATTCCTTATAGGGTTCATTTAACAAAAGGTTTGAAGAGGTGTATATAGATACATGTATATAAACGGGTATATCTATAGTGAAGTTACAAGGGATAATCATATCCACAGTATTAAAAAAGAATAAAAACCCCATGTACTTACATTAACATAGCGCATAGCCTGGTGTGGGTCCCAACATTTGAATATCAAAGAGCGTGGTTTGCCTCTCTAAGATCAGGTAAACACTGATAGCATATATAAGGGGAGGGTGGGAGGGGCAGTAATCAAACCCTCCCACAGACACGGGGTCCTAGTGCAGGACAGTTTAGTACCAGGTGCGGTGACTACAGGCCCCCAGCTTGGCAATCAGATGAGGGGGGTCTATGCGAGAGTTACCGCCGTGACCCCCCCGACTCCATGGCGTCCGACGTCGCCACGCGCATCTGGTGCGGCGACGTCCGACGTCATAGGGCCACCGACATGCGCCAATGGTCGTGTCCCATCCAGATTGTTAGAAGGACTAGGTACGCATGCTGCGACCGGCGCCATCTGGCCGGTCATGCACACAGCTGCGACCTGTAAGAGAGGCAGACTGATGCCATGGGTCTCGCGTGTGTCGGGGAGCGATATCATCACCACTAAGGACATCCAGTGGCTAGAGGAAGTAGTGTAGGGAGATGCATCCCAAGGGCAGCCATACCTGAAAATTTACAAAGAATCAGTATAAGTTGTAAAATAGCCATGTAAAAGTGAGCAACCTAGGCTCTGTACACAGAGCATGCAACCACACAATTGGAGAACATGAAGGTTGGTTAAAGGGAAAGGAAATTCATGAACAGCAGAATAATAGATAAAGGAATATTAATTCCCAACATGTAAGAAACAACTTTCTTGCTCTACTAAGTGTATTCATTTGTGAGAGTATTTTTTATATCCAACAGCTGTACGTCAATTGCCTAAGACACAACATGCATATGTGGAGTTTACAAATCTCTTTCAAAGCCTCCAGATGAGAAGCCCTGGAGGAAAGGCTTAAAGTTGAAGGGTTCAGTGAGGCCTGGGGTTGATGTTGAGTTTAAATTGGAGATCCAGCGCAGCTCACGTTGCAGGAGGGACTTGTTCAAGTCCCAACCTCTGAAGCTGGGGTGGACTCGATTCAAAGCAAGAGAAGAAACTCGGGGGAATTTTTCAGCATGCACCAATGCAACATGTCTTCCGAGCGGTAGCTCGGGATCCCTTTGTTGCATACTGAGTATGGACTGATGTCCAAATTCGCATCTTAGCCCCATTTAGCACCATCTGTTTGTGCAAGGCCCCACAATATTTAATTGGCTAGGAGTCAGGAAGGACTGAAACAATTGCTCGGATTAAGCTAGCGGGATTTTTGTTACATGTTTGTTTGTCTCTGTCCACAAGATTTGTAGCTACTGGCAATAATCTATGCAATACCATTAGTAATGTGCACCTTATGATTTATAATTAAATAAACTGTTATGCTTTTTAATTAATTGTACCCCTGATGATTCTGTTGCATTAAGTAACCCCTTTCAGGGCCCGTCTCTAAACGGGCTGTTTTACCATACCCTTTTCCCCTTCCTTTCCCTTTTTGATGTCTATACTGAGTACATGGCAGTAGATGCGTTGCTAGAATTTTTTTATGGTCTTTCCCACATAGAAGCACCCACATTCACATCGCAATAGATACACTACCCCTATGGTTTGACAGTTGGTAAAGTGTTTTGGAGTGAATACACGGCCATACTAATCTGTAGGTAATCAAGGGGATGAAGGGACATACGGGCCTATTGAAGGATCAGAGATAAATATTTGCCAATGACACCTCTAACCTTATTCTGTTCAGTGGAGTATTTTGTAATAATTCTAGTAATTTCCGCCCATGGTGCCTTCTTTTTAGAAAAGAGAAGGTCATGTCTTGGGATAGAGGATGCTCGTTTAAAATCCTTTTTAAGGCATTTATGGCTGTATCCTCTCTCCAATTGACGGGTTCTGACTTCTGAGTGAGTTGGCCTCCTTGAGAAATGCTTTCTCATCAGAGCAATTACGCCTGGCACATAGATATTGACTATAGGGAATGGACATTATTAGGGGTTGAGGATGGAAGCTGGTGGGCTGTAGGATGTTAATGCCTGCAGTAGATTTGCTATACAAATCGTAAGACAAATTGTTCTCGTTGTCTATGGACACAGTTACATCCAGGAAGGTGACACTGGTGACGCTATGTGACATAGTAAAACCCAAATTAAAGTTGTTACAAATTATAAGTTACTGCAGTGCACAGTTTTCTTTAAATATAAAATCAGATGAATATCTGCTTTTGATCTGAGTATTTTATCACTCTTTCATATATTATCGCATATTACTGCATTTTTGGTTTTAAATTAGGGATAGTCGTTCATACATATTTGTCTATTTTTGCTGCATAGCTTCTTGAATTAGCGCACTTTATCACTGTTTTACCTAATATCGCATATTACTGCATTTTTTTTTTTATTAGGGAATGTCATTCATGCATATTTGTTTATTTTTGCTGCATAGTTTCTTAAATTAGCGCATTTTTTTATTGTTTCACAACATTATTGCACATTATCGCATATTACTGCATTTCTGTCCTTTTTTTTCTGCATAGCTCCTTGAATTAGCGCACTATTTTTTTTTATTATCAACATTTACTACAGCATTTCTACAAAACTGTAGTCCTTTAAATGTTCCTGTAACTATGTTATAAAATCTGAGGCATAATCACCCTGTATAAGAAGAAGGGGTTTACTTACCGGGCAGTACTGCAGGTGGGGAGTCAAATTTTTTCTCTTCCAAATCCTACGCCGCATGCGCACTGGGAGTCAAGGTCCTGGCGGAAGCCACAGATGCACCATCCAGCTCACTGCTGGCATCTATGAGGGGCTGAAAGCTGCTGTGACTGAATGGGGCTGGAAAGTGCATCAAGTGATACTGACATCTAGGATAGTGTGCTCCCAGGGACAAATGTCTGGAATGTAAGCAGGAATTTCGCAGAGTTGTACAGGCTGCATGCAGTGGGACTGGGTGTGGGTAATGCACCTGTGCCTTCCACCCACACAAAATCTCCAAAATATTATACACAGGGGCTAAATTTTCCATTGTGCATGAGGCCTTTTGTGTGCCACTGCTATTCAGTTCAGTAGTGCCAAAGCAGCTAGTGGGTGAAACTAGAGAGCCCAGTAGGGGACGTGTAACCCACACACCCAGAAGTGTTACATATCAGCAGGACTGGTAACTTTGGTAACTGTTTCCAGGGGCGGACTGACCATTGAGCCACTCGGGCACTGCCCGAGGGCCCTGGGCATATAGGGGACCCCATCAGGGTTGCCAGCCTCAGTAAAACCAGGGATAGTATGTATAAATCTGTGTTTTTTTTACATCCGTCTGTGTATACTGTGTGTACATGTATGTGTATACTGTGTGATTGTATACTGTGTGTGTGTATACTGTGTGGCCCCATAATCTCTGATTGCCTGGGGGCCCCATAATCTCCTATTGCCCAGGGGCCCCATGAGTTATCAGTCCGCCCCTGACTGTTTCCCAATCCACTTGTGAGCCAAGGGGCAGAGGGGTGCAGGTCATGGTGACAAAGTGGTCATCACATCCTCCATGTCTCCCTCCTCATTGGGTCACAAGCAAGGGTCACATGAGAAGCCTACCCGTGGGTGTGTTCTGGGCTATGCAAGGCACTTGTACAGGGTCACTGCTGTACACATTGGGTACTTTTACTTGAGCCCTGCTCATGACCTGGTAGGTGACAAACATGAACAAACTCTAATAAACTCTCTTGATGTATTAAGCATCATCATGGTTACTTGTGCATTTAGGAGGGACACGCAGAGCCCTTTTGCTCTCCACCTATCACTGCTACCTCACTCCCAGTAATGGTATAGGGTCCCGCTGTGCACTTAGTGTGGACTCCATGCATACACTTCACTTTTTCTCTTTCGTCCCTGTGTACAAGATGAGAGCCCCAGTGGTGCAGATGTTCTTGTTGCTATGGGAGATGGATCATGGTAGAAGGAGTTCCAACAACATCTCCCTTGCTGCAAGAGGCTGTCTCATCTGCCACATGTACACGCTTATGACAGGCGGCCTGAGAAACCTTCATTACCCCTGGTACTAGTACAAGTACTTGCTTGTACTTCACACTGTATTAACACTTGTACTGATCTTTATACCTCAATGGGATTTAGTGACCTATATGTACTGGTTATTTGAATTGTACCCTTTTAGTAACTTCAGACTTGGCAAAAGCACAGTATAAAAGCTTTACTTAAAGATGAAATTAAAGTGATGACAATTACAGACAAAAGTTTGGAATGAAGTGCAGAAATTCCCTTAGCATCCCTAGTCCCTAACTCAGGCTTGAGGCTGCCCCAGCATACCTGCATAGGAAAGAGTGTATCTTCAGCAGAGTCCATACTTGGCAGAGTCCTTAAATTGGCATCTTCAGATAGGATTGCAAGTTCCAGCAATCCTTCTACATCTTGCTAGCTGTCTGTGCCTTTCCCCCATACAGACTGTGTGTAATTTTCTCCCCTTTCTTCCTGTGTGTGTGAGTGATCCCCCGGAATCCGGGCCCTCATCCCTTTTATAGCACACAAGACCAGAGGGTCGGACCCAAGAAAAACCCACCAAGAAAGAAACCCATGAGCACGGTTAACCCCTCACTTCCTGCTGGGGCAGCATTAACCTCTGCCTGCCTACAGTCCCCTAAACATATGACCTGGATTTCGATTAGAAGATTGGATATTACCCACACCCTGCAAGTCTATACAACATACTCAACCCATTTCCTGACATTCATTACCTTATCACCCTACTCTCCAACCAGTCTGCATTTCACGGTCTGCACATGTGCTTTCTGCACAAAACAACTGAGGGTCGTCTCAAAAAGCTCAAAATCAGAACAATAGAAGTGCTAAATAAAGTCTGGAGCTCTATAGGTGCAACATAGCCATGAGTATGATCGCTGCAGGGTGGTCAGGTACCAGATGGCATGGCAGGAAGCAATTCAGGACACAGACCTAAATCATGGTGAGGGGAAGCAGAGTAAGGTTAGGATGAAACATACCAGACAGGTCAGGGTAGGTGTCAGGTAGATAAAGCAGATACAATTTATGTATCGCAGATAAAATAAGAACACCCAGTGTAGTTTAGATGCACTAAGTTATGTATTGTACAAAAAAAAAAATAGGTATAATAAACACACACAAAGAACCCAATATGGGCAGTAAAGTGGCTAAGTGGTTAGCACTTCCACGTAGCAGCAGTAGTATCATTGGTTCAAATCACAACCACGGTACTACCTGCACAGAGTTTGCATGTTCTCCCTTTGAATATGAGTAAGGGACTTTGGATTGTAAGCTCCTTGAGGGCAGGGACTGATGTGAACATACTATATATGTGTAAAGCACTGTGTAAATTGATGGTGCTATATAAGTATCTGTAATAAATAAATATGTATACATAGTAACAGTAAAGTATGAGATGCAAAAGCAGCAAATTAATGTTACAAAATACAGTACTAAAGAAAACCAAAAGATAATGGCCCAAAAATTAATCAATCAAGCAGTGTGATAAAATTGAGGCCCAAATGTCCAGCGTTTAAGGGGCACTAAAAACCCCTTTTGTCACTTGTCTGCTATGTGGACCTATAGCTTTTAAAATGGCCGCCAAGTCCTGCGTGGTGGCCTGCTTTATACATGAATTCCAGATTAAGTGATGTAATTTGGTACAGGAACTGGAAATTCAATCACAATGCATCCCTTCCTGTTGGCCATGTGGACCCACAGCCTGTGCCCTTTCATATACTATCTAATTGCTTTGAATAGGCGTGCACAACACCATCTTTAACTATTTATGATAAATCAGGTGCAGGATCAGCAGAAAAAAGCAAAGTCAGTATTAATGTGTATATAGAATGTGCTGCCAAAAATGGATATTAAGATTACTAAACAGTTTACCACATATAAAAGTGCAAAAAAAAAAATGAACAGCACCATAAAATTGCAACTAGTGTCCAATGTATCAATAAGTTAAATAATAGTTGCTTAACCGCTTGCCGACCAGCCGCCGTCATTATACTGCGGCAGGTTGGCACGGCTTTGTGAATCGCCGCAATCCCTCCTCAGAGAACCAGAACGGGGATCTGTCAATGTAAACAGACAGATCCCCGTTCTGACAGGGGAGTAGAGAGAGATCTGCTGTTCCTAGTGATCAGGAACAGCGATCTCTCTCCTCCTCTAGTCAGCACACTGCCCCCACAGTTAGAAACACCTCCCTTAGGAACACTTAACCCCTTGATCGCCCCCTAGTGTTAACCCCTTCCCTGCCAGTGACATTTATACAGTAATCAGTGGCTATTTTTAGCTCTAATTGCTGTATAAATGTCACTGGTCCCAAAAAAGTGTCTGATCTGTCCGCCGCAATGTCGCAGTCCCACTAAAAACTGCAGATCACCTCCATTACTAGTAAAAAAGAAATCAATAATAAAAATGCCATAAATCTATCCCCTACCAAACCAATCAATATACGCTTATTGTGATTTTTTTTACCAAAAATATGTAGAAGAATACATATTGGCCTAAACTGATGAAGAAATTATTATTTTTTTGGGATGTTTATTATAGCAAAAAGTAAAAAATATTGGTTTATTTTTCAAAATTTTCACTCTTTTTTTGTTTATAGCACAAAAAATAAAAACGCAGAGGTGATCAAATGATCAAAAGAAAGCTCTATTTGTGGGGGAAAAAAAAGGACATAAATTTTGTTTGGGTACAACGTCGCACGACCGCGCAAATGTCAGTTAAAGCGATGCAGTGCCTTTTTGGAAAAAAATGGCCTGGTCATTAAGGGGGCAAATCCTTACGGTCCTTAAGTGGTTAAAAAACGTCAGGTAAGTGAACAGGTGTCGGTGCCATTAGTAACAGATAAACACGTGACCACTTCCAGGTGCTTCAGGTGACCCCACATGGATGTGCACTCACCACAATGTATGGACCTTCTATTACTAGATAGGTCTCACTGCGCTGTTTTTGGTTAGACACACTATCCAAAAAATACAGAAACTAATTAAATTTCGGCCCTATTTGCTCAACTTAAGAGACTGTTGGAACAAAAATCTCGTTTTTACTGGCACAACTATTTTTTCCAATCTTACATTGATAACAAAGTTATTCCAGTTGGTTTAAGAATTCAGGTATTTCCTACCCTTAGAATTCCTCCAGCATCGTTACGGGACAAACAAAGCCTTAAAGTAGAATTCTATGTTTAATGTCACTTGGTTCAACTGTGTGTCCCAAACATTGCACATTCACCAAACACCAAGCTGGCACAAATGAACTATTTCTGTTACAGAACAATGTGGCTGTTGGATAGATGTGTGGCTGCTACCCCATTCAGGAGAAGGCTTGTAAGTTTATCAATGAATACAAGATTTCCTTTGATTGGCTGAGGTGTAGATTGTGACATAATCTGTCTGCCTCTTACTGTATGTAGCTAATGCTACTACAGTCCATTACAGCACACCCAGCGACCACATCATTATGTAACGAAAATTGTTTGTTTTGGCCAGCCTGGCCCAAATTATCTATTAAAAGTGATATTAAACATGGAATTCTATTTTTTTGGCCTGGATTTACTAAAGACAAATAGATTGAACACTATGCCATTGCAGTTGCACTCATTTTCCCCAGAGTTTAGTAAATGTGGTAAAGCTTCATTTTGTAAAAAATACTCAATCAGGTGCAAGCAAAGTAAAAAAACAGCGTTTTTGCCTGCACATATCTGGATGATGGAAATCAGCAGAGCTTTGCCACATTCAGTAAGCTCTGGGGAGAATGAGTGCAACTACACTTTAGTAAATCTACCCTTATGTCTAAAATCAGAATCAGGCAGACAGCAAAAGCATACATTTAGTAGGTAGTAGAAGTAGGTAGTAGTAGATTTTGCACGCTCCAGTTTTAGTAAATCAACTCCTCTGTGCTTTCCAGTCGCCAGATACTGTCCTGAGCAGCTTTCTTAGGGCTTTGTCAAGGCAAGCAGCGGCTGTTCTTGAGAAACATTGTGCTGCTTGCATGCCCTCTCTGCCTTCCACTACTACAAATCCCGTCTCACAATGCATCACATTCTGTGAATGAAGGAGGGGCCGATTCGTATTCTATGCGATACAAGTTCTTTTATTCTGTAAGTGCATTACTTTATTCATTAAATCTGGTTTTAAACGTATTTCACCATGGAGAGTTTATTATTTATATTCTGGGTTATGTACTGATGGTATGGATTCCTGGCTAATGTGGATGAATCAAGTGTTCCATGTCAACCATCGATCAGTTCCTAGTTTGATATAGAGCCTGGTTACCACCGTGAGTCGGTAAGCGCAATCTACAGCCACGGTGGTGGGTTTTCACCCCCCCCCTTTTTTTCTTTTTGTTTTTGTGTGCTCACCAGGGTGTTGGTATGTCTGCATGTCCATAGTAAACATCTGATTATACTACACTATGGCCAGTTTTTTGTGTTGTTTTTCTCCTGTATCCATTGAGGGAACTACATTTTGAAAACGGACGGTGCAGATTGGTTTTCACCCCAAAGGCCCTGGCTGGGTTTAAAGCCATCCGCTCATTGTCACTGATGTTCTGGTAAGGGCAATCATAGCTCATATTTTTCGGACCGTTACCCATATTAAGTTGAACGTTCTGCTATTTTGAAGATTGATCCCATTTCAAGAAATATCTGGACTTTTTCTTTTTCCTTTGTGTCTAAATATTGAATTTTTATATATATATATATTTTTTTTGTTCATATAATATTTGTGTGTGGCAGTAAAAACCCCCACCTTATCAACTGTATACTAACTTTTACTTAGCGCGGTTTATTTATTTTTCTATATTTAGTAGGATGAAGGCCAGGGTCAGTATCAGAAGGCAGAGATTAGACATGTGCACAGCCAAAAAATGTGTTCATTTTCGTTTCTCTATTTTTTTTTTTGTTTTTCAGGTCATTCGTTATGATCGCAATTCATAAATTCGTACATTCGTAAATTCGTACATTCGTAAATTCGTTCATTCGTACATTCGTAAATTCGTACATTCGTACATTCGTAAATTCGTACATTCGTTCATTCGTACATTCGTGAATTTGTACATTCGTACATTCGTAAATTCGTACATTTGTAAATTCGAAATTTGAAAATCCAAAAACTCGAAAATTCGAAAATCTGAAATAGTAACTAACTAAATTATAGGTATTGTAATTTCCTTTCAAATTTGGCTGTCAGTGAACGTAACAAATATGAATTTATCCGAAGTTACGAATTATCCGAAATAACGAATGCTGCATCTAAACAAATGGAACGGAACAAATTAATAATAAATAATAATAATAAAAAGTTTTTATTATTATTATTGTTATTTATTATTATTAATTCATTACGTTCCATTCGTTTGTATACGGCATTCGTTATTTCGGAACATTCGTAACCTTCGGATAAATTTGTATGTGTTATGTTCACTAACAGCCAAATTTGAAAAGAAACTACAATACCTATAATTTAATAGTTACTAGTAATAGTAGTCAAGTTATTATTAGTTAATTATTATTTCCGAATTTACAAATTTACAAATTTACGAACTCACTAATTTACTAATGTACGAATGTACAAATGTACGAATGTACATTCGTAAATTACGAATTTATGAATGTATGAATTTACGAATTTACGAATTTACAAATTTTTCGAATTTAGGAATATTCGAAAAAATTAGTTAAACGGGTTTTCGTTATTTCGGATATTTCCGAATGAGCAAATTTGTTGAAATTCGTTAAAAAACGAATTTGGAACGAAACGAATTGCACATGCCTAGCAGAGATGCAGGAAAGGTTAAGCCAAGTTGTGCCAGCAGATCAAGTCAAAGCCACAGGGAACAGTTAACCAGTTGCCGACCTCCTAACGCAGATACACTGCGGCAGAATGGCACGGGCAGGCAAAATCACGTACCTGCGTTTTGCCCCTCGGCCCAGCCCTGCCCAGCCCACCCAAGTGCAGTATCGATCGATCACTGTCACTTACAAAACACTTAACGCATAACTGCAGCGTTTGCAGAGTCAGGCCTGATCCCTGTGATCGCTAACAGTTTTTTTGGTAGCGTTTTGGTGAACTGGCAAGCACCAGCGGCCTAGTACACCACGGTCGTAGTCAAACCAGCACTGCAGTAACACTTGGTGAGTCCCATAAGTTCAAGCTGGTGAGGTGGTAAGCACAAGTAGTGTCCCGCTGCCACCTGCCACCAAGAAGAAGACAAACACAGGCCGTCGTGCCCATAATGCCCTTCCTGCTGCATTCGCCAATCCTAATAATTGGGAACCCACCACTTCTGCAGCGCCTGTACTTCCCCCATTCACATCCCCAACAAAATGCAGTCGGCTGCATGAGAGGCATTTTCTTTATGTCCTCCCGAGTACCCCTACCCAACGAACCCCCAAAAAAAGATGTCGTGTCTGCAGCAAGCGCAGATATAGGCGTGACACCCGCTATTATTTTCCCTCCTGTTCTGACAATCCTGGACTTTGCATTGGTGAATGTTTTGAACGCTACCATTCACTAGTTGAGTATTAGCGTAGGGTACAGCATTGCACAGACTAGGCACACTTTCACAGGGTTTCCCAAGATGCCATCGCATTTTGAGAGACCCGAACTTGGAACTGGTTTCAGTTATAAAAGTTACAGTTACAAAAAAAAGTGTAAAAAAAAAAAAAAAAAAAAACACAAAAAAATATATAAAATAAAAAAAAAATAGTTGTTTTATTGCTCTCTCTCTCTCTCTATTCTCTCTCTATTGTTCTGCTCTTTTTTTACTGTATTCTATTCTGCAATGTTTTATTGTTATTATGTTTTATCATGTTTGCTTTTCAGGTATGCAATTTTTTATACTTTACTGTTTAATGTGTTTTATTGTTAACCATTTTTTTGTCTTCAGGTACGCCATTCACGACTTTGAGTGGTTATACCAGAATGATGCCTGCAGGTTTAGGTATCATCTTGGTATCATTCTTTTCAGCCAGCGGTCGGCTTTCATGTAAAAGCAATCCTAGCGGCTAATTAGCCTCTAGACTGTTTTTCTCTGGCTCTCCTGTCTCAACAGGGAACCTGAGAATGCAGCCGGTGATTCAGCCAGCTGACCATAGAGCTGATCAGAGACCAGAGTGGCTCCAAACATCTCTATGGCCTAAGAAACCGGAAGCTACGAGCATTTCATGACTTAGATTTCGCCGGATGTAAACAGCGCCATTGGGAAATTGGGAAAGCATTTTATCACACCGATCTTGGTGTGGTCAGATGCTTTGAGGGCAGAGGAGAGATCTCGGGTCTAATAGACCCCAATTTTTTCAAAAAAGAGTACCTGTCACTAGCTAATGCTATCATAGGGGATATTTACATTCCCTGAGATAACAATAAAAATGATTAAAAAAAAAAAAAAAATGAAAGGAACAGTTTAAAAATAAGATAAAAAAGCAAAAAAATAATAAAGAAAAAAAAAAAAAAAGCACCCCTGTCCCCCCCCTGCTCTTGCGCTAAGGCGAACGCAAGCGTCGGTCTGACATCAAATGTAAACAGCAATTGCACCATGCATGTGAGGTATCACCGCGAAGGTCAGATCGAGGGCAGTAATTTTAGCAGTAGACCTCCTCTGTAAATCTAAAGTGGTAACATGTAAAGGCTTTTAAAGGCTTTTAAAAATGTATTTAGTTTGTCGCCACTGCACGTTTGTGCGCAATTTTAAAGCATGCCATGTTTGGTATCCATGTACTCGGCCTAAGATCATCTTTTTTATTTCATCAAACATTTGGGCAATATAGTGTGTTTTAGTGCATTAAAATTGAAAAAAGTGTGTTTTTTCCCAAAAAAATGTGTTTGAAAAATCACTGCACAAATACTGTGTGAAAAAAAAAATGAAACACCCACCATTTTAATCTGTAGGACATTTGCTTTAAAAAAATATATAATGTTTGGGGGTTCCAAGTAAATTTCTTGCAAAAAAAAAAAATTTTTCATGTAAACAAAAAGTGTCAGAAAGGGCTTTGTCTTCAAGTGGTTAGAAGAGTGGGTGATGTGTGACATAGGCTTCTAAATGTTGTGCAAAAAATGCCAGGACAGTTCAAAAACCCCCCAAATGACCACATTTTGGAAAGTAGTCACTCCAAGCTATTTGCTGAGAGGCATGTCTAGACTATGGAATATTTTATATTGTGACACAAGTTGCGGGAAAAAGACAATTTTTTTTTTTTTTTTGCACAAATTTACTAAATGATATATTGCTCAAACATGCCATGGGAATATGTGAAATTACACCCCAAAATACATTCTGTTGCTTCTCCTGAGTACGGGGATACTACATGTGTGAGACTTTTTGGGAGCCTAGCCGTGTAGGGACCCCGAAAATCAAGCCCCGCCTTCAGGCTTTCTAAGGGCGTAAATTTTTGATTTCACTCTTCACTGCCTATCACAGTTTCGGAGGCCATGGAATGCCCAGGTGTCACAAAACCCCACCAAATGACCCTATTTTGGAAAGTAGACACCCCAAGCTATTTGCTGAGAGGTATAGTGAGTATTTTGCAGACCTCATTTTTTGTGACATAGTTTTGAAAATTGAAAAAAGAAAAAAAAAATACATTTTTCTTGTCTTTCTTCATTTTCAAAAACAAATGAGAGCTGCAAAATATTCACCATGCCTCTCAGCAAGTAGCTTGGGGTGTCTACTTTCCAAAATGGGGTCATTTGGGGGGGGGGGGGGGTTGTGCCACCTGGGCATTCCATGGCCTCCGAAACTGTGATAGGCAGTGAAGAGTGAAATCAAAAATTTACGCCCTTAGAAATCCTGAAGGCGGTGATTGGTTTTCGGGGCCCCGTACGTGGCTAGGCTCCCAAAAAGTCCCACACATGTGGTATCCCCATACTCAGGAGAACCACATAAATGTATTTTGGGGTGCAATTCCTCATATGCCCATGGCCTGTGTGAGCAATATATCATTTAGTGACAACTTTGTGCAAAAAAAATAAAAAATGTGTCACTTTCCCGCAACTTGTGTCAAAATATAAAATATTCCATGGACTCAGCATGCCTCTCAACAAATAGCTTGGGGTGTCTACTTTCCAAAATGGGGTCATTTGGGGGAGGTTGTGCCATCTGGGCATTTTATGGCCTTCAAAACTGTGATAGGTAGTGAGGAATGAAATCAAAAGTTTACGCTCTTAGAAATCCTTAAGGCAGTGATTGGTTTTCGGGGCCCCGTACACGGCTAGGCTCCCAAAAAGTCCCACACATGTGGTATCCCCGTACTCAGGAGAAGCAGCTGAATGTATTTTGGGGTGGAATTCCACATATGTCCATGGCCTGTGTGAGCAATATATCATTAATGACAAGAGAGAATAAAACCACAAAGCACTGTGATACTTATTGAAAAAATCAAGGATCAAAAAAATTAAAATTGTGAGGCTGCTATCAACCAAAAGTGTTCAGAATCACTCAAAAAAAATATAAATTAAGAAATTGATGCGCTTCACTACGTGATCAATGATAATTGCATGAATTCATACGACCTCCATACACAAATCATTCAGCAATTATAAATATTGTGCAGAAAAAATACTGTGCAAAAAAATATATGTGCAAAAATGTGTAACTAAAATAGTTGTGCAAGAAGAAGATTGTAGCTAAAATGTTGATCACACATGTAAAAAATATATATGACTGGTGTCTCAGTGTGTTAAATACATCAGTTAAATATAAATATTTAGAATGATAATAAAATAAATGGCCACACTACTGATATACTTATTAAATGCATAAATATTAAGACAGCCAAGTCCAGAAGGAATATGCAAAAGAGCAGTCACAATAGTGCCAGTATTTAAAAGTTCTAAAATCGCTTTAGAATTGCTTAATTGGAGTGCTTGTTAATCAATCTTGAATGACAATGTTATTCAGCTCCAACCTCATCTGATGTTGTGTCCTCAACCCGCAATCATATTTAAAGCAGAAAAAAAGAAGAAAAATATATCATTGCGCAATGCTCCATACAAACAGTACACCAGCAAAAACTTGCTATGAGAACCACTCACGTGCGCCCCTTGTTAGAAAGGCATATGCAGATAAGATAAGCAGTCAGCCGCCACGGACGAGAGCAGAGTCACTGCAGTACACAGCCAGATACTGACAGATTGCACAGTGCGTCACAGTCACGTGACTTTTTCAAGGATCCCCTGAAAAAGTCACGTGACCGTGACGCAATGCATGGGAGGAGCCTAGGACGCACTGTGCAATCTGTCAGTATCTGGCTGTGTACTGCAGTGACTCTGCTCTCGTCCGTGGCGGCTGACTGCTTATCTTATCTGCATATGCTTTTCTAACAAGGGGCGCACGTGAGTGGTTCTCATAGCAAGTTTTTGCTGGTGTACTGTTTGTATGGAGCATTGCGCAATGATATATTTTTCTTCTTTTTTTCTGCTTTAAATATGATTGCGGGTTGAGAATACAACATCTGATGAGGTTGGAGCTGAATAACATTGTCATTCAAGATTGATTAACAAGCACTCCAATTAAGCAATTCTAAAGCGATTTTAGAACTTTTAAATACTGGCACTATTGTGACTGCTCTTTTGCATATTCCTTCTGGACTTGGCTGTCTTAATATTTATGCATTTAATAAGTGTATCTGTAGTGTGGCCATTTATTTTATTATCATTCTAAATATTTATATTTAACTGATGTATTTTACACACTGAGACACCAGTCATATATATTTTTTACATGTGTGATCAGCATTTTAGCTACAATCTTCTTCTTGCACAACTATTTTAGTTACACATTTTTGCACATATATTTTTTTGCACAGTATTTTTTCTGCAAAATATTTACAATTGCTGAATGATTTGTGTATGGGGGTCGTATGGATTCATGCAATTATCATTGATCACGCAGTGAAGCGCATCAATTTCTTAATTTATATCTTTTAGTGACAACTTTTTGTAAATTTTTTTTTGTCATTATTCAATCACTTGGGTCAAAAAAAAATAATATTCAATGGGCTCAACATGCCTCTTATCAATTTCCTTGGGGTGTCTACTTTCCAAAATGGGGTCATTTGGGGGGGGGGGGGGTTTGTACTGCCCTGCCATTTTAGCACCTCAAGAAATGCCATAGGCAGTCATAAACTAAAAGCTGTGTAAATTCCAGAAAATGTACCCTAGTTTGTAGACGCTATAACTTTTGCGCAAACCAATAAATATACGCTTATTGACATTTTTTTTTACCAAAGACATGTGGCCGAATACATTTTGGCCTAAATGTATGACTAAAATTGAGTCTATTGGATTTTTTTATAACAAAAACTAGAAAATATCATTTTTTTTCAAAATTTTCGGTCTTTTTCCGTTTATAGCGCAAAAAATAAAAACCGCAGAGGTGATCAAATACCATCAAAAGAAAGCTCTATTTGGGAAGAAAAGGACGCAAATTTCGTTTGGGTACAGCATTGCATGACTGCGCAGTTAGCAGTTAAAGCGTCGCAGTGCCAAATTGTAAAACGTGCTCTGGTCAGGAAGGGGGTAAATCCGTCCGGGGCTGAAGTGGTTAAAGCAGAATGATATGAAAAATGTTATTCTCCCATGCAGTGGGGCTCTGCCCTCACTGCTTGGGTTAACTGCTTGTTTAGTCTAAAAGCACAAGGGAAAGCTGGACAACCGCGCTCCCCACATCCAGCGATGGACTTTTCCTGCCGTCCTCATGTCCAGAGCCGGTCTATGGGCGTGATAATGTCCGGAACAGTCCATTCACAAGACTGCTAGCATGCAGGGGGGCAGGAGCAGCGGGGACTTGTCTTGCAGTTGGTAGATCGGTGGATTAGGTAAGTATATGTCCGCTCTGCAATCCCCTAGACAAAAACGAGCAGTTAATCCATGCACAGCCCCACGGCATGGGAAAACAATTTTTTTTCCTGGAGTTCTTCTTTAAAGACCACTTCAAGGCAATGCTAATACTTAAAGTGGTTTAAAAGGCTCAAGGTTTTTTACCTATGTATGAAGGTAAAAAATCTTCTGTGTGCAGTGCCCCCCCAGTCCCCTCTAATACTCACCTGAGCTTCCTCTTAAAGTGGTTGTATACCCCGCTTTGTTATTTTTACCTACAGGTAAGCCTATCATCAGCGGTGCATGCGCTCCGAAGGTTCGGCATATCATGCCGGAACGTCAGAGCATCTTGCCGAAACCAAGGGCTCCCACGAGCATGCGTGGGAGTGACGTCATCGTGGCTCCGGCCACTCACAGTGCCGGAGCCCACGAAACTGAAAGAAACGCCACGGGAATATGTCAGCCCCCTCAACGGTGACTGGGCACTGCTGTTGGGGCGTTGTTCTAAGGTAAATATTTCATAATGTGCTAGTATGCAATGCATACTAGCACATTATGCCATTGTTTTGCAAGGTTTTTTTTTGCTTGTTTTTCTTTTCAGCGGTTTACTACTGTTTAATCCAGCAATGTGCATGAGACCTGAGCTTCTCCTGGGTCTCTCATTCCTTATTAGCTGAGACAGCAGCGGGCCATTGGCTACTGCTAGCGTCAATCACATCCAGTAAGCCAATGTGGAGAGAGCGGGGGCAGGGCCAAGCCGCGTCTCTGTGTGGACGCATAAAGCAGGGATCAGAAGCGAGCATGCACCAGTGCCCCCAGAGCAAGCCGCTTGCTATTGGGGGCACTGGCTGAAGAGGAGGAGCCAGAAGCACCAACAGGGGACCAGAAAAAAAAAGTTAATGTCACTTTAAATGCTTGCCGCCCACCCACGGTCAAATGATGGAGGGACAGTGTGGCTCTCGTTCTGGGAGGACATCATATGACGCCATCCCAAAACGGCTGCTATAGCGTGCCCAGGGGGTGCGCAGCACGGCAATCATGGCCGCAATGCCCGATCTCTGTAAAGAGCCATGGCCGTGGCTCTTTAACCATGTGATCAGCTGTGTCCAATCACAGCCGGTCACATGTAAATACAGAAGTGCCGTGAATCGGCTCTCCTCTCAATCACACTGACAGAGTGTGTGGTGAGGAGTGCCGATCAGGTGCATCTCCTCGCAGGGGAGACCTAGGTAGGCAATCAGGGCACTGATCATCAGTGCCCTGATAACAGGAAAGCCCCAGCAGTGCCCATCAGTCTCACCAATCAGTGCCTATCAGTGCCCATAAGGGCCACCAATCAGTGCCCATAAGTGATGCCAGTCAGTGCCTTCCATCTGTGCTGCCCATCAGTGCCGCCCATCAGTGCCCATCAGTTGTACCTATACATGCCGCCTATCAGTGCCCACCAGTGCGTCTATCAGTGCCCACCAGTGCCACCTATCAGTGCCCACCAGCGCCACCAATCAGTGCCCACCAGTGCCACCTATCAGCATTCCTTTCCTCAAGCGCTGTCACAGCATGAGGAGAGGAGAGACGGTAACTGGCGATTCTGACAGCACATATTTACACTAATAATCATCAGTGCCCTGATTAATCAATGCAGCCCCATTAGTGCTGCTTATCAGTGTCCATCAGTGCTACCTATCAGTGCCCATTAGTGCAGCCTATCAATGCTCATCAGTGCCACCTATCAGTGCCTTATCAGTGCCGCTATCAGTGTCCATCAGTGCCTACTATTAGTGCCTCCTATCAATGCCCATCAGTGCTGCCTCATCAGTGCCCATCTGTGTAGCCTCATCAGCGCACATCAGTGAAGGGGAAAGATAATTTATTTGCTAAATTTTATAACAGAAACTAAGAAAAACCTTTTTTCTTCAAAATCTTCTGTCATTTTTCATTTGTTTAGTACAAAAAAACAGTGGTGATTAAATACAACCAAAAGAAAGCTCTATTTGTGAGGAAAAAATTATAAACATTTCATATGGGTACAGTGTTACATGACCGCGCAATTGTTATTCAAAGTGCGACAGCACTGAAAGCTGAAAATTGGCCAAGGCAGGAAGGGGGTGAATGTGCCCAGTATTGAAGTGGTTAGGGTTAAACTTCTCATCCAACTTAATTGAGTGGCCACGTGTCCTCCTGAGCTATTTATACCAACTTCTATATCATTTATGAACAAGTTAAACTGGTCCCAGGATAGAGCCCTGGGTATCTCACTTACCACTCCAGACCATTCAGAAGCTATGTTATTTATCACCACCCGTTGGAAATGGTCCTGTATTGTTAATGCTAACAGATCTCAATTTGTAAATTAAGTGTTTATGGGTTACTATGTCAAATGCATTGAGAAAATATAAATACACTACTGTCACAGTGCTTCCTCTAACCAAATTGCAGCTCACTTCCTCTTAGAATGTTAACAGGTTAGTCTGGCAAGAACAATCTTTCACAAATCCATGCTGGATACTACTAATAATATTGTTTTAGTCGACCTGCATCTGGTATTTTTTTGGTTGCAGGCAACAGTGGGAAGCTTCAGCTGGTGTCAGGACAGTGACAATCCACATCTGATGGTGGGCGACATGGCAAGAGACAGTCCACATCTGGTGGCAGGTGACATGGCGAGTGACAAGTCGCATCTGGTGGCAGGCAACATGGCAAGTAACAATCTGCATCTGGTGGCAGGCGACGTGGCAAGTGTCAATCTGCATGTGGTGGCAGGTGACACGGCAAGTGACAATCCGCATCTGGTTGCAGGCGACGTTGCAAGTGACAGTCTGCATCTAGTGGCAGGTGACATGGCGAGTGACAAGTCACATCTGGTGGCAGGCAACGTGGCAAGTAACAATCTGCATCTGGTGGCAGGCGGTGTGGCAAGTGACACCATATCAACCATGGTGTTGTGATGTTTGAAGCGCCAACACCAGTCATTGCTCTGACAAATTGCCCGCAAAAAACTGCATTCCCCCTCTGGGCCTTGGCATCATTTTCTTCCACGCAGCCGGTCTCAGTTGCCAATAAGGTTGGGGACTGCTGCTTTAATGTATTCAATGCAAGATGTTTCCTTTTGACTTGGGAATTTATAGATAGGCAACTCCTATCCTCATATTGATTAGTGGTTCCAAATTAATAATAACTACTGGAATAGGGAACAGACACAAAAGATACACTCCGCATCTTTCCAAATAACTGTTCTCCTTTATTATGACGCAATTGAAGGTTTTTATACACATGATTACGTAGGTATCACATTAATATTACAATTGCACTTTTATGGTAACAAGGGGCGTAACATAGGCAGGCTAGTTCTAATCAGGACTCGAAAGAATGCAAACATGTACTGAAAACATTATTAGTGTCGTGTGCACAGTGAGGGCAGTGTGCAATACATATAATATTGAATACAATTATATGCAGAACTTACAAATTTCCTTCACACTTTTTTAATTCATGTTTGAATTGGATTAGAAAATAGAGTATATATGAAATGAATCAGAATATACAAAATTAAATTTGAAAACAAAACAATCAACATAACGAATATGATGAAACAAAAATTTTAACTTAACAATTCAAAATGAAATGAAACATTTTTTTCAGTCCTGTACATGTCTACTTTCTATACTAACAATACTCACAATACTCTAAATTACTCACAGTACTCCAAGTTACTCACAATGCCCCACAATACTTACAGTCAGTGGCTTAGTTACTACCCCTGATTGTTTGATTTAGTTGGCGGGTATCTTTTCTTAATGCAGCTAAGAACTTTGTCAAGCTTTCCTTTTTTCCCTCCAAATCCTAAGAAGAAAAAAAAGAAGGCTTGGATAAACAATGTTTGACCTTACATACTCAGAATTGGTTTGCCTGAAGGCTTCATTTAAAGGTCTTATTTTTTATTATCATTTAAAAACACGCTAAACTGTACTTAAGTGAATGTTATGCTTATTTAACCACTTCAGCCCTGGAAGATTTGGCTGCTCAATGACCATGGCATTTTTTGCGATACAGCACTGCGTCGCTTTAACTGACAATTGCGTGGTCATGTGACATTGTACCCAAACAAATAGAGCTTTCTTTTGGTGGTATTTGATCATCTCTGTGGTTTTTATTTTTTGCGCTATAAACAAAAAAAGCGATAATTTTGAAAAAAATACAATATTTTGTTCTTTGCTATAATAAATATACCCAATTTTTTTTAAAAAAAGCTAATTTTTTTTTCAGTTTAGGCCGATATGTATTCTTCTACATATTTTTGGTAATAAAAATCGCAATAAGCGTATATTGATTGGTTTGCGCAAAAGTTATAGTGTCTACAAAATAGGGGATAGATTTATGACATTTTTATTATTATTATTTTTTTTACTAGTAATGGTGGCGATCTGAGATTTTTATCATGACTGCGACATTATGGCGGACACATCAGACACTTTTGACACATTTTTGGGACGATTGACAATTATACAGCGATCAGTGCTATAAAAATGCACTGATTACTGTATAAATGTCACTGGCAGGGAAGGGGTTAACACTAAGGGGCGATGAAAGGGTTAACAGTGTTCCCTGACTGTGTGTTCTAACTGTAGGGGGAGGGGACTGACTAGAGGGGATGACAGATCGTGGTTCCTAGCTATTAGGAACTCACGATCTGTCTCTCCTCACAGAACAGAACAGGGATTTGTGTGTTTACACACACAGGTCCCTGTTCTGCCTCTCATGCCCGTGATAAAGGAGCCGACATATAGTTATGATGGCTTGCGGGAATACGCTGACCTGCCGCAGTATAATGATGCCGGTTGGTCGGCAAGCGGTTAAATGTAAGCTCTAACGAGCAGGGCCCTCTGATTCCTCCTGTATTGAATTGTATTGTACTTGTACTGTCTGCCCTAATGTTGTTGTAAAGCGCTGCGTAAACTGTCGGCGCTATATAAATCCTGTATAATAATAATAATAATAATAATAATATGCTTCTGGAGAGCATCCAAGCATTCCAAAGTGCTCTTTCAGCACCCAACTTATCTCAATCACAAGTGTTAGTTTTATGAGTTACCGTATTTATCGGCGTATAACACGCACTTTTTTCCCCTTAAGATCAGGGGAAAATTGCAGGTGCGTGTTATACGCCGATCCCCTGCGATCCCGAGCTGTCACAGCTTCAAAATCGCCGACCGCGATTTGAAAATGGCGCCGCCGGCGCCGAAATACACAGAGCCGGTCCTCGGCTCTTCTCGGCGGCTCTCGTTCACTTTCGGCTCCGCTCGTAGTCCCGAGCGGAGCTATCCGAACCTACTCGGCTAGGTTCGGATAGCTCCGCTCGGGACTACGAGTGGAGCCGAAAGTGAACGAGAGCCGCCGGGAAGAGCCGAGGACCGGCTCTGTGTATTTCGGCGCTGGCGGCGCCATTTTCAAATCGCGGTCGGCGATTTTGAAGCCCAGGATGGCAGGGACAGAAGATCGAAGGCTGCACTGGGGCAAGGCTGCACTGGGGAAGGCTGCACTGACAAGGCTGCACTGGGGAAGGCTGCACTGACAAGGCTGCACTGGGGAAGGCTGCACTGGGGAAGGCTGCACTGACAAGGCTGCACTGACAAGGCTGCACTGACAAGGCTGCACTGACATGGCTGCACTGAGAAGGCTGCACTGACATGGCTGCACTGACATGGCTGCACTGGGGCAAGGCTGCACTGAGAAGGCTGCAAAGATGGGCATTTAAATGTAAGTTTTTTTCCCTTCAACTTCCCTCCTAAAAGTTTTTTTTCCCTTAAAATTCCCTCCTAAATTGGGGTGCGTGTTATACGCCGGTGCGTGTTATACGCCGATAAATACGGTATTAAAGCCACACATCACGTAGTCATTTATTACATGATAATAAAGATAAGCAGGAAGTAAAGCCAACTGTATATATACAGTGGATATAAAAAGTCTACATACACCTGTTAAAATATCAGTTTTCTGAGATGTAAAATAAATGAGACAAAGATATAAGTAATTTCAGAACTTTTTCTGTCTTTAATGTGACCTATAAACTGTACAACTCAATTGAAAAGCAAACTGAAATCTTTTATGGGGGAAAAGTAAAAATAAAAAAATAAAATAATGTGGTTGCATAAGTGTGCACACCCTCTTATAACTGGGGATGTATCTGTGTTCAGAATTAAGCATTCACATACAAACTCATGTTAAATAGGAGTCAGTACACACCTGCCATAATTTAAAGTGCCTCTGATTAACCCCAAATAAATTTCAACTGTTCTAGTAGGTATTTCCTGACATTTTCTTAGGTGCATCCTACAGCAAAAGCCATGGTCCGCAGAGGGCTTCCAAAGCATCAGAGGGATCTCATTGTTAAAAGGTATCAGTCAGGAGAAGGGTACAAAAGAATTTCCAAGGCATTAGATATACCATGGAACACAGTGAAGATAGTCATCATCAAGTGGAGAAAATATGGCACAACAGTGATGTTACTAAGAACCGGACGTCCCTTCAAAATTGATGAAAAGATGGGAACAAAACTGGTCAGTGAGGCTGCCAAGAGGCCTACAGAAACATTAAAGGAGCTGCAGGAATATCTGGCAAGTACTGACTGTGTGGTACATGTGAAAACAATCTCCCGTATTCTTCATATGTCTTTTCTTACCAAGAAAAACATCCAAGCCCTGCTAAATTTTGCAAAAACACATCTGAGTCTCCCAAAAGCATGTGGGAAAATCTGTTATGGTCTGATGAAACCAAGGTTGAACTTTTTGGCCATAATTCTAAAAGATATGTTTGGTGCAAAAACAAAACATTGCACATCACCAAAAGAACACCATATCCACAGTGAAGCATGGTGATGGCAGCATCGTGCTTTGGGGCTGTTTTTCTTCAGCTGGAACAGGGGCAAGGTAGAGGGGATTATGAACAGTTCCAAATACCAGTCAATATTGGCACAAAACCTTCAGGCTTCTGCTAAAAAGCTGAACATGAAGAGGAACTTCATCTTTCAGCATGACAACGACCCAAAGCATACATCCAAATCAACAAAGGAATGGCTTCACCAGAAGAAGATTAACGTTTTGGAATGCCCAGCCAGAGCCCAGACCTAAATCCAATTGAAAATCTGTGGGGTGATCTGAAGAGGGCTGTGCAGATTTGGAGTGTTTTTGCAAAGAAGAGTGGGCAAATATTGCCAAGTCAAGATGTGCCATGCTGATAGACTCATACCCAAAAAGACTGAGTGCTGCAATAAAATCAAAAGGTGCTTCAATAAACTATTAGTTTAAGGGTGTGCACACTTATGCAACCATTTTTTTTTTTTTTACTTTCCTCCACCTAAAAGATTTCAGTTTGTTGTTCAATGTTCAACCGAGTTGTAAAGTTTATAGGTCACATTAAAGGTAGAAAAAGTTCTGAAATGATTTATCTTTGTCCCATTTTTTTTACATCACAGAAACTTGATATTTTAACAGTGGTGTGTAGACTTTTTATATCAACTTGTATATATATATATATATATATATATATATATATATATATATATATATATATACACACAGTATCTCACAAAAGTGAGTACTCCCCTCATGTTTTTGTAAATATTTTATTATATCTTTTCATGTGACAACACTGAAGAAATTACACTTTGTAACAATGTAAAGTAGTGAGTGTACAGCTTGTATAACAGTGTAAATTTGCTGTCCCCTCAAAATAACTCAACACACAGCCATTAATGTCTAAACCGCTGGCAACAAAATTGAGTACACCCCTAAGTGAAAATGTCCAAATTGGGCCCAATTAGCCCTCTTCCTTCCCCGGTGTCATGTGACTCGGTAGTGTTACAAGGTCTCAGGTGTGAATGGGGAGCAGCTGTTTTCAATTTGGTGTTATCGCTCTCACTCTCTCATACTGGTCACTGGAAGTTCAACATGGCACATCATAGCAAAGAACTCTCTGAGAATCTGAAAAAAAGAATTGTTGCTTTACATAAAGATGGCCTAGGCTATAAGAAGATTGCCAAGACATTGAAACTGAGCTGCAGCACGGTGGCCAAGACCATACAGCAGTTTAACAGGACAGGTTCCACTCAGAACAGGCCTCTCCATGGTCAACCAAAGAAGTTGAGTGCACATGCTTAGCGTCATATCCAGAGGTTGTCTGTGGGAAATAGACATATGAGTGCTGCCAGCATCGCTGCAGAGGATGAAGGGGTGGGTGGTCAGCCTGTCAGTGCTCAGACCATTGCATCAAATTGGTCTGCATGGCTGTCATTCCAGAAGGAAGCCTCTTCTAAAGTTGATGCGCAAGAAAACCCGAAGTTTGCTGAAGACAAACAGACTAAGGACATGGATTACTGGAACCATGTCCTGTGGTCTGATGAGACCAAGATAAACCTATTTGGTTCAGATGGTGTCAAGTGTCAAGATGGTGTCAAGTGTATGTGGCGGCAACCAGGTAAGGAGTACAAAGACAAGTGTGTCTTGCCTACAGTCAAGCATGGTGGTGGGAGTATCATGGTCTGGGGCTGCATGAGTGCTGCCAACACTGGGGAGCTACAACTCATTGAGGTAACCATGAATGCCAACATGTACTGTGACATACTGAAGCAGAGTATGGCCCCCTCCCTTCAGGGACTGGGCCGCAGAGCAGTATTCCAACATGATAACGACCCCAATCACACCTCCAAGGTGACCACTGCCTTACTAAAGAAGCTAGATGGACTGTCCAAGCATGTCTCCAGACCCAAACCCTATTGAGCACCTGTGGGGCATCCTCAAACAGAAGGTGGAGGAGCGCAAGGTCTCTGACATCCATCAGCTCCATGATGTCGTCATGAGAAGTGGAAGAGGACTCCAGTGGCAACCTGTGAAGCTCTGGTGAACTCCATGCCCATGAGGGTTAAGGCAGTGCTGGAAAATAATGGTGGCCACGCAAAATATTGACAATTTGGGCCCAATTTAGACATTTTCACTTAGGGGTGTACTCACTTTTGTTGTCAGTGGTTTAGACAATAATGGCTGTGTGTTGAGTTATTTTGAGGGGACAGCAAATTTACACTGTTAAACAAGCTGTACCCACACTACTTTACATTGTAGCAAAGTGTGATTTATTCAGTGTTGTCACATGAAAAGATATAATAAAATATTTACAAAAATGTGAGGGGTGTACTCACATCTATGAGATACTGTATATTTTTTCACTATGGACTTGCTGAAAATAAGGTTTTTTTTTTTCCTTAATACCACTTCAGAGAACTCTATCAAGAGACTATTCAGCTTAACGTTCATTTACTGTTACTGTTTCACATCATTGTGGTATAAACTCACCCCTTTTTTTTCCATTCTCCAAACTTTAATTTCTTCCATATACAAGTAGGCAAAAACAAAAAGACTAAGTCCTCATGCACACGGACGTTTTTTACAGCTGCTTTTTTGAGCTTTTTTTGCAGCTTAAAAAGGCCTGTCTATGTTAGTCTATGGCTTCATGCCCACCTAGGCGTTTTTGAGCTGCAAGTGGCATAGACGTTTTTAAGCTGAAAAAAAAACCCAGGACCAGTGGGTTCTGAAAGACGTTTTTCAGCTGTAAAAACGCTCTAACGCTGAAAAACGCTGAAAAACGCCATTCACCAACGTTTTTTAACGTTTTTGATCCATTGAAAAAAAAAAAAAAAAATTTTGAAAAAAAACGCTAAAAAACGCTCAAAAACGCTAAAAAACGCTATTGCAAAAACGCTGAAAAAAGTTAAAAAAAATCACTGCAAAGATACTGGTGTTTTCATAACGTTATTTTAACAGCCTGTGTGCATGAGGGCTAAAAGATGCAGTTAACATCTGTATCTGGTTTACAAAATACAATACTTTTCCTACCTATTTCTCCTTCCTCCCTCCCACTCCCCCCCTCCCTACTCCCTATCTGGTTTGCCATCGCTGTCTCTCCTATTTCATGCCCTGCTGCCCTCCTCCATCATCCTTTCCAAATATTTCCCCGAAGCCTTAAAATCTATCCACCTTCCCCAGATACTGTTATATTTTTCAGCCTGCCCTATGTCTCTGCTGCTTAAATATTCCATTTCACAGATGTAATCTACTCTTTCAAACCACTCCTTTATATCTGTTTTTTCAACAGATAACCATTTCTTTGGTATTAGCCCTTTTGCAGCGTTTAACAAAAATGGGGTCAATGTTTTCCTATAGTGCTTTTTTGTATCTTTTGTATCATGAAACAGACACGTCTGTGATTGTTTATTATCTTTTTACCAGTTATCTCTCCTATATAGTCCTGAATTTCCTGCTAGTAATCTTTTATTTTTGGACAATCCCACCAAATGTATGTCATTGTACCGATTTGTTTACATTCCCTTCAATCTATCCTGTTGGTATTTATGAATTTTGTCTGGCATTATCTACCATCTTACCAAAAACTTGTAGTTAATTCCTATTGTATTTATGTCCGTTGCGTAATTATATTTTGCTCCTATCATTCTCTCTACTTGTTGTTCATCCAATTTCATACCCATTTCTTTTACCCATTTTCCTATATAAGGGGACGACCCCTGTCCTTCTAGATCTGTCAGATTCTGTATACTTGTGATATCCCATGTTTTAATGATGTTTGTGTACAACAAAGTTTTTCTAGTGGATTCAGATTCTTTCCATCTCTGATTGGTTGGGGTAGTGTATTTACCAAATGTTTTAATTGCAAGTATTCCCACTCACTAATCTTCCACCCATTTATGTACTTTAAGTCCTGTAATGTTCTTATTTTCCTTTGTTCAGAAATATCCTTTATTTGTACATTTCCCATTTGACTACCAAAAAGTGTCTCCTTCCCTGGAGTAAAAAAAAAGTGCCTGTGAGTGAAATTAGTGGTGAATTGTATATCCGTTTTCTCTGTCGATTAATTAAATCCCATATTTTAAATATGTTTCTAATCAGGTCATGTGCTTCTAGGTCTAGTGTTTTATGTTTCCGTGCTACCCATATATTTTTGTGCAATAATCTCCTGCTTAAAGTGTTTTAAATCTTAACCCACTTTTTCTTGCTTTTTCATTCACCCACTCTACAATTCGTGAAATAATAACTGCTTTGTAGTATCTATTTATGTCCGGTGCTGCTAAACCTCCAAGATTTTTTTTCTTTTTCTGGTGATTAATGTAAATTTTACTCTCGGCTTTTTATTTTGCCATATATATTTTAGCATCATTATTTTTATTGTTCTAATAAAACTTTGTGGTATTGCTATTGGTATCTGTTGTGGAAATTTTATTATGTGTGTTTTATGGATTGTTGTCATCTGTCTCCCTGTGTCTGATTTAACTAAGGAGCCCTCTAGCAGAGTGCACTTGGGTTGAATTGGGACCAGTAGTAAAACCGTCAGTATGAAAACCTTCTCATGGGCTTGGAGACGTGTTCTCTGTGTGTGTGGGCTTTGCCGGTTTCTAAGTATCAAGCGCAATGCGCTGGGCTTCTTGCCTTCAAATGTCTATGCACATTAGAGAAGCGAAGTCCGCATAATGAGAGAAAAATATTATTATATCTCCGTGTGGCTACGCTATCCCTTTTGGATACATATCTGCTTTAATAAGAGGGCATTGATATCTGCCTTGTTAATATACTCGTACCGTATATTGACAACACCAGTAGCAATGTCCCCGCAGATCTTCTCAAGCCTGTAAGAACAAGTAGAATGATCTTACTAGATACTGGTTGCTCTGAGCTGTATTGAGTGTGCTCTATGCTGACTAAGATGGTTGGTGAGGCTGGGCAGAGAGCAGTGTACATGCCTCAGGGGAATGAGACGTGTACTTCTCCCTCCCACGCCTGTGGATGCCCTCCCTGTTAGTGTCATTTCCTGTGTAGTGTCATTTCCTGTGATGTAATTTCCTGTGTTATCATTTTGTATGGAGGAAGTGATTGGCTATTGGGGCCAGGACTTCCTGTTTGTCACTTCCTTTGTGTGTGTGAATAAAAGCCAAGACCCTCTGCCCAGGAGAGGCAGATGAAGGAACGATGGAGCTAAGATGGGGATTATGTCAGTTTACTGGGGAAATGTGGGAAACATCATTTTTTATCCTTTCTATATAATTTAAAGTCTTCTTATTTCTTAGAATTTTTGCAAGGTGTTTCCCTGGTTTATTTTCCCATTTTTATCTCTCTTTTATTACTCTGTTAAATACCTTTCTTGTTTCCTTTTCCATCAAATATTTTAGTTGATCTCTTTTTATGATTAAAGCCTGATGGATTTCGACTTCTGGTTGCTTTTTATGCCTTTTTTCTAATTCATATATTTCTTTTACCATTTTTTCCATAGTATTTACTCTCTCCTTCTTTTTTCTTGCCCCAATAGAGATCAACTTTCCCCTAATGAAAGCTTTGTGCGCTTCCCATACAGTTACCTTTGTTAATTCTGGTGTCTCATTCAACAAAAAATATTGGTCAATTTATTCTATTACAATCTTTTCAACTTCTACATCTTCTATTTAACCACTTAAAGCGGGGGCCCACCTAAACCGCCAAAAAAAAAAAAATATTAAAAGCCAGCAGCTACAAATACTGCAGCTGCTGACTTTTAATAAATGGCCACTTACCTGTCCCAGGGTCCAGTGATGTCGGCTGGCGACGCCGAGAACCTGCTCGGTTCTCGGCAGCTGCCGCCGCCATCCTAGGTGAGGGAATCAGGAAGTGAAGCGTTGCGGCTTCACTTCCCGGTTCCCTACTGTGCATGCGTGAGTCGCGCTGCGCATCGTAACTGGTCCCTGCTATCTCCTGGGAGCTGTGTGTTTCCCAGGAGACAGCGGAAGGGACAGGAAGAGGCATAGACTCCCATGGGAGTCTATGCCGGAAGTGGGTGCAAATACCTGTCTTAGACAGGTATCTGCACCCCCCTCCCCCCTGAAAGGTGCCAAATGTGACACCGGAGGGGGGAAGGGTTCTTTAAAGCGGAAGTTCCATTTTTGTGTGGAACTCCGCTGTAAGGACTGAGCCGCTTTTTGAGATTTGTTGTTTACAAGTTAAAAACAGTTTTTTTTGCTAGAAAATGACTTAGAACTCCCAAACGTTATACATTTTTTTCTAACACCATAGAGAATAAAATGGCAGTAGTTGAAATACTTTCTGTCACACTGTATTTGCGCAGTGGTCTTACAAGCGCACTAAAAAATAAGACAACCGTAAAGTTAGCCCAATTTTTTTTTTTTATATTGTGAGACATAATGTTACGCAGAGTAATTGATACCCAACATGTCACGCTTCAAAATTGAATGGCAACAAACTTTTACCCTTAAAAATCTCCATGGGCGATGTTTAAAAAATTCTACAGGTTGCATGTTTTGAGTTACAGAGGAGTTCTTGTGCTATAATTTTTGCTCTCGCTCTACTGATCGCGGCGATACCTCACATGTGTGGTTTGAACACCGTTTTCATATGCAGACGCTACTCACGTATGCGTTCGCTTCTGCATGCGAGCTCGGCGGGATGGGGCGCGTTTAAAAAAAAAAAAATTCTTATTTATTTACCTTTTATTTTTACACTGTTCTTAAAAAAAAAGTGTCACTTTTATTCCTATTACAAGGAATGTAAACATCCCTTGTAATAGAAAAAAGCATGACAGGACCTCTTGAATATGAGATCCGGGGTTAAAAAAGGCATGGTCCGATATCGCTGTTTTTCCAATTGAGGTTTCTATTACTGCCTCCAGGACTCTATGTTCAACCAACATATAATCCAGCCTGGAGTATGTGTTGTGCACTGCCGAATGGTATGTATAATCTTTTGTGTTCAGATGTTGAATACTCCAAACATAGACTAATTGATGATTATATATTTTTTTCTTTACCAATCTTAGTTGTTTATTTTCTTTATCTAGTGCACCAGACATACTATCCATTTTATAGTCCATGGAAAAGTTAAAATCTGCAGCCAATTTTAGGTGGCCCTGCTTGAATTCCATCAAATCGTTTAAAATTTCTTTCAAATACTTTTTGGGGTATTTATTGGGGCAATATACATTTGCAAGCGTATATTTCATACCCTGTAAGGTCTCTTTCAAAATAAGGAAGCAACCTTCTGGGTCTACTTTTCTTTCCAGAACCTGACCTTTTTCCCAAAGCCTATTGCTAAACCTTTTGCCCTTCTACTTGGAGAGTCTCCATAATACCATATTGGGATAGTCCTTGAATATAATTTGATGTTTGAATCCTGTGCAATATGTGCCTCTTGTAAAAATATTATGTCTGTAGCATATCTTTCCAATTCCCTTAATACCATATGTCTCTTTTCTGGGGTATTTAGACCTCTTACATTATATGGTAAAAACTTCGTATTATTCATGTTTCTCTTTTCCTCTCCATCTCCCTCCCGTCCCCCCTCCTGGGGGGCGGGGGCCCCCAAGCATGGGACGAAGCAGGGATCACTTCCCCCATATCAGGGCTTGAAGGGCAGCAAAACACTTGAAAATTCACAAACAATATCCCCTCCCCTCCTCCCTTCCCCCAACCCCCTTCCCCCCCAACCCCCACCCTTTCCCTTTTGGTGTTTAGACCTCATGGTCTTCGAGCAGGTTTCTATTTCTTTCTTTGGGGCCTCCCTTGCCCCCTGCTATCCTCAGCCCAAGGTAGTGTTCTGTCTGGCGCTGTGGCCAACCTCCCCTACTATCGGGAAGGTTGCTCAGGAACTCACCGGGTATCCAAATCTCTCTCCCCCACATGTGTATCCTTTTTCCTTTCTTCTATCCTCCCACCCCTGCCCCCCGTCCCTCCCCTCCGCCCACCATCCCGTATGTTCCTATTTCTATTGGATTCGTTTCGTTTTCATCGTTTTTGTTATATTTTTCTCTTGGGGATCAACTGCCACTGCTCTTCTTCTTGTATATCTCCATCTTGTCTTGGCGTTATCTCTCTCAGAGTATCCGGCATAGGAATTTCCAGTTTTTTACAGAAATCCTTTGTTTCCTCAATAAACCTGAGTTTTACAGTATGTCCATTTTTCCTACCTATCAAACATGTGGGAAAACCCCAGTTGTATTGAATTTCATGATCTTGCAACACTTTCAGTAGAGGTTTTAACATCCTCCTTCTCCTTATGCCCCGTACACACGGTCGGACTTTGTTCGGACATTCCGACAACAAAATCCTAGGATTTTTTCCGATGGATGTTGGCTCAAACTTGTCTTGCATACACACGGTCACACAAAGTTGGAAAATCCGATCGTTCTGAACGCGGTGACGTAAAACACGTACATCGGGACTATAAACGGGGCAGTGGCCAATAGCTTTCATCTCTTTATTTATTCTGAGCATGCGTGGCACTTTGTCCCTCAGATTTGTGTACACACGATCGGAATTTCCGACAACGGATTTTGTTGTCGGAAAATTTTATATCCTGCTCTCAAACTTTGTGTGTCGGAAAATCCGATGGAAAATGTGTGATGGAGCCTACACACGGTCGGAATTTCCGACAACAAGGTCCTATCACACATTTTCCGTCGGAAAATCCAACTGTGTGTACGGGGCATTAGAGTTTCTTGAGATAGGTCCGGAAAAATTTGCAGTATCTTTTCCTCGTATTTAATTGGGGACTTACCCCTCATATTTCCCCATATTTGTTTTTTTTCTTCCCAGTTATCGAACCTTACAATTATGTTTCTTGGACTCTCCATTGGTATTCTCTTCGGTCTTCTTAATCTTTGGGCTCTTTCGATTGTTATTGGGTTTGTTTCTTCTTTACCGAGTATTGGGTTGACTATTTTCCTTACTATTTCTGTTAGATCTTCAGTCTGTGTAACTTCAGGGAGACCCCTTATTCTCAGGTTTTTTCTTCTGTTTCTGTTTTCTTTATCTTCCAATCTATATGCCTACTCTTGCAAGTAGAAGAGAACAAGAAGACCTGGACAGCCGCACACCGGAATGGATAAATCCGTCTTTTTATTCAAAATACAGGATCATGGGGTACACAACACGACTGTGGGGTGGTAGAAAAATATCTGACGCATTTCGCACTTACTCATAGCTATATGCCTACTCTTGTTGTTCTATCTTTAAAGCTTTTATTTCTCTTTTTAGGTCGTTTATTATATTTGTGTGGCAGTCCACTTTTTTTTCACTTCCTCTACTCTTGTAAGTAGATAACCCAAGTCCTTATGAATTATTGCCATCTCTGTTTTCAGAGACTTCTCCAGGGCCGCAAACATGGTAGCCATGTGTGATTTTGTTGGTAGTTGAGGCTTCATCTGTTGTTCCTCGTGTCTCTCTGTCTCCAGCTCTAGTTCACAGTCCTGTTCCATTCTAGGTTCAGAGAGTGTGCTTATTTCTAGTAATGTTTTCTTCTGGCCCTTTTTATTTCCTTTGCTTCAGTTTGGTGCCCTTTGATACTTTATTGTTTTTCTGTTGTTTGCCTATCCCTGCTCCCTCCTTGGATCACATATTTGCTCATAGGGCCGGGGCTCAAGCTAAGCCTGGGTGTTTTTACCACCACTCCCCCCCTTCCCAATTTCCCTCTCATATTTCCCCCTTCGTTCTTTACTACCCCAGCGATATGAGAAAAAAAAGGGAAAAGAAATGCGAAGGTGTAACAATACAACGTTCAAATAAGATGTGGTGGTAAGTTTCAAGAAATTAAAGGGAGAAAAAAAAAACTGTCTCTGCTGTCTATTTTCTACTGATGGTCTTTGTGGACCTACACCCTCTCCTGGGAGTCCGTTACACTTTTATGTTTCCTCTGATCAATTCCTTCATGTGTCCAGGTCCTTGCTTCCACAGAGAACTAGATACACCAGACACAGGTACTCTTCAAACACAGGGTACTCCATAATTACTTCATGTTACCTGTTAAGAAAATATAATCTTATGTCAGAAGTAACATATGGCATATATGTAACCAGCGTGTATATATATATATATATATATATATATATATATATATATATATATATATATTTATGGTTGAAGCCCTATGGCCGATACGGACATGGATAATCTTTATAGTTAAGATAAGACTTACCATATGAAATGAACCTGGAAGTGTGGACTTACCATATGAAATGGACCTGAAAGTGTGCCTTGGTCTGATGGACGGTATACCAAAATAAGGGGGCAATAACATTCAGGTAGGGGTATAGTATTTTATTGGTATTAAGTAATTCATTGAGCCAATTTTAGAAATGCCTGTACCATCTCCACTTGAGGATTAGGGATATACCGGGCGAAGCAGGATGACTTCCACCTGCCTAGTCTTTTAATGACATGGTCTGGGACCCCGTGGTGGGATGCTGCTAAGGACGCTCCAATACGAAAGGAATGGCCAGAGTACTGACTAGGGTTAAGGTGAAGGTTGCGGAGAAGTATCCTTATGTGTTTCACAAACTGACAGGCACTTAAGGGTTTGACTGGAAACGGTAGAAGGGGACTGGAGTCCGGTTGTTCAGGCAGGAGTGACAGAAGATGATTAAGTACGGTGACTGGACACCAGTCATTATTGATTTTGTAAAGGTGAATGTCCACTCCAGAGCCTGCCTGCTGGGTTTTAGAAACCTCGCGGTGGAGGACGAAGTGGTCTTGGTAGCGAACCAAGTGCCGTCTGCCTAGTACTTGGCCTGTGGGGTTGTTACGGTTAAACTCGCAAGAACCCGTAGTAGGCCAAGTATATGGCTGCTTGTAGGACCGTACTGGAGAGAAGACCGAATGGAGAAGTATTCAGGATGGTCGACATATCCCTACAGATGGGCCCCGTAATGGGTAAACGTTTGGTACTGACCACCGGTTGGTGTTTCTGAGTGCCACGTAGGATGGCTCGCATAGCGTGGGACGAAAACAGTGAAGATTTTGCAGGGTCTTGAAGAGTCAAGAAATGTTGTATGCCAGCTAGGTATAACTGAATAGTATAATGGGATAAGGCCAGCTGAGTGTGGCAATATGAAATGAAGGCCAGTACTTGCTTGACATCTGTTGTTCCCTCGAAGCAGGGTGCCAGAAATGTATTGAACGCCCTCCAAGCTGTCTGGTAGGCTTTGAGTGTGTTATGGGAGAGTGAGTGATTGATAAGCTGCGTTGCTCCTTGTAAATGTTGAACTAGTCCAGGGTCAGCTGAGACCAAACGGGGATAGGGGCCGACACTGGGTCGGCTCCGGGAACCTGTTCGAAAAAAAAGAAGCGTAATTAAAACGTGACAGTGCGTCTGCAGCTAAGTTGTATTTGCCTGGAATAAATGAGCAGTGGATATTAAATTGATGTTGCAAAGACAGTTGTACCAATCTGCGCAGGAAGGACATGACTGTTAGGGACTTGGACCTGCCTTTGTTGATAATGTCTGCCGTGGCCTGATTGTCGGTGGTGAAGACCACAGTTTGCCCTGTCCAATGATGACCCCAGAGCTGTGCGGCTGCCACTATGGGATAGAGCTCGAAGAGGGAGGATGTTCGGGTGAAGCCAGGTATCAACAGTATCTGCGGAGGCCAGGGTCCTGAAAACCATTGGTGGCCAAAAATTAGCGCGCCTGTGGAAGCTGCAGCATCTGTCACCACCTGGGGTGAATGGGACGAAACTGTAGGTATAAATAGGGATATACCATTCCAGGCGGAAAGGAATTCCTCCCACATAGATAGGTTCCTCTATTGCTGCGGTATCTAGATTTAGGATCTGATCGGGGTCTTGAGTTTGTGACAGAAATACTAGCAGACGTGACACAAAGGTGCGACCTTGTGGAATAATTTGCATGGCGAAATTAAGCATTCCCAGGAGAGATTGCAGCTGCTTTTTAGTACACCCCCTAGTGTAGGTGAACTCTTGGAGGACCGCCCTAATGTGGGTTAGTTTGTCGAGGGGGAGACTGGCCTGCATGGTGCCGGCATCTAATTTGACCCCAAGAAAGGTGATGAGGTGTGCTGGACCGTCGACTTTATGCTCAGCGATGGGAACATTGAGATTTCCGAATACGACTCTGAGTTTGTCGAGGTCTCCTGGGGCATACTGGGTGGTTCTATTAGTAAGAAGTCGTCCAAGTAATGGATGACCTCTTGACACTGAGCTTTGTGCAAGAGTATCCAGGCGAGGGACTGAGCAAATGTGTCGAAGGGCCAAGGGCTACTCTTTGAACCGAAAGTCAATTTCATGGCAAAATAGTATGCCTCCTTCCACTTGATGCCATGCCAGCACCAAAGGGATGGGTGGATAGGCAGGAGCTTGAAGGCGTCTGAGATGACGGCTTTGGAGAGCCAGACGCCTGTGCCTGCTTTGATGATCGCTTGGATTGCCATATCCACAGAGGAATATTTTAGGGAGAACTCTTCAGAGGGGATTAGGGAATTGAGACTGGGGATGTGGGAAGAATGAGGCGCAGACAGGTCATACACCAAACCTAGTTTATTTGAGAACTTGCCCTTGACAAGCCCAATAGGGCTGACTCTCCAAATACTGAAAGGGGGCTGAGTGAAGGGGCCTATAATGAACTCTCAATCTATTTCTGTTTGTAAGAGCTGGTCTATGGCCTGCTCGTCAGTGGCCGCTGAGCGGAGATTCCTACATCCGTAGGTAGTATGGGGCAGTGAAATGAGGCCGGTGTGAAACCCTTCTGAGAAACCTTGGATAAGGTAGGTGGCAAGGGAGGGGGTGGGGTGTGAGGTGAGGTAGAGCCCTAGCCACAAGACGTTGACTCGGCTTAGTCATGCCCTCTTCTGTTGCTTGACTTCGCACAGGTTTCTTGGATGCGCTCTTTGGCATAAGGTGCAGATGTGGAGCAGGCGGCACTGACTGAAGTTGCAGGACCCGTAATTATAATTATTGCAGATGGCTGCCCCTCCCACGGTTCGGACTGGGTGTCCGAATTTGTCCACCTGAGGCGTTTGTGCAGGGGCCGACTGACCCTGAAGTGCACCGGAGGTGGAGGGAAATTCGAAGGGGCGTCTGATTGTCGCATTGGCGCACCAGGTGGCGGTGTGAGTGGAGGACTGGCAAATTGCACACAGTGGTGAGCGCAAGCCAGCAAAGTGGCGACAGAACAGCTCTGTGTCCATGAGGCTCCAATTTGTGGTCGTTTGAAACTGTGTGAGTCTGGCTGCTGCCTTTGCGGAAAAAGAACGATGATAGTCATAAAATGAAAATCCTCAATACTTGTAGCCCAGATCTACTATGGTATGGAGGTATAAGTCCAGCTCTTCCCTCCTGCTGGGTGCGGCTGAACATAGGACATCCCTCAGCATGTCAAAGGCCAATGTGAATTCTGGGACAGATAATTTCCGATTGAGTCTGGGGTCTTTGGCCTTAAGGACCACCGACACGTCACCCCAGGTATAGGCCTTATTTTCCGTCAGATCATGGACAGAAATGAGGAGAGAGGCAAAGTTGACATCCCTGCCGTCCAGAATGTCCTTCCTGATAGTGGCCAGAACCAAATGGGAGGGGTAGACAATGGGGCTCCACCCTGTGGTACCTGCAGGAAGGGGTGTCAAAACTTGGGTTGCGGTCAGGTCAGGAATAGCCGTGGCCGGCCGAGCCTCCAGGAGAGCCACTCTGGTTTGTACGTCCGTGACCGAGGAAGACAGGGACGCTACCATAGTGTGGAGTTGTGAGATGACAGAGGATATTGACTGGAGAGACGCCTGCTGGGTGCTGGGTCCTGCTGCGATTGGTGGGGGGAAGAGGAGCTTGAAGAGCTCGCCTTTCCTGGCTGTAGCGGGGAAGGGCACGCCTCTGCGTCTCAGCTCTGCCATCAACTTGGGAATAGTCCATCCCCTGAGGCACTGCACACTGCCACTCTCTGAGACCGGAGAAGGTGACAGAGGGGCTGTGAGGTCTTCGCTGCCGGCCTGGGACATGGTTGATCTAGATAAGATATCCTGTCCTTGAGATCGTGTTTTGGTTGACTGGAACCTGTTGGGGGTGACATGAATTTTAAATTTGCTTCCTTTCCCTAAAGCCATACTTACCCAGCTTATGCTCCTTTTTTTTTACCTGGGGGGATATCGTTCAACCTGGTGCAGGGTGGACCTACTGAACTTTGACTCACCTGGAGGAAAATGAAAGGTGACAACTCGTGAAGGGTTTGCTAACTAATCTTAAAGTAGTACTTGTATGGCGATTTAAACGACAGGCGCATGGAATGAAACAACTAAGTGAAATGTAAATGCCTTGATGGTGGCACGAATCGATACGCTGCGACTGCGACAAGCTACGAGTCGAACTGTGGGGTCTGGCATGAAACGAGACCTGGACTGTTGTGGCCTAACGCATTGAATCGATACTTTACGAATGCTTAAGATTCGAATCTTAAGTGAGGTGTAGCAAGAACGAAATGAATGAAATGTTTGCCTTGATCATGAAATGAATGAAATATCTTGCCATGACAGAGGTCTGGCTTGGTCATGCTGCGACTGCAACTGACAACGAACTGGACTCTGGAGCATGTACTGAAATGAGGCAACAGAAAACATTAGTGCACACCGGAACGAATCAGTGCATCTTTAGATGCGACTGGATTTGAATCGGAGCGCAGTACGTAACAATGAAATGACTGAAATGTTTTACCCTGACCGAGGCACGAATTGATTGTGCCGCCACTGCGACTGACAATGAACCGAGCTCTGGTACAAGTATAGGATAAGCCGAAACAACAGGGGCACGCCGTAACGAATCGGTGCATCTTGGGTTGCGACTAGATTCGCAACGGTGGTGCGATATGTGGGAGTGAAATGAATGGTAATTAATTCCCATGACAGAGATGCGGATCGGTCGCCCGGTATCTGCGGCTAACCACGATCCAGACTCTGGAGCATGTACTGAAATGAGGCCGAGCCCTGGGGCACACCATAACGAATCGGTGCATCATAGATGCGACAGGATTCGAACCGGAGCGCGATAAGTGACAGTGGAGTAGTTTGTTTGCCATGACAGAGGCACGAATCGATCATGCCGCTGTTGCGACTGACTACGAATTGGACTCTGGAGCATGTACCGAAATGTGGCAAATACCTGGGGCACGCCGAGACGAATCAGTGCGTTTTGATGCGACTGGATTCGTATTGGAGCGTGATACGTGACAGTGAAATGCTGGCCATGACAGAGATATGAATCGGTGAGTCGTGACGAGCGACTGACAACGAATCTGACTCTGGCGCATGTACTGAAATGAGGCCGTAAGCAACTGGGGCACACCGGAGCGAATCAGCGCATCTTTAGATGCGACTGGATTCGAATCGGAGCGCGGTACATGACTGAAATTAACGAAATGATTTGAAATGTTTGAAATGCTTACAAATGTTTCTGAAATGAGAAATGACTTATGCCGTGTACACAGGAGCGGACTTTACGGCAGACTTTGCTTGGCGGACTTTTCGACGTACTTTACGACGGACTTTCTGAATGAACGTACTTGCCTACACACAGTCCACCAAAGTCTGTCGAATTCGTACGTGATGACGTACGACCGGACTAAAACAAGGAAGTTCATAGCCAGTAGCCAATAGCTGCCCTAGCATGGCTTTTTGTCCGTCGATCTAGCATACAGACGAGCTGACTTTTCGGCCGGACTCGATTTCAACGGATTAATTTAAAACATGTTTGAAATCTAAGTCCGTCCAACTTTTGAGAAAACAAAGTCCGCTGGAACCCACACATGATCAAATTGTCTGACGAAATCCAGTCCGCCGGGCAAAGTCTGCCGTAAAGTCCGCTCGTGTGTACGCGGCATTAGTATCGAACTGACACAAGTCGATAGAAAATTGCGAATTTGAAAATCACAACGGTTTGTCTAATGAAGCATGGTAACAATTGTTTTAGACATGCCTAAATGAAGCAACGTCTACGTCGTGGTGGTTTACAAATAACGAAGATAGCTAACATAACAATAGTGCGAGTAGTATGCGTTGCGGTTACGTTGTGAAATTGCGAGTGATTCGTAAGTTTTGATATCACGGTTTAGTGACATGATATCAAACAATGCGTGAAAACAAAACGTCAGTCGGAACCCTGCCTGCGACAGCTGAGCCAGACGCGTAGTACGAAAATACGAATCGGTAACGAGGACCTCGAAACTCTCGAGCACGAAAATTGCGAATGCGGGAACTTGCGAGACAAGAACTCACGGACACTGGTTTTCGAATAGTCGGCCTAGTGACGTATATCTCGCACAAGAAACCGACAAGTACCATAGGCGAGTGGGCTGGTTAAATACCCCCCCGGGCTCCTCCCATAAATTCAGGCCACCATACTGGCCTTCCTACATATAAATATATATATATATATATATATATATATATATATATATATATATATATATAATATATATATATATATATATATATATAATATATATATATATATATATATATATATATATATATATATATATATATATATATATATATATAAAAGTTCAGGTCTTTACTAGTTAATAGCTGATCAGTATATGGGAAAAAAAAATCAGAATAGGAAGCAAAAAGCACTCACCACTCCCCCTTTCTTCTTTCACTTCTTCTTCTCTTCTTCTCCGCCCCCCCTTTTTCTTTTTTTTTTCCCTTCCCCCCTTCACCTTTCCCTTCCCCTCTCCCTTCCTCCAAACCTTAAGGCGAACAGGGGGGCTGTAGAGCTCTACCCCCTAGCGTATCCACAGGTCTCGCTCTGCCTGAATGCCTATGTCTCCTCCTGTCGTCCCTGAGTACCTCCAAACACCGGCTCCAGATATCTGCCAGGTATCCAAGGGTATCCACGGCCGTCTCTTATGCCACTGGTCCCCTATGCTCCTCTCGGTCTATCCCCTCCACCCTGAAAACGGAGGGAGGGGGGCACCTCTCCACCACCTCTGCACTCCTTCCAAGCACTCTCCAACTTCCACGATCTCTGCGCACACAGCGGCCGATGTCCCCACGAGAAAGGGGCCAACCAAAAACAGCAGGGCCAGCGAAGGAGAACCACCTCTCTGATCCACGGCAGTCACCGGCTCACAGGTACGAAGGAGAGGCAAGCCAGGAAAGGGGAATCTGAAATGGACTTGCAAGACGGGTATTCAAGCCAGGTGAGGGTATGGAAGGTACTGATCTACTCCATTAGGGGGTTTTGGAGATCTGGAGCTCCTTCGGCGTGCACCTTTCCAGCGCCATTACTAGACTCCCCCCTCTGCTGAAAATAAGTTTTGTATATATATATATATATATATATATATATATATACACACACACACATTTTTCTCACTGTGGACTTGCTGAAATTAAGAATTTTTGATATTTTGATGTTTACTTCAATTTTTTTATATTTCTTTCACTGTACACTTGCTTGACAACAAGTATTTCATTTATGTATTTTTTACCATTAATATTCTTTGTTTGGGAATTCAAGTTGCTACAAAATTCACTTGTGCATTGCCCACGGCAGTTATAATAGGATTTTTTAAAACAGCTTACCTGTAAAATCCTTTTCTTTCGAAGGACATCACGGGACACAGAGCCACAGTAATTACTGATGGGTTATATAGGTATCACTGGTGATTGGACACTGGCACACCCTATCAGGAAGTTCAACCCCCTATATAATCCCTCCCCCTTGCAGGGATACCTCAGTTTTGTAGCCAAGCAATATAGTGTATTAGAAGAGGGGCGGGACCTCTGTGTCCCGTGATGTCCTTCGAAAGAAAAGGATTTTACAGGTAAGCTGTTTTAAAAAATCCTATTTTCTTTCTCGAACATCACGGGACACAGAGCCACAGTAATTACTGATGGGATGTCCCAGAGCAATGCTACCTGAGGGGGGGGGAACCACGACCAAGTAGGGTGCAATCAGACCTGAGGACCCTGTACCGCTGCCTGCAGCACACTACGCCCAAAGGCGATATCCTCATGCCTTCTCACATCCACCTGATAGAATCTGGTGAATGTATGAACTGAAGACCAGGTTGCGGCCTTGCAGATTTGAGCCATAGAGGCCCGGTGATGCACTGCCCAAGAAGCACCAATAGCCGTTGTGGAATGTGCCCTGGTCTGAAACGGAGGAATCTTCTGTTTCAAACCGTAAGCTTGAATGATCAACTGTCAAATCCATTTAGAAATGGTAGCTTTTGACGCTGCCTGTCCTCTATTGGGACCCTCTGGCAGCACAAACAAAACATCCGTCTTGCGGATCTGAGTAGTTGCCCCTAGATAGGCCTTAACTGCTCTTACTACATCCAACGAATGTAGAGATCTCTCTTCCGGAGAACAGGGATCTGGAAAAAAGGAAGGTAGAACAATGTCTTGGTTTAAATGAAAATCAGAAACCACCTTCGGTAAAAAACTAGGATGAGGGCGTAGTACCACTCTATCCTTGTGTATAATCAAATAAGGCTCCTTACAGGAAAGAGATGCTAATTCTGATACTCTTCTAGCAGAAGAGATGGCCACCAGAAAAATTAATTTCCTTGTCAACAAGACCAAAGGATTCTGACTTATTGGTTCAAAAGGCCGTTTCTGTAACACAGCCAGGACCAAATTCAAGTCCCAGGGGTTTAGGGGCGCTTTAACCGGAGGATTAAGACGCATCACCCCCTGCATAAAGTTTCGGACCAAAGAATGCGAAGCAAGTGGCCGCTGAAATAATACTGATAAAGCAGAGACCTGGCCCTTGATGGTACTCAAGGCCAGCTTCATCTCTAATCCCATCTGTAGAAAATCAAGGATTCTACCTATGACATATTTCCTGGGATGCCAACCTCTGGATTCACACCAGGTTATATAAGCCTTCCAGACTCTATGATAAATCATCCTGGAAGCTGGCTTCCTTGCATTAATCAAGGTAGATATGACAGGACCTGAGAGCCCACGACTCTTCAGAACGTGGGTCTCAATAGCCAAACCGTCAAATTTAGCGTTTGTAAGGCAGGATGGAACACTGGACCTTGAGATAACAGGTCTGGGCGTTCCGGTAGTGTCCACGGGGAACCTACCGTCATCCTTACTATTTCTGCATACCAAGTCCTTCTGGGCCAAGCGGGGGCCACCAGAAGTACCGACTTCCTTTCCTGCCTGATCCTGCGAAGGAGTCGTGGTAGTAGCAGAATAGGCGGGAATGCGTAAATCAGTGAGAACCGATGCCACGGAATCACCAACGCATCCGTCCCGCATGCAAGAGGATCTTTTGTCCTTGCCACAAATCTGTCTATCTTTTTGTTGAATCGGGATGCAAAGAGATCTACATCTGGAACCCCCCATCTTTGGCATATGGCCCAAAAGACGTCGGGATGCAGAGACCATTCCCCTGGAAGTAACTGCTGGTGACTTAGATAGTCCGCCTGCCAATTCTCTATTCCCGGGATGAAAACTGCCGATATGCATGGCACATGCATCTCTGCCCAGACTAAGATCTGGTTCACCTCTTTTTGAGCAGCTCGGCTCCGGGTGCCTCCCTGATGATTGACATAAGCCACTGTTGTGGCATTGTCGGACTGGATCCTGACCGGACAACCCTGTAGCCTGATAGTCCAGGCCTTTAGAGCTAGATGTATCGCCCGGATCTCCAGAATGTTGATGGGTAAGGTCCTCTCTGTCTTGGACCATACCCCTTGGACCGCAGCCTGTTCCAGAACTGCTCCCCAACCTGACAGACTGGCATCTGTTGTTCCCACCGTCCAGGTAACCGGTAGAAAGGATTTCCCCTTCTGCAGGTTTTCGGGTATGAGCCACCAATTGAGGCTCTGACGCACCGCATGCGACAGGTGCATCGGAAAGTCTAATGCCTGAACCTTCTTGTTCCAGGTCGACAGAATACTGTGTTGCAGCATTCTTGAGTGAAACTGAGCATAGGGAACTGCTTCGAATGAAGACACCATCTTCCCTAGTAGCCTCATACAAAGGCGGACTGAGGGACCCTTCTTGGTCCTTACTGTCAGAATCAGCTCTCTCAAAGCAGTGATCTTTGCCTGGGGTAGAAATATTTTCTCCTGGCTTGTATCTATAATCAGACCTGAATACTCCAGTTTTCTTATTGGTTTTAGGAAAGACTTTTCCAAGTTGAGGATCCAACCCAGGTGTTCTAGATACCCGACTGTGGTCCTCAAGTTTCCATTCAAAGAGGCTATCGACCGGTCTATCAAGAGCAGGTCGACTAGGTATGCTATGACAGCTATACCCTGAGCCCTTAATCTGGCCAGAGGAGGAGCCAAGATCTTTGTGAACACTCGAGGTGCAGTGGCTATCCCGAAAGGCAGAGCCACAAACTGGAAATGGCGCCCTCTTACCTCGAAGCGCAGAAACTTCTGATGAGCAGGAAAAATGGGCACATGCAGATATGCATCTCTGATGTCTATTGATGCCAGAAATTCTCCTCCCTGCAGGGTGGGAACTACTGTTCAAATTGATTCCATGCGGAAGGATTGAATCCTTAGGAATCGGTTCAGATCCCTTAAGTCCAGAATGGGCCTGACATCCCCATTTGGCTTTTGGACCGTAAAAAGGTTGGAATAGAAGCCCAATCCCTGGTCCTTTGCGGGAACTATCATAATGACCTCCTGCGACAAAAGTCGCTCTAACGCTAGAAGGAGCGACTGCTTCTTCTCTGGGTCTCTGGGAACATTTGATCTGAGGAACCGAGGAGAGGGGAATTCCTGAAACTCCAGCTTGTACCCTAAGGTTACCGTGGAGATTACCCATCTGTCCTGGAAGTCCTCCTGCCAGAGCTCTGAGAACTGTCGCAGTCTTCCCCCCACTCGAGTGAGCGGGGGCGCCCCCTCATGCAGAGGTCTTAGTGTTTTGCCTAGTAGGCTTCTTTCCCCAGGACTTCTTTTGTCCCTGGGGTTGACTCTTGTCTCTGGACCCCGATGGAGGTGGCCATCGAGACTGCCTGGAGGCTGAAGCCCCCGGCGCTGGGGAAAGAGTCAGTTTGAAAGAGGGACGCTTACTCTTCTTCTTGACAGGTAAGAGAGTGCTTTTCCCACAAGAGATTCTCTTGATATAGTTATCCAAGTCCTCTCCAAACAACCTTGCACCACGAAATGGAAACCCAGCCAGTAGCTTCTTACATGGTGCTTCGGCTGACCAATTTTTCTACCATAGGATTCTACGTATATGCACCAACCCCAGTGAAAGACGGGAGGTTTGCACGATAGAATCTCTAATGGCGTCAACCACAAAGCATAAGGCCGCTGGAAGGTTAGCAAACCCCTGCGCCTGCTGTTCAGGTAATACTTTGATGACCTGCTTAACATGGTCTCTTAAGTATTGACAGACTCCAATCGCTGCTACTGCAGGTTGGGCCCCTGATCCTGCTAAGGAGAAAACATCCTTCAATAGGGATTCCATCCTTTTATCTACAGGATCCCTGAGCATCTGAGCATTGTCTACAGGACAAGTCAGGCTATTATTTACGGAGGAAATGGCGGCATCAATAACCGGTATTCCCCACATTTTAATAAACTTTTCTTCCATCGGATAAAGTGTTGAAAACTTTCTCGGCGGAAAAAAACGTTTGTCTGGGTGATCCCACTCAGAATAAATAAGCTTTTCAAGTAAAGTATGAACAGGAAAAGCATGTGCTGCTTGGAAAGGTTTCAGTGACCCCAAAGCAGAAGAGGATTCTTTAGCAGTTTCAGGTATGGGAAACTTAAATGTGGAGCGGACCAATCCAGTGAGGATCTGCACTAAGACTTTCTCCTCTTGGGAAGTCGCAGAGGGTCCCTCTCCACCTGAATCCTCCGAAGAGGAATCATCCATCCCATCCCGATCCTCTGAAAGGGATTCATCTCCTTTATCCCAGAGCTCCTCTGTCTGAGGGTCTTGGGGAACAGAGGAAAGCCTAGTTCGTTTTCTTCCACTGAGTGAAGACGTAATCACGGCCATTAATCTTTCCTCTAGACCATTAATGGTTGAGGAAAAAACCTCTTGTGTAATATATACAGGGGCTGAAGTGCCAGAAGCAGGTGTAGCCCCTGACCCCAATGGCTCTCCCTGGCTAGCCGTCCCTGGCCCATCTTTAGGGGGGGAGGATGCTGCCGACAGGGGGCCCTCAGAACCTGAACGAGATCCCCTAGTGTCTCTGGTTCCTGGGGTGCTTGAACCTCTTCTACCCATAGTGCAAAGCAACAAGGTGTGAGGTATACAAATGAACACTGCCCGCTGAGCGATGTAGTCTGGCTAAAAGCCTTGTTACCCAATGCTCAGTCTGGTGTTACTTCAGTAAATGCTGCCTAGGAGAATGCCTGTGTCCCACCTTACATGCGACCGTCAGCTCTGTGTCTCTCAGAAGGCTGTGTGCACCTGTACAGAGTGCCTCTAATAGCCTGCAGCTGGCCTGAGTGGGAGTCTAAGCACTCTGTGCTGATGTCCCGCCCTCTCCTCTACCGCCCCCCCCCTCGAGTTTTGAAAAAAACGAGCGCTTCCCGCGCTGCCGACTCTCCTGTCATGCTTCCGGAGAAAGGCTGGGGATGGGGGGGGGGAGGGAGGGAGGCTGGTAACAAGATCTGCCTGAACGGCTATCTTGAGAGATGGTGGCCATTAGGCCGCAGAGCCCGGGTGGTATAACCACTTTCTAGACCCCTGTGGCCCCTCTCTAGCCTGGGGGGAACATTCAAACATGAGAAATCCCCCTTTCCACCTTACCTGTTTGCAGCCTGCTTGAGACGCTGGGACATAAACAGCGATTACAACACCTGAGACAGAGTCAGCATGTGTAGGTTTGTGCTCTTGGCAGCCCCCGGTGGTCACAATAGGCATAGCATGCATTTACCTTAAAGGAGAAAAGCCACTAGAACTCAAAAATTCTGTGGAATCTCCTCTTACCTTATCCAGCCGCAGGGTGCTGTTTACACAGACCCAATCTTCACCTCTCACGGTGGGCTCCGTTTGAAAAAACCGTCAGAGACTGGGGCCCCCATCAGTAGGGGGATCCAACAGTTCTGGGACCGTAAAGCACCTCGACAGAAATTAGGAAGTTTAAAGCCATTTTCTGATCTGCGGGGTCCAGCTCTCTAAAAAGAGAAGCATTACGGGTAAAACCTCGTTTCTTCGGACACGAGGCCCGGGTACCATTCAATTCGGCCATGAAAAGACACTTTGAATGGATCCGGTTCGCCTGGCTTGCCCCAGTATAGGATCTTAGGATATTCCCTTTGGAGCTCAGCACAGGACATCTTTACACGTCCATCACCTAAGACACTGGCGTAAAAACGGAGGTATCCCTGCAAGGGGGAGGGATTATATAGGGGGTTGAACTTCCTGATAGGGTGTGCCAGTGTCCAATCACCAGTGATACCTATATAACCCATCAGTAATTACTGTGGCTCTGTGTCCCGTGATGTTCGAGAAAGAAATATATATATTCTTTCACCTGAGTGAGTGAAATATTACATAGCGCTGCATTTTGTTTATTTTTAAGATTTTATACAAAGATTATGGGAGTGTGAATATGCTTAGCGACTGTGGATTGGTTCCCTTACTTTTAAAACATTCTTTGCACACTCTTCATTGGTAGCTCGCAAGACATCTATCTATACCACTTATTATAATGCATTGCAGGTCCTAAAGAACCGCAAAACAGACTAATCTTATTTCGTAATGTTTTGTATCAATCCATCACTGCAATAAAGAATTCAGCACAATATTTTTTTGGGAAATGAGTATAATTTGTGAATATAAAAACATTTATTGTCATTCATTCTTTCTAACCTATACTTAAACATGCAAAAATACAGTTCAGACAGTTCTATAAATCAGACCAGTCACTGGACAATTCTTTTATTGACAGCCAGCCAGCCTTAAGGATGCATGTCTACATGTCTCTTCTTGCCAAATCAAATTATTGCACAGGTTGTGAAGCTGACATATGCCATGCCCCCATGTGCCCTTATTACCAGCACTGTGCTGACATAATTGGTGGGTAACAAGTCAAGCAGCACACCCCCAAGTACCTAAACAGTTTGATTAAAGGCAACAGTGGAGAAAATGTAAGTATTTCACCAAAGTACATGACAGATGACAAATAACTGTGCTGTTATTTCAGATTCCCTTGTGAAAATACAAGTTGGCTGGATGTTATGCTGAGCTAGCTTCTTTGCTATTAATCAGACACTGACCTCGAATAACTATGGAAATTGGAGGTACTTCCTTCCTTCCATGGTACTTCTAGATATGTATCTTACTAAGAAATATATTTATAAGACAGGCACTTTTTTAAGAATGATAAAGATGCATATATTTTGTCTTCTTTAGTCAGTAATCAGTTATTTTTTAGTTCACTACCTTTTTTTGTTTTTTTCAAAAAGTGACTTGTAGTTTAATCATATATGCTTTCTATTCATATTTTTTTGTTTGATTTAATAAATAAAAATATATATTTATAATGGATTATCCTTATCTCTTGAAGTTATTGCTAGTACATTGAGGAGGCACCACTATTTTCCTGCTTACATCACTTGTTTATATTTAGGCCCCATTTACTGTACACTGGCACCTATGTTTATATTCATCTATAGGACATTTCTAAATACATATAAATACATATAATGATTTTTTAATGGTGCCATTTATACTGTGTGCTTACCTGTGGTTACGTATGTAAAACCATCTAGTGTATGCTACTAGTAGTGAGAGTAGGTAAATTATACTCTGACTCATGTTACATGGTGAGTCTGTAATTGGGTCAGAGCTAAAAGAGTTCAGGGCTGGATGACTCATCCTGGCAGCTCTCTGGTGCCTCCCCCTGGTATCTGGAAAGTTGTAGAATGTTCTGGAATTTGTTGGAGGAAGCTAGGAGGGGCTACCTTAAATATTTATGGGGTCTCAGCCAATCCCCAGAAGTGGGTCTGGCAGCGAACTGGGAAACCCATACATAGACATGGGCCATACCAGCAGGGAAGTTAGATGCAAGATAGAGAAGCAGTGCTGAGGAGAGGCTGTTGTTGGCCCTTGAGGGGCCCCCCAGCAGGGGGGATTACCTCAGGCTGGAGCTCTGGATGCTAGCATGGAAGGATCCCATCTGAGGAGGCAGTTGGGGGGATTCATGCCAGAGAAGCAGCAGAAGAGAGCAAGGAGAGACAGTGAGTAGTGCAGGGAAAAGACAAGGGGAGAGACTGCCAGCTGTAACAGTGCTCTTTTGAAGACCGCGGTGTGCCAAGTCTTCATTCACCTTGCCTTGGAGAATCCCAATGTGTGTGCACCAGTCGGGAGGACTAGGAGAAGCAAGCAGCCAGGTGGGCTGGTATTTCTGCAGTGGTGGAACTGGGCTAAGTGTGTACAGGCAAAGCCGGACTGGGAATAAAAAACAGCTCTGGAAATTTAATACCAGCCCCATATCATTATTATACCAGCCCAGCAGCATAACATCATTATTTTCTTCTTGTTCATAACACTGAAAACAATACATTTTAAAGCACATTTGAAGAGTATATTATACTCACCAGTGCCCATCAGTGCAGCCTCATCAGTGCCCATCAGTTCAGCCTCATCAGTGCCCATCAATGCAGCCTCATCAGTTCCCATCAGCTCAGCCTCATCAGTGCCCATCAATGCAGCCTCACCAGTGTCCATCAATGCAGCCTGATCAGTGCCCATCAATGCAGCCTCACCAGTGCCCATCAGTTCAGCCTCATCAGTGCCAATCAGCTCAGCCTCATCAGTGCCCATCAGTGCAGCCTGATCAGAGCCCACCAGTGCAGCCTGATCAGTGCCCACCAGTGCAGCCTGATCAGTGCCCATCAGTGCAGCCTGATCAGTGCCCATCAATGCAGCCTGATCAATGCCCATCAATGCAGCCTCACCAGTGTCCATCAGTGCAGCCTGATCAGTGCCCATGAGTGCAGCTTCACCAGTGCCCATTAGTACAGCCTGAACAGTGCCCATCAGTGCAGCCTCAGCTCAGCCTCACCAGTGCATGGGGAGAGAGGAGAGCCGCCGGATGACACAGAGAGAGGATCTCCCGCTTACCCAGCGGTCGCTGTCATACCAAGTCCCGCTTCCTGTACCGGCTCCTGTGATGGACGTCACAAGTCCTGGCATTGGACCAGCGGGATGGCCATCATAGGAGCAGGTCCAGGAGGTGGGACGTGGTATGACAGTGGCCACCAGGTAAGCAGAAGATCCCTGCTATGTGTAATCCGGCATCGCTCGAACAGAGCTGAACAGGTGGGTGCCAGACACTTTTTGAATGCAAAGATTTTTATTGTCTCTTGAACAGAAATGTGTGAGAGAGGGTTAGGGCCAGGACACCCTTAGGTAGATGCAAAGATAATTAGCAGACTCTGAGACTTCTATAGGTAGACAGCTATACAGATGAAGGCTTCCAGCTGGACACCACTTCTGTATAGATAGGATCGCTGTCTCCTATGGCAACAGTCTTGTAGCTGTTACTAACGGTAATGGTATTCAACTATTTGCAACTCGAACAGTTCTCCTTACCCACGCTCATTCACTGTGGGTCTTCACTCAACGAGCTCCCAGTATCTCTCTCACTAGACTTCAGATCTACTAGCCACTGGATCTTCTGAGCTCTTCCACGTTAGCACTCAGTATCTTCCTCAAGATTCATCCCTGCTGCCTACCTGTCACATACCTTTGTGAGTACAACACATCCTGTGTCCTAATGAATTGTTTTATACTGCACTTAGAGTGGCGCTTTTTGTGCTTTCTCTCCTACTCTCGTACTGGCCTAAGCTTACTCACAGTGGTCTCCGGTAGCAAGATGGATGGTCACTTATTGGTGACAGCTTCCCTTCTACATCCGACCGCAACTGGTTCCCTGGCCGGTGGAACCATTACTTCTGGTTGGACTACAAGCCCGCAGTCCCAACCCAACGCTGCTCTCCTGCTTCTGGATAGGCCCTTAGACAGCCTAGCAGCCAGATGTCCCCGGGATAGGCCTAAGGCTTACGGCCTAGCAGCCCAGGGCGACATGACACACGTCCACCCAGACAGCTGTTCAGGTGGCACAGAACACCGATTACCTGACTCCACCGAAATAAATAGGCTCTCTCAGCAGGCCAAGGCACCCAAGAAAATCCCTGACCATTGGCTGAGACACCCCATTCATTCATAATCTGTTCTTGCTATGCCCTTGTCTTATTTAATGTCACCAGATACCCGGCCATCTAGTGACAGAAGAGAAAAGTGCAGCAATTCAAGAATCAGGGGGAAATCAATTGTTCTCCAAACAATTGGCCAAGGCAACTATCACCTGGCAACTAAATGTAATAGCAGCCCTGCCTAACCATCAGGGTGCTACACTGATTAGACAGCATGATTATTGCATAGGTGTGCTTTAGGCTGGCCACAATAAAAGGGCACTCTAAAATGTGCAGTTTTACTGTATTAGGTGGGGGGGTCTGAAAAACAGTCAGTATCTGGTGTGACCACTGTTTGCCTCACACAGTGCAGCACATCTCCTTCACATAGAGTTGATCAGGTTGTTAATTGTTGCCTGTGGAATGTTGGGCTATTCCTCTTCAATGGCTGTGCGAAGTTGCTGGATATTGTCAGGAACTGGAACATGCTGTCGTATATGCCGATCCAGAGTATCCCAAACATGCTCAATGGGTGTCATGTCCGGTGCGTATGCTGGCCATGCAAGAACTGGGATGTTTTCAGCTTCCAGGAAATGTGTACAGATCCTTGCATCATGGGACCATGCATTATCATGTTGCAACATGAGGTGATGGTCGTGGATGAATGGCACAAAAATGGGCCTCAGGATCTCAACACGGTATCTCTGTGCATTCAAAATGCCATCAATAAAATGCACCTGTGTTTGTTGTCCATAGCATACGCCGACCACTCGATCCAGAACGTTGGCATCAGCAAACCACTCACCCACACGACCCCATACACGCTGTCTGCCAACTGCCCTGTACAGTGAAAACCTGGGATTCATCCGTGAAGAGAACACCTCTCCAAAGTGCCAGACGCCATCGAATGTGAGCATTTGCCCACTCAAGTCGTTTACGACGAGGAACTGCAGTCAGGTCGAGACCCAGATGAGGACAACGAGCATGCAGATGAGCTTCCCTGAGACGGTTTCTGACAATTTGTGCAGAAATTCTTTGGTTATGCAAACTGATTGTTGCAGCAGCTCGGTTTGTTTTATAGCAGAAAGTAAAAAAAATATATTTTTTTCAAAATTGCTGTCTTTTTTTGTTTAAAGCGCAAAGAATAAAAACTACAGAGGTGATCAAATGCCACTAAAAGAAAGCCCTATTTGTGGGGAAAAAAGCACATTCATTTTATTTGGGTACAGCGACGCACGACCGCACAATTGTCAGTTAAAGTAATGCAGTGCCGTATCACAAAAAATGGCCTGGTTATGAAGAGGGGTAAACCTCCTGGAGCTGAGATATTCATTTCCACATTGTATTTAAATTATTTCTTGCCTCCTATTCATCTGAATGATCTTGAAGTTTAAAATTTACTTTGTGAAGATCCTACACAATTACCTCCTTGAACTCTGTGACACATATTCACGATACCCTGTGATTAGGCACTGCTGTGCCACATTTCACATAGCCTGCCTTCTGAACTATAGAGGTGCTAAGAGTAGGAGTTTCAGGAGGTGGCAAGGTATCATGGCATAGTCCTTAAAAATTTAAAGTAAACATTGTAGGAGAAGCTGCATCCAGAAAGTTGTGGAGAGAGATAACCTGCAGACAGGCAGCATTCATAAGTAAACAAAAAGGAAAAGGTAAATTTACCAGAGCAGCTGAATAAGTCATTGTATGACGAAACATGTAGGGGGGCGTGGCTGTGACGTAGGACGTGGTCAGCTGCATGAGATAGCGGAGATCTGATCTGGCCATGAGACACTGAGGAGGGGGTGAGATTTTTAGGCTGACGCCTGCACACGCCTGCACACCTCAGGTCCGCTGTGACCGCACTACATTACTTTGAGATCCAATTGCTGTGATGCTGTGATTTGAAGCTGCACTGATCTTTTGCTGTTTTTAAAGTTTGTTAAATGTGAGTGAACACTTGGAAAGTGGTAGTGTTTAATAAAAGAGTTTTTTACTGGTTTACACTATTGGAGCACTTATTGTTTTTCATGTGGAGAGATTCCTGCACAAACTGTTGGAGATCGAGCTGATGATCATACCCTATCTGTGTGGTATAAAAGCTTGTGAGCCTTGCACAAGAGTGTGGGCATGTGGAGTCGGTGAGTGCGTTTCTTAAGGGAGTGGGAGCACTGAACACTGGCGGTGTGGTGGAAAGACAACAAGAGGACACTTGTATTTCTCCTGATTTTTTTTAAGGACACATTTTTTATATTTTATGGACAATTTCTTTTGATTCAATCACCTTTGAAGTCACTGGGTGTTAGAATTGTGTTAACACATGTAATTTGTAACACTTAGGATTTAATCACTTGGTACATTTATTATATTGCACACACTCTTTTTAGAGCAGCGCCACCAGTAGCCTTCTGTATGTTCTTTATGTTACAACGTGTGGACATTCAGAAAGGCTATATAGAGGTATTTGTGATATTATTTTATAAAGTGGCAGCTTCATTCATTTATTCATTTATTCACCTTATTCACTTGTATTGTTTATTTCAGTTATATTTCTTTTGGCGCAGTGGTATCTGTAGTAAGGGGCAGCAATTACTTTTATACTATAATACCGCATAGCCACCTCTGTACTAACCCTGGGGGAATGCCCATCAAAGGTACAGTCTGCTGGTTACATGGTTACATAGTAAAGGTGCCTGGCCATTGATGGGTTAATTGTGATCCTCCCACTCGGCTCCCTCCCCAGCAGCTGTGGGGTTAAATCTGTGTCCGTCTGTGACAAGTTCACTGCTCTACTGCCACCAACCTGTGCCCTACTGTCACCATCCACTGCTTTACTGCCACTGTCCACTGCCCTACTGCCACCGTCCACTGATTTACTGACACCATCCACTGCCCTACTGACACTGTTCACTGCTTTACTGACACTGTCCACTGCCCTACTGACACCGTTCACTGCTTTACTGACACTGTCCACTGCTCTACACTATCCACTTCTCTACTGACACCAACCACTGCTCTACTGACACCATCCACTGCTCTACTGACACTGTCCTCTGCTCTACTGACCCGTCCACTGCTCTAATAACACCAACCTCTACCCTGCTGACACCATCCACCGTGCTACGGACACCATCCACTGCTCTACTGACTGACACAGTCCACTAATAAGGTAGCCTTAGTTTATATTTTTACAGTGACATTTGTTTTATTATATTTTTCTAAGATTTCCTTTACTATTTAGTTAGGCCTTGCTAATTAATTTCTTTTATCCACTTGCGTCATTATACTGCGGCAGGTCGGCACGATCCCGCGAACCGTCGTAGCTGTACGTCGGTCCCTTTAAGTGGGATAGAAGGCGCGCCCGCGGTACTGCGGGGGTGCCGATGCGTGTGACCGGCGGTCACGATGACCATCGACCATGCGCGATCGCGGGCACAAGAGCCGGAACAGGGACGTGTGTGTGTAAACACACAAATCCCTGTTCTGTGAGGAGAGGAGAGACAGATCGTGAGTTCCTACTAGTTAGGAACAATGATCTGTCACTTCCTCCAGTCACTCCCATCCCCCTACAGTTAGAACACACACTAGGGAACACAGTTAACTCCTTGATCGCCCCCTAGTGTTAACCCCTTCCTTGCCAGTGACATTTACACAGTAATCAGTGAATTTTTATAGCACTGATCGCTGTATAATTGTCAATGATCCCAAAAATGTGTCAAAAGTGTCTGATCTGTCTGCCATAATGTCGCAGTTCATTACTAGTAAAAAAAAAAAAAAATAATAAAAATGCCATAAATCTTCCCCCTATTTTGTAGACGCTATAACTTTTGCGCAAACCAATCAATATACGCTTATTGCGATTTTTATTACCAAAAATATGTAGAAGAATACATATCGACCTAAAATGAGGAAAAAATTAGCTTTTTAAAAAAAAAAAATTGGGGATATTTATTATAGCAAAAAGTCGCTTTTTTTGTTTATAGCGCAAAAAATAAAAAACACAGAGATGATGAAATACCACCAAAAGAAAGCTCTATTTGTGGGAAAAAAGGACGTCAATTTTGTTTGGGTACAGCATCGCACAACCGCGCAATTGTCAGGTAAAGCGACGCAGTGCCGTTTCACAAAAAATGGCCTGGTCATTGAGCAACCAAATCTTCTGGGGCTGAAGTGGTTAAAAAAGAAAAAAGGGTGCTGAACCCCCGGTGATCTTTAATCTTTTTCATGTTGTTCAGGTAGATCTTCACCTCTCAAAGGTTGCCTACCCCTGCTTTACAGTCTGTTGCCATGTCACCCTGCGTAGGTACTTTAATTTAGTAAACTCAGAGGACCCGGGGCAAGCGAGCAGTGGAAGTGGCGGGTGGTAGTAAGGGGGTCCCAAGTCAACTTTTGCATCGGGGCCCACAATCTTCAAGCTGTGCCTCTGGTTCAGGCATTAGGATTTGTTTTACCCTAATGGTTAAAAAAATAAGCTTTGACCAAGGTATATGATCTCTTATGTTTAATTCTTCATATCGCTCTCATTAAAAACCCTTGGTGTTCTGCCCTCACAATGTGTTCAAAGTACAAGGCTTGGCAGACAGCTAACAGCTTCCCAATAAAGACTCAGGAGGAAGGGCTAATAGTTGTAATCTTTTTTTTTTTTTTTTTTTTTTTTTATGCCACGTCAGTTAACTTTGTCCAGAGACTGCTTTCAGAGTGAAACTCATATATATCTCAAATCCAGTCACATCATTGTGGCCATTAAAGTTTTTTTTTTTTTTTTTTTTTTTTATATGTTACAATTAGCGTTTACGATGTAAAAATAGTAACAATAGTCCTTGACTACCAAGCAAGTACCATACAACTTATACCTCAAAGCCAGTTGGCCGCATGCCCTATCGTTACCATTATACATGTTTTTGTGCTGTTATTTTCTCTTAGTTGAACCCGCCCCCCCACCCCCCTGTGACCCTCCCTTATTGGACCCCCATGGTTCCAGGACACACCCAATGAGCAACAACAGTTCTGTACTTTATTCTCACTTATATCTGATCTGCGCTTAACTCGGCCGCACCCCCTTGCTGGGGAGGCGGATACTCGCAGCGCTAGAGTAGCACTGATTGCGGACATGGCATTGCTTGGACCCACAGGTTCCACAATCTCACAAACTTGTTGTAGTTACCCTCCCTAGTGTAAAATGTCCTTTCACTCCACACTGTGGAGTTGACGGTTCTAATCCAATCTTCCGGGGTTGGGGGGATTCTTGATTGCCAGGACTGTGCTAGTAATTTCCTGGCTTGAAACAGGCATCTTGCTGCTGCTATTGCTGTGCTCCTGTCTCTCGACTCGTTGTTGACATGTCCCAACACACAGGTCTTGGGATCAAGCTCTAGGTTAATTTTGAACGTTATATTTATTTTCTTCAAGATCTCGGACCAATACCTAATTAGTTTTGGGCACCTCCATACCATATGGATTAGGTCACCTGTTCTTCTACATCTAGGGCACTCGTCATTAATTCTGCGGCCGAACATAAAAAGCCTTTTTGGCGTGTAGTAGGATCTATGCAGCAGCATCAGGTGGGAGGCCTTTTGTGAGGGTGAGACCGACACCTCTGGTCCAAGTTCCAGGATCCTTTTCCACTCTGTGTCCGTTATCTCCCCCACATCGGCCGCCCATCTGTCCCTGCCCCCAGGGAGGCCTACCTGCGTGTTTATTCGCTTTGTTAATTGGGTATAAATCTCAGAGATTAGTTGTAATCTTTACTGAGAATAAGTTTTTTGTAAAACTGCAAAACACAAATTATAAAAATATGCATTAGCATTTAACATTACATCACAAATGCAAATGGTAACAGGCATGCTACAATACTGTTAAGGCACTAGCTAGCACAAATGAGGCCTAGCTGAATGAACTTCCTGACAGAAACATCCTACCAAACAAATAGATGAAATGTAGTTGAATTAGTAGAACATATACTAATTAATTGAAAACTAATGGCAGCCTACTTACAGACTTATGCTTCCAAGGCCAGTATTAAGAAATAGTGGAGGTCTTTAACATGTTTCCTTCACTGTAGAAAGATTATCTGCTGGGCAGGAAGTGGGTGTAATATACTACACTTCCTGTTAATAATGAATGCCAAATTAAAGCAACAGTACAATCGGTAAATATATACCTTATAATGATCAGAACACTTGCGCTGCTCTCCTACACAAACCTATTCCACATCTAAATATTAGTAAACGAAAGCTGGTGGGATTTGTTTTCTTGTCGGCACGACAAACATTAGCCAAAGCATGGAAACAGAAGTCAATACCCTTCTCTGAAGTCAAGCAACACCTCTTAGGTACTATGGTTCACGAAAAATTGACCTCTATCCTCAACGATAATCACACTAAATTCTTAAAAATATGGGAACCATGACTTGATTATATCAAATACTTAAATATTGATCATTCCCTTCTTTCTCTCTAACCAATTATTTTAACTAATACCGACAACACCAATATTGGTTCCACATGGGATTACCTCCTTCTTATTCTACTCTTATGCCGCGTACACACAAGCGGACTTTACGGCAGACTTTGCTCGGCGGACTTTTCGCCGGACTTTGTCGGCTCCTTGCGCCGGACTTAAAAAGGGACGGACTTGGCCACACACGATCATTGCAAAAGTCCGCTGGTTTTGAACGCGGTGACATATAGCATGTACGACGGGACTATAAAAAGGAAGTTCAAGCCCCACTACGGCACCCTTTGGGCTCCTTCTACTAATCTCGTGTTTATCTCGTGTTAGTAGAAGTTTGGTTAGAGACGATTCACACTTTTCACACTTCAGCTTATTTCGATCGTTTTCTGCGGTTCAGTTTGTGCTTGTGAGGTTTGTATCTGCTTTTAAGTGCGTGTTGGTCAGTTCGTAACCTGCCTTGCAGGCCGTTCTGGTCCGCTTGTTCCTGATTTTCAGGTCGTTCTTCATAGGCCTTGCTGTTCTTCAGTGCGTTTGTTATAAGTTTGTTTGACCAGCCGACCGTTTTGAAGCCATGTTGTGTGGACGTACTCATTCTCGAGTTCGTGCTGCATGGGGACTTGGTGTTGGGGTTAATACTTTGACCCGAGTCCAGTCCATGAACAGGGCGAGAAGGAGTTCATGGATGAAGAATTGGTTGCGCCAGCGTAACCAATTCTCGCATATGCCTTTGCTCCGTGAGCTCTGTGAGAATAATCCTGAGGATTTCAGGAATTATCTCCGGATGACGGACCCCGTTTTTGAGCGTCTGCTGGCTATGCTGACCCCCTATATCAGCAGGCAGGATACCTGCATGAGGCAAGCCATCAGTGCGGAGCAGAGGCTAGTTGCCACGTTACGTTACTTGGCGACAGGGAGAAGTTTTCAGGACTTGAAGTTCTCGACAGGCATCTCCCCCCCGGCTCTGGGGATAATAAACCCAGAGACTTGTTCTGCCATCATTCAGGTCCTGCAGAAGGACTATATGAAAGTAAGTTTTATCCTTTAACATTACATGATATGTATTAAATGTTTTTTAATGTATTGTATAAATGTCCTCCTTACCTAATTGCCATGCTTTCAATATGCTGTGAATGTCCCCTTTATCTTCATGCATGCCTGTTTTTGGACATTAATCATTTATTGCCCTACATGCATATTTACCTTCAATAACCTCCCCACCATGCAATCCTGGGTCCATTTATATCTCTAGCCTATAGTCCCTTGAACAATGTATATTGTCTGCTCCATTGTCTTGGTTGACCCTCCCCCACCCCACAAATGTTTAAAACAGTCAGGTGTGTTTGTTAACCTAATTCGAACCCCTCCCCCACCCCACAAATGTTTTAAACAGTCAGGTGTGTTTTTGACCCTAATTAGAACCCCTCCCCCACCCCACAAATGTTTTAAACAGTCAGGTGTGTTTGTTAACCTAATTCGAACCCCTCCCCCACCCCACAAATGTTTTAAACAGTCAGGTGTGTTTTTGACCCTAATTAGAATCCCTCCCCCACCCCACAAATGTTTTAAACAGTCAGGTGTGTTTTTGACCCTAATTAGAACCCCTCCCCCACCCCACAAATGTTTAAAACAGCCAGGTGTGTTTGTTAACCTAATTCGAACCCCTCCCCCACCCCACAAATGTTTTAAACAGTCAGGTGTGTTTTTGACCCTAATTAGAACCCCTCCCCCACCTCACAAATGTTTTAAACAGTCAGGTGTGTTTTTTAACCTAATTAGAACCCCTCCCCCCACATTCAAATGGATCAATGGGCCATCAGAGGGGGTGATTAATCTTATAAGTGGGCCTTATGTTTTTTACAATTTAAATTACAAACACACATATTAATAATGTTTGACTGCTGTTGTTCACTAATGTTTTTGTGTAATCTGATATACAAGTTATGTTTAAAAGTCCTTATCTTAATGTTTTTTTATTTTTTCACTCCACAGTTTCCTTCCAGTACACAGGAATGGCAGACTGTGGCCTCCCAGTTCGCTGACCGCTGGGACTTTCCCAACTGTGTCGGGGCGATTGACGGGAAGCGGGTCTGGATTGTGCCACCACCGCATTCGGGGTCTTATTTCTATAACTACAAGGGGTTCCATAGTGTAGTTTTGATGGCGGTGGTCTCGGCACATTTGGATTTTCTGTTTGTGGATGTGGGGAAGAACGGCCGGATGTCTGATGAAGGAGTCTTTGCACAGACCGAGCTGTGCCAGCGTCTCCAGACTGGTGGCCTGGGATTGCCACCTGATGACCAGAATGTTGATGGACTCCCCTCAGTTTTTATCACTGATGAAGCGTTTGCTCTCGGTGAGCACTTGATGAGGCTGTTCCCCCAAAGGACACTCATCCCTGAGAGGAGGGTATTTAATTACCGGCTGGCCAGAGCAAGAAGAGTTGTGGAGAATGCCTTTGGGATTCTGGCCAGCCGGTTCCGTTTGTTCCTTTCAGCAATTAATCTGGCGGACTATAAACTAAATAACGTCATACTTGCTTGCTGCATCCTACATAACTTTTTAAGGAGACATTCAGCTACATATATTTCTTCTGTTGGGCCTGAGGCCGGACTGGAACAAGATACAACAATGACAGGCCTACAAATTGGCCGTATTGGCTTGGCCCCCTGAAGCGCACGTCAAGTGCGTGAGCGTTATGTTAATTATTTTAATGGTCGGGGGGCCATTGCTATTCAGCAACAGCTTTAATTTTAACAAAAAATACAATAAAAAAAAATATTGATCAAAAATATCTTGTTTTTATTCTTGTTTGCATTTAGTTTTGTCTGTCTCCTAGTGCACTTGTAGTAGTGGCAAGTGCATTTACCTTTAGTTAATCAGGCCCTTTGTCACTGTAACCACCTAAAAAAATAGAATTTTTTTTTTCAGAAATAATCAGCCACACACATTGTATTAGTAAAAACTTTTTACTGTGTGCACATTGAAAGGTGCATTTTTTTTTTTTTGGTTTTTTCATATTTTTTTGGTGTAAAAATTTTTTTTTTTTTTAACGTTATTAAAGGCATATTTTTGCAAAAATAAACCTTGATAAAAATATTTACTTTCACAACAGTGTTTTAAAAAACATACCAAAACATTAAAGAACTTACAAAGTTCAACATTTAAAGAATGGTGCATGTGACCCTTGGAAATCGTTCATTTTGAATATGCTCAAAATTGAGCATTACAAAAGGGTCAAGTCAACATGTGCTATCTCCCATCATGGGTGAGCAATGTACGTGTTTTGTGTGTGCAATCCCTTTTTGTTCCTATCACCACAAAATAATTTGGAGGATGAAGGGGTTGCAAACACAAAACAAGTACATTGATAATCCATGATGGAAGATAGCATATGATGACACACCGTGTGCATCATAATGTAAATTTGGGTAGCACCAAAAAAATTAAAAACAATTTTCAAGAGAAAACAAACTTCACAAGGAAATGAAGAACATGATTGATGTTTTTAGGAAAAACTTTATTATATTCTGCCCAAACCATCAATCATGTTCTTCATTTCCTGTTGCATGGAGTCCAGGCGAAGTTGCATGCTGTGAATTTGGTCACGCATTTTATCTATTTGGCCATTCCACAGCATTATCTGGCCAATCAGTCTTTGGGCACTGTCTGTGGTGAATGGCTCTGCCACTTGGCCTTCCACAACCAGAAACTCACCTAAAATGAGTGAATAAAAACAAGGGTTACAATATGCACGCCAAAATACATTAACTTAAGCTGGGGTGTCAGTCACTCACTTGGTGGGCTTGAAACCTCGCACACTTCCTCCACCTCTCCTTCCTCCAGGTTGTCGGGTGGGCGTGGTCTTGGGCTTGGGGTATCTTCTGCCTCAGGCTGGTGACTTGGGGCGGTCCTGGGATCCTTGGACTGTTGTCTGAGTCTTTTCTCCCCTATGATAATTGAACAAAAGGTATAGTTAAAACACAGTGATATTTCAAATTTTATCAAATACTCTGAAACGTTGGTTAGGAGTTGTGGCCAATTGCCTTTTTTTGTCATAAAAAATTTAGAAGACAGGATGAACATTCACTCTGAACAACAATTATAAACAATACACATTTTCTGGCAAGTTTCACAGATGCAGACACCTCAATGATCTCCTATGTGTATTACCCCTCTAAAATTTATTTATGGTCACATAGTACACTATAGTGCTCGTGAGTCCAGATGTGTAAACAGCTGCTGTGTCCTGTCCTTACATTACACTGAATCATTTTTGAAGAAGCATTATATTTTCAAACACATCTACAGCACATCAAAAAATTGTGGGAATTGGACAAATTATCAAGACATAAATGTATGTTCAACCCTGTCCCATCGTATTTGGCGAAAATTTTTTATGTATCATATGTATCATATGTATTTTACAAAGAACGGTCTTTACGAACGATGCTGTAGAAAGTCAAAAAATATGGATCAGCGTGCAAGTTAAGTATGTCTATAGGAAAACACAACAAGTACTTACTTTTTTTAAGCAGCTTCTTTATTCGCCAATATTGTTCTGGCTCCTGACTTTTGATGTCAGACCAGCGCTTCCTCAATTGTTCTTTCGACCATTTAGTGCCAAATTTTGCTTCTAGAGCGGTGACATTTGAGGGCATTATTTTGTCCTTACGCATATTCGGTCCTGTGTACGGTCCTTTTTTTCCATCGTAGTCCTCCCTTCTCAATATGGACACCATCTCCACCATCTCTTCAAAAGCCATGTTGGTGGCCTTATATCTCCTCCAGGATGTGGATGGTTGTGGCTCCGGGCTTTCCTCCGCGCTACGTCCACTGATTCTCTCAGCCATCTTTAGCTATCTACTCCCACTGCGCAACGAAGCGGCGGGGACAAATCGTACTAAAGAACGTCAGGGGCGGGCGACGCAGGCGGAGCATGACACATGCGCAGTGTATATAAAGCTATTACGATGGCCTACGTATGTCCGTGCGGAAGTAGCGAGCGTCAGAAACGAAGGTAAGATTAAAGTGGGGGTGTGTGTGTTTGGTGTGTGTGTGTGTATGTATGTGTCCCCTAGATTACAAAGCAAAATAATCCTGTGATTTGTGACTGACATTAGTTTTGATCTGGTGTCTTGTCTTTCAGAAACAATGAATCCCTTTAAAGAGGAAGAATTTTTGTCCCAATTTATTGAGCTCTATCAGGAAAAGAAAAACCTGTGGGAGGTCAAACACCCACTATATTACAATCGAGATGTAAGGAAGGCAACACTGGGCACACTTTTAGAATTTGTGAAGACTCGAGTCCCCCAGGCAGACCTCAAGTTTGTGGACAAGAAAATTGGTATCTTGCGAAACATGTATAAGCGGGAACACAATAAAATCCAGGAGTCGCTCAGATCCGGTGCAGCAGCTGACCAAGTATATGTACCCAAGTTGTGGTACTACCACAAAATGCGATTCCTGGATGACCAGACCGAAGCCAGGCAATCACTTTCGACCCTCCCCCCCACCCTTCCCTCCAGCCTTCCCTCCACTCTTCCCTCCAGCCTTCCATCCACCTCCACCCCAGCTGAGGAGTCCCAGGAAGAACTGGGCCTTTTCAGCATTGATGAAGTTGATGCGCCCAGCTTCAGCCAGGTATCCTTTTTTGTGTAATTTGTGATTGTGTAAATGTTATTAATGATGTTAACGTGTTAATTTTTTAAGTGCTTCCTAAAAAATGACTTCAGCACAAATATTAATATGTAGACATATCACTAGACAGTAGTGGCCAAAAATATACTTCTGCATAGGTGTGCGCAGCCTCTTGCATTAGGGTATGCACCCCAAAGCTCAAATACATATGCATGTGTATATGTACTGATGGTGTCAGTAGGGCAGTGGAGAGTGTAATTTTGTTAATTTTCTTTTCTCAAAATTTTTGGGCTTGTGTAACATTTTTTGGGGGGGAATGAAATATCAGTGGTCTAAACAGGGGGGAATATGCAGCACACAAGGCAAATAGGGTGTGCCCAGGCACACCTGGCACACCCTGTGCGCACGCCTATGTACTTCAGATATTGTTGATCACCTGAAATAATGGTGGTGTCAAATAGATAGCCTTTACTATTTGTTGATAATTATATTTGCAAGTCATGAGCTGAAAATTGTGTGTGATTGCGTAACACAAAATTACAACTATGTCCCTTTTTTTGACACAGGATGACCTCAGCCAGGAGGAGGCCTTGCCCAGTGGGAGAGAGGAGGAGGCCTTGACCAGTGGGAGAGAGGAGGAGGCTGTGGCTGGGCCAAGTAGAAGCCGCACAGAGTGTCAGGTGCCTCCCCTCTGCATTCTCCACCAAAGGCCCAGGAGAATGACACAAACTGAGCAGGAATCCCTAGCCCTCATACGGGATGCAAGCCAAATCCTGAGTAAACCACCCAATGCAGAGGAGGCGTATGGCACCTATATAGCCAGCAGATTCCTGGAGTTGGAAAAGGGCCAACGCCTCCTCTGTGAGGGTTTGATTTTTCAGGCATTTCAGAAGGGCTTGAGAGGGGAGCTTACTGCTACCACATATCTGGCAGATGAAGCCACTCCTCCTCCTCCTCCTCCTCCTGCCCCAAGTACACCACCAGAGGCACAACCTCCGAGGAAGGCTGCAGAGAAGCGTGGAGGGAAGGCTGCAGAGAAGCGTGCAGGGAAGGCTCCACGGAAGACTCAAAAGTGATTGCCTGGTTTCTGTCTGGTCTGACTGTGCTCCCTAGTCACAAGATACCAATTTTCTTGTCCTAAAACTTGATGTGTGTCCTGGGGGACGAAAGGCTTCACACATTCTAAAAGTGTCTCCAGTGTTGCCTTCCTAATTTTTTTTTTTAACACAATAAATGTATTTTTTTGTTACCTTACATTATTGACTATGTGTTTTTATTCAAAAACACCATTTTGTTTGGGAGTAGGCAGGTACAGGTCAAAAAGACTATGGGGTTGATTTAAGAAAAGCAAATAGACTGTGCACTTTGCAGAGGGCAGTTGCCCTCTGCAAGTGCAATTGCTCCAGAGCTTCAGAAATGAGGTAAGGCTTGACTTTGCAAAGAGTACCCAATCCTGTGCAAGGAAAATTCACAAAACAGCATTTTTGCTTGCACATGATTGGATGATGGAAGTCAGCAGAGCTTCTGCTCATTTACTAAGCTCTGGAGCAACTGCTCTTGCAGAAGGCAACTGCACTTTGCAAAGTGCACAGTCTTTTTCCCTTTAGTAAATCAACCCCTATGTGTGTTTTTGACAAAAGGCTAAATCATTTATAATATCAAGTGAAAAGTACTAGTGAAAAGTTCACTTTAGAAATTGCACAGCAAGTGCACTTGTTGGAAGTGCAGTCGCTGTAAATCTGAGGGGAAGAGCTGAAATGAAATGAAGCTCTGCTGATTTTAACATACAATCATGTGCAATAAAAAGTTTTTTATTTTTTGGGGGGTTCCTTGCATGTGCCCCTCGGATCCACAGAGAAGGCACTTCAAAATGCTCTTTCTGTGCAATTCCAAGTAGAATTTGCACTTGTAGTGAAAAATTAATTTGCCTTGGTAAAATACACCCCCCTGTCTAATGAACAAGGGACAACAACCTCATTAAGGTTAATTAAAACAACACAAAATATTAAGGTTATTGTGGTAACTTGAAAATCCACACAAAAAAAAAATAAAAAAATGTGGGTATAATTTAGTACACATTGTAAAGTAGATAAGTGTTGTAATCAATAAAAAAAATAAAGATGAGTCCAAAATCTAATTTAAAAGTTTTTATTTATGGAGATCTGGCTTTTTACAAATATCATATTAGTCATGGCATGAGGATAAATCATGAAGAAAGTAGTTTGTGAGAACTCTGTGTGAATATAAAGCAGAAAAACAACTTCATTCCTCTCGCATTATAAATTAAAAAAAAGCGCTGTATTAAAAGATCACAGAAGAGGAATGTGCTAGCTTCAATACGAAGGCTAGTTTTACCAGACCGATCGCTTCCGTCTTGTAATTGCTTCAGAGCATGCGTCAGTTTGAGTTCGTCGGACTAGCACACAGACGACCGGTTTGTCCGCTAGAAAGAAGAGTCCGTTGGATAGATTTAAAACTTGTTTCAAATCTAAGTCCGTCCAACTTTTGAGCAAACAAAGTCCGCTGGAGCCCACACACGATCGAATTGTCCGACGAAATCCAGTATGCCGGACCAAGTCTGCCGTAAAGTTCGCTCGTGTGTACGCGGCATTACTAGCCCCTCCTCCTTCTCTCTTTTCTCTTCACTACTTTCTTTTTTTTTAACATTTCAAGTTTATTGAAACAAAGAAAGAAACATAGAAATGCGCTGTACAATGCAAATTTCGCAGATGCAACTGCGTACTTTTCACCGATTACATATTAACCACTTAAGGACCGCCTAACGCCGATTTACGTCGGCAAGGCGGCACGGGCAGGCAAAATCACGTACATGTACGTGATTTGCCTCTCGCGGGTGGGGGGTCCGATCGGACCCCCCCCCGGTGCCCGAAGCGGTCCCGTTCTGTTCCCCGGCGATCCGAGATGAGGGGGAGGCCATCCGTTCGTGGCCCCCCCCTCGCGATCGCCGCCGGCCAATGGGAACACTCCTTTGCTGCTGTATGCTAAACAGCAGCAAAGGAAATGATGTCATCTCCCCTCGGCTCGGTATTTTCCGTTCCAGCGCCGAGGGGAGAAGACATCAATGTGAGTGCACAACACACACACACACAGTAGAACATGCCAGGCATACAAAACACCCCGATCCCCCCCCCGATCGCCCCCCGATCCCCCCCCAATCACCCCCCCCCCCCCTGTCACAAACTGACACCAGCAGGTTTTTTTTTTTTTTTTCTGATTACTGCATAGTGTCAGTTTGTGACAGTTACAGTGTTGGGACAGTGAGTATTACCCCCCTTTAGGTCTAGGGTACCCCCCTAACCCCCCCTAATAAAGTTTTAACCCCTTGATCACCCCCTGTCACCAGTGTTGCTAAGCGATCATTTTTCTGATCGCTGTATTAGTGTCGCTGGTGACGCTAGTTAGTGAGGTAAATATTTAGGTTCGCCGTCAGCGTTTTATAGTGACAGGGACCCCCATATACTACCTAATAAATGTTTTAACCCCTTGATTGCCCCCTAGTTAACCCTATCACCACTGATCACCGTATAACCGTTACGGGTGACGCAGGTTAGTTCGTTTATTTTTTATAGTGTCAGGGCACCCGCCGTTTATTACCTAATAAAGGTTTAGCCCCCTGATCGCCCGGCGGTGATATGCGTCGCCCCAGGCAGCGTCAGATTAGCGCCAGTACCGCTAACACCCACGCACGCAGCATACGCCTCCCTTAGTGGTATAGTATCTGTACAGATCAATATCTGATCCGATCAGATCTATACTAGCGTCCCCAGCAGTTTAGGGTTCCCAAAAACACAGTGTTAGCGGGATCAGCCCAGATACCCGCTAGCACCTGCGTTTTGCCCCTCCGCCCAGCCCACCCAAGTGCAGTATCGATCGATCACTGTCACTTACAAAACACTAAACACATAACTGCAGCGTTCACAGAGTCAGGCCTGATCCCTGCGATCGCTAACAGTTTTTTTGGTAGCATTTTGGTGAACTGGCAAGCAAGCACCAGGCAGCGTCAGGTTAGCGCCAGTACCGCTAACACCCACGCACGCACCGTACACCTCCCTTAGTGGTATAGTATCTGATCGGATCAATATCTGATCCGATCAGATCTATACTAGCGTCCCCAGCAGTTTAGGGTTCCCAAAAACGCAGTGTTAGCGGGATCAGCCCAGATACCTGCTAGCACCTGCGTTGTGCCCCTCCGCCCGGCCCAGCCCAGCCCACCCAAGTGCAGTATCGATCGATCACTGACACTTACAAGGCACTAAACGCATAACTGCAGCGTTCGCAGAGTCAGGCCTGATCCCTGCGATCGCTAACAGTTTTTTTGGTAGCATTTTGGTGAACTAGCAAGCACCGGCCCCAGGCAGCGTCAGGTTAGCGCCAGTACCACTAACACCCACGCACGCAGCATACGCCTCCTTTAGTGGTATAGTATCTGAACGGATCAATATCTGATCCGATCAGATCAGATCTATACTAGCGTCCCCAGCAGTTTAGGGTTCCCAAAAACGCAGTGTTAGCGGGATCAACCCAGATACCTGCTAGCACCTGCGTTTTGCCCCTCCGCCCGGCCCAGTCCAGCCCACCCAAGTGCAGTATCGATCGATCACTGTCACTTACAAAACACTAAACGCATAACTGCAGCGTTCGCAGAGTCAGGCCTGATCCCTGCGATCGCTAACAGTTTTTTTGGAAGCTTTTTATTGAACTGGCAAGCACCAGCGGCCTAGTACACCCCGGTCGTAGTCAAACCAGCACTGCAGTAACACTTGGTGACGTGGCGAGTCCCATAAGTGCAGTTCAAGCTGGTGAGGTGACAAGCACAAGTAGTGTCCCGCTGCCACCAAAAAGACAAACACAGGCCCGTCGTGCCCATAGTGCCCTTCCTGCTGCATTCGCCAATCCTAATTGGGAACCCACCACTTCTGCAGCGCCCGTACTTCCCCCATTCACATCCCCCCAACGAAATGCAGTCGGCTGCATGAGAGGCATTTTTATGTGCTCCCGAGTACCCCTACCCAACGAACCCCCCCCAAAAAGATGTTGTGTCTGCAGCAAACGCGGATATAGGCGTGACACCCGCTATTATTGTCCCTTCTGTCCTGACAATCCTGGTCTTTGCATTGGTGAATGTTTTGAACGCTACCATACACTAGTTGAGTATTAGCGTAGGGTACAGCATTGCACAGACTAGGCACACTTTCACAGGGTCTCCCAAGATGCCATCGCATTTTGAGAGCCCCGAACCTGGAACCGGTTACCGTTATAAAAGTTAGTTACAAAAAAAGTGTAAAAAAAAAAAAAATATATATAAAATAAAAAAAAATAGTTGTCGTTTTATTGTTCTCTCTCTCTCTATTCTCTCTCTATTGTTCTGCTCTTTTTTACTGTATTCTATTCTGCAGTGTTTTATTGTTATTGTTATTGTTATTGTTATTATGTTTTATCATGTTTGTTTTTCAGGTATGTAATTATTTATACTTTATTGTTTACTGTGCTTTATTGTTAACCATTTTTTTGTCTTCAGGTACGCCATTCACAACTTTGAGTGGTTATACCAGAATGATGCCTGCAGGTTTAGGTATCATCTTGGTATCATTCTTTTCAGCCAGCGGTCGGCTTTCATGTAAAAGCAATCCTAGCGGCTAATTAGCCTCTAGACTGCCTTTACAACCCGTGGGAGGGAATGCCCCCCCCCCCCCCCCCACCGTCTTCCGTGTTTTTCTCTGGCTCTCCTGTCTCAACAGGGAACCTGAGAATGCAGCCGGTGATTCAGCCAGCTGACCATAGAGCTGATCAGAGACAAGAGTGGCTCCAAACATCTCTATGGCCTAAGAAACCGGAAGCTACGAGCATTTTATGACTTAGATTTCGCCGGATGTAAATAGCGCCATTGGGAAATTGGGGAAGCATTTTATCACACCGATCTTGGTGTGGTCAGATGCTTTGAGGGCAGAGGAGAGATCTAGGGTCTAATAGACCCCAATTTTTTCAAAAAAGAGTACCTGTCACTACCTATTGCTATCATAGGGGATATTTACATTCCCCGAGATAACAATAAAAATGATTTAAAAAAAAAAAAAATGAAAGGAACAGTTTAAAAATAAGATAAAAAAGCAAAAAAATAATAAAGAAAAAAAAAAAAAAAAAAAAAGCACCCCTGTCGCCCCCTGCTCTTGCGCTAAGGCGAACGCAAGCGGCGGTCTGTCGTCAAACGTAAACAGCAATTGCACCATGCATGTGAGGTATCGCCGCGAAGGTCAGATCGAGCGCAGTAATTTTTGCAGTAGACCTCCTCTGTAGATCTAAAGTGGTAACCTGTAAAGGCTTTTAAAGGCTTTTAAAAATGTATTTATTTTGTTGCCACTGCACGTTTGTGCGCAATTGTAAAGCATGTCATGTTTGGTATCCATGTACTCGGCCTAAGATCATCTTTTTTATTTCATCAAACATTTGGGCAATATAGTGTGTTTTAGTGCATTAAAATTTAAAAAAGTGTGTTTTTTCCCCAAAAAATGCGTTTGAAAAATCGCTGCGCAAATACTGTGTGAAAAAAAAAAATGAAACACCCACCATTTTAATCTGTAGGGCATTTGCTTTAAAAAAATATATAATGTTTGGGGGTTCAAAGTAATTTTCTTGCAAAAAAAAAAAAACTTTTTCATGTAAAAAATAAGTGTCAGAAAGGGCTTTGTCTTCAAGTGGTTAGAAGAGTGAGTGATGTGTGACATAAGCTTCTAAATGTTGTGCATAAAATGCCAGGACAGTTCAAAACCCCCCCAAATGACCCCATTTTGGAAAGTAGACACCCCAAGCTATTTGCTGAGAGGCATGTCGAGTCCATGGAATATTTTATATTGCGACACAAGTTGCGGGAAAGAGACAAATTTTTTTTTTTTTTTTTTTTTTTTGCACAAAGTTGTCACTAAATGATATATTGCTCAAACATGCCATGGGAATATGTGAAATTACACCCCAAAATACATTCTGCTGCTTCTCCTGAGTACGGGGATACCATATGTGTGAGACTTTTTGGGAGCCTAGCCGTGTACGGGACCCCGAAAACCAAGCACCGCCTTCAGGCTTTCTAAGGGGCGTGAATTTTTGATTTCACTCTTCACTGCCTATCACAGTTTCGGAGGCCATGGAATGCCCAGGTGGCACAAAACCCCCCTAAATGACCCCATTTTGGAAAGTAGACACCCCAAGCTATTTGCTGAGAGGTATAGTGAGTATTTTGCAGACCTCACTTTTTGTCACAAAGTTTTGAAATTTGAAAAAAGAAAAAAAAAAAAAAGTTTTTTCTTGTCTTTCTTCATTTTCAAAAACAAATGAGAGCTGCAAAATACTCACCATGCCTCTCAGCAAATAGCTTGGGGTGTCTACTTTCCAAAATGGGGTCATTTGGGGGGGGTTTGTGCCACCTGGGCATTCCATGGCCTCCGAAACGGTGTTAGGCAGTGAAGAGTAAAATCAAAAATTCACGCCCTTAAAAACGCTGAAGGCGGTGATTGGTTTTCGGGGCCCCGTACGCGGCTAGGCTCCCAAAAAGTCCCACACATGTGGTATCCCCATACTCAGGAGAAGCAGCTAAATGTATTTTGGGGTGCAATTCCACATAGGCCCATGGCCTGTGTGAGCAATATATCATTTAGTGACAACTTTGTGCAAAAAAAAAAAAAAAAAAAAAAAAGTGTCACTTTCCCGCAACTTGTGTCAAAATATAAAATATTCCATGGACTCAATATGCCTCTCAGCAAATAGCTTGGGGTGTCTACTTTCCAAAATGGGGTCATTTGGGGGGGGGTTGTGCCACCTGGGCATTCCATGGCCTCCGAAACTGTGATAGGCAGTGAAGAGTGAAATCAAAAAGTTACACCCTTAGAAATCCTGAAGGCGGTGATTGGTTTTCGGGGTCCCATACGCGGCTAGGCTCCCAAAAAGTCCCACACATGTGGTATCCCCGTACTCAGGAGAAGTAGCTGAATATATTTTGGGGTGCAATTCCACATAGGCCCATGGCCTGTGTGAGCAATATATCATTTAGTGACAACTTTTTGTAAATATTTTTTTTTTTTTTTTTTTTTGTCATTATTCAATCACTTGGGACAAAAAAAATAAATATTCAATGGGTTCAACATGCCTATCAGCAATTTCCTTGGGGTGTCTACTTTCCAAAATGGGGTCATTTGGGGGGGTTTTGTACTGCCCTGCCATTTTAGCACCTCAAGAAATGACATAGGCAGTCATAAACTAAAAGCTGTGTAAATTCCAGAAAATGTACCCTAGTTTGTAGACGCTATAACTTTTGCGCAAACCAATAAATATACGCTTATTGACATTTTTTTTACCAAAGACATGTGGCCGAATACATTTTGGCCTAAATGTATGACTAAAATTGAGTTTATTGGATTTTTTTTATAACAAAAAGTAGAAAATATCATTTTTTTTCAAAATTTTCGGTCTTTTTCCGTTTATAGCGCAAAAAATAAAAACTGCAGAAGTGATCAAATACCATCAAAAGAAAGCTCTATTTGTGGGAAGAAAAGGACGCAAATTTCGTTTGGGTACAGCATTGCATAACCGCGCAATTAGCAGTTAAAGCGACGCAGTGCCAAATTGGAAAAAGACCTCTGGTCCTTAGGCAGCATAATGGTCCGGGGCTCAAGTGGTTAAACTGTTAGTGTGAGGCTAGTACAAAGGTCTCAATAACTATCAAACTCTAAGGGTCTAAGGTTATTTCCACTGAGTTATCTTTGTGTCTATATGAGTTATAAGATTTCTGTATACACTGTGTTATCCATTGTGTCAGAAACATCTTTCCAAGTATTCAGAACGCTTAGTATTGATGTCATGTATAAGTAATGTTTCTGTATCTATCTAAAGCAATCTTTCTCAAGCATAAGGGAGAAGTACATGCAAAATAGATATATTCCAGTGAAGAAGAGAGGTTAAAGGTCAGCGAGAAGAGAACAAAGCAGAAATTGAAATGCAGAGAGTAAGTAAGAGGAGAACAGGCAGATATAGGGTATAGTAGACATATAAGGTACAGAAGGAAGGCACCCCCTCAAGGTTCCATCACCTTCCCCACATACAATTTAGGTAGGGAAATCTGCGGAGTATTTAAAAGTCAGCCATGGTTGCCACGTTTTGTGGAATCGTTCAATGTGGCCTTTGTCTTGGGCCAATGTGTCTTCCATTTCATGAAATTCACTAACTTTCGACACCCAGTCCTTGACAGAGGGAGTATAAGTAGACAGCCAATGTAGAGGGATTTGGGATTTAGCTGCATTGAGGAGATGAATCGTTAATGAGCGTTTGTAGCGTTTAAAAGAGGAATTGGACAAATGTAGTAGACAACATGCTGGAGTCAGCTCTACTCTAGTCTCTGTAATTTTTTTAATTAAAGTCTTTACTTCATTCCAATAGGGTTCAATTTTGGGACAGTACCACCATATGTGGGCTAGTGTGCCTCTCTCTGAAAGACATCTCCAGCATGTGTCCGGTTTTTGTATGTCCCATTTGTGTAATTTGTCAGGTGTACTATACCAATGGGTTAGTAGTTTGTAGTTTGTCTCTTGCAATTTTGTGCTTATAGAACATTTATGCGCTAGTATAGCAACATACCTCCATTGTTTGTCTGAGATCTCCATTTCAAGTTCCTCCAACCATCTCCTCCTGTGCCCATCCAATGTATCCGTCCCCGAGCGACTCAACCATGCATATGTAACAGAGGTAGCCTTGTCAATTGGATTACCCTCCCGACAGACTGACTCCAAGGCCGTCAGGGGTCTGTGCAGTGTTTGAGGTTCCTTAATGTTACCCAAGTAACTTCTTATCTGGAAGTATGTCCACTGCTTCAATTGAGGCAGGTTTTTTTCTGTCTTAAAGGACAACCAGTCTCTAAGTTTGTTTTCAGTATAGCAGTCTCCTGCCAGTAGGGGATCACCCGCCGGGGTCCTCTTGAGGGTCAAGTTATGTAGACCTGGGATAAAGTCAGGGTTGTCTGTCAAGGGTGTTAAAGGGCTAGGTATTGTGGTCAACGCTCTATGTTTAGCTAACAGGTTGATGATCTTCAACGTCGTGCCAGTGATCGGATGTGTCCGGATGGCATGAGGTAACCTTTTGAAGGAGGACCAAGGTAAGTATTTCAGTGGGAGCATGGCCAACGCTGTCTCCAGCATGACCCAGTCCTTCACCGAATCATGGCAATGCCAGTCTATGATTCTGGTTATATGTGAGGCCTGATAGTACCGGTGAAAGTTCGGGAATTGAATTCCTCCTAGGTCTTTGGGCTTGACCAGGGTGGCTAGTTTGATTCTGGGTTTTTTATGCTGCCAGAGAAACCTCGTGACCAATGAATTAAGTTCTTTGAAAAATTTCTGAGGAATCTCTATCGGTAACGAGCGTGTTAGATATAGGAATTTGGGCAGTATAACCATTTTTACTATAGCTGCTCTACCGAACCAAGAGAAGAATTTCTCATTCCAATTTGTTAGGTCTTTCGAACAGTTTTTAAGAAAGGTCACGAAATTTCTCTCGAAGACACATTTTAAAGATGGTCGCATCCCACTTAAACGTCGAGTTAGCCTGCGTCAAGGTGAGTAGACTGTCTGGTAGGGAAAGGTTCAGAGCCTCTGACTTTGTGTAATTAATTTTCAAGTTGGATACGTATCCATAGTGTGTGAATTCTTGTAGCAGGTTAGGAAGCGTTGTGGTCGGTTTCGTTAGGAAAAACAATAAATCATCCGCGTATGCGGCTATTTTGTACTCTCTATGTTTAATCTGGAAACCCTGTATTGTGGTGTTATTTTGTACTGTTCTGATAAAGGGCTCTAGCGAAAGAATAAATAATAGGGGCGATAAGGGACAGCCCTGTCTAGTCCCATTTTTAATGTGTACTTTTTCAGAGAGGATACCATTTATTTTTAGTTCTGCGGTCGGGTCTTGATAGAGGGCTGAGATCCATTGCAGCATGTTTGGGCCTAGGCCCACCCTTCCACAGACCGCCATCATGAAGTCCCATGCTACGCGATCGAAGGCCTTCTCCGCATCTGTCGAGAGGAGAAAGCCCTCGATCTTCCGCTGTCTAACTGCCTGTGTTAGCAAAAGTGCCTTGGTTACATTATCTCTGGCCTCTCTGTTTGGCATAAAGCCTACCTGCTCCAAACCAATTAGTTTTGTAAGCAACGGACCTATCCTCAGCGCTATAATCTTTGCTAGCAACTTGACATCAAGGTTCAGCAAAAAAATGGGCTGGTAGCTAGCACACTCCTCAGGGTTCTTGCCCTCTTTCGGTATAACCGTGATGTGTGCTGACAGAAAACCCGGTGTAACACTTCTTGGTTTGGATAAGGAGTTCAGAGCATCTTTTAAAGGATCAGTTAGTATCTCTACAAAGGACTTGTAATAGGTGGCGGAATACCCGTCAGGACCCGGGCTCTTGCCTGTTTTTAGTAATTTGATGGCCTGTTTAATTTCCTCTGATGTGATTGGGGCTTCTAGTATATCTGTATCCTCATTAGGCAAGGCTGGGAGTCCACTTTTTGATATGTAATCTAGTATGATTTGCCCTCTGACCCCTGACATTTGTGGATGTTTATGTTGTGTAGGTAGGTTATAGAGCTTTGTGTAGAAAGCATGGAACTGTTTTGCTATTGCTTCTGAAGCTACTTCCAACTTCCCCTCTTTAGTTCTGATTCCAGCTATTTTATTAATCAAATTTTGTTCTCTCAGGGCCCTCGCCAAGAACCTACCAGCTTTGTCGCCTGACTCATAATAGATCCGTTTCTTAAAGAAAAGCATCCGTTTGGCCTTAGCGTTAAGTATCTGCTGTAATTCTTTCCTAGCCTCTAGGAGGCTCTTGGCTGGGGCCTCCGAAAGAGATTGTTTATGTAGTAGTTCCAGTGACTCAATTTGGGTGAATAATTTACTAACCTGAGCGTCTCTTTCCTTTTTACGTCTAGTACCCATCTCTATCAGAACTCCTCGTATGGTACATTTATGTGCTTCCCACAGTATTAGGGGGTCTACCTCAGGGGTATTATTGTGCTTGAAAAAATCAGTGAGGTTTCTCATAAGGACGGGTAGGAGTGTCTGGTCTGTCAGCAAAGACGGGTTTAGTCTCCATGTCGGTTGTTGTCTAGGTGTGTTCTGTAGGTCTAATGTTAATGAAATAGGTGCATGGTCCGATATTGTTTGGACACCTATTTTCGCATCAGAGATTATCGATAGATCTCTCTGAGATACAAATATGCAATCCAAGCGAGCATATCTGTTGTGCGGTACCGAAAAATAGGTATAGTCTCTACCATCAGGGTTGAGGAAGCGCCAAGAGTCCACCAGTTGGAGTTGTTGCAGGAGTGACTTAATCTTTTTCAGAATTTTATAGGTGATGCAGGTCCTGCCATTGGACGTATCCAATAGTGGATTTAGGGGGACGTTAAAATCTCCCCCCAATATAATGCAGCCACTGGCAAACTCCTGTAGCTTCCCCACAATGTGCTGGCAGAAAGTGATGTGAGATTTATTGGGAAAGTACACATTGGCCAAGGTCAGTGGGAAATCATTGTATGAGCCCTTCAGGAACACGAACCTTCCCTCAGGATCACACAATTGTTCAGTCAGTTTAAATGGTGTGTCTCTGCCCACCAATATCGTGACCCCTTTCGACCTAGAGTCAGCTGTTGTGGCGTGGAAAGCTCTCGGGAACTGGGGGGATATTAAATTGGGAATGTTGTTTGTCTTAAAATGGGTCTCTTGTAGAAACACAAACCGAGGCTTACCTTTTTTAAGTTCTCTCAAAAGGGTGGAGCGTCGCTCTGGGATGTTTAAGCCTCTGATATTATGTGAAATCACAAGGGGTCGATTCCCCAATGATGTGTATACCATAGTGATGGCAAAAGAGGAGACGGCCGGAGTTTAGACCTGCAAAGACAAAACTGTTATTTGCGGTTTGACATTGGTGCTCCGCTCAGGGATAAAACCTCTCTAATTATCTGAGCGGGTGCCCTCCCACTGCTGAACAAACAGATATCTTAGTGATAGGTAAAGAAGGCGGGAGGGAAAAAAAAAGGAACAGAGAAAGAAAAGAAAGTTTAGTGAGAGGTTATTACAATGGGGGGTCACTCTCCAACATCAACTAAAACGCCCCCACAGGAGAGGAGCCCCCAGACGTAATGTAAATGTCTTCCCTTTTTCCCGGAGGAGTCAGGAAAGTTTTGTGGGGTCGATGGGAGGCGACCACGGTTAGAAGTAACCTAGGCTCCTAGTAGTTGGAGAACTGTGATAACTAAGTAAGAACGGTCTCAACGGAGCACACACGGTGGTTCAATCAGGTAAAAGTAGTATCAGTATATTAATCACACCCGACCAGGATGTGTAATGTATAAATTCGGGTCTGATCGTGAAAACATGAACTCTATGAGTCACACAGGTATAGCTATAACAAATATGATATCAAACTGTTATCTTAGTGAATAACATTAATCGTCACCCATAGGTACACCCCCATATTAAGTGCACCGCCATTTCAAAGCTGAGCATTCTGAATCGGTTCAGGGCAACACAGGCAAAAAAAAAAAAATTACTTGCAACACCTCCCCCTCCTCCCCCCACCCACTCTCTCCCAACAACCCCCCCTCACCCACCCCCCTCTTTCAGCATAGTTATGCAGATTTTTGTGCTTCTCAACTGAAGTCTCGAAGATTTTTATGGGGGGCGCTGGTGTAACAGTGAGCCACGTCCAGGGCATATCTGCTTTTACATCTGGGGTCATTGTCATTCCCTCTATCAAACAAGGAGTGTGGCTCGGGTTTGATAGATATCCTCCAAGTCTTGTGCCAGTACCCGAATCCTGGATATATTGGCTGTGCAATAGGCTGTGGGGTGTTGTCAGAACTGCACCTTAGGTTGATTCTTTCAAGGATGTTCATCCCTCTTGAGGAAGGTAGCCCATGGGTGACGGCATGTACGGTGAGGATACCTGTGTGACAAAAGTTATATTGCAAACATCAGATTTACTAAGGGCGAGGTCGTAGTGGTATAAGGCATCTATTCACATTCCTGAGCTCTGGATGAACCGGCCATTCTCCTCGGGGTATCCGCGTGAGAGCCATTGCCCCTGTGCTGTTTGTATTTCTTCGGCAGTCTTTTGTCTGGAGAGGAGAGCGGGGAGGAGGGGGGCTCCTGACCAGGGGTGGTTGCAAAAATTCCTCATACCATTCTGGTAACTCCAAAGGTTCCAGGTCCAATAACTCACAGAACTCCGGTAGATCAGCCGGCGTGCAAAGTATGGCTTGATGACCATTGTATGTGACTGTGAGGGCGAAGGGAAATCTCCAAGCATATCTCATGTCCTTTGCTCTTAATTTCTCCAGCAGGGGTCGCAGTGCACGCCTATTCTTCAGAGTGATCTGTGATAGATCTTGAAACAACATAATCGTGGCGCCATTAAATATAATTTGGTCATTGCGTCTCGCTTTCCGCATGATCTCCTCTTTGGTAGCAAAGCTCTGTAAGCAGCAGATTATGTCACAGGGCGGTGCGTTGTCAGATCCTCTAGGCCTGAGAGCTCTATGAGCTCTTACAAATTCAATTTCTGTGTCTTCCTGTCTCTCAAGCAGGCTGTTGAAGACTCTCCGGAGTGCTGGGGTGATCTGATCCTGATCCACTGACTCTGGTATCCCCCTGACCCTAATGTTGCATCTCCTCCCCCGATTGTCAAGGTCTTTAATGTGCCTGTTCATATTAATAAAGTGCTGCATGTGGTTAGAGGATACTATCTCCAGCTTATGAATTGCCTTGTCCCTCTGTCTGCCCGCACTTTCGGCCGCCGCCATCTTTTCATTTATCACCATCATGTTCGTTTTTAGATCTGTTATGGCAGCTGAAAACGTAGCTTTGATGTCTGCAGCAAACACAGACATGTCTGCAAACGTGAGCGGGTGGTCCGGTCTGATGTCTTCGGTAGCTGACATAGAGTTCTCGCTCTCCCCTTCCTCCTGAGGCGTCGGCGCCATCTTGCTTCTCGTGGTCCCGCTACGAGCTGCTGAGTTGTGCCTGAAGATTTCAGCTATGTTAGCTGAAGCCGAATTTCGGCGTGTCCTGGATCTGGGGGTCCAATGTAGCTTTCTGCCTGGCATTTGTATGCTGTAGGTCGGGTGTTAGGCTTAGAACCTCTGCGTGTGCCTCAGAGCCTCCTCAGTGAGCTGCCATCTCCGCCGCGCGCCAAGCCACGCCCCCCTCACTACTTTCTTTTATCCATCTTTTTACGATCCTAATTCACATGACCTCTACGACGTGGATCTTTTCTGTTCAATTTTACATTTTTTACTTTGTTATATATGAATTGCTCCTATTCTTATTCATGTATTGCATGATACATTTAATACTATATTGCTTCTTGCCAGTTGTTATATTATTTGTCATTCTAATATTCTAAAACTGGTTTTATTTGTTGAAACTCAATAAAATTTATTGTAAAACAAAAAAAAATAAGATTAGTAGTATTTACAGGAGGTTTTTAAATAGTAACTGAGCACAACATTGCACATACAGTGGAAACATAAATAGCTGTGCAAACATACTGTATGTCTAAAAGGTATGTACCTCCCACGCATTATGGGCTACGTCTATGAAGTGTTTTCTTTTGTTTGATTAAAATCATATGCATCCGCAGGGGATTTATGCTATAAGTACTTTTCTCAGGAAGACAGTCTGACTGTGGGTTTTTCAGGAATAGCTGGAAAGTACAAAATATAGACATATATTGTGGTTCCACTGACAGTAAATCTTAAGCCAAATTCTTTCAGTCTGTGCACACAGTTATATACAAGCTGGGTTTATTCACTAAACATTAACGAATATTTTCAGCTTACAGTTAACCTCTTTTATGCTACCCTATATTTAAAGGACATAGCTATTGCCATTTTACAGTATTTGTATCCATAATGGTAAGATAAAACGACACCAAAGTTCCTTAGCAAGTATTTCTTTTTAGAAAGAAAAAAAAAACTCAGTTTCATTAAATCTCCATTGCCAATAACTATAACTGTCAGGAACACAAGAACAGATTTGGAGTTTTGAGGTTTATTTGTTGGTAGTGTGTTTGATGCATTGTACTACACTGTAATTACCTGTGATACCTGTACATCTTTTATTTAACACATACTTCATAAAGTTTGCACTTTTATATCCCCTTCAGTGATCAGGCTAGGTTCACACTATTGCGGGTGAGGGAAACGCACAGTGAAATCAACAAGTGGTGAAACTTAGGAATCAGTAATGGTCATTTCCTGACAGACTCCATGGCAGCCTACGTATGGGTTAATCCTGCCTCTCATACCTCATAGGACCCCACTCCCATAAATCTTTGCAACTAGACAGAGACCATGTTCCTTTTTTGTCCTCCTCCTAGGACCAAGGTAGTCTTACCTTAGGATGTTGTTGGTCCAGTCCTGGTGGTTTGCACGCGAAGATGACGGTTCTGGCGGTGTCTTTTCTGGAGTCCATTTACCTTAGCTATTAGCGGGGTGGACATGGGCAGTTAATGCGATGCCTTGAAGAGCTTACTAGCCAGCCATTGGCAGGCAAGCGGCAACATGGCCATTCATCCCAGCTATTAGCGGGAGGCCCCTTCTTGAAATGCCCTGGTCGTGCAGTATGAGCAGCAATGGCTCCCAGTCCCAGGCCGGATCGAATCGGTGCCGTGGTGGTAATGTATATTGTTTTTATTCGGTTTACATGGCAGCTGTGTTTGTTCTTTGTCGTTTGTCTCCCCTAGCTCCGTTTTCTTCCTGGTCATGGCGGCTGAGACGCATCTGCGTTCCAGTTCGCCGCTTCTTAGCCCTTCTGCGCATGCGCAAGCCTCAATTGAAGTCGAGGCTTGGTTGCACACGCGCGGTTCGGGCAAGATGGCGGCGGTCGCGCATGCGCGCGGTGTCTATGGGGTGGCGTCGAACACAGTGTAGGTTCGCTGTGTGCGCGATGACATCATCATGGGCGGCAGATTCAAATAGCTGTCAGATTCAGCTATTCTTTGAGATGCTTTTCATGCTTCAGCAGCTGATTCCCCGAGCGCATATCTTGGTTGTTCAAGGTAGGAGTTATGCTGCACTGCCTGCCTATGGTCTTATCCTACTGCTAAGTTATCAGTTTCTTATACGCTGTATTGATTGTTTTCAGTATCTTTCTGATCTTTGTTTGCCATGGATGTGTCACCACCCCCAGTGGCCAACCCTTACTCTGCAGGTAGGATGGAATTAATTTCCCTCTGCCTGTGTTTGTTTTGGTTTTTTTATTATCAGGTGCATGTTAACTCTTTCTTTCCCTCAGCCCTTCTGGGTCTGAACACTGTTCTTCGGCACGTGAAGTTAGTGATAAATCTAGATCACAAAACCGTCACTCTACGTCAAGCTCTAGACGTCCTAGATCATCCTCCAGACGGTCCACGTCTAGTCGTTATTCTCACCGCTATTCCAGCCGCTCTGATAAGAAAGCATGCTGGGGATGTAAAGCTCGGGTCCCAGAGGGTAAATCTCTCTGTGATCTATGCTATTCTCAAGCTGTTAAAGAAGGAGGAGCTGGAGACCAACAGGTGGAGGCTCTGGTTAGAAGAGTGGTTCAAGAATCTCTGAACAGGACAGATCCCGTTCGTACAACCAGCCCTCCTGCTGCTCCACCACCAGTTTCTGACAGGGTCAACCCTGAGATTCCAGGTCCCTCTCGGAGAAGTCTCTCTTTAAGTGGTTCCTCGGACGGCAAAGCGGAAGTGGAAGACTCCAGTACAGGTTTTGATTTCTCCTTGGTTCCACAGATGGTTAAAGCGGTTAAAGATGCATTGAGATGGGAAGAGCCAGTAGAAGCACCCTCTAAGCAGAGGAAGTACTTCAAACAGCTCAAGAAAGAACGCCCAAATTTCCCCTTCCTGGGTGAACTTGGGGAAATTATTTCAGATGAATGGAGTAAAGTTGAGAGAAAAAACTCGCTGATCTCCAAGATAACGAAAATGTACCCATTCAAGGGAGAGGAGGTAAAGCATCTGGAAGCGGCACCCCTCATTGATGCGGCTTTAATGAGGTTAGTGAAACATGTCACGCTTCCTCTGGAGGACACCATTTCTTTTAAAGATGGTTTGGAGAGGAGGATCGACACTGACCTCAAACGCATTTATATTACGGCAGGCATGGCTTGTAAACCAGCCCTGGCTCTTGCAGCTTTATCTAAAGCTATGGAAGCATGGACGGATGACATGGATGCAGTGTTGGGAAAGATCTCTGAAGAGTTGCTCAAAAACTCACCAGTACACGAGCTGAAGCTGGCATCAGCCTTTCTGGGGAAAGCATCGCTTGATATTATCCGCCTTGTGGCACGTGTCATGCTTTCTTCAGTCACGGCGAAGCGCGCCTTGTGGTTGCGCCCGTGGGTTGCGGATCCTGCCTCTAAACAGGTATCATGTAAAATTCCCTTTGAGGGCTCCTCCCTCTTTGGGAATAAACTGGACTCCGCCATTATCCGTGCTACAGGGAGTAAATCAGGTTTCTTACCCCAGGACCGTCATTCTTTTGGTCAGAGAAAAAATTATCCTAGACAAGATCAGGAGCGTGTGAGGGATGCACGCCGCTACAGACCTGGCCGTGATTTCAGAAAAAGCTGGAGGAGAAATCAACCGTCAGGGCAGAAGTCCTCAAAGCCAGCCTCTTCTGGGGGACGTGAGGCTGCAAAGTCCTTTTGATATAGAGCCTGTCCAGACGGAGTGAGTCGGGGCTCGTTTACTCCGTTTCCAGCACGTATGGGCAGCCTTGATTTGGGATTTCTGGACCGTCAAAATGGTCTCTTCGGGTCATACTTGGGTGTTCAGCAGCCCACCCACACACCGGTTTGTTCCTACAACTCTTCCACACATAGAAGAGAAGAAACAGGTTCTTCTGTCATATACGGATTTACTAGTAGCCCAAGGGGCCACCATTCAAGTACCAACAGAAGAGAGATTCCTAGGGGTGTACTCCCCACTTTTCATGGTCCTCAAAAAGAATGGGTCCTGGAGGCCTGTAATCGACTTGACATATCTGAACTCCTTCATCAAGAAGGAAAAATTCAAGATGGAGACTCTGCTAACAATATGCCAGACGATACAACCGGGAGATTGGCTTGTCTCCATAGACCTGAAAGATGCCTACTTTCACTTTCACGTGCCGATTGCAAGGGAATTCCAGGTGTATCTCCGATTCACAGTAGATCAGAGGCATCTCCAATTCACATGCCTCCCATTCGGGATTACAACATTGCCTCGAGTGTTTTCGAAGCTCTTATTGGCTGTGGTAGCGTTAATCAGGGTCAAAGGTATACACCATTATTTGGATGACCTACTTCTGCTTTCACAAGACAGGGATCAGCTTTTGGTACATCGAGATCAGGTTATCTCTACCCTAACAGAGTTCGGTTGGCTGTTGAACAAGGAGAAGAGTCATCTAGATCCAACGCAGTCTCTAATATTCCTTGGAGCCCAATGCAACACGGTGGAGAACACCATCTCCCTGCCTCTGGAGAAAGTTCAGGTGATTCGAGAAAGAATTCGTATAGCATTATCATCATCTCTTCTCAGAGCCTCGCAATGTCTAAGGATAATTGGCACCATGGTAGTCACAGCCCCCATGGTGAGGTGGGCGCAATGGAAGATGCGGCCCTTTCAGAAGGGGTTTCTCCAACAGTGGGATCCAGGGTCTCGAGACCATCTTGTACGGGTAACCACCTCCATGCGGGAGAGCCTCCCCTGGTGGCTGCAATGGAAGAATCTTCTCAATTGCCATTCCATAGCACCTGTCTCCTGGATCACGGTGACAACGGATGCAAGCAACAGAGGTTGGGGCTCTCTCTGTCTGACGAAGGTATCCCAAGGCAGATGGGACTTCCCATCCCAAGGGATAGTCTCGAATATCCTGGAGCTTCGAGCTGCCTTCTGTGCGCTTCAAGCCTTTTCCCACCTGACATTAGGGACCTCAGTCCTCCTGAGACTGGACAATACGACTGCAGTGTCTTACATCAAGAGGCAGGGGGGCACCCGCGGTCTCTCTTTACTGAAAGAAGTAAGTCCGATCATGTCCTGGGCCCAGGCGAATTTGACAAATTTATCGGCTGTTTATCTCCCCGGAATTCAGAATGTCCAGGCAGACTTCCTTTCAAGGGTCACCCTGGACAACAACGAATGGTCTCTCCACACTGAAGTGTTCAACTGGGTCTTGTCTCTGGGAACGATGCCGGAAGTAGATCTGTTTGCATCCCCTTGCAACTTCAAACTGCAGAAATATTACACGAGGTGTCGTTGTCCCCAAGCCTTCGGAATGGATGCCCTGACGGACCAGTGGAGATTCCACAAGGCCTATGCCTTTCCCCCGGTACCAGTCATTCTCCGATTTCTATCGAGACTCAGGTGGGAAGAAGTCGAAGTAGTGGCGATTGTTCCTTTCTGGCCCAACAGGCCATGGTTTCCTCTCCTGGTTCAGCTCAGTTACCGGGATCCGGTCCCTCTCCCGTCCAGACCAGATCTCCTGTCGCAAGGAACGTCTCTTCACCCATGCCCATCTCATCTCCATCTGATGGCTTGGTGGTTGAGAGGGGAAGGCTGGAAGCACTAGGATGTCCAAGTTCAGCAATTGCTACTTTGTTGAATGCCAGAAGAGCGGGCACCAACAGAGTCTATCAAAGAATTTGGTCAAAATTTGCAGACTATGTGGCCTCCACTAATGGTTCCTGTATTGACCCAAAGATACAGGATATTCTGGGTTTTCTGCAGACAGGCCTGGACCTGTCTTTATCGGTTAGCTACTTACGAGTCGAAGTTTTGACAATCTCTGCCTTCACAGGTGTATCATGGGCCAGGCACCCCCTTACTAGACAGTTCTTCAGGGGAGCAATAAGACTTAGACCTCAAAGGAAACCAAGATTTTCTAAATGGGATCTTCCTCTTGTCTTGGACTTCTTCGCAGGAAGAGAAATAAGTCATGTGGACCAGTCATTTATTAAGGAACTTTCCCTCAAAGTGGTGTTTTTAGTAGCCATAACATCGGCTAAGAGGGTTTCCGAAATTGGTTCCTTAGGATTCAAAGAACCATTCCTTACGTTCTTTCCTGATCGAGTGGTCCTGATTCCTATGTTAGGTTCAAATCCCAAAGTAACAACTGTCTTCCATGAAAATCAGGAAATTGTTCTTCCTACGTTCAGGTCTTCTGAGGACTCTAATATTCATCCTCTAGATGTTGGAGAAGTTCTAAAGCAATACTTGGAAGCCACAGCTTCTTTTCGCCAATCTGATCACCTGTTTGTCCTCTTCCACGGTAAAAGCAAGGGAAAGCGTGCTTCCTCTAGAACCATTGCAGCATGGATTGTTCAGGCCATTCAGTGGGCTTATAAGTCTAATGCCCCGTACACACGGTCGGATTTTCCGATGGAAAATGTCCGATCGGAGCATGTTGTCGGAAATTCCGACCGTGTGTGGGCTCCATCGGACATTTTCCATCGGATTTTCCGACACACAAAGTTGGAGAGCAGGAGATAAAATTTTCCGACAACAAAATCCGTTGTCGGAAATTCCGATCGTGTGTACACAAATCGGACGGACAAAGTGCCACGCATGCTCAGAATAAATAAAGAGATGAAAGCTATTGGCCACTGCCCCAATTATAGTCCCGATGTACGTGTTTTACGTCACCGCGTTCAGAACGATCGGATTTTCCGACAACTTTGTGTGGCCGTGTGTATGCAAGACAAGTTTGAGCCAACATCCGTCGGAAAAAATCCTAGGATTTTGTTGTCGGAATGTCCGAACAAAGTCCGACCGTGTGTACGCCCTATAAGGGTTTGGCTCCTCCGGAGGCAGTGACCGCTCATTCTACCAGGAGCGTTTCTACATCTTGGGCAGTATCCCGGCATGTTTCTCCGGAAGTAATCTGTAAAGCAGCCTCATGGTCATCAATTAACACTTTCATGACGCACTATTGTGTTGAACCGGCTTCCTTGTCATCGGTTAATTTTGGTTTGCACGTATTATCTGTTGATGGTGCCAATTAACCACTTGACGACCGCCTCACGCCGATTTACGTCGGCAAGGTGGCACGGACAGGCAAAATCACGTACATATACGTGATTTGCCTTCCGCGGGTGGGAGGTCCGATCGGACCCCCCCCCGGTGCCCGAGGCGGTCGTCTTTTGTCCCACGGCGATCGGAGATGAGGGGGAGGCCATCCGTTCGTGGCCCCCCCCCTCACGATCGCCGCCGGCCAATCACATCATTCCTTTGCTGCTGTATGCTAAACAGCAGCAAAGGAAATTATGTCATCTCTCCTCGGCTCGGTAATTTCCGTTCCGGCCCGAGGAGAGAAGACAGGTATGTGAGTGCACAACACTACACACACACAGTAGAACATGCCAGGCACACAAAACACCCCGATCCCCCCCACGATCGCCCCCCGATCTCCCCCCAATCACCCCCCCCCGTCACAAACTGACACCAGCAGTTTTTTTTGTTTTTTTTTCTGATTACTGCATTGGTGTCAGTTTGTGACAGTTACAGTGTTGGGACAGTTAGTATTACCCCCCTGTAGGTCTAGGATACCCCCCTAACCCCCCCTAATAAAGTTTTAACCCCTTTATCACCCCCTGTCACCAGTTTTTTTGGTAGTATTTTGGTGAACTGGCAAGCACCAGCCCCAAGCAGCGTCAGATTAGCGCCAGTACCGCTAACACCCATGCACGCACCGTACACCTCCCTTAGTGGTATAGTATCTGAACGGATCAATATCTGATCCGATCAGATCTATACTGGCGTCCCCAGCAGTTTAGGGTTCCCAAAAACGCAGTGTTAGCGGGATCAGCCCAGATACCTGCTAGCACCTGCATTTTGCCCCTCCGCCCGGCCCAGCCCACCCAAGTGCAGTATCGATCGATCACTGTCACTTACAAAACACTTAACGCATAACTGCAGCATTCGCAGAGTCAGGCCTGATCCCTGCGATCATTTTTCTGATCGCTGTATTAGTGTCGCTGGTGACGCTAGTTAGGGACCTAAATATTTAGGTTCGCCGTCAGCGTTTTATAGCGACAGGGACCCCCATATACTACCGAATAAATGTTTTAACCCCTTGATGGCCCCCTAGTTAACCCTTTCCCCACTGATCACCGTATAACTGTTACGGGTGACGCTGGTTAGTTTGTTTATTTTTTATAGTGTCAGGGCACCCGCCGTTTATTACCGAATAAAGGTTTAGCCCCCTGATCGCCCGGCGGTGATATGCGTCGCCCCAGGCAGCGTCAGGTTAGCGCCAGTAGCGCTAACACGCACGCACCGTACAGCTCCCTTAGTGGTATAGTATCTGATCGGATCAATATCTGATCCGATCAGATCTATACTAGCGTCCCCAGCAGTTTAGGGTTCCCAAAAACGCAGTGTTAGCGGGATCAGCCCAGATACCTGCTAGCACCTGCGTTTTGCCCCTCCGCCCAGCCCACCCAAGTGCAGTATCGATCGATCACTGACACTTACAAAACACTAAATGCATAACTGCAGTGTTCGCAGAGTCAGGCCTGATCCCTGCGATTGCTAACAGTTTTTTGGTAGTATTTTGGTGAACTGGCAAGCACCAGCCCCAAGCAGCGTCAGATTAGCGCCAGTACCGCTAACACCCATGCACGCACCGTAAACCTCCCTTAGTGGTATAGTATCTGAACGGATCAATATCTGATCCGATCAGATCTATACTGGCGTCCCCAGCAGTTTAGGGTTCCCAAAAACGCAGTGTTAGCGGGATCAGCCCAGATACCTGCTAGCACCTGCATTTTGCCCCTCCGCCCGGCCCAGCCCACCCAAGTGCAGTATCGATCGATCACTGTCACTTGGGTGGGCTGGGCCGGGCGGAGGGTCACAAAACACTTAACGCATAACTGCAGCATTCGCAGAGTCAGGCCTGATCCCTGCAATCGCTAACAGTTTTTTTGGTAGCTTTTTATTGAACTGGCAAGCGCCAGCGGCCTAGTACACCCCGGTCGTAGTCAAACCAGCACTGCAGTAACACTTGGTGACGTGGCGAGTCCCATAAGTGCAGTTCAAGCTGGTGAGGTGGCAAGCACAAGTAGTGTCCCGCTGCCACCAAGAAGACAAACACAGGCCCGTCGTGCCCATAGTGCCCTTCCTGCTGCATTCGCCAATCCTAATTGGGAACCCACCGCTTCTGCAGCGCCCGTACTTCCCCCATTCACATCCCCAACCAAATGCAGTCGGCTGCATGAGAGGCATTTTCTTTATGTCCTCCCGAGTACCCCTACCCAACGAACCCCCAAAAAAGATGTCGTGTCTGCAGCAAGCGCGAATATAGGCGTGACACCCGCTATTATTGTCCCTCCTGTCCTGACAATCCTGGTCTTTGCATCGGTGAATGTTTTGAATGCTACCATTCATTAGTTGAGTATTAGCGTAGGGTACAGCATTGCACAGACTAGGCACACTTTCACAGGGTCTCCCAAGATGCCATCGCATTTTGAGAGCCCCGAACCTGGAACCGGTTACCGTTATAAAAGTTAGTTACAAAAAAAGTGTAAAAAAAAAAAAAAAAATATAAAATAAAAAAAAATAGTTGTCGTTTTATTGTTCTCTCTCTCTCTATTCTCTCTCTCTTGTTCTGCTCTTTTTTACTGTATTCTATTCTGCAATGTTTTATTGTTATTATGTTTTATCATGTTTGCTTTTCAGGTATGCAATTTTTTATACTTTACCGTTTACTGTGCTTTATTGTTAACCATTTTTTTGTCTTCAGGTACGCCATTCACGACTTTGAATGGTTATACCAGAATGATGCCTGCAGGTTTAGGTATCATCTTGGTATCATTCTTTTCAGCCAGCGGTCGGCTTTCATGTAAAAGCAATCCTAGTGGCTAATTAGCCTCTAGACTGCTTTTACAAGCCGTGGGAGGGAATGCCCCCCCCCACTGTCTTCCGTGTTTTTCTCTGGCTCTCCTGTCTCATCAAGGAACCTGAGAATGCAGCCGGTGATTCAGCCAGCTGACCATAGAGCTGATCAGAGACCAGAGTGGCTCCAAACATCTCTATGGCCTAAGAAACCAGAAGCTACGAGCATTTTATGACTTAGATTTCGCCGGATGTAAATAGCGCCATTGGGAAATTGGGGAAGCATTTTATCACACCGATCTTGGTGTCATCAGATGCTTTGAGGGCAGAGGAGAGATCTAGGGTCTAATAGACCCCAATTTTTTAAAAAAAGAGTACCTGTCACTACCTATTGCTATCATAGGGGATATTTACATTCCCCGAGATAATAAAAATGATTAAAAAAAAAAATGAAAGGAACAGTTTAAAAATAAGATAAAAAAGCAAAAAAATAATAAAGAAAAAAAAAAAAAAAAAAAAAGCACCCCTGTCGCCCCCTGCTCTCGCGCTAAGGCGAACGCAAGCGGCGGTCTGTCGTCAAACGTAAACAGCAATTGCACCATGCATGTGAGGTATCGCCGCGAAGGTCAGATCGAGGGCAGTAATTTTAGCAGTAGACCTCCTCTGTAAATCTAAAGTGGTAACCTGTAAAGGCTTTTAAAGGCTTTTAAAAATGTATTTATTTTGTTGCCACTGCACGTTTGTGCGCAATTTTAAAGCATGTCATGTTTGGTATCCATGTACTCGGCCTAAGATCATCTTTTTTATCTCATCAAACATTTGGGCAATATAGTGTGTTTTAGTGCATTAAAATTTAAAAAAGTGTGTTTTTTCCCCAAAAAATGCGTTTGAAAAATCGCTGCGCAAATACTGTGTGAAAAAAAAAAATGAAACACCCACCATTTTAATCTGTAGGGCATTTGCTTTAAAAAAACATATAATGTTTGGGGGTTCAAAGTAATTTTTTTGCAAAAAAAAATAACTTTTTCATGTAAACAATGAGTGTCAGAATGGGCTTTGTCTTCAAGTGGTTAGAAGAGTTGGTGATGTGTGACATAAGCTTCTAAATGTTGTGCATAAAATGCCAGGACAGTTCAAAACCCCCCCAAATGATCCCGTTTTGGAAAGTAGACACCCCAAGCTATTTGCAGAGAGGCATGTCGAGTCCATGGAATATTTTATATTGCGACACAAGTTGCGGGAAAGAGACAAATTTTTTTTTTTTTTTTTTGCACAAAGTTGTCACTAAATGATATATTGCTCAAACATGCCATGGGAATATGTGAAATTACACCCCAAAATACATTCTGCTGCTTCTCCTGAGTACGGGGATACCACATGTGTGAGACTTTTTGGGAGCCTAGCCGCGTACGGGACCCCGAAAACCAAGCACCGCCTTCAGGCTTTCTAAGGGCGTGAATTTTTGATTTCACTCTTCACTGCCTATCACAGTTTCGGAGGCCATGGAAAGCCCAGGTGGCACAAAACCCCCCAAATGACCCCATTTTGGAAAGTAGACACCCAAAGCTATTTGCTGAGAGGTATAGTGAGTATTTTGCAGACCTCACTTTTTGTCACAAAGTTTTGAAAATTGAAAAAAGAAAAAAAAAAAAGTTTTTTCTTGTCTTTCTTCATTTTCAAAAACAAATGAGAGCTGCAAAATACTCACCATGCCTCTCAGCAAATAGCTTGGGGTGTCTACTTTCCAAAATGGGGTCATTTGGGGGGTTTTGTGCCACCTGGGCATTCCATGGCCTCCGAAACTGTGATAGGCAGTGAAGAGTGAAATCAAAAATTTTCACCCTTAGAAATCCTGAAGGCGGTGCTTGGTTTTCGGGGCCCCGCACGCGGCTAGGCTCCCAAAAAGTCCCACACATGTGGTATCCCCATACTCAGGAGAAGCAGCTAAATGTATTTTGGGGTGCAATTCCACATATGCCCATGGCCTGTGTGAGCAATATATCATTTAGTGACAACTTTTTGTAAATATTTTTTTTTTTTTTTTGTCATTATTCAATCACTTGGGACAAAAAAAAATAAATATTCAATGGGTTCAACATGCCTCTCAGCAATTTCCTTGGGGTGTCTACTTTCCAAAATGGGGTCATTTGGGGGGGTTTTGTACTGCCCTGCCATTTTAGCACCTCAAGAAATGACATAGGCAGTCATAAACTAAAAGCTGTGTAAATTACAGAAAATGTACCCTAGTTTGTAGACGCTATAACTTTTGCGCAAACCAATAAATATATGCTTATTGACATTTTTTTTACCAAAGACATGTGGCCGAATACATTTTGGCCTAAATGTATGACTAAAATTTAGTTTATTGGATTTTTTTTATAACAAAAAGTAGAAAATATCATTTTTTTTCAAAATATTCGGTCTTTTTCCGTTTATAGCGCAAAAAATAAAAACTGCAGAGGTGATCAAATACCATCAAAAGAAAGCTCTATTTGTGGGAAGAAAAGGACACAAATTTCGTTTGGATACAGCATTGCATAACCGCGCAATTAGCAGTTAAAGCGACGCAGTGCCAAATTGGAAAAAGACCTCTGGTCCTTAGGCAGCATAATGGTCCGGGGCTCAAGTGGTTAAACCTTTTTTTCTTTAACCAGCAATTGCCCACCTGGGTGTGTATGGCTAGTTATTTCCCATACGTAGGCTGCCATGGAGTCTGTCAGAAAAACGGAAAATTTATATCAAATACTTACCGTAATTTTCCTTTCCTGATGGACTCCATGGCAGCAGGAGTTCCCTCCCATTTGCTGGAGTAGGCTAAGTTACGGAACATGGTCTCTGTCTAGTTGCAAAGATTTATGGGAGTGGGGTCCTATGAGGTATGAGAGGCGGGATTAACCCATACATAGGCTGCCATGGAGTCCATCAGGAAAGGAAAATTACGGTAAGTATTTGATATACATTTTCCGTTTTTCTAAAAAAAAAAAAAAGACCAAAAATTTAAAAAAAAAATGTTTTTTACTTTTTTCTGTCAGTGAATTTTGTAACTACGTAATTTTTTGCCTTCACTGATTTGCGCTGATGAGGCGGCACTGATGGGCACTGATAGGCTGAACTGGTGGGCATTGATGAGGTGGCACTTATGGGCACTGATGAGGCAGAACTTATGGGCACTGAGGTGGCACTGATGAGGAGGCACTAATATGCCACACTTATGGGCACTGTTGGGTGGCACTGATGGGCATGAATAGGTGGCACTGGTGGGCACTAATAGGCGGCACTGGTGGAGGAGGGGGGAACAGGTTTTCGAATTTGACAGGTACCTTCTCCCACTTCCGTTGCGGTCGCCTAGATATCCATGGGCACCAGCTAAAGCTGCTGCCGTAAACCAGGGGATAACACAATTGTTCAAAGCTGTGCAATTCAATGTCTTTTCACAATGGAGGATGCACTTGTACGCAGTCATTGACTGATAGGACATGTCATACCAGTACAGGCAATGCAAATGGGGCAGCTTCTCTGTGCCAATTACAATCCTTATCAATGTCAACAGTGTCGGCCCGTCCATTAGGGGCACCTGAGTGCCACCCCCTTTATCCACAGCTGCCACCCCCATGCTCTATCCACGGCCGCCACCAGCCCCTATTCGTGCATCGGGTCCCTTTCAGGACACCACACCCATGAATTACAGCGGCAGGGGGGGTTTAAAGCCTATTAGAGCCAGACGTATCTACAGTATCTCACAAGAGTGACTACACCCCTCACATTTTTGTAAATATTTTATTATATCTTTTCATGTGACAACACTGAAGAAATAACACTTTACTACAATGTAAAGTAGTGAGTGTACAGCTTGTATAACAGTGTAAATTTGCTGTCCCCTCAAAATAACAACACACAGCCATTAATGTCTAAACCGTTGGCAACAAAAGTGAGTACACCCCTAAGTGAAAATGTCCAAATTGGGCCCAAAGTGTCAATATTTTGTGTGGCCACCATTATTTTCCAGCACTGCCTTAACCCTCTTGTGCATGGAGATCACCAGAGCTTCACAGGTTGCCACTGGAGTCCTCTTCCACTCCTCCATGACAACATCACGGAGCTGGTGGATGTTAGAGACCTTGCGCTCCTCCATCTTCCATATGAGGATGCCCCACAGGTGCTCAATAGGGTTTGGGTCTGGAGGCATGCTTTGCCAGTCCATCTAGCTTCTTTAGTAAGGCAGTGGTCATCTTGGAGGTGTGATTGAGGTCGTTATCATGTTGGAATACTGCCCTGCGGCTCAGTCTACGAAGGGAGGGGATCATGCTTTGCTTCAGTATGTCACAGTACATGTTGGCATTCATGGTTCCCTCAATGAACTGTAGCTCTCCAGTTCCAGCAGCACTCATGCAGCCCCAGACCATGACACTTCCACCACCATGCTTGACTGTAGGCAAGACACACTTGTCTTTGTACTCCTCACCTGGTTGCCACTACACACGCTTAACACCATCTGAACCAAATAAGTTTATCTTGGTCTCATCAGACCACAGTAATCCATGTCCTTAGTCTGCTTGTTTTCAGCAAACTGTTTGCGGGCTTTCTTGTGCATCATCTTTAGAAGAGGCTTCCTTCTGGGACGACAGCCATGCAGACCAATTTGATGCAGTGTGTGTCGTATTGTCTGAGCACTGACAAGCTGAACCCAACCCCTTCAACCTCTGCAGCAATGCTGGCAGCACTCATATGTCTATTTCCCCAAAACATTCTCTGGATATGACACTGAGCATGTGCACTCAATTTCTTTGGTTAAACATGGCGAGGCGTGTTCTGAGTGGAACCTGTTCTGTTAAACCGCTGTATGGTTTTGGCCACCGTGCTGCAGCTCAGTTTCAGTGTCTTGGCAATTTTCTTATAGCCTAAGACATCTTTATGTAGAGCAACAATTCTTTTTTTCAGATTCTCAGAGAGTTCTTTGCCATGAGGTGCCATGTTGAGCTTCCAGTGACCAATATAAGAGAGTAAGAGCGATAACACAAAATTTAACACACCTGCTCCCCCTTCACATCTGAGACCTTGTAACACTAACGAGTCACAAGACACTGGGGAGGGAAAATAGCTAATTGGGTCCAATTTGGACATTTTCACTTAGGGGTGTACTCACTTTTGTTGCCAGTGGTTTAGACATTAATGGCTGTGTGTTGAGTTATTTTGAGGGGACAGCAAATGTATACTGTTATACAAGCTGTACACTCACTACTTTACATTGTAGCAAAGTGACATGTCTTCAGTGTTGTCACATGAAAAGATATAATAAAATATTTACAGAAATGTGAGGGGTGTACTCATTTTTGTGAGATACTGTAGGTTTTAGGGGAGGAAAACGAGAAAAAATATTCTGAACAAAATGGTGTACCAAAATATTTAATAAAATATAGCAGAGTAATATTTCTACACTGACACCCAATGTAAGGGGGCACCCCACACTGATCCCCAATGTAACTGTGATGTTTACACTGACCCCAACACAACAGGAGTATTTACACCAATCACTAATGTAATTGAAACCTTTACACTAACCAGCGATGTAACAGGTGTATTTACAGTATACTCCCTCATCTCTCTGCTAATCTCTGCATTCTTATCTCCCTCTCAGTACAACTCTGCCCTTCTAACTAACTCCCCCTATCAGCGGCCCTGCTGGTCAATATTCCCTCCATAAGATGCACATAAATTGCCCCCCATTTTTTTGGGGGAAAAAAAGTGTGTCTTATGGAACGAAAAATACGGTATGTCATTTTTTTCCCTCACAAATAGTGCTTTGTTGTGGTGGTATTCGATTATCCCTGCGTTTTTTTATTTTTGAGCTATAAACAAAAAAAGGCAGACAATTTCGAAATTTCGATAAAAACACAATATTTTTTACTTTCTGCTATAAAATCTATCCAATAAAATTTTTTAAAAAAATCTAATTTATTCATACATTTAGGCCAATATGTATTCTGCTACATATCTTTGGTAAAAAAAAACACCATTGAGCGTATATTGATTGGTTTGTGCAAAAGTTATACCATCTAGAAAGAGATGTTTTTGTTTATTTTAAATTTTTTTTACTAGTAATGGCGGCGATCAGCAACTTATTGCGGAACTGCAATATTGTGGCGAACATTCTGACACTAACTGACATTTTGTGGGAACCAGTGAAACAAAAACAGTGATCAGTGCTAAAAAATATGCACTGTCACTGTACTAATGACTAATGGCTGGGAAGGGGTTAACATCAGGGGTGATCGAAGGGTTAACTGTGTGCCTAGCCTGTGTTTTTCTAAACTGTGGGAGATGCTTTTACTAGCGGAAGACATGGATCCTAGTCCCTACTTTGAAGAGACACAGGATCCATGCCCTCTCTCTTGTCAGAACTGCGATCTGCCTTGTTTTCATAGGCAGACCGCTGTTCTGCCTCTCTGCTTGATGATCGGTGGGTGACGGGGAACATCGGTCCCGCAGGACCTGCTACTGGGCTCCTGCTATGTGTGATCACAGTGGAAGTGAGCCGCAGGTGGCGTGCATGTGTGCCCCCTACCTGGAAGAGCTGGATCACGTATATATATGTGATCCGGCGCACAGGTGGCGCCCTGTAGCAGTAAAACTAGTTTTGGCATAGCTCCCAACTGTCCCTGATTTCGAGGGACTGACCCTGATTTGGAACAAAGTCACTCTGGGGGTTATTTACGAAAGGCAAATCCACTTTGCATTACAAGTGCACTGAAAGTGCACTTGGAAGCAGGGCCGGTACAAGGCAGGGGCGGAGGGGGCACGTGCCCTGGGCGGTACCATTTGGTATAGGGGGGGGGCGCAGCTGTGCGCTCCTGCATGATCCTCCCTTCCCTTCCCTCAGCACACAACTACACTGTTTACTCCCCTACGGAGGAGTCCCGTAGAATCTGCCAGCGCCGTGACGTCACTCACGGCCGGAGGCGAGGTGGGAGGACGCAGAGAGGAGCACAGGGAGGCGGGAGCTGTGAGCTGTGTCGTGTCGGCGCGCTGTCTGTTATCAAGCGGAGCCGAGCTGAGGAGCTACTGCCTGGCTGGCTCAGGCTGGATTCAATCTGGAAGGTAGAAGAGCGCAGTGCCAGTGTTCTCACTCAGATCTTCAGCAGTGGTGGTCACTGGTCATTAACCTCGCCTCAGCCTCCTCCCCTCCCAATCCAGACATTTATTAATCTGTTTTTTAAGTGTTTACTTACACAAGTTCAGACTCAGAACTTCTGAGTCTGAACTTGTGTAAGTAAAAACTTAAAAAACAGATTAATAAATGGCTGGATTGGGGGAGGGGAGGAGGCTGAGGCGAGGTTAATGACCAGTGACCACCACTGCTGAATACCCCACAATACTGTGCAATACTCTGCAATACCCCGCAATACTCTGCAATACCCCACAATACTGTGCAATACTCTGCAATACCCTGCAATACCCCGCAATACTGTGCAATACCCCGCAATACTGTGCAATACCCCGCAATACTCTGCAATACCCCGCAACACTCTGCAATACCCCGCAACACTCTGCAATACTCTGCAATACCCCGCAATACTCTGCAATACCCCGCAACACTGTGCAATACTCTGCAATACCCCGCAATACTCTGCAATACTCTGCAATACTGTGCAATACTCTGCAATACTCCACAATACTGTGCAATACCCCGCAATACTGTGCAATACCCCGCAATACTCTGCAATACCCCACAATACTGTGCAATACTCTGCAATACCCCGCAATACTGTGCAATACCCTGCAACACTGTGCAATACCCCGCAATACTCTGCAATACCCCGCAACACTCTGCAATACCCCGCAACACTCTGCAATACTCTGCAATACCCCGCAATACTGTGCAATACCCCGCAACACTGTGCAATACTCTGCAATACCCCGCAATACTCTGCAATACCCCGCAACACTGTGCAATACTCTGCAATACCCCACAATACTGTGCAATACTCTGCAATACCCCACAATATTGTGCAATACCCCACAATACTGTGCAATACCCCGCAACACTGTGCAATACTCTGCAATACCCCGCAACACTGTGCAATACTCTGCAATACCCCACAATACTGTGCAATACCCCACAATACTGTGCAATACTCTGCAATACCCCGCAATACTCTGCAATACCCCGCAACACTGTGCAATACTCTGCAATACCCCACAATACTCTGCAATACTCTGCAATACTCCACAGTACTGTGCAATACTCTGCAATACTCTGCAATACCCCGCAACACTGTGCAATACTCTGCAATACCCCGCAACACTGTGCAATACTCTGCAATACCCCGCAACACTGTGCAATACTCTGCAATACCCCGCAATACTGTGCAATACTCTGCAATACCCCGCAATACTCTGCAATACCCGGCAACACTGTGCAATACTCTGCAATACTCCACAGTACTGTGCAATACCCCACAATACTGTGCAATACTCTGCAATACCCCACAATACTGTGCAATACTCTGCAATACCCCGCAATACCGTGCAATACCCAGCCATACTCTGTGATACTCGGCAATACCCCACAATACCGTGCAATACCCAGCCATACTCTGCAATACCCTGCCATACTCTGCAATACCCCGCAATACCCTGTAATACTCGGTGATACCCAGCCATACTCTGCAATACTCGGTGATACCCAGCCATACTCTGCAATACTCGGTGATACCCAGCCATACTCTGCCATACCCAGCCATGCTCAGTTATACCCAGCCATACTCTGCCATACCCAGCCATGCTCAGTTATACCCAGCCATACTCGGCTGTACTCGGCCTCTGTATGTGACCAGGCTGTGGAAGTCTCACACATGTGGTATCGCCGTACTCAGGAGGAGTAGGAGAATCTATTTTGGGGTGTCATTTTTGGTATGTACATGTTATGTGTTAGAAATATTGTATAAATTGACAACTTTGTGTTTAAAAAAAAAATGCGTTTTAACCACTTCCTGCCCGCCGGTTGTCATACGACGTCCTTGACTTTGTGCGGGGATATCTGAATGATGGGTGCAGCTACAGGCCCCCTCGCTTTCTTTTTTTTTTCTCCTTCCTTCCTTCTTACCATTCTTTTTTCTTTCTTTCTCTCCTTCCTTCTTCTCTCTCTTTCTTCTCTTTCTTTCTTTCTCTTTCCTTCTTTCTCCATCCCCATTTCTCTTTCTTTCTTTCTTTCTTTCTTTCTTTCTTTCTTTCTTTCTTTCTTTCTTTCTTTCTTTCTTTCTTTCTTTCTTTCTTTCTTTCTTTCTTTCTCTCTGTCTCTCTTTCTCTTTCTCTCTCTTTCTCCATCTCTCTTTCTTTCCATTCTTTTTGTCTTTATTTCTTTCTCTTTCCTTCCTTCTTTCTCCATCCCCCTCTTTCTTTCTTTCCTTCTCTCGTCAGACCAGAGAATCTTATTTCTCACCATCTTGGAGCCCTTCGGGTGTATTTTAGCAAACTCCATGCGGGCTTTCATGTGTCTTGCACTGAGGAGAGGCTTCCGTCGGCCACTCTGCCACAAAGCCCCGACTAGTGGAGGGCTGCAGTGGTGGTTGACTTTCTACAACTTTCTCCCATCTCTGGAGCTCATCCACAGTGATCTTTGGGTTCTTCTTTACCTCTCTCACTAAGGCTCTTCTCCCCCGATAGCTCAGTTTGGCCGGACGGCCAGCTCTAGGAAGGGTTCTGGTCGTCCCAAACGTCTTCCATTTAAGGATTATGGAGGCCACTGTGGTCTTAGGAACCTTAAGTGCAGCAGAAATGTTTTTGTAACCTTGGCCAGATCTGTGCCTTGTCACAATTCTGTCTCTGAGCTCTTCAGGCAGTTCCTTTGACCTCATGATTCTCATTTGCTTTGACATGCACTGTGAGCTGTAAGGTCTTATATAGACAGGTGTGTGGCTTTCCTAATCAAGTCCAATCAGTATAATCAAACACAGCTGGACTCAAATGAAGGTGTAGAACCATCTAAAGGATGATCAGAAGAAATGGACAGCACCTGAGTTATATATATGAGTGTCACAGCAAAGGGTCTGAATACTTAGGACCATGTGATATTTCTGTTTTTCTTTTTTAATAAATCTGCAAAAATGTCAACAATTCTGTGTTTTTCTGTCAATATGTGGTGCTGTGTGTACAATATGGGGTGCTGTGTGTACATTAATGAGGAAAAAAAAATGAACTTAAATGATTTTAGCAAATGGCTGCAATATAACAAAGAGTGAAAAATTTAAGGGGTCTGAATACTTTCCGTCACCACTGTACTTGACATTTTTGCAACTGTCTTCAGCAAGTTTACGTAAATTTTCATTTATTGCCTTGATTTCTATTTTGCACTTTTTTAAATGAATATTTTGTACTAAGGTGTTCTTTTTGGCTGAAGGCCCTGTATGTTGTTTAAAATATGTCTGTCTGTTGTTGTTTTTGTGCACTTTTCATATTTATATGAATATTTTGTATTCGGCACCGACTACCTTTAGGAAAGATTACAGTTGAATGTTATATGTTTCAGTGAGAAATAGTGTAATCCCTTTGATTTTGCACTTTTATATATTAGTATTTTGTATTAAGGGTTCTTTTTTGCTGAAGGCCATGTATGTTGGTTGAGAAGTTTGTGAAATTTTTTGATTTTTGCACTTTTCCTAATTATGTCAATATTTGGTATAAAAATAAAGTGAACTCTGTTTCTGTCGCATTAAACATAATTGAACTTGTATTGTTTTAAGTATATTCTTGTTTTGAAATGACATTGGGGGGGTGCAGTTTGCCATCTTCGCCCTGGGCACCAAATGGCCTTGTCCCAGCACTGCTTAGAAGTGCAGTCGCTGTAGATCCGAGGGGGACATGCAAGGAAAATAAAAAACAGCATTTTAGCTTGCACATGATTGGATGATAAAATCAGCAGAGCTTCCTCTCATTTCAGATCTACCCCTCAGATTTACAGGGACTGCACTTCCAAGTGCACTTGCAGTGTACTTGTAGTGCAAAGGGGATTTGCCTTTCGTAAATAACCCCCTCTGTCCCTCTTTCCTCCTCATTTGTCCCTCATTTTGGTCCGATCTATATAGTTGTATATAAAATGCACTATTTATCTTTCAAAAAGTTTTTCCCAGTGCTAAAACTTTCATCCAATTTCTAAATTGCTGCATTTGTAAATTTCAAAAGCCAATATAAAGGAATAGTAGTGGTAAAAAACTCACCTGTGGGTTTAAATAATCACATTTTTGGTATAAGTCACCTTTAAGGGGGCGTGGAGGGGGTATGGCCTATGCCTACATATTTTTGCTGATAGTTGTCCCTCGTTCCCATCTCCAAAAGGTGGGAGGTATGGTTTTGATAAAGTTGTCCTTTATTCAAAATAACTTATTACACATCGCCATTTGAGCTCTCAGATTGATAATAAACACTTGCATAGGACCATCATGTACCTATTAGTTGGTCCATTTGTTAAATATGTTCTTAAGTCTTAACCAACATGGCATAATCTAAAGAATCCCTGTCAACTGTGGAATTATAAGTCCCAACACACCTATGTCAGCTTGCTTGGACTTGTAGTTTCACAATTATCAGGGAGATCCAGGTTGTCCCTTTCTGGTATAATAAATTGTCCACCATCCAGGCTTGCTACCACTTTTAATGGCAGGTTTCCATAAGGAGGGATGAAGCTTTAGTAAATGTGATTTAGCTCAGTTGGTTAGAGCGTTGAGAGCTTCTACTACATTTCCCATGTGTTCCCTCAGACTTCGTTCAGCTGCTGATCGAGGAATTTCCATTTCATTCATAATAAGCTCCACTTCTTCCCTCTTGATTGTGACCTTGGCAAGTTCCTTTTCTCTTTCTTGCTTGGTTTCTGTTCTCTTGATCGTCTGTCTCCAATTACTGACATAGCCATCTCCAGGTTGGTGCTCTGGATCTCCTTCTCCTCCGCATAGTCGCTCACTCTCTCCAGGTCGGCCGCCCCGCTGTCATGTTTCAGAGGCTTGTCAGCCGGCTGCTCCCTGCAGTTCTCCTCATTCTCCAGCTCCACATCCCCCTCTGCCGCCATGTTTTCCTCTCACAAACCCGGGAGGTATGGTTTTGGTACATTTTGGTTTAGTAGTAGGCTGTTTTCACGCAGGCATTTTAGCGCTAAAAATAGCGCCTGTAAAGCATCTGAAAACTGCCTCTCATGATGTGCTTGCAGGATGGGAAAAAAAGTCCTGCAAGCAGCATCTTGGGGGCGGTGTAGGAGTGCTGTATACAGTGCTCCTACACCGACCCTGCCTATTATAATGAATAGGCAGCGCTTTGGAAGCGCCGCAACACGGGCGGTTTTAACCCTTTCTTCGTCCGGTTGTGAGGGTTAAAAGCGACCCGCTAGGGGCCAAAAAGCACAGCTAAAATGAGCGGAGTTTCACCGCCAACGCGGCTGCGGTTACAGTGTGAAAGTAGCCTTATTGATGTTATTATAATCATTATCTTAACAAGATTTCATTTTGTGAGTAATTTCTGTTTGTAGTTGAAAAATATTTGCAGGAAACATTTGTGCACATTAGGTGGTCGATATTTGGCTTTTACCATAAGGTTGTTACTAGATATTAGCAAATAATGGAAAAATCAACTTGCAGGCAGTTGGCCAGTTCCCCTCCTGTGACCCTCTTTATAATAATAAAAATGCAAGCACACTAATAAGATTTAAGAAGAAAAAAAATATTTCCAACCAGCAAACATTTTAGTCATTGTGGCTGTATGAACTGTATTTTGGCTGCCTACACATTTGTCCGATAGTTAAAGGATGTGATTTACTCATTCTGTGTGTGAAAGCCAGAGTATGAACTTTTCCACTTACTGGATCAAATTATTTAAAGCAAATTTAAAGCGGTATTAAACCCAACATCAAAAATGTAATATATTGCAGCTTACCAATCATTAGATGTGGTGGCTGCATTAACTTTTTATTTTTAGGCTTTTTTCCCCTCTGATTTCACCTGGTGATATGGCCAGTAACACCCTCCTGTATTAGAGTGCCCCCATTCTGAATGAAGGAGCACAGGGGAGCCTTTGGATAGCAGCACTGTCAGTCTAGGGGGAGGGGGGGAGCAGTCGCGTACTAATGGGGGTACAGGAGGTGTGGTCCTCACGGGGGCCGCTATTGCTGCCTGATATTTATTCTTCTGCCCTCCAGCACCATGCAACACAAAAATAAAATAAATGTCAGGCAGCTGCACCACCTCCACTGAATCTGTGCTTCAATGACAGGGCTAGATTAGTGTGAGAAGTCTCCTCCCCCGTCCTGGCCACACGACAGAGCCAGGAGCGGGACTTCTTCTCACATTGACCTCCTGGATAGCATCTGGCGGGAGAAGGGTGGGGTTGTCTGTGTTGGGGAAAATGTATACTGAGGGATGTCTATACTAGGGTGAAAAGTGTCTGTACTTGGGATTTAGGATTGTTGGGGGTCTGTCTGTGCTGGGGGATCTGTACTGGGAAGGGTATTTCTGAAGTGAGGGGTTTGTGCTTGGGGGGGGGGGGAATTTGTGCTGGGGTAGGAAGCTATCTGTGCAGAGGGGTCTGTACTGAGGGGCTTGTACTGGAAGGGTTCATCTGTGCTGGGGGTGAGGAGTCATATGTGCTAAACCATCTGTCCTGGGGGTGGTGTTTCTTTACTGTAGGGTTTTGCACTGGGGGTCCATCTGTGCTGGGGGGGAGGGGTGTTTCTGTGCGAGGGGGGTCCATTGGTGTTGAGGAATCTGTGCTTGGGGTGGGGAGTCATCTGTGCTAAACCATCTGTGCTGGGGGTGGTGTTTCTGTATCATTGGGTTTTGCATTGGGGGGGTCCATCTGTGCTGGGGGCGGGGGGCATTTGTGCAGGAGGTCTGAGCTGCGGTAGGGTTTTTTCTGTCATGAGGTTTTTGTACTGAGGGGTTAGGCTGGGAGGGGGGATTTAGGGATTTTAGAAGAGACTTGTATTTTGAGGATTATTGACTGGGTGGGGTGATTTGGACTTGGAAGAGGGGGTGATTTTTGGTGGTGCTCTGCACTATATACACTGAATTTATCAAAACAGAAACAGCTGTACATGGCAACCAATCAGGTCATAGCTTTTTTTTTTTTTTTTTAAAGCATAGCTGAACAAGCTGACGATAGAAATAGAAGCTGATTGGTTGCCACAAGCAGCTGTTCCAAATTCTGTCTGCTCCAGTTTTCATTACTTCCCCTCACTGTGGTTCACATTTCATATTCCTGACTACTGCATTCTAAGTACATTCACATTCTTCGGCGTAAATATAACATGTGTATAGAAAAGCATATGTAATGGAACAGCTTCATTTTATTAAAATCAGTGTGCTGAGTTTGTACATCACATAGCACAGTCATTAAAGCATATGCCCCTTTACGCCCCTCTCATGGACACAATTTGACCACACCCACAATTTGGCGCAGCGAGCTATAACCAGCGCTATATTTACTCACATTGTTTTTTGACTGGCCCTGGGTGGCAGATGTGCTAGGCACACTACTGGGGGGAGGGGAGTGATATCTGTACTAGCAGATTTAAATACACTAAATACACTAGCAAACTGAGGCCAGACTCCAGCTAAAACTTCATAAGCAGTTACAGCAGATCACATTTTGAAAAAGTATTCATACCCCTTGGAATTTTCCAAATTTTGTCATGTTACAACCAAAAACATAAATGTATTTTATTGTGATTTTATGTGATATACCAACACAAAGTGGCCCATAATTGCAAAGCGGAAGTATGATTGGACAATGGATAATGTTGGGTTATTTCCAGATACAGATAGGGGTCCCCAATCCCTGTTATTAAATTACAAACAATTGGCGGGAGAGAGCCTGGGCTGCCTCATAAAGGATGGGATTTTTAAAGGAGACCATTATATCTGTATACCAAGGTAAGCACAGACTCAGAAAATAGAGTTAAAATTCGATTTATTAAATACAAAAACATAGTATTAATACAATAATTCAAAGAAAAATGGGAGAAAAACCTGACTCAATGTACTGCCAAATTAATGGAGATGTTGAAAGATAAATACACTTTGGAACTGAGAGATCTTGATCAAGAGATTGAGACACTTAGAACCAATAACAATCATGATTCCTCTAATGCCGATTTCAAAAAGAGGGAACATGAATTGCTACAACATCTGGAGAACTACAATAGGAATGTACTAATCAGAAAGGATCGTAAATTTTACCAGGATAAATTAGCCTTTTCAGGTGGTTATGCCTATAGGTGGCAAAGGGGAGGATGATCTAGAAGAGGCTTGCCTCATAGAAACTCTACATATAATGATAACACAATGTACAAATCTGATTCAGATATGTCAATATCTTCTTCTTCTGTTTCCTCTCAGAAACCACAAAACAAGATTACATGAGGATCTACGGTGAAGTGACGCACATCGAGACGCGGTAATGGTGGTGGTATGTCACAGGGGGTACTAGCGGTAAAAAACGTATGGGCTCCCCCCAAATAGGTCCAAGACGATATCCACCGAGTAGTAATTATGAATCAGGCGAGGACACACAGGGTGACCAGGTGATGGGTGCAGCTTCAGTATCAATGTTTGCCGGCAAAAAAGTAAATACACAAACAAACGAATCTACATGAATTAAAGATCTAGGAGCAACACCTAAAACCACCCAATTTAGAAACAGCAATCAGGGTTCTGTCCCTTTAGGCCTGGCTCATACTCCCATGCCACCAACGATACAGTCGCGGACGGGCAAAATAGACGCCTTTATGGTGAAGCAAGTTCCGGGGAGCCAGGACTAGATGTTATAAACTTATCCTCTTATCAATTATCACCCACGGAGATTGAAGTCCTAAGGCTCGGTCTGAGCTTTTGTCCCCTACAAAAAATAGACAAATTTACCCTCATAAAGGACTTGCATCTATTTGCAAGAAACCTCACTTACAAGTACATCTTTGATACTGAACGGGGCAAGACCCCGACAAGGGATGAAGATTTATATAAGGGATTTAAGGTCCAAGATTTCAGGGCCCTCAAAATACTTATACAACTACTGGATGAGAACGAGTGTTCGGCTAACCCAGATGACTCATCCAGTGAGGAGGAAGATACGGAGGTACCCTTATGCCCTGAGCCCCGCAAATTTAAACCGAAGTCCCAAAAGTTCGCCAATTTACAGACATGTCCAGCAATTTGGGCCTTTCTGAAACAGACCAAAAAACAAATTGAAGGGCTATCATTTCCAAACCAGGTAGACAACAATTTGTCGCATGCTCAACGTTTGGCCCTCGATGGTATTATCCATAACGACCAGATCATAGTCAAACCATCCGACAAGGGAGGTAATGTGGTTGTTATGGATAAAGAGACCTATATTGAAATGTGCAACAAGATTTTAAGTAACCAGGCATGGTATCAACGGGTCTCGCCAGATAAACTTATTGAAGCTAGAGCCCAATACAAAGCAATCATCACCCAGGCACATCAGCAGGCCCTTATCGATAGGGACCTACTGGAGTACCTGGACGTGAAATGCCCCATTACACCCACATTTTATTCCATCCCAAAGGTCCACAAAAGCCTACACAATCCACCAGGACGACCTATAGTGTCTGGGATTGGTAGCCACACAGAAACCGCCAGTAGATACATCGATAGCCACTTACGTCCGCATGTGATGGCATTACCTTCATATCTAAAGGATACCCTAGATCTCTTAAAAGTGATCGAAGGACTTACAGTGCCCCCTGGAACCATTTTAGCTGCTATAGATATTAAAGCATTATATTCTAGCATTCCACACAACAAAGGGGTGGCAACCATTGCAGCATTCCTCAGAGAACAAGATCGGAACGATTGGAAATTGTGCCAATTTATTACGACACTTCTTGAACATATCTTAACCACCAACATGTTCTTATTCAACGGCTCCACCTACCTCCAGGTACAGGGGGTAGCGATGGGGACATCTTGTGCCCCATTGTATGCCAGCCTGTACCTGGGGGGGTGGGAGCGTGAGCTGTTTTCAGATGACAACGCCGCGATACACCTTCACCACATTTTATTGTGGCGAAGGTTTATCGATGATGTGCTGCTCATCTGGACAGGATCTGCTATGGAACTTTCGGAATTTATGATCTATATATCAAACAATAACTTTAATCTCAAATTCACAATCCAATCAGACACTGAAAGCATTGCCTTTTTAGATTTGCGTCTTTTTCTTGGTAGTGACGGCTCCATTTATAGCAACTTGTATAGGAAAGAAACAGCGGGGAATACTATTCTACACTACTCCAGTGCACATCCTCGACCCTTAATACGAAGCATACCTTACAGTCAATATTTAAGACTGCGTAGGAATTGTGCTAGGGATGAAGATTTCTACCTGGAAGCCAAAGCACTATATGAACGACTTATCATTAGAGGTTACAGTAAGAAGGTGCTTAAACAAGCATTTCAAAGGGCTAAAGCACAAACACGTGAATCATTAATCTTCACAACGCAGAGACCAGAAACCAAACCTACTACCAAGTTTGTTACTACATTTAGTGCACATCAAAATATTTTTCGGCAACTTATGGAGAACAATTGGCATTTCCTATCAGAGGATCCAATCATATCCAAATATGTGGCTAACAGACCAGAAATCACCTACAGGAGATCCCGGTTAATTAGGGACAGTCTGGTACATAGTCACTTTGCACCCGCCGCTCCCCACCTTGGAGCGGCGGGTGGAAAGGGGACATTCAAATGCGGTGGTTGCGACCAATGCCCTTGGATTAGAGAGGGCACTGGATGTCCTTTACCAAGAGGAGGATATTACAGATCAAAAACATATGCGGATTGTAGTACCATTGGGATAGTCTACCTTGCAACGTGCCTATGTGGCGCATTCTACATTGGCAAGACGAAACACCCGTTTGCCAAACGGATTCAGGATCACCTCTATTATCTTGACGCGGGATTATTATATACCCCAATCTGTAAGCATGTCGGATTAAATCATAGTTATGATCCCACATACATATCATTTTTTGCTTTGGAGGTAATACCAGAATCCGATAGAGGAGGAGACTTTGACAAAAGAATCCTCCAGCAAGAGGCCAGATGGATCTTTGGTCAAAGGGCTACCTATCCACCGGGATTGAATACTGCTTTTCATTTAAACCATTTTTATAAACAAACAACAAGATCCAACTCGGAACCGACAGAATCGGTGGGATCTTAATGCACCTCCCATCCAATGGAATACAGATTAATTAGGTAGTCCCCACTCCCCTGTTCTCGTTGACAATGTAGATCGAATAGACATACCTTACCTGACTGGCATAGATGGTCTTTTTGATTGGTATGTCTCCATATACGTAGTTCACCAGTTAACAGTGGGGGAATATATCGTGATAATAACCAATATTTCCTTTAACATTTGTTTGTTTTTTTTTTCTTTGTTCCCTTCTATGCACTCCTCTCCCTATTTTTTCCCCTTTTTCTATATTTTTTCTTCTGCCTTCCTCTCAGGGTCACTATATTTTTGTTAATAGCTTGTGATTATGTAATACCATCAAGAGATTAATGCATTTGATTTACTGTATAATGACTAAATAGATTGTCTATGGTTATATTTGTGTTGATTTTTCTTTTTCTTCTTATTATTTTGGAACAAGCCTTTGTGCTTATAATGATTAACCCTCTATTTTTTGCTGTAGTGACTAGTGCAGAGAGACGTGCACGGCATCTCACGCAGGGGGTCTTGGGACTCAGCTAATGGCGATCAGGAGACTAGTGGTGCTGTCCGGGCGCCCCTGGTGGGAGGTTAGGGTCCTTCCATCTCCCTCCCTCCCCTCGCACGATGCGCAACGCAGGGGCTCCCACTCCGGAAGCAAAGTCAGGGGTCAGCTGACCCTTTGTTTCCGGAGGGATCGTGTATACTTAAGGAGACACGAGTAGCGTCTCCGTCAGTCACTAACCACGGCAGCACACGGACCGAACAACGGTCGGAGGTTCCCGGCTACCGAGCCGCTTCATACTAAGACCCTTCAGAGGTAATTACTAGATGGACGTTCCTCTTGTTTGTCCATCATAGCAAATGGTGTCATATGACACTGAGGCTGTTTATTCTGCTCAGCTTTGCTTTCTGTTTGCTTGAACAGCAGTTTAGACATTATGATGAGAAACTTATATTGGAACATATAAATAAATCTGTATTCGCTGCTGTTAATTATATAGCTGAACTTTGTTGTTGCTGTCATACTGATGTCAGTATCTCATTACAGCTGTTTAACACTTTGGCATTCATATATTCCCTATGTGTCTCTGCATATATCTGGACTATCCAGGTGGAATATTTTGTTCAGGATTATATACATATATATTTTTTACATCCCTAGACATATTTATGATTTATTATCACCACAATAAATACAGTCAAGTAAATCCCACTCTGTTGCTGTATTCCCACCAAGCATTTATGTTAGCATGTATGTTGGCTGGGATTTAGTTAGTGGGTTAACCCATATATAAATCATCAAACATTATTTGATAATCCAAGTTAGAGGGATTTAATACATAGGGTAACTCTACAATATTAATCAAACTTTGCTTTATGGCTATAATAGTTAAATATGTATTGTTTTATACAGGCTAAACCTGACTGTTAGCTTTGGCCACTACATGGTCCGACACCCCACTATCCAACTCCTTAGGCTCTGACTGCCATGGGGTAATGATCGTGATTGGCTGACAACTCATTGGGTCCTTGTTCTGAGCTCTGGCTGTGCACGCCTGATTTTAGTCACTATTAATTGCGAATTAATTGCGAGTGGGTAAGTACTTTTATTAGTCAAAGTGAATATATTTTGGTTGTATACATTAGAAAATATGGCTCCTAATGTTACTTTATGTAATTTAGAGACACCTACAAATGCATGCGACGCCCTTGAAGAAGCAGGAAACTGCGAAACATGTTGGCTTTCTGCATATTCTAGCATCTCTCCAGCATCTTACGCAATAGTAACTTTAGTACCAAGTACTAACAATGTACTTTATGTAGCGTGTGATTTTATTGTAATAATACTATGTTTTTGTATTTAATAAATCAAATTTTAACTCTATTTTCTGGGTCTGTGCAAAGTGGAAGGAAAATAATAAGTGGTTTTCAATTTTTTTTTACAAATAAATATCTGAAAAAGTGTGGCGTGCATTTGTATTCATCCCCCTTTACTCTGATACCCCTAACTAAAATCTAGCGGAACCAATTGCATTCAGAAGTCATCTAATTAGTAAATAGAGTCCACCTGTGTATAATTTAATCTCAGTATAAATACAGCTGTTCTGTGAAGCCCACAGAGCTTTTTTAGAGAAGCTTAGTGAACAAACAGCATCATTAAGGCCAAGGAACACATCAGACAGGTCAAGGATAACGTTGTGGAGAAGTTTAAAGCACGGTTAAGTTATAAAAAAATATCCCAAGCTTTGCACATCTCATGGAACAATGTTCAATCCATCATCCAAAAATGGAAAGAATATAGCACAACTGCAAACATACCATGACATGGCCGTTCACCTAAACTGACAGGCAAGGAGAGCATTAATCAGAGAAGCAGCCAAGAGGCCCATGGTAACTCTGCAGAGATCCACAGCTCAGGTGGGAGAATCTGTCCACAGGACAACTATTTGTCACGCACTCCACAAATCTGGCCTTTATGGAAGAGTGGCAAGACGAAAGTCATTGTTGAAAGAAAGCCATAAGAAGTCCCGTTTGCTGTTTGCCAGAAGCCATGTGGTGGACACAGCAAACGTGCTCTGGTCAGATGAGACCAAAATTTAGCTTTGTGGCGGATAACTTTGTGGTGGATAACAAACACTGTGTATCAATCTAAACACACCATCCCCACCGTGAAACATGGTGGTGGCAGCATCATGTAGTGGGGTTGCTTTTCTTCAGCAGGGATAGGGAAGCTGGTCAGAGTTAATGGGAACACAGATGGAGCCAAATACAGGGCAATCTTAGAAGAAAACATGTTAGAGTCTGCAAAAGACTTGACACTGGGGCAGAGGTTCACCTTCTAGCAGGACAATGACCCTAAACATACAGCCAGAGCTACAATGGAATGGTTTAGATCAAAGCATACTCGTGTGTTAGAATGGCCCAGTCTAGACCTAAATCCAATTGAAAATCTATGGCAAGACTTAAAAATTGCTTCTCACAGACGCTCTCCATCCAATTTGACAGAGCTTGAGCTATTTTGTAAAGAAGAAGGGGCAAAAATGTCACTCTCTAGATGTGCCAAGCTGGTAGAGACATCCCCAAAAAGACTTGCAGCTGCAATTGCAGAAAAAGGTGGTTCTACAAAGTAATGACTCAGGGGGGCTGAATACAAATGCACGCCACACTTTTCACATATTTGTTTGTAAAACATTTTGAAAACCATTTATCATTTTCCTTCCACTTCACAATTATGTGCCACTTTTTGTTGGTCTATCACATAAAATCCCAATAAAGTACATTTACATTTTTGGTTGTAACATGACAAAATGTGGAAAATTTCAAGGGGTATGAATACTTTTTCAAAGTACTGTATATAGAGCACCCAGGTCCTCCAAAGTGTCCTGCTATACACATAATTTCAAACAATTACCTCGTTGGGAGCCTGGCTTCACTCCTGCCACCATCTAGGCATCACAATTAAATTTGCCCATAGATAGATAGATATATCGATACAGTAGATAGATACAGCTTTTTTACCTGCCAAATGATTTTATTTCTGCCTACCCTGTCTTTTTACTCAGAACAGCCAAAAAAGATGACACCATGTTTCAGTTAGGGAAACAGTGGTGTCGTCTTCCCACCCCTAACATTCTACTCTTCTACTCCTTCCTTCTATCAATTTGTTTCTTTTCAGTATGTGTGAATGCAAGCACGCATATCAGTCCTACCCTTTCTTTTCATGGTCTGAGTGCAGCTGCATAAATGATTTCAAGAGATTGGTATCAGGTCAAAAATTCAGCTAATTACCAGAGGCGGCTCTAGGCTTTGTGAGGCCTTAGGCAAAAATTAGACATGAGGCCCTCTCACGCCCATAATGGGAAGAATAATTAAAGCAATGAAAATTTAATACTACATTGCAATGTACAGTATAAAATTAACTGATGGCAATCCATCCATGGCCATTCCTCAAGGATTCCAGTAAGGTATTGGATCATATCACACCAGCGAGCTCATCCAGACCGTCCCTCCCTTTCCCAGGATGTGCTCTGCTGTCCGCTGGGTGTGTCTTTTCAGCAGATCGCCATTTGTGAGCGGCACAAAGAGATAACATTGACAGCTCAAGGTGGCAGCGCCATCCTTCTTCCCGATGCTGGGCTCTCCCCACCAGTGGCATAGCATGGGTTGTCAGCGCCTGGGGCAAGGCAAGTAATTTGCGCCCCCTAACACATGGAGTTTTAGCTCTGGTCTGGTCACATGATCCCCTGTGTCAGTCATCGGTGGCTGCAGGGGAGAGGAGAGAGCGCTTGGCAATGGATTGTAAAGCCTGGAGCGGTGACATCACCCACAGGTTCCCATGTCCCATCTGTTGTTGGCGGTTTTAAGGTCACATACCTCTGAACCCCTAAACCTTGAGCGCTCCATTATGCAAATCTTTACCAGCCACTGTTGTAGAATGCTTGGGCCTGCCCTCTCCAACCTACTGGTAAAGGAGGCCATCCATCAAAGTTATAAGCCAATAACAACCATTGGAGCCTTACCACTTCCTCTGGCTGGCCTAGATCTGTATATGATAGAGTTTTTGGGGACTCAGGTCTCCTGAATGTTCCTACCAGGTAGGTAAGAGGAATGCAGCACCTATAGGGCCTCTTTTATGCTCTGAGATAGTTTGGAAGGCTTAAAGGGTAAGTTCATCTTTTCACAAAAAATGAAAAGCTGAACTAACTCTAAGTATCCTGGCCACCCCTCTGGACCTCGCTGTTCATAGTGCCCATGAGACCCCATGCTTCCGGTGTAGAGGTCTGTGGTCTTTACACAATTCATGACCCTGGAGGAGGAGGAGGAGGAGGGAGGGGGAGAGGACAGAGGAAGGGGAGTAGAGAGGATATGGTCAGGGAAAAGAAGACAGAAGGAGGGGGAGCGAGAACATAGAGAGGGAATGGGGAGAAAGGACGGGGGAGAGAGCAGGGGAGGGGGCAGAGAAGGGAGGGAGAGAGGACAGAGAGGGAGGGGGGAGATAATGGGGGGGGCAGAGAGAGAGAAAGAGAGAGAACAGAGAGAGGGAGGGGACAGGATAGAGAGAGGGGGGAGAAGAGAGTGGACAGAGGGAGGGGGAGAGGATAGAGAGAGGGGGGGGAGGACAAAGGTGAAGGAGAGAGGGAGGGAGAAAGGGTAGAGAGAGAATGGGGGGTAAGACAGGGAGGGAAGGGAAAGAGGATGGAGGGGGGGAGAGGAGAGTGTGGACAGAGGGAGGGGGGAGGGGATAGATAGAGAGAGAGAGGGAGGGGGGAGAGAAGAGAGGGAGGGGGAGAAAAGAGAGGGAGTGGGAGAGGAGAGAGTGAATAGAGGGAGGGGGGAGGATAGAAAGAGGGAGGGGAGAGGAGAGAGTGGACAGGGGGTGGGAGGCAGAAAGGACAGAGGGGAAGAAAACAAGGAGGGAGGAGAGAGGACATGGGGGGAATGATAGAGAGAAGGAGGGGGAGAGAGAGGAGGGGGGAGGGAGGAGAAAAGAGAAAGGGAGGGGTGATGGAAATAATATGGGGGGAGAGGGATAGGTGGGTTAGAGGGCAGAGGGAGGGGGGAGGGGGGATAGAGGGGAGGGTAGGTAGAAGGAGGAAAGGGGGAGGGGCTGACATGATAATTAGGATAGGTGGGCAGTGTTGTACCACTGTAGGATCATAGACAGTGGCAGCCCGTCCATTAGGGGCTCACGGGCGCCGCCCCCCCTAACTATGTGCCTGGCCCCCTGATCTACATACAGGGCGCTGAATGCATGGATTCCTATGGGGGGGGGGTTTAAGCACATGATCAGAGCTGGAGGCTCTAATAGGCTTCAAGAAAAGGTGATCTTGGGGAGCAGAGCATTGCGCTCCAAGCCCACCCAGTTGTGTGAGAATAGTGAATGAATATTCGGTATTCTCACACTGATCCTCCTCCCAGCCAATTAGGAATCGGGACATAAGACCCGTCACTCGATTGGCCGAATGGAGAAGAGATCCGATTGGCCGCCAGGAGGAGGAGGGAGGAGACACTGGGGAACAGAGGGATGAGATGCTTGCTAGATGGGGTAAGTGCAGGCCCTGACTGACTAACCTGACTGACGGGAGGCTGGCGGGGGGTGGATTGTTTGCCACCCACCCCCTAAAGAAAACACCAGCCACCACTGATTGCAGATAAATATCAGGGTGTTGTGAGCTCCTCCTCCTGCCATCCAGACACAGCCCTCTACTCACCGTGCGTTTACTTCTTCCAGGGCTCCCGAGTCCTGCTACCTCCGCCCGCAGGCCCTGTTCTCTTTATCAATAGCACTTAATGTGATGTGTCGGGCAGAGAAGAAAACTCCGCCTGACACGAGGCTGCCGGGGAGCAATTCAGGAACCATAGTGCCTTGTATCTGTGTCTGACCAGCAACCAGCGTCCAGCGGGGAGGGGGGCGGGTCTTAGAGCTTTCATCTACTGGACGGACACAGATACAGCAGGGCATGGTTCCTGTAATTGTTCCCCGCTGCAGCGATCCCCCTCACTGTTCAGTGCAGGCAGGCAGCGCTGCCAGTAGTGTCCCGACTCCCGCAGCCGGCTGTGGTATCAGACCCAGGGACAGCGCCACATTACGCCAGTGCTCCCCTTCCTTCAGTAGGCAAATAAGGCGGTCGCGAGGCCCCTGTAAGCGCGAGGCCTTAAGCGATTGCCTAATTTGCCTAATTAAAGAGCTGCCTCTGCCGCTTATTTGTGGAGTTTAAGGCTGATTTTCACCCGATTTCTGGTGATTGTAAAATCTTAAAGAAATGGTGTCCCACATGGTGTGGTGAAGGGATGAAGATTCTCAGGAATTAAATATAGTTTTTTAATACTCTCCCACGTGCTGTTGGTTACTTTGTTACAGCTGATCACTCTACAGAGACTTTCTAATTTCCATTGATTTTGAGGACATTGTGTTGTGTCTTCAAATTATTGTGTTTTTTTCTTGTCAAAAAGGTTTATTGAACATACAGTAATATAAAGATGTATTAAGTACATTTACAAAGATATATAAAGTAAGCTCATTGTTATACATTAGAGTTTATATAAATATGAAAATTTCAAACAGTAATAATCAGGTAAACAAGACCTAAAATAAAGGTGGACAGTAATACATCAATTTCTTTTGAAGGTATTTGAGAAATCTATACCACCTATAAATATTAAATGTTATTTGTGTACAGATCAGATGTATTCTGATAAAGAGCTTAGATCAGGGGTCTTCAAACTGCGGCCCTCCAGGTGTTCAGGAACTACAATTCCCATTATGCCTAGTCTTGTCTGTGAATGTCAGAGCTTTACAATGCCTCATGGGATGTGTAGTTCTGCAACAGCTGGAGGGCCGTAGTTTGAGGATCCCTGGCTTAGATCATAATATGGGGGAGAGGGAAAGAAAAGGAAGAAAAAGGATAGAAAGACAAAGATATAGTCCACAAGGTCGATCCACTCGTCAGTTTATCCTCCATTGGCTTCTCCATGAAGCAAATAAATGGATGAATCTATAAGTCAATTAACCCGTTACCATGGCAAAAGGACCAAGTCATTAAAATTTGACAAAAATTGATGTTTTATCCAAGGATGCCATAATTTTTCAAATTTTGGGATTTGGTTATGATCAATAGCTGCCATCTTGGCATGAGACATTGTGTTATTCATTCTATGAATTGTTTCGGCCAGTACCAATGTAGGGGATCTCCATACCTTGGCCACTGTTTGCTTTGCAGCCATTAGCAATTGGACCATAAGTTTGTATTGAGAAAATGTTAACCATTCCGGTTTCAAATTAAGCGAAGCTATGAATGGGTCTGGTCGTATTACCCTTTTGAATATTTTAGATGCAATCACAAAAATTTCCTTCCAGAAAATTTGAATTAATGGGCACGTCCACCATGTATGTAAATGTGTGCCTATGTCTGGACAACCTCGAAAACAAAGCGCTGAGGTATTAGGTGAATATTTAGCCACTCTTGCAGGTACAAGGTACCATCGGCTTAGAACTTTGTAGTTTGCTGCCAATGCCTTAACATTGGGCGAAGATGATTTAGATGTGTGCCATATACTTGACCATTCCGTGTCCTCTAAAGTTCGCCCCAGATCCTCCTCCCACTTCCGAACGTAAGCAGGTTTGTCAAAATTTGTGACTCTGAATAATTGATTATAAAGTGATGAAATTATTCCTTTAGCAAATGGATCTTTTTTACAGATTGATTCAAAAGTGGATAATTGAGACAAGGTTATTTCAACATTTAGGAATGGTGTAAAGAAATTTTTGATTTGGAGATATCTAAATATCTCAGAGTTTGGTAGATCATAATTTTCTCTAAGTGTTGGAAATGGAAGAAATGATTTAGATGCAACAAAATCGTGTAGTGTCTGAATAACTGATGTTGTCCAAGCTTTAAATGATTTTGGGTAGATCCATGCCGGATAGAAAGCTGGATTTCTGATAAAAGATAGGAGGGGATTGTGTGGGGATTGTAATTGATATTTGATTTTTAGTTTATCCCAGAGAGATAAGAAGTGTTTAGTTATGGGATTATGTATTTTGGAACGATATTTGGATTAAAGCCATAATAAGTTTGATATTGATAGAGGGTCACATTCTGAAGTCTCTATAAATACCCATAATGGGATTTCCTGTTTTGCGTGATATTTGAAGAGACTGGCCAAGTGAGCTGCTTTGTAACAGTTAGTAAAATTAGGATATCCCAGACTTAATTTTGGGAAGATGTAATGTGTGTATAGGTATACGTGGCTTGGAAGAACCCCATATAAATGATGTTGTTCTTTTTTGCACTAGTCTCAAAAAATAGGAAGGAATTGGAATAGGGAGAACTCTGAACAGGTATAGTAATTTAGGCAGAATAGTCATTTTAGTTGCATTGATCTTTCCTATCCAGGATAAGGGAAGTTGTGACCATTGTTTTAATAAGTTTGTAATCTGTCTCAGTAAAGGAGGATAATTGGCTGAAAATAAGTCTCAATGAGATGCTGTTAGCTGAATTCCAAGGTATTGGATTGATTTCTCTGCCTAGGTAAATGGGGGTGCAACCTTCACCGGAATTAGTTCAGTGTTTGATAAAGAAATGTTGAGCACTAGGCATTTCTTAGGGTTAATCATAAGGCCGGAGAAGGCCGCAAATCCATCAAGGAAGGGCAATAGATTGGGACCTGAAACCTGTGGTGATGATAGGAAAAGCAATATATCATCTGCAAATATACATAGTTTGTGTGTAAGACCTCCTACTTCAATGCCAGTTATAGTATGGTTTGTTCTAATGTATTGGGTTAAGGGTTCGAGTAAAAGGGCAAATAAGAGGGGAGATAATGGACAACCCTGTCGAGTGCCTCTTTCCATACTAAAAGCATCCGATTTGTATCCAGCATATTTTATATAGGCTTTGGGTTTATTATAAGTGCTGCAATCCATTTTATAAAATGGGGGCCAAAACCCCATTTTTGTAAAGAGTAGTGCATATATTGCCAGGATACTGTATCAAATGCCCTCTTAATATCAAGAGATAAAAAGCATGAAGGAATTTTTCGTTTCTTAGCAATATGTGCCAGTAGCACTGCCGTGTGTACATTATCGCTCGCCTGTCTATTTGGCATAAAGCCTACTTGGTCTCTATGTATTAATTTACCTATGATACTATGAAGGCATTTTGCAAAAATTTTTGCTAATAGTTTGATATCAAGATTTAAAAGAGAAATGGGCCGATAATTTATGCAGGAAGTATCATCAGAAAGAGGTTTTGGGATCATACATACAATTGCCATTAGTGTTTCCTGTCGAAAAGAATGCCCTTCTAAGAGTATGTTGAAAGTTTCAGCTAGAATAGGGGAGAGAATCTCTGAAAATGTTTTGTAATATAGGGCTGAGTATCTGTCTGGACCAGGTCTTTTGTTAAGTTTTAGGTCTTTAATGGCATTAGCAACTTCATCTATAGTTATATGTTCTTCTAATATGTTTTTTTAGTTCTGAGACAACTCAGGTAAGGTAATTTGGGAGAAGAAAGATTCAGCTTCTGTAGGGTTAAATTCTTTGTTTAACTTGTATAAGGTTGTGAGGTGTGAGTGAAATTTGTGGATGGTTTTGACCGGGTTGCTAGTGCTAGTATAAACGCCTTTTGATCATTTCAAATGTATATGTTTGAAAGATTTATTAGTAGAGTTCAGTGCCCGTGTCAAGTATGTGCCTGGTTTGTTTGTATTCATATAGAAATTGTGCCTAGAGCGTTTGAGAGATTTGTCTACTGATTCTGTGAGAAATAGGTCGTAATCCAATCTAGTTTTTTCCAAATGAGATTTTGTACTCTGAGATGGATTATCTTGGAATGATATGGAGGCTTCATTAAAATTTGATTCTAGTTTCTGTGCAAGAAGTTTGCGTTCCCGTTTAAATAATGCCATTTGTCTCTGTAGAACACCACGCAAAACAGGTTTGTGAGCTTCCCATAATGTTATCGGGGAAATGTCTGGACTAGTGTTGTTTGATACGTATTCTTTTAAAGCTTGTTCAACCACGGTGTGGTGTGTTTGTTGTTGAGCATTTTGACCGGTAGGTACCAAGTTGGGTCATGCGCTTTCGGTATAGTTGAGGCTATGGTTGTGTATACTGCGTTATGGTCTGACCAGGGAATTGGAATTATATCTGACGCAATGATCTCTGGTACCATTCCTATTGTTAGAAAAATATGGTCAGTTCTGGTAAAGGATTGATGAGGATGTGAAAAATAAGTGAATTTCTTTTTTATCGGATTGTCAGAGAGCGTACCTCGGTGGGCAGGGTGCTAGCAGCGGTGTGCGTCGGGGCGCGTCGGCGCGCGCGTTCCTGTGGACCTCGCTGTGCGCGTTCCTCGCGGTGCTGGTGTGTGTGTCCGGGGTCGGCCTGTTGTGCACGCTGTGTGTGCTGGTGCGTGCGCGTGCACGTCGTTTGGCGCCAAACGGTCCATTTAAGCCGGCGTCCTTCTGTGATCAGTGCTGCCTGATCAACAGCTTACCGTCCTAGTGCCTGACCCTGTATCTGAACTGTTCCTGATTACCTGACGACCCGGCCTTGTCTCCTGGACCTCCCCCCGAACTCTGCCTGCACCTGACATCTGCCTGTTTGACCATTCATTTGCCTGCTCCACTGTACCTCTGCTACCTGTCTGTTACCGAACCCGGCCTGCCTCCTGACCATCCGTTTGCCTGCTCTATTGTACCTCTGCTGCCTGTCTGTTAACGAACCCAGCCTGCTTCCTGACAATCCTGCTCAGCCTTGTTGCCTGTGCTCCAGCCAGCTCCAGCCATCTCACCTGTTAAACCTGCAGTATCTGGACTGTTGCATATAGGCTCTCATACCATTCCGTACTCCTGTGCCTCCTGTTTGCTTTACCAGGGGCCGCGAGTCGGACGCGTAAGGAAGCCTACCTTCTGCCCAAGCGGACTCACCGGTCTGGTAAGTAGGAGCCTGTCAGTATCAGGCAGCCATGACCGAGTCCGGGCAGGGGGCTTCCCCCATGGATGAGCTCTGCAGACATCTGGCGGGTCTAACCCAAGCGGTAAAAAACTTACAAGAGGGATATTCAAGACTGGAAGAGCTTGTACAAGCCCTATCTGTTCCCTCCGGCTCACAGGGCCGCAGCCGCAACCTCAGCACCCTCCGTAGTCATGTTACCTCCAGAGCCAAAAGTACCAGTACCAGAAAGGTTTTTTGGAGACCGAAGTAGATATCGTGCTTTCCGGAATGCATGTAATCTATACTTTGCCCTTCAGCCACGCACCTTCTCTTTAGAAGCAACTAAGGTGGGCTTCGTTATCTCCTTGTTATCTGGCGAACCTCAAACTTGGGCCCACCGACTTTTGGAGCAAAAATCTGTCGTCTTGGAAAGTCTGGATGCTTTCTTTGGGGCAATGTCTCAACTTTACGAGGATCCCCAGCTAACTGCCACTGCAGAAGCCACCCTACACTCCCTTCGTCAAGGCCGTCGAGCGGCAGAGGATTATGCTGTTGAGTTCAGACGCTGGAGCTCTGATATGGCGTGGAACGACGCTGCTCTGCGCCATCAGTTTAGGATGGGTTTGTCAGATCCTCTCAAGGATGAGCTAGCACGGGTTGGGGTACCACAGACCCTGGAAGAACTAATCAACCTGTCCATTCAAATTGATCGTAGGTTGAGAGAACGACGCACCGAAAGATCCACCAGTACCTATCGTCCCACCTGGATGCTTCCCCAAGTTCCCAATCCTTCCAGTAGGCCTCCTGCTCCACCACCAGTTCCGGCCAGTGATGCACCAGAACCCATGCAGCTAGGTCTGCTTCGTCCCTCCTTGACGCCTGAAGAGAAATTATGCAGACGGGCTCATAACCTTTGTCTCTACTGTGGAGAACCTGGGCACTACGCCAGCATTTGCCCCAACAAGACGCGTAAGTGTCGTTCCGCTGTTCGTACCTGTGCCACTATTTTACCCACTCCTGGTACACATCTAACTATCTCTGTCACTTTTCAGCTTCCCGGAAAGGCTATCCAAGTTCCAGTCATCATTGACTCAGGAGCCTGCAGTTGTTTTATCGACCTGACCTTTGCTACTCAACATGACATACCTCTCCAACCCAAAACTCAAAGCCTGGCTGTTCATCTTGCAGACGGTTCGGCCCTCCGTTCCGGCCCGGTCACTCAGGAAACCGTCCCCTTAGAAGCTATTATGGGCCCTCAGCACCGGGAATATCTCTGTTTGGATGCTATCTCCTCACCTCCTTTCCCAATCATCCTAGGAATGCCATGGCTGCAGGTTCACAACCCCAAAATCAATTGGGCTGCTGGAAGTATTGAGTTCCTCTCAGAGTACTGTCAACAACATTGTCTGCAAAGGGCTGACCGTGAGGTTTCCCAACTTCTCTGTTTACATCCTGATGCTAACCTGCTCCAAGCTATTCCCGAGCCCTACCAAGATTTTGCGGATGTATTCAGCAAGAAAGGTGCAGAGATATTACCTCCACACAGGCCCTACGATTGTCCTATAGAGTTGCTACCTGGAACCGAGGTACCTTTCGGCCGGATCTTTCCATTGACTGAGCAGGAGCTGGGCACCCTGAAGCAGTACTTAGATGAAAATTTGAAGAAAAAGTTTATCCGCCCGTCCACTTCCCCGGCCGGTGCTGGTTTATTCTTTGTAGAGAAGAAGGACCATTCCTTTCGACCATGCATCGATTATCGAGAATTAAACAAGATAACGATTAAGAACCGTTACCCGCTTCCCCTGGTACCTGAGTTATTTCAAAGGCTGGGAACCGCCAGAATTTTCACAAAATTGGATCTTCGCGGTGCCTATAACCTAATCCGCATCCGAGAGGGAGATGAGTGGAAGACCGCTTTTCGCACTCGTTTCGGGCATTTCGAGTATCTTGTTATGCCCTTCGGTCTTTGTAATGCCCCAGCCACTTTCCAACACTTTGTGAACGACATCTTTAGGGAGTTCTTGGACCTCTACATCATTGTTTACCTGGATGACATTCTCATCTTTTCCTCTTCCTTGGCTGATCATCGCAGGCACGTTCGGAATGTTCTTGCTCGGCTCAGGCAACATGGTCTATACGCTAAACTTGACAAATGTGAATTCGAACTTCAAAGTATCCAATTTCTGGGACTCATTATTTCTGTAGAAGGTATTAAGATGGACCCACAGAAGGTATCCGCCATCTTGGATTGGCCTGCACCTACAGACAAGAAAGGGGTCCAACGCTTCGTTGGATTTTCTAATTTTTATAGGAAGTTCATTAAAGACTTTTCTAAAATCATTGCCCCCATTACGGAACTTACAAAACAGGGAACCCGATTCTGTCCAGGGCACAATCGGCCTTCGAAAAATTAAAAGGTCTGTTCTGCCTCTATCCTCAAGCACCCTGACCCTGCCTTACCGTTTGTGTTGGAAGTTGATGCTTCGGAGATCGCAGTAGGGGCAGTACTCTCTCAGCGCCAGGGCCCCAAGGCTCTTCTGTTCCCAATAGCGTTCTTTTCTCGCAAACTCTCTTTGTCTGAAAGGAATTACGATGTAGGAGATCGGGAACTTTTGGCCATCAAGGCGGCTCTGGAGGAGTGGCGCTATCTTCTGGAGGGTGCTGTACATCCTGTTCTCATCTATACTGATCACAAGAACTTGGAATACCTAAGATCTGCCAAGAGACTTAAACCACGACAGGCTAGATGGGCACTCTTCTTCTCTCGCTTCTCATTTCACATCACTTACAGACCTGGCTCCAAAAATGTGAAACCAGATGCTTTGTCACGAATGTTTCATGATTCCAAGGAAATCGCTCCTCCAGACACTATCCTGCCGGCGGGAAATTTCTTACTTCTTCAGGGAGATCTAATTTCCAGAATAAGGCAAGCCTCCTCAGAAATTCCCCAACCTACTGGGACCAGCTTAAGCAATGGGTTGCTCTGGCACGAAGGCAAGATCTTGGTTCCTGAGAAACTTAGAGTGCCGGTACTGGAATTGTGCCACGACCACAAACTGGCAGGTCATTTCGGGGCCCGGAAGACAATTGAACTGGTGCAACGCACCTTTTGGTGGCCACAATTAATGGAGGATTGCAAGAAATACGTAAGCTCTTGCCACACTTGTGCCCGGAGCAAGAGTAATCGCACAAGGGCCTGGGGTTTGTTGAAACCCTTACCGATTCCTGACAGGCCTTGGAGAATGATTTTGATGGATTTCATCGTAGAACTACAACCATCTGAAGGTTTCTCGACTATCTTTGTTGTGATTGATAGACTGTCCAAAATGGCACACTTTCTCCCCATGAGGGGTACACCCACGGCCGTAGAAACGGCGAAGATCTTTGTTAAGGAAATAGTGAGACTACATGGGGTACCCGCTAATATTGTGTCAGATCGTGGTGTCCAGTTCACCTCCCGGTTCTGGAAGGCACTGTGTGGTGCTCTTGAAATTGAGCTGGCATTTTCTTCGGCCTATCATCCTCAGACAAACGGCCAGACAGAGAGAACTAACCAGACGCTGGAGCAATACCTCCGTTGCTTTTCTGCATTTTCGCAAGATGACTGGGTGTCTCTGTTACCAGTCGCTGAATTTTCTTACAATAATTTTCTGCATTCAGCCATCAACCAGACGCCATTCTTTGCCAACTATGGATTCAATCCCTCTTTTCTTCCCAGCTCTATTCCGGAATGTGCCCTTCCAGCAGTGACTGAAACAATGGAGTTCTTCTCTACTAACTGTAAGATCCTGCAGGAGACCATGGCCCAGTCCCAGGCATCTTTTAAGAGGATGTTTGATAAGAAAAGACGTGGGGAACTTATCCTTGAGCCTGGTAACCAAGTATGGCTATCCACAAGTAACTTAAAGATGGCTTGTCCTTCCAAAAAATTGGGACCTAAGTTTATGGGTCCTTTCCAGGTGAAAAGAAAAGTAAATGATGTTGCGTATGAACTTAACCTGCCGGAGTCTTTTAGAATACACCCGGTTTTTCATGTTTCCCTTCTGAAACCAGTTGTTCCTGATTCCTTCTCTGACCGCAATGCCAAGCCACCTGAGTCTATTATGGTCAACAATGAGGAGGAATTTGAAATTGAGGCAATCCTGGATTGTAGAAAGAGGCGGAATCAGATCCAGTATCTCATTAAATGGAAAGGGTATGGACCCGAGGATAACTCTTGGGAGCCTGAAAGTAATCTCCATGCTGATGAATTGCTACAAGCCTTCAAGGATTCTCACGCAACCAGGTTGGCCCAGCTGGGCATCCGGAGGCTGCCCTTGAGGAGGGGGCACTGTCAGAGAGCGTACCTCGGCGGGCAGGGTGCTCGCGGCGGTGTGCGTTGGGGCACGTCGGCGCGCGTTGGTGCGCGTGTTCCTGTGGACCTCGCTGTGCGCGTTCCTCGCGGTGCTAGTGTGTGTGTCCGGGGTCGGCCTGTTGTGCACGCCGGTGTGCGGGGGCGCGCGCGCGGGCGTTGGCGGGTGCGCGCGCCTGTGTGTGCTGGTGCGCGCGCGTGCACGTCGTTTGGCGCCAAACGGTCCATTTAAGCCGGCGTCCCTCTGTGATCAGTGCTGCCTGATCAACAGCTTACCGTCCTAGTGCCTGACCCTGTATCTGAACTGTTCTTGATTACCTGACGACCCGGCCTTGTCTCCTGGACCTCCCCCCGAACTCTGCCTGCACCTGACATCTGCCTGTTTGACCATTCGTTTGCCTGCTCCACTGTACCTCTGCTACCTGTCTGTTACCGAACCTGGCCTGCCTCCTGACCATCCGTTTGCCTGCTCCATTGTACCTCTGCTGCCTGTCTGTTAACGAACCCAGCCTGCTTCCTGACAATCCTGCTCAGCCTTGTTGCCTGTGCTCCAGCCAGCTCCAGCCATCTCACCTGTTAAACCTGCAGTATCTGGACTGTTGCATATAGGCTCTCATACCATTCTGTACTCCTGTGCCTCCTGTTTGCTTTACCAGGGGCCGCGAGTCGGACGCGTAAGGGAGCCTACCTTCTGCCCAAGCGGACTCACCGGTCTGGTAAGTAGGAGCCTGTCACAGATTCATTTCTCTCCAAGAGTCTACCAGATTGTATTTGGAAAGAAGTTGGGAGAAAGGTAATTTAGAGACCATTCTGGATGGGATAAAAGGTGATTTATCGAGAAATGGGAGGAGGACATGGTTAGAATCACCGCACATAATCACAGTTCCCGTTTTGTGCGTGTTAATCACTTGTAGTAAGTGCGAGAGGAAAGGTGTAAGTTGTTTATTGGGAGCGTAGTAGGAAATCACTGTGACTGCTGTATCCATTATGTAACCCATGAGTATTAGGTATCTACCTCTGGGTCTTTAATTTCTGATACTAAAGTAAATGGTACAGACCGGTGAAATGCAATTAGAGTTCCCCTTTGTTTGGTACTGGCTGAAGCTGTAAAAATGTGTGGATAAAGGGGGGACATATATTTAGGTGTGGAATTATTACTGAAGTGTGTTTCTTGTAGGCGTACAATGTGGGCCTTTCTGTTATGGAAAGTACGGAATGATTTGGTCCTTTTCTGTGGAACATTTATGCCCTGAACATTCAGGGATAGGATATTCAATGGTGCCATGGCAACAGATTAAATAGGTTTGACTTACTTTTTATTTTACAACGCTGACTGCGCGGATCAACCTGTGTGGAATGAAGGAGTGAAAAGGTAGAAAAGAATCCAGTGGAGTCTGGAGTGAAGAATAAAAAAAAAACATATAAGGTTAGATGGTACATTTTATTAAATAATATATGGAAGTAATCGCAAGTTGCCCATGAAAGAGAATATATATCTCTATCAGGGGAAAAAATGCCTTTGTCAGACTGCCACATATTATGGGTGGGAGAACGAGGGAGGCTAATGGGGGGTACACGGATCTTCCGCTTACAGGAGAGAAGTGCTATAATAAAAAGCATCAAAAGGATGCCTCAATAATTGGAGTGCAGGATACCTAATATTTGTAGAATTAGTTGTTCCAGGGTGATTGCATATAGTTAACATCACCTTAGGTTAAATAATTCAGTCAAGTACCGTCCAGAACCTTGGTAGGGATAGTGATTATTTTAGAATATTTGGGAGTTTAACCTATTGGAGCTCTAAACTGGAACAAGTTCTCTAATATATATGGTAAAACTATATAGTCGTTTATGTATTGTCTATGCACTTATTTAAAATAATTTCCATTTTTTTTTTTTTTTAATTAGGTCTATGCACCTAAAATAATTGTAAGTAAACTATTACATATTTCAAGCATATGTACTTGCATAAATATGGTAATTCAGACATTTGAGATTATGTTGAAACAGATTGGATCAATAAGAATTCAAAAGTAAAAGAAGTAATTAGGTAATAATATACTTATTTTGTAAAAATCTCCTGTTACTTCTAGATCGGTTTCTGCACTTTTGCAGCTGAAAGTAATTCATCTGTTATTATAGATAAAATTAAACAACTGAATAAGGAATTCCCTATTACGTTTTTAGGGTTTAAAGCAATAAGAACCAGTAATAATAAGATATATAACTTGAAGGTAAAATGACCTTATATAGTATGTGAATGCCAGGACAAGGTCACATTTAGTTATATATTCAAATCTTTTAGAGAACTGTCTCTAAGTGAGTATGTTGAAGAGATACTAGAATTGAATTTGTCAGTCCATGGAGTCTTCTTGGTCCAAGGATGCAGGGGCATAACGGCTTCTCTTGTGAGAATGATGATTTCCATTTTGTTCTGAAATTTTCTGAGTGCTGCTTGAAGGTGAAGATGAGTCCATTCTTCTGCGTGAAGAGGAATTGCTGCATGTGGGTTCTGTCAGATTCAATTTTAGAAGGGTCTGTTGTAGTTCATCTGCAGATTTACTCCTGTAGATTGTACCTTGGTAGGTGAATCTGATAGAAAAGGGGAATCCCCATTGGTACATAATATTGTGACGTTGCAGTTCCATTAGCTGGGGTTTCATGGAGTGTCTTTTAGTAATAGTAAGTTGGGATAAATCAGCAAAAATTTGATATTTGTGGCCTTGAAAATTCAGTTCCCTTTTTTCTCTTGCAGCTGTTAGTATTTGCTCTTTTGTCCTGTAGTAATGGAATTTTGTGATTATATCACATGGGGGTCCATCCGTCTTTCTGGCTGTGAGGGCTCTGTGCACTCTGTCCAGTTCTAAACGTTCAATTGGAATAGCTGTATAGCTGAATAGTTCTTGGAATAGAGCTGTGATTGTAGATTGCAAGTTTGTCACTGTTTCAGGAATTCCCCTTATGCGCAGGTTGGAACGTCTGGCTCTATTTTCATAGTCTTCAAGCTTAGTTTGGAGTATTAAATTCTCTTCTTTTAGGTTTTTCATTTCTGTCATATTATCCTGAGTTGTATTTTCAATTTCATCCATTTTTATTTCTAAGACTGCGATGCGGTTTCCCAGCTCTCTGATTTCTTTTGTTAGGCTGCTTGTTATTTGCTCTGAGGTTTGTTTTAAAGCCTTGTGGAGCATTCATTCAAATTGTTATAGTAATGCTGGGGATGCTGAGGGGGTTTGTAAGGGGCTCTGTGAGAGGATTTGTCCAGTTTCTGACTCAAATGGAGAGTCTTGCTGTGACATTTTCTGTCTGTGAGAGCGCACTGAGGCTGTGAGCGATGAGGGGACCAGCACCACTTTAGTTGCAGTGCGCGCCTGTGTTTTCTTTGTGAGGTGATTTTTAGTTTTGCCAAGGCCTCCCCACAGTACCATTTTTTCTTTCCAGACTGCCACAGTTTGTTCCCGGGGGCAAAGAGGTTCAACTGGGTACCTTTTGAGCCTGCAGTCTCCGCTTTATCCGCCTCTCCTCTCCTCAGCGGTGGGAGTTCTAGCAATGCATGTCTGCCTCGCTAGACTCCGCACATGCACCCCCAAATTATTGTGGGTTATAACCTAACACTTCTCTAGTGTTGATATAATATATATTTCCTTAGGGTGTGTAGACATACTCATTACTTCCTGATTTACTTAATAGCAGCAGCTGAAGGGTCTGTGACCTGTTTATTTTAACAGATTCATATGCGCTGAGGAAAAGTGGATATTTGCTGTTCAGTGACTATTTACTTTTGCTGTTTTGGATATCTAACACAATAGTGTTCTGCTAGGCTCAGGGGTGGTGTAATGGTGTTGGATGTATCACACAATCTTGGTGGTTTGAAAAGGAAGCATAGGTATTGCTGGCCTCTGAGGGTCGGGGGAGAACCCAATGGAAGTACTGTAAAACAAAGACAAGAGGGCACACCAACCTAGCACATTACCCAAGTGGTATCTTTAATAATGTATAAAAAGAAGCATACTTACAAACACATTAATGTTAAAAGCATTTCAAGGTCCATAGTAGACACAAAGGAACCAGGTCACCGAGACTGTACCCAACAAGTCGGTGGACCTTACAGATGGCTGACACGTTTTGAGGGGAGATGCCTTCTTCCTTAGATCCCTTTTCTTTGTTAAACAATGACATGCATTCAAAGCAAGTTCTAGATCACAGTGCAGTTATCCGGTAAATTGTCACCTTAGAAAGCCTTAAAAATGAAAGTCAAGCTTTATTGTCATTCTACTACGCGTGAGAACGTATGGTAGAATGATATGTTGTATCTTGCAGGACCACGGTGCTACATACTAATTATAAATATACAAAAATAAAACACAGCGAAGAACTTAAAAATAAAAAATGATAAACCTATACACATCTGGGAACTGTAACTGTACATATCATGTGAGTAAATGGCTATATATAAGATTTACATAATTACTGTTCATGAGATTGTGCAAGAGGAATATTTCAGGGAAGTCAGTACGAAGTGCAACATGATTTGTAGTGTACTGCCCAAGCACTACATTTTTCTAATTGAGTCTTTGTAGCAGCAAGTGTTTGTAAAAGTGTCTAGTACATATTCAAAAGTAAGAAGGAGGGGAAGTGAGATGTTCCTGGTCACAGTATATAGGTTGTAAAAGAGGTTTCAAAGGGGATTAGAGTTGAAGGCTCTCACAGCCTGTGGGAAAAAGGTGTTGAGCAGCAAATTTCTGCATAGTAAATCTAGGACATTTTTTGCTATTTCAGAATTTGGCAGAAGGAAATCATCATTCCTTAAAGTTGTTTTGTAACTGAAACATATTTTCTCTTGTGGTAAGAATCAGGGCTCATTTACATCATAACACATGCAATAAAAGGTATTTATTTGTGAGTAATGACTCTTCTAACTTTTGAAAGACTTAATTAAAAATTCCTTGAATCGTAAACTGCAGAACAGTGCACCCAAAATACAGGATTTTTTTTTACTGCACTGGTATGAAATGACTACATTGGAAAGTATAGGTTATCTTATGGCCTTGCATCTTTCTGCCCTGGAAAATAAAGTAAGACATCAGTGTTACAATAAAGCACTGCCTGTGTGGGAAAGTCAGCGATATAAATATCTGTTAGATCAGTAACCTAATCCTCTGGTTAGAAATACTCAGGAACCCGATAAAAGAACAGTTGTATTATAGTATCATAGTGTTAGATAAATATGCAAACTTTGTTTCATATTGAGCATTTGTTCCATTCCACAAGAACAATAAGGTGCTTTTAACTGTGTCCAGTAATATAGGCTACTTTTCCTTTCTAGTCCAGTAGTCCATCATTAATGAGCTCAATGCCCACCATGGGTCAGATTATACAGTATAAACGTATACTTTCACCAGAGCATCTGTGTGGTAATGACACCCATAATTGAATGTGTGGAATTGATACTACACGCTCATTTAAATTTCTGCACCTTTGGCCTGTTTGTTATTTATGCAGTTGGACAGAGCTGAATAAAACTCATTGTGGTTTTGAAATGCAACTTCAAAGTCTGAATTGTGTGGTATATGTGGGGAACTGAGCTGTCGTCCAAGAGGAAATACTTTGGAGAAACAGCGGGGGAAATCTACACTGCACTCTGCATGCTAGAACTTCCCATGAAGTATCAGCTAAATCTGGATCTTGTGATTTAGGATGACATGAAAAGACTTTGCATTCATTAATCTAATCTTGAATATATTTGTGTGCAGTGTGGAGGGCATCATCATACTGGAATATATGACTATAGTGAGTGGTGGCATGCCTTTTCCTGTAAAAAGGCCTCTTTATGCTTGCCCATTATACAACATGAAGAACAATGATCAAATCGAAGGACTACCACAAAATGGCTACCAATAGCATCAGAGATCTTCTCCATATTTAGTGGTTCGCATCAGACATTGTGGCTTAAAAGAATTATTTGTCTTTCTTCAAATGTAGGCCCATCTGAAATTATATAAATATGTATAAATATATATGAATGGAGTGAAAATAGCCCAAAAGTAGAGATGAGCCGAACACTCCCCGGTTCGGTTCACACCAGAACCTGTGAACGGACCGAAAGTTCATGCGAACTTTAGAACCCCATTAAAGTCTATGAGACTCGAACGTTCAAAATCAAAAGTGCTCATTTTAAAGGCTAATATGCAAGTTATTGTCCTAAAAAGGGTTTGGGGACCCGGGTCCTGCCCCAGGGGACATGTATCAATGCAAAAAAAAGTTTAAAAAATGGCCGTTTTTTTCGGGAGCAGTGATTTTAATGATGCTTAAAGTGAAAAAAAGTGAAATATTCCTTTAAATATCGTACCTGGGGGGTGTCTATAGTATGCCTGTAAAGTGGTGCGTGTTTAGAACAGTCCCTGCACAAAATTACATTTTTAAAGGAATAAAAGTCATTTAAAACTGCTTGCGGCCTTTAACCACTTCAATACCAGGCACTTAGACACCTTCCCGCCCAGACCAATTTTCAGCTTTCAGCGCTGTTGCACTTTGAATGACAATTGCGCGGTCATGCTACACTGTACCCAAACAAATTTTTTATCATTTTGTTCCCACAAATAGAGCTTTCTTTTGGTGGTATTTGATCACCTCTGCGGTTTTTATTTTTTGCGCAACAAATAAAAAAAGACCGAAAATTTTGAAAAAAAACAAGTTTTTCTTTGTTTCTGTTAAAACTTTTTGTAAATAAGTACGTTTTCTTCTTCAATGACGGGCACTGATATGGCTGCACTGACGGGCACTGATACGGCGGCACTGATGTGCACCGATGAGGTGGCACCGGTGAGGTGGCACTGATGAGGTGGCACTGACGGGCACTGATGATGGGCACTGATAGGTGGCACTGATGGGCACTGATAGGTGCACTGGTATGCGGCACTCATGGGCACTCATAGGTGGCACGGATGGGCACTTATAGGCGGCACTGATGGGCACTCATAGGTGGCATTGATGGGCACTCGTAGGTGGCATTGATGGTTACTTATGGGTGGCACTGATAGTTGGCACAGATGGGCACGGATGGGCACTGATAGATGGGCACTGATGGGCACGGATGGGCACTGACAGGTGGCATGAATGGACACTGATGGGTGGCACTGATGGCATTGCTTGTTTGCAGTGATGCCCCTAAGGGTGGCATTGCTGGGCATCACTGCAACATAATTGTGCCAATCAGTGCCCATTTGTGGGCACTGATTGGCACAGATTTGGCACACTGGGCACATGTGGATGGCCATGGGGTACATACCTGGCCATCCACATGTTGCCCCTCTCCCTGGTGGTCCTAGTGGCGATCCCTGGTGGTCCAGTGTGGTGATCTGCGGGGGGGCTGCGCTGATAAACAATCAGCGCAGACCCCCCCTGCCAGGAGAGCCGCCGATCGGCTCTCCTCTACTCGCGTCTGTCAGACGCGAGTGAGGAAGAGCCGATCAACGGCTCTTCCTATTGACAGCATGATCAGCCGTGATTGGACACGGCTGATCACGTGGTAAAGAGCCTCCGCCGGAGGCTTTTTACCAAGATCAGTGTAGCGGTGTGTCAGACTGACACACCGCTCCACCGATCGCCGCGATGCGTGCCCCCGGGGGTGCGCTGCGGCATGTTATCCTGCTGGACTTCCATATGACGTCCAGTCAGGATAACACAACCACTTCCCGGATGTCAATCCGCTATAGGGCGGGAAGTGGTTAATGTAATGTCGGGTCCCGGCAATATGGATTAAAATCAGTGAGACAAACGGCATGGGTACCCCCCCCAGTCGATTACCAGGCCCTTTGGGTCTTTTATGGATATTAAGGGGAACCCTGCACCCAAATTAAAGAAAGGAAAGGCGTGGGGCCCCCAGGCCCTATATACTCTGAACAGCAGTATACAGATGGTGCAAACAAGACAGGGACTGTAGGTTTGTTGTTAAGTAGAATCTGTTTGCAATTTTGAACTGGTACATTTTTAAAGTAAGTCCTCACAGTTACTCTTGGTGGGTACTGGAACGGGCCTTGCTGTGAAATATTATATCAAGAATTGTAATTACATGCACCTGTTGAACAGGGGCAGAAAAATTGGGCTTTTGGTGGTGGTGGTGTTGCCACAACACTGTAAGCCCTCACAGTTACTCTTGGTAGGTGCAGGAATGGGCCCTGCTGTGAAATATTAGATCAAGAATTGTAATTACATGTCCCTGCCGAACAGGGGCAGAAACATTGGGCCTTAGGCACTGGTGCCACAACACTGCAACCCCTCACAGATGCTATAGTTGAAGGACAGGAATGAGCCCTGCTGCAAAGTATTGCAGAAAAATTGTAATTATACGCCCCTGTTAAACAAGGGCTGAAAAATTGGGCCTTGGGCACCGATGCTGGTGCCACAGCACTGCAACCCCTCACAGATACTATAGTTAGAGCGCAGGAATGAGCCCAGCTGCAAAGTATTGCATCAAAAGTTGTAATTACATGCCCCTGTTAAACAGGGGCAGAAAAATTGGGCCTTGGCCAAAACCAAAAATGTTCTTACAAGCTATCAGCATGAAAATTGAGGAGGAAGAGGATTGTCACTCAGCATAACAGGATAGTCACTCAGCATCAGCATAGGCAGTCTTGAAGGGATCTCGCATTAAAAAAAAATCAATCAGTTACATCAGCATCATGTGCTTGGTAGCTGGTGATCGAAGACTGATTCATTTTTATGAAGGTCAGCCAATCGACCGATTCGGTGGATAGGCGCACCCTTTGATCAGTTACAAAGCCTCCAGCAGCACTGAATGTGCGTTCCGAAAGAACGCTGGATACAGGACAGGCCAGTAGCTCAATTGCATACTGTGCAAGCTCTGGCCAGTGATCTATCCTCAAGACCCAGTAACCCAGAGGATTTTCGGTGGGAAAGGTGTCCAAGTCAGATCTTGCTCCTAGGTAATCCTGCACCATGTGAATCAGATGCTGGCGATGGTTGCTGGAACCGATCAGACCTTGGGGCTGCGGACTAAAAAATTTGCTGAACGCTTCGGTCAGATGGCCACCTTCTCCACGGCTCCTTCTGTGACTGACCGAAAGCCTCAGCAACACGTTGTCCAGGAGGACTAGGAAATTGTAACCTCCCAGGCTCTGGAAACGTGTTGCACAAACCTTTCTGCAAGGCCTCCCAAAGATGTTTCATCCTCTGCTCCCTCTGCGATGGCAAGATAAGGCCTGCAACCTTACCCTTGTAACATGGATCAAGGAGGGTTGCCAGCCATTAATCATCCCTCCCCTTGATACCACGAATACGAGGATCCTTCCGCAGGCTTTGCAGGATCAGGTAGCTTTAGGTGCACACTGTGCAGAGGACACAGTACACTAACTGTAAATACTGCAGCTGCCTGCATGTGGTATTAATAGGATCAGAAGAACACCACCAATTTTCTTCAGGTAGCTTTAGGTGCACACTGTGCAGAGGACACAGTGCACTAACTGTAAATACTGCAGCTGCCTGCCTGTGGTACTAATAGGATCAGAAGAACACCAGCAATTTTCTTCAGGTAGCTTTAGGTGCACACTGTGCAGAGGACACAGTACACTAACTGTAAATACTGTAGCTGCCTGCCTGTGGTACTAATAGGATCAGAAAAACACCAGCAATTTTCTTCAGGTAGCTTTAGGTGCACACTGTGCAGAGGACACAGTACACTAACTGTACATACTGCAGCTGCCTGCATGTGGTATTAATAGGGTCAGAAGAACACCACCAATTTTCTTCAGGTAGCTTTAGGTGCACACTGTGCAGAGGACACAGTACGCTAACTGTAAATACTGCAGCTGCCTGCCGGTGGTACTAATAGGATCGGAAGAACACCAGCAATTTTCTTTAGGTAGCTTTAGGTGCACACTGTGCACAGGACACAGTACACTAACTGTAAATACTGCAGCTGCCTGCATGTGGTATTAATAGGATCAGAAGAACACCACCAATTTTCTTCAGGTAGCTTTAGGTGCACACTGTGCAGAGGACACAGTACACTAACTGTAAATACTGCAGCTGCCTGCCTGTGGTACTAATAGGATCAGAAGAACACCAGCAATTTTCTTTAGGTAGCTTTAGGTGCACACTGTGCAGAGGACACAGTACACTAACTGTAAATACTGCAGCTGCCTGCCTGTGGTACTAATAGGATCAGAAGAACACCAGCAATTTTCTTTAGGTAGCTTTAGGTGCACACTGTGCAGAGGACACAGTACACTAACTGTAAATACTGTAGCTGCCTGCCTGTGGTACTAATAAGATCAGAAGAACACCAGCAATTTTCTTTAGGTAGCTTTAGGTGCACACTGTGCAGAGGACACAGTACACTAACTGTAAATACTGTAGCTGCCTGCCTGTGGTACTAATAAGATCAGAAGAACACCAGCAATTTTCTTCAGGTAGCTTTAGGTGCAAACTGTGCAGAGGACACAGTACACTAACTGTAAATACTGAAGCTGTCTGCCTGTGGTACTAATAGGATCAGAAGAACACCAGCAATTTTCTTTAGGTAGCTCTAGGTGCACACTGTGCAGAGGACACAGGACACTAACTGTAAATACTGTAGCTGCCTGCCTGTGGTACTAATAGGATCAGAAGAACACCAGCAATTTTCTTCAGGTAGCTTTAGGTGCAAACTGTGCAGAGGACACAGTACACTAACTGTAAATACTGCAGCTGCCTGCCTGTGGTACTCATAGGATCAGAAGAACACCAGCAATTTTCTTCAGGTAGCTTTAGGTGCACACTGTGCAGAGGACACAGTACACTAACTGTAAATACTGTAGCTGCCAGCCTGTGGTACTAATAGGATCAGAAGAACACCAGCAATTTTCTTCAGGTAGCTTACACTACCTGTAAATACTGTAAAAACACCTGCCTGCCTGTCTGTCAGTAGGAAGAGAATAACAGGAACGGATCTAGCTAAACTGAATACAGTATATATATATATATATATATATATATATATATATATATATATATATTAGGGATGGCCCGAACACCCCCCTGTTCGGTTCGCACCAGAACATGCGAACAGGAAAAAAGTTCGCTCGAACACGCGAACACCGTTAAAGTCTATGAGACACGAACATGAATAATCAAAAGTGCTAATTTTAAAGGCTTATATGCAAGTTATTGTCATAAAAAGTGTTTGGGGACCCGGGTCCTGCCCCAGGGGACATGGATCAATGCAAAAAAAAGTTTTAAAAATGGCCGTTTTTTCAGGAGCAGTGATTTTAATAATGCTTAAAGTCAAACAATAAAAGTGTAATATCCCTTTAAATTTCGTACCTGGGGGGTGTCTATAGTATGCCTGTAAAGGGGCGCATGTTTCCCGTGTTTAGAACAGTCTGACAGCAAAATGACATTTTGAAGGAAAAATTCCATTTAAAACTACCCGCGGCTATTAAGGGGAACCCCGGCCAAAATTAAAAAGAAGAAGATGAAGAGAAGAGCGGGAGCCTCCCCCCGTGCCATGGGTGCGGAGCGGCCCGAGGAGAAGAAGATAGAAGACGCCGCGGAGGAGATGCTGGACGAGAACACCGGAAGAAGAACCAGAAGAGCCAGAAGAACCAGAAGAAGAAAAAGATGAAGGAAGATAGAAGAAAGAAGAAGCATTTAAATAAAGGAATTGTCAAAAACTGTCTCTTGTCATTTTTAACATTTTTGACAGTTTTTTAGTGAAATGGTAGGGGTAAGTACCCCCTTACCATTTCACACAGGGGGGGGGCCGGGATCTGGGGGTTCCCTTGTTAAAGGGGGCTTCCAGATTCCGATAAGCCCCCCACCCGCAGACCCCCACAACCACCGGCCAGGGTTGTGGGGATGAGGCCCTTGTCCTCATCAACATGGGGACAAGGTGTTTTGGGGGGCTACCCCAAAGCACCCTCCCAATGTTGAGGGCATGTGGCCTGGTACGGTTCAGGAGGGGGGGGCCGCACTCTCGTCCCCCCCTCTTTTCCTGCGGCCTGCCAGGTTGCGTGCTCGGATAAGGGTCTGGTATGGATTTATGGGGGGACCCCACGCCGTTTTTTTTTTTTTTTGGCACGGGGTTCCCCTTAATATCCATACCAGACCTGAAGGGCCTGGTATGGAATTTAGGGGGACTCCCACGTCATTTTTTTTTTTTAATTTTGGTTCGGGGTTTCCCTGTGTTGAATTCCCATGCCGTTTTTATCAATGAACTTCTATGTGTATTGTCGGCAATGCAATAGCCGCGGGTAGTTTTAAATGGAATTTTTCCTTCGACACCCCCCAGGTTTTAAAGGGATTTAAAGGGATATTACACTTTTATTGTTTGACTTTAAGCATTATTAAAATCGCTGCTCCTGAAAAAACGGCCGTTTTTAAAACTTTTTTTTGCAGTGATCCATGTCCCCTGGGGCAGTACCCGGGTCCCCAAACACTTTTTATGACAATAACTTGCATATAAGCCTTTAAAATTAGCACTTTTGATTTCTCCCATAGACTTTTAAAGGGTGTTCTGCGGCATTCGAATTTGCCGCGAACACCCCAAATTGTTCGCTGTTCGGCGAACTTGCGAACAGCCAATGTTCGAGTCGAACATGAGTTCGACTCGAACTCGAAGCTCATCCCTAATATATATATATATATATATATATATATATATATACACACAACACCTAGGATGCATATATATACACAATACACTGTAAGTGCAGCTAACTGACTCGCCTGCCTACTCTATCTAACTTAAATCAAATGACACTGTCTCTCTGTCTATCTCTCTCCGCCGCAACACACTATACAAGGCCACCATGCAGGCAGCCTTATATAGTGTGGGGCGTGTACTAAACCCCCTGAGTCATAATTGGCCAAAGCCACCCTGGCTTTGGCCAATTACAGCTCTCTGTACAGACGGCGCTGTGATTGGCCAAGCATGTGAGTCCTAGTGCATGCTTGGCCAATCATCAGCCAGCAATGCACTGCGATGGCGCAGTGAATTATGGGCCGTGACGTGCCACTCGAATTTGGCGCGAACGGCCCATAACGTTCACAATTTGACAAACGGTCGAACAGGCGATGTTCGAGTCGAACATGGGTTTGACTCGAACTCGAAGCTCATCCCTACCCAAAAGACCATAGCTTTTTTTTCCATTCCAAAGATCGTCTTTGTGTTTCTTACATGAGTTTATACTTCTTTCTACATAGCATTGGGGTATAAGTATATTGTTTTTTGATTTTTGTGTTGAAGGGGAATCTCACTTACAGAAACAAAGCCACCCCCGAGGTTCTAACCCTCTTTCACTGTGTCCAAGCTCCAAAAAAAAAAAAAAAGATTGGCAAGAGTTCAACCTTAAGGTAAGAAATCTGCAGGGCAAAAATAACAGGTTAAATTAATCCCAGAATGCTTAAGAATGCCTTCCCTTTGCTTTCCTGCACGCAGCTCTGATGACCCTAATGATTTTGTGTGATTTTGTTTAAGACTGGGTTCAGACTATTGCAAATTGGATGTGGGTTCTCCGCATCCAATTCGCAATAGCGGGATATTTTGACCGGCTCTCTATGGAACTGGTTCACATATCTCTGCTGCAGCTCCGGTGCAAATTTGCACAGGAGCCCTGTGCGTCTGTTGGTCCATTTCAGGTCTGAATTCAGCCAAAAATTCGGGCAGAAATCGGACCTGAAATGGTGAACAGGGATGCAAAGGACACTTGCTGTGAGCCGCATGCGAAGATAGCCTTAATAAAGCGGAACAGTTTAAACCTATATCTGAACTGAATAACTCCAGTTATGCTCTCTTCAAAATATTATTATCCTAAATATGCATGTTACTTTTCAACAAATTGTCCTATATGTTTAAACTATTTGTTCAGCAAAGATATTGGGGTGTACATTGTTGTAAAATATGACCATAATTATGATTAATGTTATATCTATGATGGCTTAGCTGAAGTTAAAATTACACATCTCTGAAAGACTCACAGTCTTTATCTCATAACTGTTTTTAAAATTGAAATTTTAATCTGATCTTTTTTAGACCTACTGATGTCATCACTGGGCCTTTGTGCAATGCAATCAGATAAGGGCCAGCAGGATGCTGTACTTGGCTTCCTGAAAACATCACAGCACCTTGCCGCACCCTTGCCTCTTTAATTAGGCAAATTAGGCGATCGCTTAAGGCCTCGCGCTTACAGGGGCCTCGCGACCGCCTAACTTGCCTACTGAAGGAAGGGGGGCACTGGCGTAATGTGGGCAGTGGACACGCGCTGTCCCTGGGTCCGATACCACAGCCGGCTGCGGGAGTCGGGACACTACTGGCAGCGCTGCCTGCCTGCACTGAACAGTGAGGGGGATTGCTGCAGCGGGGAACAATTACAGGAACCATGCCCTGCTGTATCTGTGTCCGTCCAGCAGATGAAAGCTCTAAGACCCACCCCCCCTCCCCGCTGGATGTTGGTTGCTGGTCAGACACAGATACAAGGCACCATGGTTCCTGAATTGCTCCCCGGCAGCCTCGTTGCGTGTCAGGCGGAGTTTTGTTCTCTGCCCGACACATCACATCAAGTGCTATTGATAAAGAGAACAGGACCTGCGGGCGGAGGTAGCGGGACTCGGGAGCCCTGGAAGAAGTAAACGCACGGTGAGTAGAGGGCTGTGTGTGATAGAGGCGGAGGCTGTGTGGGACTACGGAACTACAATCTCGAGCAATGTCTATGGAGGAGGAGCACTTAGTATGAGGCTGGAGGTGAAAGAATGGTGTATCAGTCCCACTTGCAGTGTGGGTGAGATCACATGTGTCTGGATGGCAGGAGGAGGAGCTCAGAACACCCTGATATTTATCTGCAATCAGTGGTGGCTGGTGTTTTCTTTGGGGGGGGGCAAAAAATCCACCCCCTGCCAGCCTTCCGTCAGTCAGGTTAGTCAGTCAGGGCCTGCACTTACCCGTTCCCCAGTGTCTCCTCCCTCCTCCTCCTGGCGGCCAATCGGATCTCTTCTCCGTTCGGCCAATCGAGTGACGGGTCTTATGTCCCGCTTCCTGATTGGCCGGGAGGAGGATCAGTGTGAGAATAGCAAATATTCATTCACTATTCTCACACAACTGGGTGGGCTTGGTGCGCAATGCTCTGCTCCCCAAGACCACCTTTTCTTGAAGCCTATTAGAGCCTCCAGCTCTAATCATGTGCTTCAAAAAAAAAACACCCCCCATTGAAATCCATGCATTTAGCGCCCTGTATGTAGATCAGGGGGCCGGGCACATAGTTGGGGGGGCGGCGCCCGTGAGCCCCTAATGGACGGGCTGCCACTGTCTACGATCCTACAGTGGTACAACACTGCCCACCTACCCTAATTATCATGTCAGCCCCTCCCCCTTTCCTCCTTCTACCTACCCTCCCCTCTATCCCCCCTCCCCCCTCCCTCTGCCCTCTAACCCACCTATCCCTCTCCCCCCCCATATTATTTCCATCACCCCTCCCTTTCTCTTTTCTCCTCCCTCCCCCCTCCTCTCTCTCCCCCTCCCTCTCTCTATCATTCCCCCCCATGTCCTCTCTCCTCCCTCCCCGTTTTCCTCCCCTCTGCCCTTTCTGCCTCCCTCCCCCTGTCCACTCTCTCCTCTCCCCTCCCTCTTTCTATCCTCACCCCTCCCTCTATTCACTCTCTCCTCTCCCTCTCTTCTGTCCCCCTCCCTCTCTTCTCTCCCCCCCCTCTCTCTCTCTATCTATCCCCTCCCCCCTCCCTCTGTCCACACTCTCCTCTCCCCCCCTCCATCCTCTTTCCCTTCCCTCCCTCTCTTTCCCCCCCATTCTCTCTCTACCCTTTCTCCCTCCCTCTCTCCTTCACCTTTGTCCTTTCTCCCCCCTCCCTCTCTCTATCCTCTCCCCCTCCCTCTGTCCACTCTCTTCTCCCCCCTCTCTCTATCCTGTCCCCCCTCTCTATCTTTCCTCCCCTCCCTCTCTCTGTTCTCTCTCTTTCTCTCTCTGCCCCCCATTCTCTCCCCCCTCCCTCTCTGTCCTCTCTCCCTCCCTTCTCTGCCCCCTCCCCTGCTCTCTCCCCCATCCTTTCTCCCCATTCCCTCTCTATGTTCTCTCTCCCCCTCCTTCTGTCTTCTTTTCCCTAACCATATCCTCTCTACTCCCCTTCCTCTGTCCTCTCCCCCTCCCTCCTCCTCCTCCTCCAGGGTCATGAATTGTGTAAAGACCACAGACCTCTACACCGGAAGCATGGGGTCTCATGGGCACTATGAACAGCGAGGTCCAGAGGGGTGGCCAGGATACTTGGAGTTAGTTCAGCTTTTCATTTTTTGTGAAAAGATGAACTTACCCTTTAAACCTTCCAAACTATCTCAGGGCATAAAAGAGGTCCTATAGGTGCTGCATTCCTCTTACCTACCTGGTAGGAACATTCAGGAGACCTGAGTCCCCAAAAACTCTATCATATACAGATCTAGGCCGGCCAGAGGAAGTGGTAAGGCTCCAATGGTTGTTATTGGCTTATAACTTTAATGGATGGCCTCCTTTACCAGTAGATTGGAGAGGGCAGGCCCAAGCATTCTACAACAGTGGCTGGTAAAGATTTGCATAATGGAGCGCCCAAGGTTTAGGGGTTCAGAGGTATGTGACCTTAAAACCGCCAACAACAGATGGGACATGGGAACCTGTGGGTGATGTCACCGCTCCAGGCTTTACCATCAATTGCCAAGCACTCTCTCCTCTCCCCTGCAGCCACCGATGACTGTGACCAGATCAGAGCTAAAACTCCACTTGTTAGGGGGGCGCAAATGACTTGCCTTGCCCCAGGCGCTGACAACCCATGTTATGCCACTGGTGGGAAGAGACCAGCATCAGGAAGAAGGATGGCGCTGCCACCTTGAGCTGTCAATGTTATCTCTTTGTGCCGCTCACAAATGGCGATCTGCTGAAAAGACACACCCAGCGCACAGCAGAGCACAGCCTTGGAAAGGGAGGGACGGTCTGGATGAGCTCGCTGGTGTGATATGATCCAATACCATACTGGAATCCTTGAGGAATGGCCATGGATGGATTGCCATCAGTTAATTTTATACTGTACATTGCAATGTAGTATTAAATTTTTATTGCTTTAATTATTCTTCCCATTATGGGCGTGAGAGGGCCTCATGTCTAAATTTTGCCTAAGGCCTCACAAAGCCTAGAGCCGCCTCTGCTTGCCCTCACCAGTACTACTCTCAGCTCTGATGCAAGCAGTTATGCAAATATTACATGTATTTGATTGGTGGATTAATTTGGAGGAGTGGGCATCCCTAGGAAGGCTGCATTTGCATAAAAGCCTCTTTATGTAACACCCACATGGAATGCTGAGCCTCCATGATTGAAAGCGGTATGAAATCCAAAAGCAAAAATGTTATATATTGCAGATTACCAAACTTACTTAGATGCAGTGGCTGCATTAGTTGAGCTTTTTTCCACTGTTTTCACCTGGTGATCTGGCCAGTAACACGCCTATTAAATGTAGTGCCACCCCCGCAGGAGGCACTGGTGAATGTTGGTATCTCCCACCCTGCACAGCCAGGCACACAGAATTTTCCACTACACGCCAGAGACAAGAATTAGTCCTTGCAGCTTTGTTTTTGTATTTTATTGGAGGAATTGAACTTGAATAGGTTTGAGGGTATTATGGGATGCCCACTTGATCAGTGTAGTAAAATCTTCAGGGACAACCATTAACACACATGTGGTGCTGACAACCCATGCTATGCCACTGGTGGGGAGAGCCCAGCATCGGGAAGAAGGATGGCGCTGCCACCTTGAGCTGTCAATGTTATCTCTTTGTGCCGCTCACAAATGGCGATCTGCTGAAAAGACACACCCAGCGGACAGCAGAGCACAGCCTTGGAAAGGGAGGGACGGTCTGGATGAGCTCGCTGGTGTGATATGATCCAATACCATACTGGAATCCTTGAGGAATGGCCATGGATGGATTGCCATCAGTTAATTTTATACTGTACATTGCAATGTAGTATTCAATTTTTATTGCTTTAATTATTCTTCCCATTATGGTCGTGAGAGGGCCTCATGTCTAATTTTTGCCCAAGGCCTCACAAAGCCTAGAGCCGCCTCTGCTTGCCCTCGCCAGTACTACTCTCAGCTCTGATGCAAGCAGTTATGCAAATATTACATGTATTTGATTGGTGGATTAATTTGGAGGAGTGGGCATCCCTAGGAAGGCTGCATTTGCATAAAAGCCTCTTTATGTAACACCCACATGGAATGCTGAGCCTCCATGATTGAAAGCGGTATGAAATCCAAAAGCAAAAATGTTATATATTGCAGATTACCAAACTTACTTAGATGCAGTGGCTGCATTAGTTGACCTTTTTTCCACTGTTTTCACCTGGTGAATTGGCCAGTAACATTAAATTTTAAATTTTTATTAAATGTAGTGCCACCCCCGCAGGAGCCACTGGTGAATGTTGGTATCTCCCACCCTGCACAGCCAGGCACAAAGAATTTTCCACTACACGCCGGAGACAAGAATTAGTCCTTGCAGCTTTGTTTTTTTATTTTATTGGAGGAATTGAACTTGAATAGGTTTGAGGGTATTATGGGATGCCCACTTGATCAGTGTAGTAAAATCTTCAGGGACAACCATTAACACACATGTAGCGCTGGTAGATTTGCAATCTACCGCATGTTAGGTAAATTTAGTAAATTGTGCGTTAGGAAGGTTAAGTTTGCCTTTGTTCCAGCTTGGCTGACGTTGTGTGTGTTTCTGTGCTGACCGGTGGGTGTTGCTGTTACCACTGGTCAGGGTTGGAAAGGCAATGTGTTGAAGCGTATGGATGCTCCTCTGTCCCGGAGACAAGCTCGGTGGAGGTGGTCCTCCGAGTTGCATTCTGGGCGAGGGTATTTATGGGACAGACGCCATGTTTTGGGGTTCGTTTTACAGCCACCTGCTGGCCCTCCTGGCTGACAGGTATGCGTTAAGGAGCTACCTCGTGGTCCTCCGTTCGGGAGGCCCACGATGCTGCGGCGCAGGGGTGGGTCCAGAGGCTTGTCTGGGGCCTATCACCGCTGCCGAGGAATGGTTCTGAGCTGTTGGTCCTGTGTGATGAAGCTGGACAACCGAGGAGATCCCAGGGGAGGACCCGTCTTGGAGAGATCACGTGGCGTGCTGGTCTATAGAGGGGCCTGGTGACTCGGTTGGATGACGAATCTGAAAGTAACTATACAGCATAGTGTTGCCGGCTCGGCTTAAAGGTTCAAGCGCTGTGACTGACATTTTACTACAAACAAAATCTATACATCCTGTGGCAGGGGATCGTATGGATTTTATTCCCAAACAAGTCTGTGGCAGAGACTTTGTTTCATGCTGCGTGCTGGCTGCTAGACCGGTGAGAGAGGCCTATCCAGACGAGCAAAGAGTGTGTCCCACGAGGGGAGCGCATTCCATATAGTATCTGAATTCTACCAGGACATTTGTCAAGAGAACCCTACAGAGAATATTTGAGTTTCTTCTGCAAGTTTCCTTTCCACCTCTTTCCTGCTATTTCCTAAGTCGTTTGTTTAATAAGGCATTGAAAACGTACTCCAGTGTTGGTGCGTGTGTCATCCAGAAGTAAACTCAACGTAACCTTAGACCCGGGGCCGGTGAAACAGAGGGAAGCAGAGTGAAGGTAACAGACCCGCTTAAACCAGCAGCTCCACCGTGAGTTATTGCTACACACACTATATACACTCCTCTGCCTCCTGCACAAACCTTCTTGCAGATCTACGCCTTCTCCTCCAGCACAACTCTTGCTCATGAAATTACAACACTGAGGACCAGCTGGCACTGTTTGGATAGTCTAACACAAGGCTCAGTTAGACTAGTATAAAATGCCCCTTACAGGTAGGGACCGTGGGCCCCTTTAATGTAGCAAAGAAAATCCTAGTGCACAGCTGTCCTCCTGTGGCTACTGAACCCAGTACCACCTCTTCAGGCACTGCCAGCCTGCCTGCCCGTTCCACCACAGTCCTCCTGACTGACTCTGCATCCATCCCTGACTGCTGTCTCCCAGTCCTCTCAGGCTGCCTCTCAGTCCTCCTGACCGTGTGTCACTCATCAACCCTCCTGGCTGTCTTCCTTCCTGGAGATTAGCCTGGCAATGTCATCCTGCTTCCCCCTCCTTGCTCCTGTGCCTCCTGGTCAGGATCCCTCCATGTGTCATGAGAAGGGTGCTTTCCCCACCTGAGCACAGACCTGAGTTCACCCCCCCCAGATTGGGGGGTTACTTTTAAAGGCTTCTGACAGCCTAACACTCCATCTCCAGCTTCCACCCAAACTCCACTGCCCCCAGCTGGGCTGACCCTAAATATTTGCTGGGGCCTGCCCCCTGCCAACCCATCTGTTGAAGATTGGTCAGGGTCCTCATGAATACTCCAGGCAGCTCCACCTTACTTCCCCTCCCATTCTTCTCAGAAGTTTCTAGTAAGTTTGATAAGTGAGGGAGAGGTCTCAGTGATTCTGCCTGAGAGTCACCCAGCTCTCCCTGGATCTCAGCCCAACCCAGGAAAAAAACACACAGACTTAGCTGCCAGCCAAGCCTGCACAAATTTACCTTTAATAACAAAAACTGACTTTAGCACTCCAGCAAAACTGGGGGTGCTACACTCATTAGAGTGCACTCACTCTGGTTGAAGGAGCACAGGGGCACCTTTGGACATCAGAATTTCCAGTCCTAGTGGGTGGGGAGTGTCAGATGCACTAGAATGTGGGTGTGCTTAGGTGCCCATGTGAAAACAAATGGAACTACACTCAGTAATGCCTGAACTCAGGCTGGGAGCTGAGGTCATGTGACAATCAACATTAAAGTAGTTCTCCCACACTCAGAAGTGAGCTGCAACAGCAATGTTAACTCCTTGTATTCCATAGCTGACTCCATTACAATAATGACACTTAAGCACTCCTAATGCATAGAGGACACCACTCCGAGGTGTGCAGCATTTTGAGGCCGGTACCGCTGAGCCTGTACCGGGCTCCACCAATCCAGAAATGCATGTCACCTATCTTCCAGTGAACCATCCCGCTGTTTCTATGAGATACAGGAAATGCACTCTCTCTCTCTCTCCAACCTCCATGCTTGCTCTCTTCTCCTGGGGCACCTCTACACACTCTCTTCTGTGACTCAGGGCTGGGTCCCTAGGCACTCTGTGCTGCAGGTCTGATCCCAAAGAGTGGGACAAGCACTTAAACCCCTGCACTACCAGAGCAACCATCACCCCTGCCAGTCACCCATCTCCTGGCTTATTGGCTGCCTTGCAAGTGACACAATTACTGTTGTACCTGTCAGCAACACATTAATTTCCACTGGACAGTACTCTGTTTGTTAGCCTCATGTACTGCATCTTCCTCTAGCTCAGTCCCTTAGTTGTGCTACAAGCCCTGTTCTTTGATACACTGTGCATGCACCCTTTTAAGATAATTCAGACCAGGTAAAGCATGTAAACAAACAAGATCCTTTGCTGTAATAAAGGTAGGTAGGTAGTTGCTGAATACAGTACAGTTCTCAAGAAGCAGTTTAACACAATTCCTGTATAGAGCTCTACTAGCAGTCCACAGAGTGTGCATACCTTATGCAGAAGGCAAATCCAGAAAGCAATCCTTTTTCTAAGGCAAGAGTCCATTAGGGTAATAATCCACATGAGGCACTACAAGTCCCTTAGAGCCCATGACTGGCAGTAATCCACAAAGGCAGTGCATCCATGATTATCAGCTACAAGTCCTAAAGATCTCTGAGGCTTGAACACCTCCAGGAACCCCAATTAGGCTCCTATCACCCCCCCAAAGGGGTGATCACTCCAGCGGGGTATCCAGCTACATTTTGACAATATTTCCCTAGGAGATTACCCCTTTTTGGATGACCTGTGGGGGGAGGTAACCTGGCTGAAAATGGTGTGAAAAGCGTTGACCCTTACGGCCTGGTTACCTCAACACTTAGGTCAATCAATTACACAGGAAAACATCAAGACATTGTAACATTTGGCACCTGGCTGGCTCAGCTAACAAGAGGAAATGAGCACAGCAATGGGAAACAAGTGCTTATGCAGACAGACAAATTACCCCTTGTAAGCACCGGCCTACAAGCAAGATTGGATACACTAACAGATTGAAACCAAACTCCAGCTAACACTTTATAAGCAGTTACAGCAAACAGTTTTTTTTTTCCTTTTGGGAAAAATGTTTTACTTAAAGTGTTTGTTAAGCTATTTATTTAAGTCTATGCCAGCCCCTCTGTTAGAGCCTGGCATAGCACACTGGGGGTTTTTTACTAAAGACAAATCCACTTTGCACTACAAGTGCAAACTACAAGTGCAAAGTGCACTTGAAATTGCACTTGGAAGTGCAGTCACTGTAGATGCATGGGGGACATGCAAGGAAACTAAACAACAGCATTTTAGCTTGCACATGATTGGATGATAAAATCAGAAGAGCTTCCCCTCATTTCAGATCTACCCCTCAGATTTACAGCGATTGCACTTCTAAGTGCACTTTCAGTGCAATTTCAAGTGCACTTTGCACTTGTAGTTTGCACTTGTAGTGCAAAGTGGATTTGCCTTTCGTAAATAACCACCACTGTGTAATGCCCCGTACACACGGTCGGATTTTCCGACGGAAAATGTGTGATAGGACCTTGTTGTCGGAAATCCCGACCGTGTGTAGGCTCCATCACACATTTTCCATCGGATTTTCCGACACACAAAGTTTGAGAGCAGGCTATAAAATTTTCCGACAACAAAATCCGTTGTCGGAATTTCCGATCGTGTGTACACAAATCCGACGCACAAAGTGCCACGCATGCTCAGAATAAATAAAGAGATGTAAGTGTCATGGAACGTCCCACACTCCACTTGAGTGCTTCCGTCAGTATACCGCTTCCTAAGTTCTGGAACACGAGTCCAATGGATCTGGCTATAGGAACCCCCAAGAACTAGACAACACCAATCTTGGAGTACATCAGAACTAACTCTTTATTTGAGATCTCACACACATTTATACAGCAGGCTGACTCAAAGCTAACCTAATTAACATGAGCTAATTTACTAAAACATTTACCCAGACCAGATGACAGACTTGTGGGCACCGAGCTTCACACAGTAGTATAAACACAATAGCTGGAGCTAATTACAATTAACAATACAAACAAAACCTAATTAACCTAATTAACATGAGCTCCAATAGGAGTCGTCCCGTCTCCTACATTGTATAGAGGACAATGTGATCAGCTCATTCAATTAACATAAACACAGGTAGTTGGAGTTAATGACACCATCATCTCCTCACAGGATGTGTCCCAACAGTATAATTCAGTCTTATCATTCTAATATGGCATATAAAGGGTTCCAGAGTCTGTGTGTTTTGGGGGGACATGGAGCTGAATCCAAAGTAACACCAACCCCAGGGTCCCCAGGCATACAGCTCACACAGAGCACCATTCCCCCAAATGCTAGGGCCCATAATCGGTGGGCAAGAGGCTTGCGTTCAGTCCCCTCCAATAGCCTCTGTCCCGGGTGAGTCTGTCACATTTCTCCCCCATCAAAGGTTGACTAACAAGGTCCCAGAACTCCACCTGGTCTGGACATGTGTTAGTCAGGCAGAGTGAACTCACATAGTCTTCCCGCATGATCTCCTTTCTTGGCTGCAAGGAATAGTTGACCTCAGTAGGTGTGGGGCAGAGGTCATTTACTCTCTGTCTGGCTGCCAGGGCTTCAGCTGGATTGTTTTTAACATTCCTGGGCTCGGTCTGCTGCTGGGCAGAGGGGCCGATCATCCCAGCTTCCTGAAGCTGTAGAGAGACACTAGGTGCTAGGCAGAGGCCAGCGGTGCTCTGCCCTGTTGCCAGCGATTCAGCTGGGAGTAGCAGCTCCACTACATCAGCTTGTCGTCGGAGAGAGGTGCCAACTGCCCCGGTTCCCTGGAACTCCACAGTTGTTGCCGGTGCTGGGAAGAGGTTGGTAGCACTCTGCTCTGTTGCCAGCACTTCTGCTGGGGACTCCGCATCCTCCACTCCAGCTAACCATTGGGGCAGGAGGCTGGCTTCCTCCACTCCCAAACTGTGTAGTTGCCATTGGAAAAGGGAGCCGGCTGCTTCCTTTTCCATTCCCTCATCTGGCTACTGTGACGACATGTCGATGGTACTGTCTCCCAGGTGCACGGATCTTTGCTGGGGAGGAAAGTCCGCTTCCACCACCCTGGCCAACTGTTGGGGAGGGACAACACACACCTCCTCTCCCTTCTCCTCCTGTATCTGCTGCTGGGAAGTGATTGCCACCTTCTCACCCTGAGCCTCCGAAACTGCCACAGGTGTGGGGCAGAGGTCTTGGACCCTCTGTCCGGTTGCCAGCACTTCTGCTGGGGGTTTGCTAGGTGGTTCCTTCTCTACAGAAACGTCTATTAAATCCCCAGTCTCTGGAATTGGTAAAAGTGTGGGACAGAGGTCTTGGACCCTCTGTTCAGTTACCAGATCTTCAGCTGGAGAAGTTTGTTTTAACTCCATAGATGCTGCTGGCAGAAAATCACATGTCCCTGTCAGTGTTGTGGGAGAAAGGCCGACTACCTCTTCTCTCAAGAAGGCCGAAGCCACTGTTGGTGCTGGGCAGAGCACAGTGAACTTTGGCCCTGATAGCAGCTCTTCTGCTGGAGGCTCATCAGGTTGCTCTTCCTCAGCAGAAAAGTCTATCAAATCCCATGTCTCTGCAACTGATGTCTGGGGATAGAGGTTCACCATCTCCTGTCCATGGAACCCAGAAGATGCTATCATTTCTGGGCAGTGGTTAGCAGAGCTCTGCCCTGTGGTCAGCACTTCAGGTTTGGGGACGGCAATCTCCGGATTTTCCACTGCCGATTCTCTGGCATGCTGCTGAACTTGTTCTAGCAGTTTCCTGTATGCCCTTTCCAGATGCTGTTCCTTCCTTAGCAAATGGTCCAGATCAGGTTTGAGCTCTGAGACCCCTGCAAGACCGAGCATAGACTCTCGCTCTCCCAGGAATGCCATCCGCAATGCCCGTTGGTCACTGGCCCGTTGCTCTTGGGTTGGAAAGCACTTGCCCTGTTTTATACCAGCGAGCTGGAGGGCTCCGATCCAGAGCCCCACCCGAATCTGCTGCCTGAGCTCCAGGTATTCATCCTTAGACACAGTCCTGGTGTATGTTGAAAGGATGATCCGCAGCAGCCCCGGGAATTCTGATGCCAGGTCCATATCTCCACTGGGGTGACTGAAGTCTGCTATGCTGATCTTGGATCCAGTTGGAGGTTTGGATGTCCCAGACTGCAGGAAGCTTTCCCGCTGCTTGCCACCAATGTCATGGAACGTCCCACACTCCGCTTGAGTGCTTCCGTCAGTATACCGCTTCCTAAGTTCTGGAACACGAGCCCAATGGATCTGGCTATAGGAACCCCCAAGAACTAGACAACACCAGTCTTGGAGTACATCAGAACTAACTCTTTATTTGAGATCTCACACACATTAATACAGCAGGCTGACTCAAAGCTAACCTAATTAACATGAGCTAATTTACTAAAACATTTACCCAGACCAGATGACAGATTTGTGGGCACCGAGCTTCACACAGTAGTATAAACACAATAGCTGGAGCTAATTACAATTAACAATACAAACAAAACCTAATTAACCTAATTAACATGAGCTCCAATAGGAGTCGTCCCGTCTCCTACATTGTATAGAGGACAATGTGATCAGCTCATTCAATTAACATAAACACAGGTAGTTGGAGTTGATGACACCAGCATCTCCTCACAGGATGTGTCCCAACAGTATAATTCAGTCTTATCATTCTAATATGGCATATAAAGGGTTCCAGAGTCTGTGTGTTTTGGGGGGACATGGAGCTGAATCCAAAGTAACACCAACCCCAGGGTCCCCAGGCATACAGCTCACAGAGAGCACCATTCCCCCAAATGCTAGGGCCCATAATCAGTGGGCAAGAGGCTTGCGTTCAGTCCCCTCCAATAGCCTCTGTGAGTCTGTCACAGAAAGCTATTGGCTACTGCCCCATTTATAGTCCCGACGTACGTCTTTTAAGTCACCGCATTCAGAATGATCGGATTTTCCGACAACTTTGTGTGACTGTGTGTATGCAAGACAAGTTTGAGCCAACATCCGTCGGAAAAAATCCTAGGATTTTGTTGTCGGAATGTCTGATCAATGTCCGACCGTGTACGGGGCATAAGTCTTTTATAAAAATGAGCCTTGTAAATACCTGTTTAGAGCTTTCTTCAGGCAGGTCACATGACTCGCGGCCGCTGTACAGCTTCAATGAATGGTTTCTGCAGTAGCCCTGGAAACTGGCTGAGAGTCATGTGACCAGGGTGAAGATCGTGCTAAACAGGTATTTACAAGCCTCGTTTTTAATAAAGACTTACACAGTGTGCTATACCAGGCTCTAATAGAGGGGCTGGCAGTGAGCATTTATCATTTTTTATTTTAATAATAGCCATGGGGCAGGCAGAGACAGAGACACAGACACAGAGCTGACAGGCAGGGAAGGAGGGGGAGAGAGGATATCAGAGAGCAGGGCTGCGGATGACAAAGTGACGTACGCTGACAACGATGGTCCGGGCTCAGCAGCCCTGATTTTCGTGGTCAGGACAGAGAGGGGGATACAGGAAGTGCCAGGTTCAGGGAGGTTTTTTTACAGTTTAGAGGGGGGCAGATTACACAGCACAAGCACTGTGCTGTGTAATCTGCTTTAAGGGACCAGGATCTGCATTTTTTTTTAAGTTAACAAACACTTTAAATAAATAAAAGATGACAATTTTAAGCATCCCTGTCAGTAGTAAATAATTTGTCTCAACACTGCTACATGTGCAGGAAAGCTTGTTCCGTTTAAAAACAACAGACTTGCTTGCTGAATGACCAGATGAAAATAAAGGAAAGCAAACCTAAAAAGAATGAATGCAACCATCATGTTTAACGCCTCGTACACACGTTAAGAATATCAGATGAATGATCGTCTGTTTTTTTGGTTTTTTTTTTAACGTGCTAGCCTCATATCGAAAACCAATAGGTTACTACATTTATGAAAATTCTCGTACAACAGGATACAACTTCGGAAGTGATGTAATGTATTGTATAGTATTGTAATGTATTCTTTCATTTCCGAGCATGCGTGGTCTTGATCACACAATTTTTTTATACAAATACCATACTAATTACACGAAAATCGTTTGTTCTTTTATCGTACAAGAAAAATTTTCATGCTTGTACCTTCGGATATTTTCGCATGAACAGTCATGATCGACTCTCGAAAGCTGTGTAGTAATTAACAGATTATCAGACGATCACTCCACAAACTGTATTTTTCATCCGATTTTCTCATTGTGTGTACTAGGCATCAGACTTAGTAAGCTGCAATATAATAAATGTTTGCTTTTGGGTTTAATACTGCTTGAAAGAACTGAAATATAATGAATGAAAGCCAGGAAAATATGTAGGTTCTGTATGACTTTCTGCAGCTTCGCATGCACACTCAGAATAAGTAATTTCTGTACAGAAGAGGAGCCTGGAAGGTAAGGCTGGAGTCCAGTTTTAAAATGACTCATCTATTTGCTAAAATACAGGAAGTGGCTTCATGTAAACAGCATTCATAATTGTCTCATTGTTCTACTATTTACACATACTTCTTGCAAGAAATGTAAAACAACTTTTTCTTGGCTTTCAATTGAGGCACATGTTTGGAGTCAATTAAAAACACAGATTATACACTTCAATATGTCGACAAACCCAGAGAATTTGCACAGGTAATATGGCCCACAGGTTACCTGAGGCCATCGGAGAAAAGTAGGAGATCCACATCCCAGCCAAGCTGCTCTCCTGAGTTGTTTGGCTCTGTAGCTTCTGCTCTAATCTTCAGGTATTAATCTCCCTTGTAAAGATTAGCACAAAGTATACGAGAACTGCTTCTTTTCTACTACTGTCTTTACAAGAGACTCTATGGGGTTGATTTACCCCATAGTTTGATTTAAAAAAACAAACAAAAAAACAAGCAACACACTGGGGTTGATTTACTAAAGGCAAATCCACTGTGCACTAGGAAGTGAACTTGGAAGTGCAGTTGCATTAGATCTGAGGGGAAGATCTGAAATGAGGGGAAGCTCTGCTGATTTTATCATCCAATCATGTACAAGCAAAAATGCTGTTTTTTATTTTCCTTGCATGTCCCCCTCAGATCTACAGCGACTGCACTTCCAAGTGCACTTCCAAGTGCACTTCCAGTGCACTTAGTGCAAAGTGGAGTTGCCTTTAGTAAATAAACCCCAGTGTGTTGCTTGTTCTTTTTTTTTGGAATCAAACTTACCTAGGTGGATGCAGCATCGGTCCGATGCTGCACCTGTCCCCCGGTGCCTCTAACACTGATAACTGAGTAATCAAACACCGCTGATTTCTCGGTTCTCACAGCTCCCTGAGCAGAGAGTTGGTGACTGTCAGTTAGCAGCTCTCAGCTCTGACCCCTCCCCGGTCACTGGAGTGCTGGTCTGTGGAGGGAGTGGGAGCGGCCAGCTCAGGCTCTTAATGGCTCGTTGCCAGTCCAGGGATGTGGGCGGATTCCGACTCCCGATCTTACCCGAGCCTGGACCGGCTCCATGACAGCAGACAGCGGGCTTCAGTCCGTTGTCTGCTGAAAAAGAGTCACAGCAGTGCAGAACGAACTGCACTCCTGTAATCCTCAGGAGAAGCACAGCCAAACAAGCTTTGGCTGCACGTCTCCTATAAAACAACTTGGAGAGAGATTTCTGTGCTCAATGCCAAAAAATTCAGCACACTAATCATGACAAATACAGAACCCAACCCCCCAAAAAATGCTCAAATTTAAATTCAAAACCTACAAGTAGTGAATAAGTGATAACTGAATTCATGAATGCTGAGCTCCAACAATATGTAAAATCCACAAAATTCCAGTGTGATTCCTCATACACATGATCGGATTTTCCAACGGAAAATGTTCGATGGGAGCCTTTTGTCGGAAATTCTGACCGTGTGTAGGCTCATGGGACAGTTTCCATTGGAATTTCTGTCGCACAAAATTTGAGATCTGGTTCTCAAATTTTCCGACAACAAAATCTGTTCGCGTAAATTCCGATTGTGTAGACAATTCCGACGCACAAAGTGCCACGCATGCTCAGAATAAATTATGAGACGGAAGCTCGGTCTGGTAAAACTACCGTTCGTAATGGAGATAGCACATTCGTCATGCTGCAATTTTTAAAATAGTTTACTGCATAGTTTAATGCAGCGCATTCTCTTCTTCTTTAGAATGCTAGAAGAATGAAGTTGTTTTGCTGCTCATATTCACACAGAGTTCTCACAAACTGATTTCTTTATTATTTCTCGAGATCTCCTGAATATAATTTTTTTTTTCGTCAGATCTCCAGAATAATTTTTATTTTTTATTTATTTATTTATTTTTTTTATCAAGATCTCCTGTTTTATTTTTTATTTTTTTTTTAGTGATCTCCCTAATATTTTTTCTCGTTTTGTGTGTCAAGTTACCACAACACCATTATTATCTTGTATTTTTTAATCTCAAGGAGGTTGTTTGGTGTTGGTATCCCTTGTTAATTTGACATTGTATTTTGGAAATGTACCTGCCTACTCACAAACAAACTGTCCTTTTTGAAGTTAAACACATAGGCAAGTATTTCTTTAAAAAAATATCCATTTATTATGGGTCATAACAAAATAAAGAGGAAGGCAACGTTGGAGAAACTGCTGAAATTGGTGAAGCCTTTGTACCCCAGGGCACACATCAATTATTTGCCAGACAAAATTGGTGGCCTGAGGAGTCCATATAATAGTGAGCACAATCCGGTCCAGGACTCCAAGAGATCAGCAACAGCAGCAGATGACATCTATGTCCCTAGGCTGTGGTCATACCACAGCCTGCATCTTTTGCCAGACCAGACTGAACCCAGGCCATCACTTTCTTGTCTTCCTTACACGCTTCCTTCCAGGCTGTGGCTGTGGTGTTGGAGGTGTGGCAGGAGGTGGAGGAGGAGGAGGATGGTCCAACTCACACAGGTGGGTATTGGGTGTGAGTTGACCCCTTAACCCCCTATTTAATGCGAGATAAATGATTTCCTTACACATGATGCGTTGGCCCTCCTCCATGCATTTTGCAGGCTGCCATGAAGGCAAAGGCCTCTTGAGGATTGAGGGGGGTTCTGAGGGCAGCATTAGCCTCCCTATTCAGCCTGAGCGCTGCCTCCTCCACATTACTCCCTTTCCTGGCCCTTTTTTGTGGAAGGTGGACCTGAGATTGTGTCAGGCTACTGGGCCCTGCCACCTCCTGGCTGCCACTAACCGCTGCCACCTCCTGGCTGCCACTAACCCCTGCCAATAAATACAGTATATATAAAGTGAAAAAAGAAAAAGTATATATGAACAAGTGATGTGTGCGGTAAGTGTATGTAAAAAGTGCATAATCATGATAATATGTGTATATTGCATTAGAAAAGTGAATATTCCAATGGGTAATCACATATAACAATAATTGTGACAAGAAACAAGAACCGTGTGATCAATAACGAAGATCTGAATGCCATTGGTATTAAAAAATATAAATAAACTGAAATATGATAAACCGCCAAACAAATAAAATAACATATGTATATATGCTTAGTGTGTTTTGTAAAAAGATTTGTCCAAGAAATATGTAAAAAATAAATGAGTGATGTCCTGGTGCTTGTGTCTGCCGACTGTGGTAATTGGTGATAAGGCGAGGTCGGTCTATGTATGGGAATGTCAGAAGAGTTGAAGTAAAAAAACTCTACAATGTGCCGGACTAATTAAGGTGAAGTTCTCAACAATATAACATGGAGTCTTAGGTAATAAACCCAGCTGCAAGCGGGGTGTGTATAGGACTTTGTAGTATTGAGAATGAACGGCGGGATTCAAAGCAATGGGATCCCGCTGATCAAAGTTACCACGATCTGGTCAAATGTTGTTATAAAAATAGTGATAATATGTGTGGGGTCCCGGCGGACAACAATATGGCATAAAATCTTAGATAATGAACCCGGCTACGAGCGGGGTGTGTATGGGAGTTTATAGTATTGAAAATGAACGGCGGGATTCAAGACAATGGAATCCCGCCGATCGGAGTCACACAAGATAGTCAAATGTTGTTATAAAAATAATGATGGTATGTGCGGGGTCCCAGCCTGTTACCCGAAGATGGAACATCACAAGAAACAAGTGGAACCCCGCAGACCAGAAAGGAATAATGCTGGACTGGGATGATAGACTCCATCTAATATAAAGATGAACTTTAAATATAATAATGAATAGCCGGTCCAGAGTGCCTCGTGTGGAGATATGTCTTTATGTGTGAATGTCAGCAAATGCCGAGACCACCAAACAACTAGCCATGTTGTTATCCATGTTAAATAATACATATTATAAACCTACTGATACAATGTTCATATGTTGATACCGGCAAATAAAACAATTAAAAACAAGCACATAATGGGTCGAAGTGGATCCAATCTATAAAGATGATAAAAAATTATTATGCTGAGCGCTATAATGAAACAAATTACATGTTCATATTATGACATTGGACTAGCAAAACGAATACTAAACACCAACAATATAATATATGCAAGCTTGTATGCATGGATATATACTCCGTATGTCTAAATAATAATCCCAAAATATCTATATAAGTATAAACATCAATGTGTACAAAAATGTAAAAAAAGTGTATACATTTACATAAAAACTTTATATATATATTGGATTATTCCTACACTGCTGAAAAAATATATAATGATAAAAATAAGAGTGAATAAAATATAAATGAAAACAAAAATGAAAGTAAAATTGTAAATGCTAATAAGGCAATCATAAAGATAATTATCAAAAAATAATAAAAATAAAAGTAAAAATAATGACACAAAAATGTGTGGAAAAGTAAAATTCTTAATCTTAATATTGTCGTAGCATACATCCAAGAATAAAGCAAACATACTTCTTAATCAAGCGTATATCATATTTAAACGAAATGGATGTCACAAGGCAATATTAAAAATATTATTACATACATCTACTACTGACCATGGTTTATTGAAAATTCCTGCTCTACCATGATTTATGTAACAAGTGTGTTAAGCAGGGGTCCATATCAAGCATATAAACTAATCAAGGTAGTGGATTATTTTCTACTTGTATGTGAGATTAGGTATGTCTGTGTATGGACCACAATGGTCGGTAGATGGAAAAACCCATATCATGGCACCGTCTGACTGGAGTATGGGACAAGAGAAGTGGAGAATGACTGAGAGGATGTAAAAAATGAGAAATTATGAACAATTGTGGTAATGCTTGTGTTATGAATATATCCAAGCAGTGTATTTAGACAATTACTCATAAAAATAAGAAACATCCCATTCGAAATTGAGGCCAAGGGGGATTCTCGTGTTTGAACAGAATATCCAATATACTTCTCGTTTGCAAAGTAATTGGAACCTGTCTCCTCCTCTGGTAGGGGTTACAACCTTTTCTATACCCTGAATATAGAGGCTTGATACATCTTTCTGGTGTACAAAGATCCAGTGTTTTGCCACGTTAGTTAATCTATGCTTTTCAATGTCATATAGGTGGTCATATAGACGGTCTCTAAGGCGGCGTATTGTCCGCCCGACATACTGGATCTGGCAAATGTCGCAAGTGATCACATATATTATAAACTGGGTGTTGCAGTTTATAAATGAAGTAATGTTGAAAACTTTGCCATTTGTGCAAGACTGAACTTGCTTGCCCTTCTTTATGTGACTACAGTAGTTACATCCCTTTTTACCACATTTGTAGTTACCCTTAAAATGTAACCAGTTAGCTTTCGTTTGTTCAGATGCCACTAAACTGGGTGAAAGGGAACTCCCCAGGGTAGGTGCCCTGCGGGAGACCACTTTAATGCCCTTGGAAAGTATGTTCTTATATGCAGCATCATTATACAAGATTGGAAGATATTTAGTGACTATTTTCCTTATTTGGTTAAATTCTGCACTGTATGGTGTAGAAATAGAGGGGAGACTGGTATGAGGTTTATCTTGTAGTAGTGTCTGTCTAGGGATAGTGCTCGCTCTATTGAATGCTCTGTTAACTAAGGCTGTACCATATCCCCGATCTTTAAACCGCTGGGCCATGTGGTGTGCTTCTCTGTGGAAGTTTTCAGGGGTACTACATAAGCGTTTGAGCCTCAAAAATTGTCCATACGGTACACCTCGTATGGTATGTTTGGGATGTGCTGAGTCTGCTCTAAGGAGGGCATTCCCCGCAGTAGGTTTCCTATATAAGGTAGTATGAATGGAGTTGCCTATGGCTGTGAGTTTGACATCTAAGAATTCGATGCTGTGAAGTTGTAAAATGCCTGTAAATTTCAAATTAAAATTAATATTGTTGAAGTATGAAAGCCAGGTTTCTAAATCAGCATCTGCATCTGATGTGATGAACAGGAGGTCATCAATAAAACGGCAGTAAAAAACTGTATCTAGTCTGCGGGGGCTATCATGTCCAAAGATGCGAGACCTCTCCCACCAACCCATAAAGATGTTGGCGAGAGAGGGCGAAAATTTAGTGCCCATAGAGGCCCCGCACCTTTGGAGGTAACAGCCCCATCAAACATGAAGAAATTATGTGTGAGTAGATAATCCAAAGCCTGTAAAATAAAATCTTGTAAAATGAGTGAAAATCTGCCTGATTTCCTGAGAGCCCAAGCAACTGCCTGAATACCTAAATTATGCGGGATGCTAGAATAAAGACTGGTGACATCGCTACTGATCCACCTGAAATTATTCTCCCATCGTAAATGTTGTAATTTGTTTAGCAGCTGCTTGGTGTCTCTCAAGTAGCCAGGCAGGCTGGTTGCCAAGGGCTGTAGCTGAGAGTCCACCCATTCACCTAAGCGTTCGTTTAGTGAACCAATTCCTGCTACAATAGGTCGGCCTGTTAGAGGATGAAGTCCTTTATGGACCTTAGGCAAATGGTGGAATATGGGCATGACAGGGTGTTCAGGGATAAGTTTCTCTTTATCTGTATGTGAAAAAATGCCTGCTGATACCGCTCTGTCTAAAAGGGCAGAAAGTTTATGTTTGAAGGGGAGTGTAGGATTAGATGAAAGTGACTGATAAGGCTGTGTGTCAGATAACTGGCGTAAAGCTTCCTGTGTGTACGTTTCAGTGTCTAAAAAAACTACTACTCCCCCTTATCTGCATTCCTGATAACAATGCTGGTGTCTGCTGTTAAAGTTTTCAGAGCTAATCTCTCATTTTGTGTCAAATTATCTTTGATGGATTTTCTGTGGCAGCTGTGAGCCAAGAGAGTTAGTTCCCCCTCCACCAACCTCTGGAATAAATCAAGATCCTTGCCCCTGGATGCCACTGGGTAAAAGTCAGATTTCGATCTGATTGTTAATTTATTCTGTAAATCGGTGGGATCAACAGGGGGTGGATCTGATTCATCTGCCAATGCTATTAAATCATGCAGTGCACAAACTTCATTAAAAGAAATGGGTGAAGGGGGAGACTCACCTGTGTCACCAGAGCTCCCAGAAATTTCTTATTCCCTGGAAAAACCAAAGTGCTTTTTAAGTGTTAAAGAACGGGAAAACCTGTTAAGGTCCAGAATTGTGTGAAATAGATCAAAATGTCTATTTGAACTAAAGTTTAAGCCTTTTGATAGGAGATTGATCTCCTCTTCTTTTAAGGGTCTCTTTGAGATGTTGAGTACGGTGGAACTCACTTCTTCATTTTGCCTCTTAGGCTGTAATGTGAGTTGTTTGGAGTTCTTGTGAGAGGTAGTCTGGGAGAAAAGTGGCGCTGCCCTATTATACAATAAAATATTTAATGGTGAATAAATTGCAACCTATGTTCATTAACGTAAGTGCCTGTAGGGGCTATCCCCTTGATGTGCCTAAATATGGTCAATTCTCGACCAATGCTCGTGTATGTGAAAAACCAAAGAGCAAGTGCAAACTGAGGGTTAAACTCCTATCACCCCAGTATCAGAAAGTGCTTCTTATATTCAAATTGACATAAATAATATGAGAATGACAAGTGTTATTATTAAATTAATTAAACTAAGAATTACCCCAGAGTTCAAAAATATTGTGACACTGAGGCATCCTATAAAGTGCAGTGTAAGAAAGTGTTTCATATATTCAAATTGACATAAATGATGTGGGAGTGACAAGTGTTTCCTTAAAAATTAAATAATTTAAGAATTAACTCCAAAGTTCAAAAATATTGTGACACTATAACATCCTATAAAGTGCAAGAATCTTCCTTTTAAGTGAAGAAATGTGTGTAATAAATATAATTAATATAAAGTGTCAGTGCCAGAGGTTGCATATATACTAAAAATAAATTAATTTGGTACTTTGTATGATTATTAAATGAAAATCACCCCAACATTCAAAACTATTGTGACAATATGGCGCCCTCTCAGGGGCAAACTCCCCTTTACAGTGAAAAAAAATTGTGTCTAATAAATATAAATATAAAGTGTCAGTGCCAAATTCTGTTTGTTATAGTTCCCAGGGGAATTATTAATATACCCACAGATTGAAATTACATTGAGATAACCCACATGGCAAGTCACATGAGAATCATGAAAACCCTTATATTATAAAATGTCAGCAGATGCAATAAGCTTCACAAAATATGTTGTCCATATGAAACCAGAAGGTGGCTTTGGCCGGATAGTGTAGTTAGCAAAGTTCAATAAAATGTGCAGTTGATCATCTTCAGGGACATAAAGCAGTGACTTCTGTGTGTAATTCAAACGGTGACTTGAAGTGCTCACCCCCCGTGCTCCCCCACTCACCAGAAAGAAACACCCCTGCAGGGGTACCGAGCGATAGAGTGGGTGCCTTTAGGGATGGGTATTGGTCACTCCGATCCTGCTGCTGTTCCTCTGATCTGTATGGTCCCTCCACTGGTTATAGATTAGGCTGTGCGTTCCAAAAAAAAACCAGGTTCCTCCACCGCTTGCCAGCTAATAACTGTTAAACTCTCCAGTCCACCCAGAGAAAGAAAAAACAGGGGCTTCCTTCGTGAAGTATGTCCTAGTTTATTGGTGCATATAACAATAGCAGAGTCCATACACATAAAAAAGACGTAATTGTATTGTCAAAACAGCGCTGTATGCAAGGATGGGACCAGGAACAAGAAGCGTGCATGCGTCCCACCTTGCGTTCCAGCGTACCACTTCCGGGTATGACGTGTGAGCGTGACTCCGCCTTACGCGTTTCGTCATAAGACGTTTTCAAAGACGGTGTCAACGCCTACGCTTCACACATTGATATAGTCATACGGCTCCCACATCTCCTCCCCTAATTATGGTAATATCGCTCGGGGGTGGAGATATGATAGAGTCGCTGAGCCTTCCTTTTACAAAGCAATATTACATACAGAGCCTTCACAGTACTAAACGATATCCAACCTATTGCAATCCTACAACTACCAGTTATCTCTCTTAGTGTTTACAGTTAGTACAGCCAATTAATTGAGGACTGCTTATATTGGACAATAATGTCCAAACTTTTAATTATGTGATAAGATTGTAGATATCCTGGATATAATACTAGTAGATTCAGTAGGTTAGATACAAAACATTAAAAATTAAAAATCAAAAATCAAAAATTAATTATAATTGATCATTGATTGTAAATACCATAGGTAAAACATAAAAATAAAAATAAAAATAAATAAAAATTGAAAATGAAATTACAAAAAATAAAAAAAATTTTTAAAAATACAATTTATTAAAACCCTGCGTACCCAAAAAAGTTTTTTAAAATGTATGGGAGGGCATTTACTGTAATAAAAGTAAAAATCTAAAATTATATGAAATGTTTAAAATGTTTAAAATAAGGAGGTAATCATGAGTTTAAGCTGTAACTAATTGCCATTTACCCATAGCAGTCTAGAGGGGGAGATATATTCAAAAATAGTGAGGAATACTGTTTCTGCTACCAGGTGCAGGAATAACTATATATCAGTAGGAACAAGATAATCTAGATGGGGGGAGCATTACAGGTTGGAACCAGTAATATTAATAGTAATGCAATAAAAATAAAAATAAAAATAAATAAAAACATAAAAATAATAGAAAGTGATAAAAAATGAAAAAGCACCCAATGTATTAAAGGGAACCATATCCTGAAAAATTTTTTTTGAATCAATTATTCATATGGGCCTATATATGGGAAAATGGGAATTTTCTCATTATGAACCCAAAGGGAAGGAAAGAACACTAGGCTTATATGCTAGCATCCAGTTATCAGTGTGTATATCCCTTAGAAGAAATCCTACCTTATGTATTTATGACTATTTTAGGGGTTGGCTATATAACAATTTAGGTCTATATCCAAGTTAAGTCCTTTCGGAGCAAGAGAACCTAGCCGGTAAATCCAGCTGGTTTCATTCCTGGAAATTAAAGTTTCTCTGTTTCCCCCACGCCAGTGTTCCTGTACTGAATCAATCCCATAGAAAGTAAGTACACTGGGATCCCTGTGGTGTACCTCGTCGAAATGTCTAGATAGACTATGATTGGGGAACCCCTTTCTAATATTCTTAATATGTTCCCTAATACGAACAAATAGGGGATGCGTGGTTCTACCCACATATTGGAAGTGGCAGGGACATTCCACAATGTACGTAACGTGTACTTCGGCAGGTAATTAGTTGATTAATCTGGTACTCTTTATGGTCATTACATGATTTGAATGTGGTCTTCTTTCTTGGTTGTCTTTTGGCCACTTTACATGGTAGACATCTCTGACACCTAAAAAATCCTTTAAGTTCTGGACAGATTTTGATGGATTTCGGGGGATCTATAACATTTTTCACTAGATGATTTCTTAGGTTCGGTGCCTTTCTATATATAAATTTTGGTTTGCCAGGTAGGAGTTTTGATAAGGTAAGGTCTTCTTTGAGTATTGGCCAGTACTTTTTTATTATTTTCTCAAAATCTCTGAACTGACTGTTGAACCCTGTAATAAATGCTATGTCAGATTCTTTCTTAGCGTTTTTATTCTTGTTAAGAAGTAGGGAGGTTCTATCTAACTTCATGATGTCACCTTTTAATTTTAAAAGTCATTCCATATGGAATTTTTTGATTAAGATGTCGGCCTGTTTGCTAAAATCTTCATCTATATCACAGTTACGTCGTATACGTAGTAGCTGTCCTTTTGGGACATTAGACTTCCACCGCGGGTGATGACAGCTGGATGTAGGGATATACCCATTCCGGTCTGTCGGTTTAAAAAATGTGCGGGTTGATAGCTTATCCCCTGTTTTAAAAATTTCTAAGTCTAAATAGTCAATTGTCTCATTACTCCATTTTCCAGTAAACGTGATACTGTATTTATTGTTGTTCAGGTTCTCAAGAAATTTTGTAAGACTATCCGGTGTTCCGTCCCATAAAATAATCAGGTCATCTATATACCTTTTATACATCTTAATTTGGGGTATGTTTTTGCTGTAAATATATTTTTCTTCCCATAGATCCATGAATAAATTAGCTACGCTGGGGGCATAGCGTGCCCCCATTGCGACACCCTTCGTCTGTACATATATTGTCCAATATAAGCAGTCCTCAAATAATTGGCTGTACTAACTGTAAACACTAAGAGAGATAACTGGTAGTTGTAGGATTGCAATAGGTTGGATATCGTTTAGTACTGTGAAGGCTCTGTATGTAATATTGCTTTGTAAAAGGAAGGCTCAGCGACTCTATCATATCTCCACCCCCCGAGTGATATTACCATAATTAGGGGAGGAGATGTGGGAGCCGTATGACTATATCAATGTGTGAAGTGTAGGTGTTGACACCATCTTTGAAAACGTCCTATGACGAAACACGTAAGGCGGAGTCACGCTCACACGTCATACCCGGAAGTGGTACGCTGGAACGCAAGGTGGGACGCATGCGCGCTTCTTGTTCCTGGTCCCATCCTTGCATACAGCGCTGTTTTGACAATACAATTACGTCTTTTTTATGTGTATGGACACTGCTATTGTTATATGCACCAATAAACTAGGACATACTTCACAAAGGAAGCCCCTGTTTTTTCTTTCTCTGGGTGGACTGGAGAGTTTAACAGTTATTAGCTGGCAAGCGGTGGAGGAACCTGTTTTTTTTTGGAACGCACAGCCTAATCTATAACCAGTGGAGGGACCATACAGATCAGAGGAACAGCAGCAGGATCGGAGTGACCAATACCCATCCCTAAAGGCACCCACTCTATCGCTCGGTACCCCTGCAGGGGTGTTTCTTTCTGGTGAGTGGGGGAGCACGGGGGGTGAGCACTTCAAGTCACCGTTTGAATTACACACAGAAGTCACTGCTTGAAGTTGATCAACTACATATTTTATTGAACTTTGCTAACTACACTATCCGGCCAAAGCCACCTTCTGGTTTCAAATGGACAACATATTTTGTGAAGCTTATTGCATCTGCTGACATTTTATAATATAAGGGTTTTCATGATTCTCATGTGACTTGCCATGTGGGTTATCTCAATGTAATTTCAATCTGTGGGTATATTAATAATTCCCCTGGGAACTATAACAAACAGAATTTGGCACTGACACTTTATATTTATATTTATTAGACACAATTTTTTTTCACTGTTAAGGGGAGTTTGTCCCTGAGAGGGCGCCATATTGTCACAATAGTTTTGAATGTTGGGGTGATTTTCATTTAATAATCATACAAAGTACCGAATTAATTTATTTTTAGTATATATGCAACCTCTGGCACTGACACTTTATATTAATTATATTTATTACACACATTTCTTCACTTAAAAGGAAGATTCTTGCACTTTATAGGATGTTATAGTGTCACAATATTTTTGAACTTTGGGGTTAATTCTTAAATTATTTAATTTTTAAGGAAACACTTGTCACTCCCACATCATTTATGTCAATTTGAATATATGAAACACTTTCTTACACTGCACTTTATAGGATGCCTCAGTGTCACAATATTTTTGAACTCTGGGGTAATTCTTAGTTTAATTAATTTAATAATAACACTTGTCATTCTCATATTATTTATGTCAATTTGAATATAAGAAGCACTTTCTGATACTGGGGTGATAGGAGTTTAACCCTCAGTTTGCACTTGCTCTTTGGTTTTTCACATACACGAGCATTGGTCGAGAATTGACCATATTTAGGCACATCAAGGGGATAGCCCCTACAGGCACTTACGTTAATGAACATAGGTTGCAATTTATTCACCATTAAATATTTTATTGTATAATAGGGCAGCGCCACTTTTCTCCCAGACTACGTCTCATATTTATTCAATTAGACCCCTTTGGGGAACTAATTAGGGAGAGGCTGCAGCTCGTATATTGTCCGAAGCGCGGATTTATCTATTTATTTACATCTTTGGAGTTCTTGTGTCTCCTGCCGCCCCTTCTTGTTTTCTTATAGACGATTTCTTCCTCTTTGTGTGACCTGACCTGCAAGGGTTTCCAGTGTTAGAATGGCTATTGCTTCTATTTGTTTCCACGGAGCCTGTAGATCTGTCAGGAGAGGAATCTGACATAGTACGTGCCAAAGTGTTGTCAGCTGGATCACTTTCTTGGTCTGAGAAACTGACCTGTTTGCCACGGTTTCTCCGTGATCGATTATGGGCAAACAATGTTTTTTTCCAAGTATAGACTCTATTGCTCTCATAATCATTCTTATCCCGGGCCATCTTACCTCTCTTGCTGGCGATGACCGATTTTTCCATTTTGTCTAACTTATTGCTCAAACGGCTATCAAGATCTACAAAGGCTGTCAGGTTTTGTGAGGAGGCAAGTTCAGTCTGAATCGAGGACATGTCAGACTATAATACCTCCACTTCTTTGGTTTTTGAAGCAATAAGAATGTTCATTAATTTAAATGAACATGTATCCAAGGTGTCAGTCCATTCTTTTTTGAGGTCATCGTTAAACAGCTCTGAAGTAGGAAATTTTTTGATCCGTAGACCTCGTGGTATATGAGCCATTGACAGATAGTCCTTTAGAAAATTGATGTCCCAAAAGGCTCTAATTTCTCTTGCCACGATGTGTTCCAGTTTCCTGAAATGTCGTATTAGCAGTACTCCATCATCGTCCGACACTCCTGGTGTGTGTGTCTGGGACGATTGTCTTAATGGATTATCAGAGGGTGCCTTTAGAGTTCTGCTGTACATAGTTTCTGCCATGGGTGTCGAAGTAATAGTGTGATCCATAGAGTAAATATGAAAGACTCTTCTCCCGTAAATACGGGTTAAATGAACTCTTGAAAGAATAACAAAGATGATTTGTAAAATATCTGGAGAGCCTCCGGGCAGGTGAAAAGATAAGCATATATCCTTAGATGCAGGCAAGGCAAAGAGGGTGTTTCACCGCTCAGGTGGACACAGACCCAGGTGTGAGATTGATGTAAGATTTCCAGAGTTGAAGAGTCCCAGGTGCTGGCTGAATGCTAAGTGGAACAAGGCTTGGAATAAGAAGATCTGGTTGCCGCACACCGGATGAAGTAGAAAACTTGTCTTTATTATAAAGATGGGATCATCAAAAATACAAGACCATCATGCAGAAAGTACAGGATTATCTGACACGTTTCACACTCGGAGCTGAGTGCTTACTCATAGCTAGCAAATATTTTAGATTTGCAGATTTTCACTCATTTTACAAGATTTTATTTTACAGGCGTTGGATTATCTACTCACACATAATTTCTTCATGTTTGACGGGGGCTGTTACCTCCAAAGGTGCGGGGCCTCTATGGGCGCTAAATTTTCGCCCTCTCTCGCCAACATCTTTATGGGTTGGTGGGAGAGGTCTCGCATCTTTGGACATGATAGCCCCCGCAGACTAGATACAGTTTTTTACTGCCGTTTTATTGATGACCTCCTGTTCATCACATCAGATGCAGATGCTGATTTAGAAATTTACAGGCATTTTACAACCTCACAGCATCGAATTCTTAGATGTCAAACTCACAGCCATAGGCAACTCCATTCATACTACCTTATATAGGAAACCTACTGCGGGGAATGCCCTCCTTAGAGCAGACTCAGCACATCCCAAACATACCATACGAGGTGTACCGTATGGACAATTTTTGAGGCTCAAACGCTTATGTAGTACCCCTGAAAACTTCCACAGAGAAGCACACCACATGGCCCAGCGGTTTAAAGATCGGGGATATGGTACAGCCTTAGTTAACAGAGCACTCAATAGAGCGAGCACTATTCCTAGACAGACACTACTACAAGATAAACCTCATACCAGTTTCCCCTCTATTACTACCCCAGTATTTTCTACACCATACAGTGCAGAATTTAACCAAATAAGGAAAATAGTCACTATATATCTTCCAATCTTGTATAATGACGCTGCATATAAGAACATACTTTCCAAGGGCATTAAAGTGGTCTCCCGCAGGGCACCTACCCTGGGGAGTTCCCTTTCACCCAGTTTAGTGGCATCTGAACAAACGAAAGCTAACTGGTTACATTTTAAGGGTAACTACAAATGTGGTAAAAAGGGATGTAACTACTGTAGTCACATAAAGAAGGGCAAGCAAGTTCAGTCTTGCACAAATGGCAAAGTTTTCAACATTACTTCATTTATAAACTGCAACACCCAGTTTATAATATATGTGATCACTTGCGACATTTGCCAGATCCAGTATGTCGGGCGGACAACACGCCGCCTTAGAGACCGTCTATATGACCACCTATATGACATTGAAAAGGATAGATTAACTAACGTGGCAAAACACTGGATCTTTGTACACCAGAAAGACGTATCAAGCCTCTATATGCAGGGTATAGAAAAGGTAGTAACCCCTACCAGAGGAGGAGACAGGTTCCAATTACTTTGCAAACGTGAAGTATATTGGATATTCTCTTCAAACACGAGAATCCCCCTTGGCCTCAATTTCGAATGGGATGTTTCTTATTTTTATGAGTAATTGTCTAAATACACTGCTTGGATATATTCATAACACAAGCATTACCACAATTGTTTATAATTTCTCATTTTTTACATCCTCTCAGTCATTCTCCACTTCTCCTGTCCCATACTCCAGTCAGACGGTGCCATGATATGGGTTTTTCCATCTACCGACCATTGTGGTCCATACACAGACATACCTAATCTCACATACAAGTAGAAAATAATCCACTACCTTGATTAGTTTATATGCTTGATATGGACCCCTGCTTAACACACTTGTTACATAAATCATGGTAGAGCAGGAATTTTCAATAAACCATGGTCAGTAGTAGATGTATGTAATAATATTTTTAATATTGCCTTGTGACATCCATTTCGTTTAAATATGATATACGCTTGATTAAGAAGTATGTTTGCTTTATTCTTGGATGTATGCTACGACAATATTAAGATTAAGAATTTTACTTTTCCACACATTTTTGTGTCATTATTTTTACTTTTATTTTTATTATTTTTTGATAATTATCTTTATGATTGCCTTATTAGCATTTACAATTTTACTTTCATTTTTGTTTTCATTTATCTTTTATTCACTCTTATTTTTATCATTATATATTTTTTCAGCAGTGTAGGAATAATCCAATATATATATAAAGTTTTTATGTAAATGTATACACTTTTTTTACATTTTTGTACACATTGATGTTTATACTTATATAGATATTTTGGGATTATTATTTAGACATACGAAGCATATATCCATGCATACAAGCTTGCATATATTATATTGTTAGTGTTTAGTATTCGTTTTGCTAGTCCAATGTCATAATATGAACATGTAATTTGTTTCATTATAGCGCTCAGCATAATAATTTTTTATCATCTTTATAGATTGGATCCACTTCGACCCATTATGTGCTTGTTTTTAATTGTTTTATTTGCCGGTATCAACATATGAACATTGTATCAGTAGGTTTATAATATGTATTATTTAACATGGATAACAACATGGCTAGTTGTTTGGTGGTCTCGGCATTTGCTGACATTCACACATAAAGACATATCTCCACATGAGGCACTCTGGACCGGCTAATCATTATTATATTTAAAGTTCATCTTTATATTAGATGGAGTCTATCATCCCAGTCCAGCATTATTCCTTTCTGGTCTGCGGGGTTCCACTTGTTTCTTGTGATGTTCCATCTTCGGGTAACGGGTTGGGACCCCGCACATACCATCATTATTTTTATAACAACATTTGACTATCTTGTGTGACTCTGATCGGCGGGATTCCATTGTTTTGAATCCCGCCGTTCATTTTCAATACTATAAACTCCCATACACACCCCGCTCGTAGCCGGGTTCATTATCTAAGATTTTATACCATATTGTTGTCCGCTGGGACCCCGCACATATTATCACTATTTTTATAACAACATTTGACCAGATCTTGGTAACTTTGATCAGCGGGATCCCATTGCTTTGAATCCCGCCATTCATTCTCAATACTACAAAGTCCTATACACACCCCGCTTGCAGCTGGGTTTATTACCTAAGACTCCATGTTATATTGTTGAGAACTTCACCTTAATTAGTCCGGCACATTGTAGAGTTTTTTTACTTCAACTCTTCTGACATTCCCATACATAGACCGACCTCGCCTTATCACCAATTACCGCGGTCGGCAGACACAAGCACCAGGACATCACTTTAGCTGAGTCAAATCTCATTCATTTATTTTTTACATATTTCTTGGACAAATCTTTTTACAAAACACACTAAGCATATATACATATGTTATTTTATTTGTTTGGCGGTTTATCATATTTCAGTTTATTTATATTTTTTAATACCAATGGCATTCACATCTTCGTTATTGATCACACGGTTCTTGTTTCTTGTCACAATTATTGTTATATGTGATTACCCATTGGAATATTCACTTTTCTAATGCAATATACACATATTATCATGATTATGCACTTTTTACATACACTTACCGCACACATCACTTGTTCATATATACTTTTTCTTTTTTCACTTTATATATATATATATATATATATATATATATATATATATATATATATATACATCTTTTTATCTTTTCACATCCCTTGCACTTTGTTCAGGAAGGATACACATCATCTTTCGTTAATATACACATGAACACACATTCATGTTCACTTTTTTTTCTCATTGATTCAAATGTCATTGTTTTGAAGGATTTTTTCTATTGGATAGTATACTGATTGGTCAGCAGATGCCGAGATCTCATTAAATCGGCTTTCAGCTGAGACCTATTTTTTGTTTAATTAGGTGGTCATGTGGTATCCTCTTGAGTTATATAAGAGTCAGTCTTTTTAATATTTGCTAGCTATGAGTAAGCACTCAGCTCTGAGTGCAAAACGCATCAGCTAATCCTGTACTTTCTGCATGATGGTCTTGTATTTTTGATGATCCCATCTTTATAATAAAGACAAGTTTTCTACTTCATCCAGTGTGCGGCATCCAGATCTTCTTATTCCAAGCCTTGTTCCACTTAGCATTCAGCCAGCACCTGGGACTATTCAACTCTGGAAATCTTACATCAATCTCACACCTGGGTCTGTGTCCACCTGAGCGGTGAAACACCCTCTTTGCCTTGCCTGCATCTGGGGTGTAAGGAAGCGTGGAAGGAAGGGTTGAGAGGGATTCCCTGACTTCAGTCTGGTCTGTCAGAAAATGAGGTCTGTCATAGTACCACAGCCTGGGGACATAAATGTCATCTGCTGCTGCTCCTGATCTCATGGATTTCTGGACCTTAGTACGCTCACGATTATATGTGCTCCTCAGGCCACCAATTTTTTTTTTTTAAATAGTTGATGTCTGCCATGGGGATCTGCGGCTTCACCAACTCCAGCAGTTTCTCCAGCAGTTTCTCTGCCTGCCTCTTTATTTTGTTATTATAATGTGGATGTTTGACCTGCCACAGACAGGGCAGCTCCCTGTATTTATCTATGAATATTGGGAGGAAGTTGTGGTCTTTGAACCCATCCATTTTTTTTGCAAGACACAACACAAGACAAACCCTAATGTCAGTCGAAACTCTCCTAATCTTGACCAAATATAGGCCTCAATCTATAAGCAGTATATACCACTGATGCACCAAGTTAAAATTATATCTTTGTTATAATGATCGTCGCTTCCGATACTCCGTCCTCCGCTCACAGATCGTACGTACGACGAACGCATGTTATGCTTTATATACACTGCGCATGCGTGAAACTCTGCCCGTCCCTGACGTTCATTCTAGTGTATTCCCCGCCCCTTCTCTTTCGGCGCAGTGGGTAGAGAACATGGCGGAGACAAAGCAGGTGCATGCAGAGGAGAGCAGCAATGAGAAAAGCCCGGAGCCACGAACGTCCCGATCCCAGAGGAGATTGCAGGCCTCAAATATGTCCTTTGTAGAGATGGTGGACATCTTGAAGAAGGCCGACTATGACGGGAAGCATGGACCTTACCCCAACCCAAATGTAAGAAAGGCCAAGATCATGACTAAAGATGTGAAAAGTCTGCAGAAGAATTTTGCGGTACGGCGATCCAAGGATCAACTAAGGAAACAATGGTCAGACTTCAAATTGAGGGAGCACAATCAGTACAGAAAGATCCGGAAACTGCTTCTAAAAACTAAGTATTTGTCGTGTGTTTCTATTTTAGTATTACTTGCATGCAGCTCCATGTGCTTTTCTTTACAGTTTAAAATGGCAACTTTCATGTTCGTGGGCACAGTAATCATTCGTAGGAAACATCATTCGTTCGCCCACTAATACGATGTTTTTGGCAGATGCAGGTTAACTACATTTGGTCATGCCTATTTCTATTAAAAGAAGTTGATGACATTGTTGTCTAGATGGGTTTGTAAATAGAATGAAATGAAAACTTGATTCAGTGTAAGGAGAGGACACTCAGCAGCTGTTTACACATCTGGATGCAGGAGCACTAGTGTGGGACACCAGAACAAACTTTTTAGGGTGTCCCACACAGGTGCTCCAGTGGATACTAGGGGTGTCTCCATGTGTGAACTTGTACAAAAAAGGTAAGTATTCCAGTTTTAGAAAGGAACTAAAAATATCTTCAGCTTGGAACTCTGCCAAAACAGACAATTGTACGACACTTACAAGCAACGTTTCATATTCCTATTTCTGCCCTCAAATATCTGTGTGCTAAGTATACCTTTTTTTTATTCACACAGGGGAGAAAAGACTCGGGACATCTGAGGACACCAGGGACCCCCCACCTCCTAAAGAAGGGGAAGTCACCAAAACATAAGCAGAGGATGTGGAGGAAGGAGAGGTTTATGAAGTGGGCGAAATTGTCACCAAAACAGGTGAGTGTCTGAGTCCACAGCTTCAGGTAATAGATGGATGCCTGCATATTTATAATACATGGTGTGTTTTTTTCTTTTAGGTGATGTGGATGTTGTGGAAGAAGAATCATTTCACAAGTGAAAGTGCCCAGATTCTCATCGGGGAGATAATGGGGTGCAATCATGATTTAGAAAATATAAAGGAAAACATCAATGATGTTCAAAAAAAAAAAGAAGAACCTCATTGATGTTTTAGGCAGAATATAAAAAACAACAAAATTGTACCGTTTTATTGTGTATTTTTGAATTTTAAAAAAGTTTTAAAGTATTTTAAAAGCCAAATTTTGAAGATGCACACAGTGTGTCAACATGGGCTATCTGCCATCACGGGATATCAATGTACGCGTTTTGTGGGTGCAACCCCTTCCTCCCAACTCAGTTAGGTGAGAGGAAGGCGTTGCACCCCCAAAACACTTCCATTGATCCCCCATGATGGGAGCTAGAACATGTTGACATTGGGCATATGATTAGGAGGGAAATCCCCCGTTTGAATCCCAATTTGTGTGCATCTTCAAAATTTGGCTTTTACAGGGATGACATCACCTCATCTGATGAAGGCAACATCAACACAGTTTGGACATAATAATGTCTCATATTGCCTTCAATTTATCAAAGTTGAACTTTGTAAGTTCCTGAGTTGTGTATGTTATGTTTTGAAACATGCCTGTTTAACTAAAAAAAATGCTATTTCTAATGTGACAAAAAAAATGTTAAACACCAAAGATATTGGTTTGTTCAAAAACCCTTTTCTAAACGCACATGTGAATGTGCTTTGAGTAAAATGTTTTCTACTCAACAATGTGTGGCTTCATTCAATGCTCAATAGCAATTTTTGGAGTAAGTTGGTGTTTACAGTGGCAATGGGGGTTATTTACTAAAGGCAAATCCACTTTGCACTTTCAGTGCAGTTTCAAGTGCACTTTTGCAGTGCACTTGTATTGCAAAGTGGATTTGCCTTTAGTAAATAACACCCACAGTGGTTTATAAATTGCCACACTCAACCCATTTTCATGAATCCACAAATCTCATTCATGGTGCTGAAAATTATGAATATTTTTATTATTAATGCATTACAGACATTAACAACAAAAGCAAGGTGTGTCTGTAGCAGACTCACAATATAATATTTCGCTGAAGAAGAGATTGTCACCTCATGTATCAACTAAATTATGTTTGCACTATTGAAGAAAAAGGCCAAAAAAAAGCCCATTGGAGAACCTAGGAGACAGCTAAAAGAAACCCAAGCAGTAAATCAAATCATATATTAATTCTGTTTCAAAAAGATATTTATTTAAAAAATGTCTCAGACATTTGGTGGCATATCAATGGCCTCCCTACCCGCAAAGTACTCTAGATACTTTTGGAGAACTTCACGGGCGCTTTGGGGGGGGCAAGCCAGGACGGCCAGCTTCAAGAGCCGTCAGTGTTGGATCCGGTAAGAATCTAGCCTCAGGCCCAACTGGGGACACAAAGTTTGCTGCATTTTTGTGCAAAAAGTTATGTAAAATGCAGCAGGCAAGAATTCTATGATTAGATTTATATTCCGCCATGTTAATTGCAGTGAGGAATAGGCGGAACCGGCTGGCCATTATCCCAAAAGCGTTCTCCACCACTCTTCTGGCTCTGGCCAGCTGGTAATTAAAAACCCTCTGCTCCGGGGTGAGGGTCCTCATCGGGAACGGCCGCATCAGGTGTTCACCCAGACCAAATGCTTCATCAGCAACAAACACAAATGGGAGTCCTTCCACGTTCTCTTCCGGAGGTGGCAATCCCAAGCCACCACTCTGGAGATACCTGTAGAACTCGGTCTGGGCAATGACTCCACCATCCGACATCTGGCTATTCTTCCCCACATCCACATAGAGGAACTCATATGTCGCTGACACCACCGCCAACATCACAATACTATTAAACCCCTTATAATTATAATAGTATGACCCAGAGCTGGGGGATGGGACTATGTGGACATGTTTCCCATCAATTGCCCCTCCACAGTTGGGAAAGTCCCAACGATCAGCAAAGTGGGATGCCACAGTCTGCCATTCCTGTGGCGTTAATGGAAACTGTGGAGTCAAACAAAAAAATAAAAAGTCATTTTGCACATAAACATTGCAAGCAGATTAGACACAAACATTCTTGGCCAACATCAGTATAACATTTATATGAAGGAGTATTTAAAGACAAAAGTATAAGGTCCACTTATCAGATTCCTCCCCCCCTCTGATGGGCCATTGTAAATATTTTAGGGGGGGGGTGTTTTGGACAGGTAACCCTCTCCACTTCATTGAGAGCTGAAGGCATAAATAATGTGTTTTACTTTGGCCAGCCCCTCCTTACTTACATTATTGGCAGCCCACTGGACAGGTAAGAAGTGTCATAATACAAAAATAGAAATACACACTGTCCTAATTGAAGCACATTTTTACATTCTGCAATTGCCTAGTATCAAGATAATAGAAGAAAAAAAACTTTAAACAGTACCATTTGAAAGTATTCAGGCAGGCCCCTTCACTACATGCTTTGGGGAATTCATCCATAAATATGACCACAAAAGAGGTAGGTATAGTGTGTATGGGTTGGGCAAAGTCATCAGATAGAGGATTGGTATCGGTTGACTTAGTGGTTGGGGGATTGAGGGTTCCAAATGATTTTGGGACCCAAAAAAAAGCCTCTGGTATTCTGCATGAATTTAAGCACACAAATAACATGTTTACACATTTTAGGGGGTGTTTAAGGTAAAGCACTACTATGGAGCTGACAAAATACATTGTTAAGTGACTAGGCTACGTGTGTATGGGCCCAGCATAGCATGCTGGGGAGGTTTGTGAAGGCAAATATGCATGAAGGACAAAAAAGGAGCATTAAAAACTTCCAGCATGCATGAGGGCAAAGAGGACATTCACAGCATATTACAATCATGGTAATTATGGAATGATGAAAGAAATACAATACATTAGCAAACATTAAATATATGTAGAATGTGATGTTAAAGGAGAAAATATAGTCCTTCTGCAGGACCTGAATGATGGCAGAACAGGTCTCTGGAATAATGATCCCCAGAGCCTGGGGGAGATGCCTGTCGAGAACTTGTCCTGCAGACTTCTCCCCATCGCCAAGTACCGTAATGTGGTGATTAGCCTCTGCTCGAGAGTGATGGAGTGCCGCATGCAGGTGTCCTGCTTCGTAAGAGGGGACAACAAAGCCAACAAACGGTGAAAAACGGGGTCCTTCATCTGGAGACAATTCCTGAAATTATCAGGATTATTCTCCTGGATCTCCCGCAACAAAAGCATATGAGAATATTGGTCACGCTGGAGCAACCAATTCTTCGTTCATTAACTCCTCCTCTCCCTGTTCATGGACTGGACTTGGGTCAAAGTGAGAACCCCAACACCAAGCCCCTGCACAGCACAAACTCTACGACGAGTACGTAGCCGCACCATGGCTTCCATACGGTCGGCTGGTCAGAACGAACTAACAGAAAGCACTGAAAAACAGCAAGGCCTGAGAAGAGCGAGCTGAAAATCAGAAACGAGTGGACAAGAACGCACTGTAGATCAAATACGTACTATAATAATATGAACTGACAAACAAATGCAAACTGACTACACGCACTGAAGAAAAGATATGAACCCACAAGCACAAACTGAAGAGCAGTAACGATCGGAAAAGCATGAGTCTGAAAAGCGCGAATCGTCTCTCAAACTTCTACTAACACGAGATAAACACGAGATTAGCAGAAGGAGCCCAAAGGGTGGCGCACTGGCTATTGAACTTCCCGTTTCTAGTCCCTTCCTATGTGTTGTACGTCACCTCGTTCTTGACGTTCGGAATTTATGGCCAACTTTGTGTGACCGTGTGTATGCAAGACAAGTTTGAGCCAACATCAGCCAAGAAAAAAAACATGGATTTTGTTGTTGGAATGTGTGATCATGTGTACGATGCATGAGTCTCTTAGAATCAGTGAATAATACCCGCTGAACCCTGTGAGGTGATGTGCTCAACAACAACACACTGGTCTCCACTGCACATATGTCCCACTGGTGAAAAAACCTCCTTACTGGATAAAAGGTGTAGTGATCTTGTATATTAATATTATATTGGGTTATTAGATAATTAATAAGTACTCTTCCGCAGCAACCCAATTCTTCCAGAGAGATGCACTTTATTGACTTCCAACACAGAACAAAGTCCAAAGTCCACAGATGACAAAGAAATCCGACAGAGGAGATATAATTCAGAACCCCATGTCTTAGGTCCGAGTGTGCATACACAGATAAGCCTCACTTCCCCCATACAGACAAGCCTAACTTACACACACAAGCCTCACTTACTAAACCTATAGACTGAATGCCGTGTTATATTCACTAAATATTGAATGGCTGAGCAATTTGATTGGCCGTTCCAATTTAGGACTTGAACAGCCGTGAACCACCCCAATTTGCACTCCCGCATATCAACATCAACAAGTCCCCTTTAGATATATTAATTAGATAAACAGAACACCCTTTTGAGCCCTTGGAATACCTACATTCCTGCATATCAACAAGCCCCCCTGATATATTAGCCCCACAGGAGGGAGCCTCCGCTAGGCCAACCCAAAACACTCCCTGATCCCATTGTTACCCCCTCAGGTCTAATTACCATCAATAAATATTTCTTCTATGGTCCTTTAAACAATGTACCCTTTGAAATGTTCAATTAGGTTAACAGCCCATACCTCACACCCCTGGGTAGACTTGCATGAGACTTGCACATCAAAGGATCTTCAACTGTTATCTTAAAATTGAGTTGGCTTGGGCAATTTCTGCTCAACCCATACTCCAATACAATATTATACATTATAAATTGGCCAACATATTACAACATATACCCCCACTTGGGTTGGTTCTAACTACTAGAACTGACCCATAAATCAAACAACAAAAAATATCATTATGATTTAAGGTACTGGATGCTTTACAATGGCTCATATAAAATATGAAGTTGAAACTGGTTACATCTCTCTTCGCCAGCCTCTAAAATATCCCCATGAAACAGTTATTAGATAATATAACTTTTAGACCATGACTGGAAAAGGATTTGGTAAACGTCAGTGGCCCATATAGTTGTTAGGCCTTATTATATCACATCAAGATCTTGAATATTGCGCAAAGACGAGCTGATGTCACAGTCCATTCTTCGGTCGGACTTCATCACATCTCTCACCATCTCACTGAAAGTAAACTTGGTATGCTCTGGGAACTCCAATCCACAAGTCCAGGATTCTCTCATCTCCAGGCTCAAGCTTTTTATTTTTAAAGATGCTTTTACGCAAACACTCTACTTTCATCTTTATAGTAAGAAGAACTATCAATGTACCAGCACTCACTTTCAAGGTCAAAAGGTTTGGATATGGCAGTAAAAACTGTGCTTTAAACTATTTTCTTGCACTTGACATTCATGAGTCCATCTTGCAAGCATTTTACAATTCACATCTGCTTCTTTCCATTTCCTATTTGAACAATGATGACTGGGATGTGTACCTGTCAAGTATCAGAATTTGTTGATTGCCAGCCACAATTTGCTTTTGTAATTTGCTGTAGGCCGACCCCCCATTGTCTTCAATAAAGCAGTTACTTGGATCATTCAGTCCATAATTACACTTGAATGGTATACCGACATATACATATACCCCCACACGATGGTTCAGATAGAGTCAGCTTGACATCAGTGTTTATCAGATCTTCTATCCAGACAAAGCGGCAGTGGAAATTCTTGCCAGTATCTTCACCATGAAAGGTAGAAAGGTCTTTTTCATCCATATATGTCATAGCCTTTAGCATATTATAAACAACTGAATCAACAAAGTTTCAAATCATGACTAGAGTGATGAACTTCACTCACCCCTCTTATAAATTTATGAAAACCACCCAACATACTACAATTTATGCTATGCCAAGCCATTGTGCAGCATCTCACCTTAGATGTCAAATATATTGATCAATACGCATTATGTAATATGTACAGATGTTATGAAAATTATTTTAGGTTAAAATGTCTCTCTTTGGTTTTAAGATAAAGTTCAAGAAATAAAACATAAAGAAAAAAAAAAATGAAAAGCAAAATATATCAGGAAAAGGGAGAAAAATTAAAAATTAGGGCGTTGAAGAAAAAAGAAAAAAAAGAAAAAAAAAAAAAAAAAAAAAAGGTCCATTGCTTGATGAATATTGAGAGTCCATGAATTTTTTATAATTCCTTGTATAGTGATATATTTGTTTATTCAGCGTTTCTCCCATATTTCTCCCACACTAGCCAGCAATTTCAGACTGTGCTTCTGCTATTCACCGTCATTTAAATTTCAATATCTGAAAGACAAAAAAAACTCTCCAACAAAACTAATTAGCAAGGTCCTTAAACATTGTTTGAAGTTAAAACAAAACACTATTTACACGTTTACAGTTTGGAGCTAATTCACCCCCACTGCTAGAGAAGTGTCATCTGCATTCAAAGACAGATCTGGAGAATGTACATCTTGTACATTCATGACACCCTGTCCCCCCTTCAACTGCTGTAATAATTTATCACGTTCCCCTCTCATCTTGTCATACTCAATTTTCAGGTGGTCATATTTCTGTTTTAACTGAGAAAACGGTATCCAAGTCTTGGACCTTTTCTTATTATTATTTTGTTCAGCTCTGTTTTTCATATTAATATCACCTATGTTTGACCCGGAGTGTCCTCTCTGGGTATTGTCATAGGATATTATCTTCTGATCTTTATGTTCAGTATTTGTCCTAAACAATGTGGCTAAATCAATTTTGACAGCCTGCTCATTTGACTTTCTCCATAAATGGTCTGCTCTCAACAATATGTCTTTTAAATCATGAGGATTTGGGGTAACTAATAAAATATTTTGTTTGATATCTTCATGCAAAGCATCTAGAAACATACTCATATGTATCAAGCCCCCACGCTCAAATGCAAGATTATTACCGACCAATAATTCCATAATAGTTGCTATCCTGTGTGACAATTCATAGGGAGATTCATTTTGCATTTGTTGGATCCTCCCATGAATAGTAACATCAGAACGTACACCATACAAAACACATAATAATTCCAGTAATATGTCCCTTGTCCTCAGAGGCTGAATACAGATCTGTTTAATTCTCATCCAAAGACCACTTCCTATAGAATGTTGCAAAACTCTTTCTAAGTCAGATGGGTTGAGGTTGTACATATCTCTGACTTGCTGCACGTCACAAAACCATTTTAAAAATCTGTTTAAATCATGGTATGGAACCATTCCTATTTCTTTAAGAATTGCGTCTAATAATTTTGGTTGGAATGGCTTCATTACAAGCTGAACTTCACCTGTATTATTATTATTGTTATAAACTGTGGTAGTCACAGTGGGGGCAGCTGGTAATGAATTATCAGATTTAATATGAGGTTCTGTTTGCTGCAGATTGCTGAATCCAAGATTTGATGCATATCTGCATTCCTGAGATCTCTTCTCTAATTCCATAATTCTTAATTTTAATCTCTCATTTTCCTCTGATAATTCATCACAATGTTTAGATTTCTCAAGTAAAGCTTCTCCAATCGTAACTGCATGCAATTTTAAATTTACTGTCTCGGTGTCTGATTGGTTTTGTAACCTCTCACAAACATTGTTGCTATTATCAACTGCCTTCTGTAACTGGGTAATTTCCTCAACCTTATTATTCAAAGAACTTTCCATTGTTAAACAGCAAGATAACAAGCCCTGTATAATGCAACCTTTTCTTTTACTTTCTGAAATTTTGCTATCAAAAACATTTTTCTCTAAAAATTCCTTCATCATCGTCCATGTCTGCTTACATTTTTCTGGAATTTCATAAGGACCGCCATGGCGCTTAATACATTTTAATACCCATCTGTTAACTTTATCAGAACTGACACTAGCTCCACACTGAGTAAGCATTTTGACTATATTACTAATAATTAACAAAAAAAAAGGAAATATTTTACTCACCGCATTAGTTACTCCTTCAGATTCCAGTTCAGGTCTTCTGGTACACGGCACAGTCCTTTTTTTGTTGTTGTTTCCAGTCTCCAGAGAATAATTCTGGGGTTCCCAACTTGTTTAAATTTGTAGATCAGACTCTCTTATGTCACAACCAGACATTAGAGTCACAGCACAGCTCTTGGTTCTTCATCAGACTTCTGTCCACCTCACAGGATTGTTGTCACCACCGACTTCTGTTACTAAGTCCGAAAATGCTCTTCTGGTCACTTGAACGGCACCAGTGTAGTGATCTAATATATGTATGTATATTGGGTGATTAGATAATTAATATTTAGGCATTATTATAATGATGATGATGTAAGTACTCTTCCGCAGCAACCCAATTCTTCCAGAGAGATGCACTTTATTGACTTCCAACACAGAACAAAGTCCAAAGTCCACAGATGACAAAGAAATCCGACAGAGGAGATATAATTCAGAACCCCATGTCTTAGGTCCGAGTGTGCATACACAGATAAGCCTCACTTCCCCCATACAGACAAGCCTAACTTACACACACAAGCCTCACTTACTAAACCTATAGACTGAATGCCGTGTTATATTCACTAAATATTGAATGGCTGAGCAATTTGATTGGCCGTTCCAATTTAGGACTTGAACAGCCGTGAACCACCCCAATTTGCACTCCCGCATATCAACATCAACAAGTCCCCTTTAGATATATTAATTAGATAAACAGAACACCCTTTTGAGCCCTTGGAATACCTACATTCCTGCATATCAACAAGCCCCCCTGATATATTAGCCCCACAGGAGGGAGCCTCCGCTAGGCCAACCCAAAACACTCCCTGATCCCATTGTTACCCCCTCAGGTCTAATTACCATCAATAAATATTTCTTCTATGGTCCTTTAAACAATGTACCCTTTGAAATGTTCAATTAGGTTAACAGCCCATACCTCACACCCCTGGGTAGACTTGCATGAGACTTGCACATCAAAGGATCTTCAACTGTTATCTTAAAATTGAGTTGGCTTGGGCAATTTCTGCTCAACCCATACTCCAATACATAATTATACATTATAAATTGGCCAACATATTACAACAAAAGGGATCTCTGTATTAAAAGAGATCAACAGCGGCTAGCTGGCACACCTGTGAATAGAATCAAAGGGTGCCAGATCAGCATAGGGTAAAAGCAACATGAATTTATTGCAGAATCAATTACATATACATTTCCAGGGTTCTGTTTGCAAGGCTGGTGTGTAGGAGGCAGAGGGGGCAGGCCGCGCATCTCTGTCAGCGATGTGTGTGCAAGCTGGAGACGTCACCAGTCACTGGTCCCCATTTCCCGTGGTCCCAGCTCTGTGCTTTGCGGCTCATCCTCCAGTCCATCTAGTTTTTGCTGCAAGTCTGCAATAAATTCATGTTGCTTTTTACCCTATGCTGTTCTGGCGCCCTTTCATGACTGCTGAGGAGCAAAGGCCTAAACCATAATAACCATGTTTACCAATAACCTTGGCCCTCAATAAACGACACTCAGACCGGTTAAGTTGGAAAGAGCAAGGCCACAGCTTTATTTTAATCTTAACATAAGCAATTTTCAAACATAAACCTTTAAACCCGTGCCAGTCACAGTTAGACTGTGAGCACTCATGAAACCATAACTTGACCTAGTCTAAAAGGCCTGTCGGTCTGGAAAGTTTTAGACTGGTGGAACTTCCACTGAAGGGCATTGCCCATTCAAGGAAACCTTTATGCTGTCAAGGTAAAAACAACCAAGCTGTGACAACTACCTGAAAGAAAAAAGAAGAATGCAGAGGGTGGGCAGGCAACTCTTCTTCCCACTTCTTCAAACGTAAGTGAGTAATTTACCTCGGGAAGAAACTTTTATAGAGCTCAGGCACTGCCCCTCATCCCTGTCACCAGATAGCCAATTAAATTAAACCCTTTAGGTTTTATTCAACTAGCACATGCCCCTGTTACTAAGGCTTACTCCCTGCATTCAAGGCTCCCTATCCCTATGTGATCAAGGGGCCTTTATTCTCTTCACAGGTCTATGAGGGATTCCCAGACCCTTTTGAGGAGCTGCCAGTAACTGCCTTTTCCTGTTCGTCTCTAAATTGAATATCCAGCAATTTCATCCATATTATTTAATTCATCCAGCAATAGACTTTATGAACTTTGATATTATTTTGTAAATCTGCATGTCAGTGAAGCGCTGATCTACTTGCTAATCTTAGCTTGTTTTTTAAATGTGTTAAGCTGCCACACAGCCTTGACACACAGGTTTTTTAGTTTTTCACTAACTTCCCTCAGTCAGAGGCATATAAAACATGGGAGGAACAGAATAGCAAACCTCATAGTTTATTTTGTTAAAGGCTTGCAAGTCTATTAAAAGATGCCACTCACATGAATTATATCAAGACTGGCTTGTGCAATGAGAAAAGCTCTGCTGCTATTCCACTACTGGACGTGGTGATGTCACAAACCAGTCCCTGCCCAATGAGTTTTATTGCTCCAGGGACATCGTCAGGGGAAGAGGGCTGGCTATTGATGCCTCCATTCATTAATATATGCCCATTGAGATATGAATATCTGAGCACTCATGGCGGTTTGTAATAGGTTGTAAACAATGACAAAAAAGCTGTGAAAATATTAAAGGTTGTGCTGTCTCATAAACAAAGAAAACTCTTATCAAACAATTATAACAAACACAGTGTATCAACTGGTAATAAATACAGAATTTAATAAACTAGTGTCCATGTGTATCAAAAATTATTCTACTGGTATTCCAACAACTGGATGTGCTATCCACTGTTCCCAGTGATAATAAAGTATAACAATCCAAATGGAAATTGAATTGGCCTCTTATGAACTCCCGATGATCTCTAGATCATGACGTAAGTAAATGCTCAATGCCCGATGCCTGGCCTCCCGATGTGTCTCCCGATCTCCAAGATGGATGGATGGATCCAACAGCTCCCAGCTCAGCGTCCCCACACCACTCACTCTGGACTCTTACGCCACACTAAGGCCCCTTTCACACGGATGGATAGAATTGTGCTTTTAGCTGCGTTTTCTACCGCAGTTAAACACACACAATGCTTTCCTATGGCCCCATTCACACACTGCGTTTAGCTGCATTTTGATTACATGTGGTTTGGTGCGGATAGAAAAAATAGAAATGACTGCGTCCAGGAGCGATTTAGCGCAGCTATCCGCACATAACCGCAGGTAATCAAAGTGCACTGTGTCAGCTGCGGATAGCAGCACCGAGCTGGCTCGCTCATCGGGAAAGGAAAAATTTATTTTTCTTTCCCAGTGACAAGCACGGGGATCCGACTTGGATCCCCGCCAATGCCAGGCACTGTTTGGTATGAATCTTGAGGGGGAACTCCACGCCATATTTTAAATAAAAAACCGGCATGGGTTCCCCTCCAAGAACATACCAGGCCCTTCGGTCTGGTATGGATTTTAAGGGGAACCCCTAAGCCAAAAAAACAGTGTGGGGGTCCCCTTCAAAATCCATACCAGACCTTTATCCGAGCACGCAGCCCGGACGGTCAGGAAAGGGGGTGGGGACAAGCGAGCGCCCCCCCCCCTCCTGAACCGTACCAGGCTGCATGCCCTCAACATGGGGGGTTTGTGCTTTGGGGCAAGGGGGGCACCCTGCGGGCCCCCCGCCCCAAAGCACCTCGTCCCCATGTTGATGAGGACAAGGGCCTCTTCCCGACAACCCTGGCCATTGGTTGTCAGGGTCTGCGGGTGGGGGGGCTTATCGGAATCTGGGAGCCCCTTTAATAAGGGGACCACCAGATCCTGGCCCCCCACCCTATGTGAATGAGTATGGGGTATCGTACCCCTACCCATTCACCTAGGAAAAAAGTGTCAATAAAAAAAAAAACACAGTAGACAGGTTTTTAAAGTGACTTATTAGGCAGCTCCGGGGGTCTTCTTCTGACTTTGGGGATCTCTCAGGCCTCTTCTCCCTCTCTCCTGTGTCGTCTCCGCACTCACTGGTTCTTCTCCAGTGCCTTCTTCCTTCTGATGGGCTCCTCGGCTATCTTCTACTCTTTTGCTGGTCTTTTGCTAGCGGAGGAGCCCGGTCTTCTGAGACGTCTTCTTTTCTCTGCCCATCATGCCCTGGGATTGTGACGACATAAGGGGCGAGGTCACCGTGTGACATCTCCCGGTGGCCACGCCCCATGCCTATATAATTGGTTGCGGACCTCGCTCACAGCATTACAGCGAGAGGGAGCGTCGTGTCAACATCTCAGAAGACCAGGCTCCTCCGCTAGGAAAAGAGCAACAAAAGAGTGGGAGATAGCGGAGGAGCCCGACAGAAGGAAGAAGGCACCAGAGAAGAACCAGAGAGCACTTTAAAAACCTGTCTACTGTGTTTTTTTTAATTGACACTTTTTTTCCTAGGTGAATGGGTAGGGGTACGATGTGGCTGGTATAGCAGCCACGAAGGGAACTGAGCTCTGGGCATCCATCTCCACAATGTCTGGACTGCACATTGATTTAAGAGACGCGCTTTTATCTACTTTTGTTTGTGAGTGCAACTTTTGCCTTTTTTGATCTCTAAAATAAACTTGCTTACTACACTATGGTCGACTTGGCGTCCCTCTCTCTTTTCGGTTCCCCACATGACAGAGAAGGCAGCCTTGGTTTTAACATGAACTGTTAGACAAGGTCAATTTGGTTTTTTGAAGGCTGGCAAGTGGGCTGGGAATTTGTGTTTGTTGTTTTTTGATATGTGTCACCCTTCCATGTGCTCCTTGCTGCAAGGGCCATTTATAGGTTGGTGTGGTTGCCATTTGTTTGTACTGTTGGTAATTGATGAGGAGACACACTGGATACCTTCGCAACCATTGTGCTATTACTGGGTGTTTAGTGCACCCCTATACCTTTAAGAAGAGGTGGGCTCCCTCCAGGCATATCTGCCCTTAATCTATCCATTGTTATACAGTGGGGACGGAAAGTATTCAGACCCCCTTAAATTTTTCACTCTTTGTTATATTGCAGCCATTTGATAAAATCATTTAAGTTCATTTTTTTCCTCATTAATTTACACACAGCACCCCACATTGACAGAAAAACTCAAAATTGTTGACATTTTTGCAGATTTATTAAAAAAGAAAAACTGAAATATCACATGGTCCTAAGTATTCAGACCCTTTGCTGTGACACTCATATATTTAACTCAGGTGCTGTCCATTTCTTCTGATCATCCTTGAGATGGTTCTACACCTTCATTTGAGTCCAGCTGTGTTTGATTATACTGATTGGACTTGATTAGGAAAGCCACACACCTGTCTATATAAGACCTTACAGCTCACAGTGCATGTCAGAGCAAATGACAAGGACATTTCTGTGTTGGTAAGTGATTTTTTTCTCATATTAGCATATTATTTACAAGTTCGACCCATCTCTTACCTGTTGGCACCCTTGGAGTTATCCAGAGCCTCGTGATGGCCTTGCGTGCCATGTAGCATAGCCGCAGAATTGCCGTATGGCCATTCGGTGAGAGTGAGGGTATCTCCAAGGCCCCAAGCAGACAAATACATGGGTCTTGTGGAACCAGGGTTTGAAATACCTGAGAGATAGTAGAAAGAACATAAGGCCAGTATCGGAAGAGTTTTGGACATTTCCACATCATGTGTAACAAGTCACCATTGTGTCCGCAGCATTTTGGGCATATTGGGGAGTCCCTGAATCACCACTTGTGCAGTATGGTCGGTGTTCTATATACCCTATGCAATAAGAATAAGTGTGATAGCTTATGTGACGCAGATACTGACACCAGTGGGGCGGATGGTAAACATAGCTCCCATTGCTCACCGTCAATAGGTAGTTTAGTAGAATCGTGTTTAAAGTGAAGCAGTTTAGAATATACTCTTGAGATCATGCCTTTCCTATCTTCCGTTAGCAACACATCCGTCATCAGAGGATGTGTCACCGGCGCAAGAGAGGATATTCTGTTTTCACTTTGAATAGCATGCCTGAGTTGGAAATACTTAAAAAACTGTGTTCTGGGTATCATGAATTCATCTTGCATGTCTGTGAAAGATTTAAATATATTACCATTGAACAACTGGGAAATATATTGCACACCCTTTGTTTTCCATGAACAAAAGTTTTTTAGTTTAAGAAGTTCTTCATAGTATTTACTTCTTTATATGGGTGTGAATGCACAGGGACCTCTAATTTTCAGGATAGATCTAGTGTATTTCCATAGGGTGTTCAGTAAGATTATTGTGGGGTGAATTTGTGTTACATGCATGAGACCTGCCTCTAGGTGAGATAGAGCCGAGAGCAGTGAGCCCTCAGGTAGCAATACGGACCTGATGGGATCATTGAAATCGAAACCCCCCCCAGTTACTCAGGTGTTGGAGCTGGGATAAAATTATAACTAATTGGAAAAACCGCGCTACGGAGCCTAAATAGAGAACAGACTGATAGCTGCACTAATAAAACACCAATATCCGTGTACAAAATCCAAAGCTATGTAAAAAAGTGGGCTTACGGTTTGTATACACAAGTGATGGATAAAAGTAAGTAAACTTGCATGAAACAAGAAAAAATAAAATGTAGTAAGCAAATGCATGAAACAAAATAAATTATATAAAAGTGAAACAAAAAATATATCTCTAATCGTAGATGATATGACCTGTGAAATATATACAAATGTGAAATATCAACCAATACAAATCAATCAGAGATGAGAGTAATAATTAAAAAGAGTGAATAATGAATATATAAATAATATATGAAAATTGTGACTCAAGTCCATAAAGTGAAACAATAAAGGAAAAGTTCATCAACATGAGGAAACACCATCCACCTTCCATAAGACCATCATCCGGATGATTGAGAAAAGGAGAGAGGGATAAATAGATGTGACTCCACTTGCGGTGAATCCAAAAGATAAATGCTAAAGATGGACCCTTACCCTCGATGGTGGACCCCCTATTAGCAAGGTCTAACGAACATGCAGATTTCGCCCTCTGCAGGGACCATATAGAGATAGCGTCTGCAACAGCTGATACATCCAGCGTCTCCGGTCCGGGCTGATCCAAGTCTTGAACCTGGAGGGAGGGGAAGCGCTCTCTTGCTTCTCTCCGCTCTGGCTCCCGGAGGGTAAGGGTCCATCTTTAGCATTTATCTTTTGGATTTTCCTTTATTGTTTCACTTTATGGACTTGAGTCACAATTTTCATATATTATTTATATATTAATTATTCACTCTTTTTAACTATTACACTCATCTCTGATTGATTTGTATTGGTTGATATTTCACATTTGTATATATTTCACAGGTCATATCATCTACGATTAGAGATGTATTTTTTTTTCACTTTTATATAATTTATTTTGTTTCATGCATTTGCTTACTACATTTTATTTTTTCTTGTTTCATGCAAGTTTACTTACTTTTATCCATCACTTGTGTATACAGACCGTAAGCGCACTTTTTTACATAGCGTTGGAGCTGGGATGCAACAAAGTAAAATCTGGCATGTGGTACAGCTAGGCCCCCTTGATCGTTAGTTGGCTGTAGAGTATGTGAACTAATCCTTGCTGACTTGTTACCCCATATTAAGTCTCTGAACTGGACATCTATTTGAGTAAACCATTCGTGTGGTATCCATATAGGGGCATTGTGGAATATATATAAAAGTTGTGGGGCCCACACCATTTTAATAAAATTTGCCCTGTGACTGAGAGAGGTAATTTTGTCCATGCGGAGCAATTCATCTGAAATTTACGGAGTAAGGGTACTAAGTTCAGTGTAATATACTGGTTTGGGTCTGGAGTTACCTGTATACTGAGGTAGCGGAACTTGCCAACTGTAATAATGTCTCCTGCACAATCAGGTAAAGGCTGTGGCAGGGGGTCCAGTGACATAAGCACTAACTTATTCCAGTTAATACTGAATCCCGACAGCTCACCAAAGTCAGCAATTAAACGCATTACATTCTTCAAGGAGCTGTTGGTGTCTCCTAAATAAATCAATGTGTCATCCGCGTATAGAGAAATAACGTCATGGTTAAGGCCTTGACGGAAGCCTATGATGTGTTGCGATGCTCTGACATGTATGGCTAGAGGTTCAAGAGCTAGGGCGAACGACAGGGGTGATAGAGGACACCCCTGTCACGTGCCCCTGAAGAGTCTGAAGGGTTCCGATATATCTCCATTGATACGCATTCTCGCCGACGGATTATTGTACAACAGCTGAACGCATTTCAGAAAAGAGGGGCCCACCCCAAATTTCGTCAGTGTTTCCCACAGATAGGGCCATTGAACGCTATCAAACGCTTTGGCAGCGTCTAAAGAGAACATGGCCCTATTACCCGGGTTGTCTGTAGGCAGTTGTAGATTGAGAAATAGTCTGCATAGGTTTTGAGATCTGGATCTAGTTGGTATAAAACCCACCTGATCTCTATGGATCACAATTTGAATACATTTGGCCAATCTGTTAGCCAGAACTCTGGCCAACAGCTTAATGTCAAACGTAAGTAATGAAATAGGTCTATATGCATCTGGAGATAGGGCGTCCTTGCCAGATTTCAAAAGTACTACAATAAGTGCCTCACTCATAGATGGGGGAAGTCTCACAGTTTCAAATTCCTTGTTATAGACTTGTAGGATTATTGGGATTAATTGTGCTGTGTAGCGTTTATAAACTTCCGCTGGCAAGCCATCAGCACCAGGCGTTTTTCCATTTTGAGCATGGGCCAATGCCTCTAGGAGCTCCTCCTCAGTCAGTGGGGCATTTAATTGTTTTGCATCCGTGGTGGACAAGCAGGGTATAGGGTATTTATCTAGAAAGGAGTGGATGTCCTCAGGTGAAGGGTGGACTTTAGAAGTGTATACATCTTGAAAAAATTTTTTAAAGACATCCATAGTGGCTTGTGTGGAATAACAGGGTGTGCCCTGTGTGTCCGCCACTGCCACCATGTGTGAGGGGCCTTGTTGAGATTTGACTAGTAGGGCTAACATATGACCTGTGTTTTCCCCATCTTCAAAGTGTTTCTGTTGCAGAAAGAATCTCTTATTTTCTGACAGTTGAAGGGATAAATGCTTGAGCATGGACTGGGCTGCCAGGCATTTTCTTTTTGTGTCATCAGTAGGGTCTGCTACATAAAGTGCTTCCGATCTCTGTGCTTCAGCTAGCACTAGATTTTCCCATTCCTTATTTTTAGTTTTGATATGTGAAATTTCTCTAATGAATTGCCCTCGTAAATAGGCCTTGGCTGCCTCCCATACAGTATCAATGCTCGTAGATCCTATATTCTGTTTAAAAAAGGATGTATGAGCTTTTGAGAGTGGGTCAGGTTCTGGTAGGAGTGACAACCAAAAGGGGTTAAGCTTCCACAGGCTGTTACCTCTGACCGTTCCCACTCGTATATCAATCGAGAGCGGGGAGTGGTCCGAGATCTGTCTGGCATGGTACTGCGAGGAATCTACTATTGGCAGCATATATTCATTACCTAGTCCTAAATCAATCTGTGAGAGGCTGTCTACTGAGGCTGATTGGCATGAGTACATCTTAATGTCAGAGTTATGCATCCTCCACACGTCTGTAGGTCCATCTCCAGAAGAAGACGGGCAAACGGTGTAGGCCCTTTCCTTCTCTGTGATCCGTCTCCAGTACTGCTTCCTAATTTGTCCTTCCCATGATCAATGTAATTATTAAAGACCCCTATGACTAGTACTGGTGTGCCCGGGAAGCGGGACATAAAGTTAGCAAAGATTGTAAGGAGACTGGCTGAGAACGGAGGAGGAATGTACAATCCTGCCAGTACACATTTTGTTTCATATAAAGAGCATAAAAGGAATACATAACAACCACCTGGAAAAAATCTGAAAAAAAAAACAACAACAAAAACATGGTGGAATTGGCCAACAGGGCCTTACATACTTTCCAGAAGAGGACTGGGGGTCTGTACCAGACCATCCAGGGGGCAACAGTGGAAGCGCACTTCAGTGTCTTACAACTTCTCAACAGTGAGAACAAGAGCCGTTGTTGCAGAAAAACTATTTGGAGAGCAGACTATCTCCGCCTTGGCAAGCCGTCAGTGGGGAAGATAGGGAAAGAGATACCAGTGTGCAGCTTTAGAGTTATATAAGTCACGATGATGCAGGGCACCTGTTGCGTGCTTTGCAAATTGTTTGTTCTTCTCGGTCCAGCCATTGTGCAGCTGCTGACGGGGAGTCAAAGAATTGCACTGAGCCCAGTACATCAACTCTCAGATGGGCTGGGTATAGCATAGCATATTTCAGATCAAGATCTCTGAGGCAACGTTTAACATCAATAAACTTGGCTCTCTGCTTCTGCAGATCCGCCGAGAAATCCGGAAAAAGGGACATTTTTGAATTATCTATTTTCAGTGCAGCTGGTTTCATTCTGGCGTTGTACAGAATTGCATCTCTGTCCCTGTTATGAGAAGTTTAAATCGGAAGAGTCATGGAGGAGCTCCTGGCGGGGGAGGCCTAGCTGGAACTCTGTGCGCCCCTTCCACAGTAAACATGGGGGAGAACACGTCTCTGCCAAATGCATTGTTCAGCCATTGTTCAATAAACTCTACAGGATTTTTCCCCTCCATTCTTTCAGGCAGACCTATAGCTCTCACGTTGTTTCTTCTCATCCTATTCTCTAACTCTTCTAAGCGAGAAGTGTGTTGTGTCAGCAGGTGGTTATTGTATAGGTCTCTCTGCATGGACACCATGTCATCTTCTATGGAGCTCACTCTCCCCTCCAGGGCTGATATTCTTTCCCTTAACATTTGAGTATCTTGGCGTAGGAAGGTTATTTCTGTCTTTACTTCTTTTATTTCAGCTGTGAGGGCTGCTATAGAGATAGTGCAAGTGTTTACAGCCGTAAAAATGTCCAGCAGCATGGGTTCACCTTCAGCATTAGGGCTGATGGGAATATGAGGCCTAGCAGGGGTATCCCCTGGAGTACTCACTGCGTCCCATGCAAAACCGGCACCGTTGGTATCTTCTAGCGGCACTGTGTCATCAGCCTCCAATATTCCTCCAGATTAATCCTCTGGAGTACTGGAGAAGGTTGCTGGATCTGTGGAGAGCGGCATGGAGAACAACTTTTAGGCTGCCTCTCTATGTTTCTCCTTTGCAGAGCGCTGCGCGAGGGCGCCATTTTGGCCCATGAGTTCCGCGGACCTGGACTGATTTTGCCGTTTTGTAGCAGGCATCGGGGTTCCAGTACCGAGACCACGGGTTGGTCAGGCACAGGGGACCTTCCGATACCTGGTAAGCTGTGTGTTGTGCGGGGGATATCGGTTCCTCAGGATATCTGGTCGGAGTTTCGGCAGAGCGAGCTGAAAGAGCGTCTGGCCACATCCACTGCCTGGCCACACCCCCGGGTGCACTTTATTGAATGAAAAGTGGTATTTGGTGCACTTTATATTGAGGACTGACAATGACAGAAATTTAAAAACTACAAAATAAAATAAAAAAGGGGGAATACCACCGTCACAGTCAGAAAAACTGCGGTGGACAATTTTAAAGAAAGAGGGCAGGCAGGGGACAAACCCCCCCTCAAAACCTAACAAAAAAAAAAACATGCAGCTAACACAAAAAAGGGTATACAGCACTGTATACAACACTAAATGTTATGTAATGCTGTGTTAACCACTTGACGACCGCCTCACGCCGATGTACGTCGGCAAGGCGGCACGGACAGGCAAAATCACGTACATGTACGTGATTTGCCTTCCGCGGGTGGGGGGTCTGATCGGACCCCCCCCGGTGCCCGAGGCGGTCGTCTTTTGTTCCCCGGCGATCGGAGGTGAGGGGGAGGCCATCCGTTCGTGGCCCCCCCCTCGCGATCGCCGCCGGCCAATGGGAACATTCCTTTGCTGCTGTATGCTAAACAGCAGCAAAGGAAATGATGTCATCTCTCCTCGGCTCGGTAGTTTCCGTTCCAGCGCCGAGGGGAGAAGACATCACTGTGAGTGAAAACACACTACACAACACAGTAGAACATGCCAGGCACACAAAACACCCTGACCCCCCCCCCGATCGCCCCCCCGATCACCCCCCGACCCCATTTTGGAAAGTAGACACCCCAAGCTATTTGCTGAGAGGTATAGTGAGTATTTTGCAGACCTCACTTTTTGTCACAAAGTTTTGAAAATTGAAAAAAAAAAAAAAAAAAGTTTTTTCTTGTCTTTCTTCATTTTCAAAAACAAATGAGAGCTGCAAAATACTCACCATGCCTCTCAGCAAATAGCTTGGGGTGTCTACTTTCCAAAATGGGGTCATTTGGGGGGGGTTTGTGCCACCTGGGCATTCCATGGCCTCCGAAACTGTGATAGGCAGTGAAGAGTGAAATAAAAAATTTACACCCTTAGAAATCCTGAAGGCGGTGCTTGGTTTTCGGGGCCCCGTACGCGGCTAGGCTCCCAAAAAGTCCCACACATGTGGTATCCCCATACTCAGGAGAAGCAGCTGAATGTATTTTGGGGTTCCATTCCACATAGGCCCATGGCCTGTGTGAGCAATATATCATTTAGTGACAACTTTTTGTAAATATTTTTTTTTTTTTTTTGTCATTATTCAATCACTTGGGACAAAAAAAATAAATATTCAATGGGTTCAACATGCCTCTCAGCAATTTCCTTGGGGTGTCTACTTTCCAAAATGGGGTCATTTGGGGGGTTTTGTACTGCCCTGCCATTTTAGCACCTCAAGAAATGACATAGGCAGTCATAAACTAAAAGCTGTGTAAATTACAGAAAATGTACCCTAGTTTGTAGACGCTATAACTTTTGCGCAAACCAATAAATATACGCTTATTGACATTTTTTTTACCAAAGACATGTGGCCGAATACATTTTGGCCTAAATGTATGACTAAAATTTAGTTTATTGGATTTTTTTTATAACAAAAAGTAGAAAATATCATTTTTTTTCAAAATTTTCGGTCTTTTTCCGTTTATAGCACAAAAAATAAAAACTGCAGAGGTGATCAAATACCATCAAAAGAAAGCTCTATTTGTGGGAAGAAAAGGACGCAAATTTCGTTTGGGTACAGCATTGCATGACCGCGCAATTAGTAGTTAAAGCGACGCAGTGCCAAATTGGAAAAAGACCTCTGGTCCTTAGGCAGCATAATGGTCCGGGGCTCAAGTGGTTAAACACTGCACTACACTAACACACTACACTGGCACTACACAACACTGGCACTACTCTACACTCACACTATACTGACACACTACACTATACTCACACTATACTGGCACACTACAGTATACTCACACTTTACTAAAACACTATACTCACACTACACTATACTAACACACTATACTTGCACTATTCTAACACTACAGTAACACAGTAGCAAACTGATCTCCATTTCAACAACACACTGCAAAAGCTTCCTGTGCAGGGGCAGAACTACCGCCATAGCGACCCACGCGGGCGCTATGGGGCCCGCAGCCGAGTGGGGCCCGGCGAGGATGAAAGCACAGCCAGCACAGTCTCCCAGCCAGAGGAAGAGAGACAAGAGGAAGAGCCGAGCTGTCAGTATCAGCAGAGAGGGAATTGCCCGCTGTAATAGCTTTCATTAGAACTTCCAGTGTTTCCGGGGCTCACGTCACATAGCTCCACCTTTTGGCCCGGCGCCTTTGATAGACAGAACGGCGGTCCAATGTGTGACGTGTGACATCATCAAAGGCGTCTGGCCAAGAGGTGGGGCTATGTGACGACGAGACCCGGGAAGACCGGAAATTCAAATGAAAGCTATTACAGCAGGCAATCCCGCTCTCTGCTGATCCAAGCAGCTTGCCTCTTCCTCTGCACAGGTGAGGCTGTATGGGGCACAGGCAGGCCAGGCTGTATTAGGCACAGGTCATGCTGCATTGGGCACAGGCAGGCCATGCTGTATTGGGCACAGGTCGCGATATATGGGGCACAGGTCACGCTATATGGGGCACAGCTCACGCTGTATGGGGCACAGGTCACACTGTATGGGGCACAGGTCACGCTGCATTGGGCACAGGTCACGCTGTATGGGGCACAGGTCACGCTGTATGGGGCACAGGTCATGTTGCATTGGGCACAGGTCACGCTGTATGGGGCACAGGTCACGCTGTATGGGGCACAGGTCATGCTGCATTGGGCACAGGTCACGCTGTATGGGGCACAGGTCACGCTGTATGGGGCACAGGTCACACTGTATGGGGCACAGGTCACGCTGTATGGGGCACAGGTCACGCTGCATTGGGCACAGGCCATGCTGTATGGGGCACAGGTCACACTGTATGGGGAACAGGTCACGCTGCATTGGGAACAGGTCACAGGTCATGCTGCATTGGGCACAGGTCATGCTGCATTGGGCACAGGTCACGCTGTATGGGGCACAGGTCACACTGTATGGGGCACAGGTCATGCTGCATTGGGCACAGGTCATGATGTATGGGGCACAGGTCATGCTGTATGGGGCACAGGTCACGCTGCATGGGGCACAAGTCATGCTGTATGGGGCACAGGTCATGCTGTATGGGGCACAGGTCACGCTGCATTGGGCACAGGTCACACTGTATGGGGCACAGGTCATGCTACATTGGGCACAGGTCACGCTGCATTGGGCACAGGTCCCGCTGTATGGGGCACAGGTCACCCTGCATTGGGCACAGGTCACGCTGTATGGGGCACAGGTCATGCTGTATGGGGCACAGGTCATGCTGCATTGGGCACAAGTCATGCTGTATGGGGCACAGGTCATACTGTATGGGGCACAGGTCACGCTGTACGGGGCACAGGTCACGCTTCATGGGGCACAGGTCACGCTGTATGGGGCACAGGTCACGCTGCATGGGGCACAGGTCACGCTGCATTGACATTAGGGCGGTTGTGGGGGGGGGCTGTTTGCAGGGGGAGTCCCATACAACATTTTGCTATGGGGCCCTGTGATTTCTAGTTACGCCCCTGTTTCTGTGAAAGGTATTTTAGTGTGGGGAGGGACTGTGTACAGCACTAAATGTTATGTAATGCTGTGCTGAACACTGCTTTACACTAACACACTACACTGGCACTACACTACACTCACACTATACTGACACACTACACTATACTCACACTATACTGGCACACTACAGTATACTCACACTATACTAACACACTATACTCACACAATACTCTCACTATACTAACACTCTACACTCAGAGTCACAATAAATGAACACACTAACTGGCTAGTAGAAAACTGAACCCTGCTCTATCTCCATTTCAACAACACGCTGCAAAGCTTCCTGTGAAAGGTATTTTAGTGCAGGGAGGGACTAGGAGCATTGAGCTGTGATTGTGGAGTTATCATGACTTGATCCAATCAGGGCTTTGACAGTGCTCTGTGCCCTAATTGGCAAAGCCAAGCGGTCAGGTGCAAGGCTTCATCCAATTAGGGCCCTAGAATGCACTGTGCATCCCACCGAGTACCCAGCAAATTTGGGTATTCGCTGAATGCAAAGGTTCAGCCTGAACCATTCGCCCAACTGTACTGGTAAGTGATCTGGGAATTCTTATTTGTTGTTTTTTGACATGTGTCACCCTTTCATGTGCTCCTTGCTGCAAAGGCCAGTTATAGGTTGGGGTAGTTGCCATTTATTTCCACCAGATATTGACCCTGGCCTGACTTCTAACTCTGCTCCTGCCCTCAAAATTGGTACCCCTGCTGCCCTGTTGATGCTGACTCTGGCTCATCTTGACTACAGCTTTGATTTATGTATCTGCAAGTTTCTGTGATTCAACAGTGTGCTAACATTTTGCACAAGTTCCATTTTGAGCATCCTCAGCATCCCAGTAGTGTCCAGATTGTCAACTGGCCTCCCACTCTATCAGGATTTACCGCAGGCAGCCATTCCACTTCCTGCTATGTCCTGTCATTACCTTCAGGGGTTATTGGACTTGAGGGAAGTCCTCTTGTCAGCTTGGCCTCAATCAGGTACATGTCAAGGGTCTAGAGCTGTAGAGAGAATTAAAGGGAGGGAAAGGGAGAAGGTTTCAGTTCCATCTAATCCCGACACGAGAAGGTGGGCCCTGTATATATGTGGCATGACCCCTCACTGGGCCTCCAGAGGATGGCTCAGGATATTCATCTGTGGTACAAGACCTTTTGGCCACAATTTTATTAAAAACTGTGCAACCTTGCTGCATCTTAGAAAAACCACACCCACAGGAGATACAGGACCCCAAAGCTAGTATACTTTATATAGACCATCATTAGTAATGTAGATAGGGTCCATTGAATCTTAGACAGGCCAGATAGGTAACTTTTTAATTGAATGTTTTTGCTGTTTGGTTTAGAATTTGCTATTAATAAAATCTACTTTAACTACTTGTGTGTTGGCGGGTCATTACTGGGACAATGGCAGAAGGACTATTGGCCCCTCAGGTGGTAGATGTCAGGGACATGCGGCCATAGCTCAGCCAAAGGCCAATGTGCAGGCATGGTCCTGCAAGTGCCCTTCTTGCCAGGCACAGGTGCGCGAATATTTGCACGCAGAGGCAAATGCCTTAGCGCATGCACGTGCGTGTTAGCCATTAACTCTTGCGCCAAATGGCCTATATAAGTGCAGCAGCTGCACTAGTACTTTGCTGTTTGATCTGCAGCTTTACCCGTGTACCTGTTCCTGTGATCTGTGCTTGATTCCGGTGTTTGACCTGGCTTATCCTGACCACGCTTGCTCTCCACCTGTCCTGACCTGGGCTTGCCTTAGACTTTATTTTTCTCTGCTCATCTGCCAGATATCCTCAACCTCCGCCTGCATCTTGACCATTCTCTGCCTGCCATTTATGCTTTTACCTGATCGACTGCTGACCTGGCTTGTCTGACTCTGCATCCAGTCATCCATCTGTCCTGCTCTGGATTGTGCCTGGTGACGCTGGTCTTCCATCTGCTGTGTGCTGCCAGTCTTCCGCATCTGCTGCCAGCTGCTGCCTACCCAGCCCAGGGTCTGCTGTTCCTGCTGCCATCCACTGCTTCAGCTATCCAGCCCAATTCTGGTGACGCACCTGCCACGCACCTCAGCAATCAACGGAAGATCTTACAGGCACTCTTACCTCACTGAGGTCATTGTGCATTCTTGTGTATTGATAATGTATACCTTTCATTTGTCTCTATTTCCCTAGTGCTAAATTTTACTATTTACTCAATAACATGGACTGATTACTGTGCCAGGGTTGTCAACATTTCAGGGCTTATGCCCAATACGACGGATCCCACCTGGATGCTGAATCCATCTTTACTATCTAGCCCAAGTTACTGTCTAGATAGAAAGTATTCCTTCAGGGCTACTTAAATATTTACGGTAATAATATTCCTGACATCTCCCCTATCACTTTATGGGAACCCCATAGCCTCTCATTAGGGGCACCTGCCTACAATTATGCCCTAACAAGAAACCTGTTTTGGTCATCCCATCCCTGTAGCAGAAGTAATGCAGGCAATTTAATGCATGAGCAGCAATAAACACCCATGTTTGGAGACCCGAGTCCTGCCCCAGGGGACATGTATCAATGCAAAAAAAAGTTTTAAAAATGGCCGTTTTATCGGGAGCAGTGATTTTAAGAATGCTTGAAGTGAAACAATAAAAATGAAATATTCCTTTAAATATCATGCCTGTAGGGTGTCTATAGTATGCCTGTAAAGTGGCGCAGTTTTCCCTTGTTTAGAATAATACCACAGCAAAATGACATTTCTAAAGGAAAAAAAGTCATTTAACACTGCTTGCGGCTGTAATGTATTGTTGGGTCCCGGCAATATAGATGAAAATCATTAAGAAAAACATCATGCCCCCCCCCCCAGCCCATTACCAGGCTCTTTGGGTCTGGCATGGATATTAAGGGGAACCCCACACCCAAATTTAAAAAATAAATGGTGTGGGGGCCCCCAAGCACTATATACTTTGAACAGAAGTATATATACTATATGGCCTGCCTTATATACTCTACAGAAAATTGGGCCTTAGGTGTTGGTGGTGCCAGAACACTGTAACCCCTCACAGTTACTCTTGTTGGGCGCAGGAACAGGCCCTGCTGTTAAATATTATTTCAAAAATTGTAATTAAATGCCCCTGTTAAACAGGGGCAGAAAAATGTGGCCTTGGGTGGTGGTGCCACAACACTGTAACCCCTCACAGTTACTCTTGGTGGGTGCAGGAACGGGCCCTGCTGTGAAATATTAGATCAAGAATTGTAATTACATGCCCCTGTTTAACAGGGGCAGACAAATTGGGCCTTTGGTGGTGGTGGGGGTGCCACAACACTGTAAGCCCTCACAGTTACTCTTGGTGGGTGCAGGAACGGGCCCTGCTGTGAAATATTAGATCAAGAATTGTAATTACATGCCCCTGTTAAACAGGGGCGCAAAAATTGGGCCTGGGTGGTGGTGCCCTAAACCAAAACTATTGTTGGAAGCTAGCATCAAGATTGAGGAGGAATAGGATAGTTACTCAGCATAGGCAGTCTTCAAGGGATCCCACATCCATAGAAAAATCAATCAGTTACATCAGCATCAGGTGCTTGATAGCTGCTGCTGATCCAAGACTGATTCATTTTTATGAATATGAGCCTATCAACGGAGTCTGTGGATAGGCACACTCTATGATCCGTTACAAACCCTCCAGCAGCACTAAATGTGCGTTCAAAAAGAACGCTGGATGCAGGACAGGCCAGTAGCAATTGCATATTGAGCAAGTTCTGGCCAGTGGTCCATCCTCCAGACCCAGTAACCCAGTGGATGGTCTGTTGGAAAGGTCTCCAAGTCTGCTCTTGCCCCTAGATATTCCTGCACCATGTAATGCAGATGCTGGCAATGGTTGCTTGAACTGATCAGACCTTGGCGCCTGAAAAATTGTCTAAAGGCATCGGTCAGCCGGCCACCTTCTCCACTGCTCTTCCTCTGACTGAACGAAGCCTCAGCAACACATTGTCCAGCACCAGGAAATCAAGGCTTCCTGAAGATGTTTCACCCTCTGCTCCCTCTGCGAAGGCAGGATGAGTTCTACAACCTCACCCTTGTAACGTGGATCTAGAAGGGTTGCCAGCCAGTATTGATCCCTCTTCTTGATACCACAAATCCTAGGGTAATTTCGCAGGCTTTGCAGAATCAGGGAAGCCATGCAGCGTAAGTTTGCAGAGGCATTCGATTCTGAGTCCTCTGGGTCACTAAGGATCACATGATCCGTAACAACCTCCTCCTAGCCACGTACAACTCCTTGGGTTTCTGGGGACTGAAAACCATCCCTTGAAGACTGTTGCTGAGTGTTATCCTCCACGTCCATGCTGACACAATCCTCCTCCTCCTCCTCTTCTTGTGTGTTTGGTGAGCCCGCAGGAATACTATCTGGATAAAGGGGGCCTTGAGAGGTAAGGAAGTCCTCCTCTTCCTCCCGCTGTTCTGCCTCAAGTGCCCTGTCCATTATTCCATGAAGCGTGTGCTCCACCAGGAAGACAAGAGGGACAGTATCACTGATGCATGCATTGTTGCTGCTCACCATCCTCGTGGCCTCCTCAAATGGTGACAGGACTGTGCATGCATCCTTGTCAGTAGTCATTGGCGTGGTGAAAAAAGCCAAGCTCCCCTGACCCTGTCCTTTTGCCATACTCACACAGGTACTCATTGATGGCCCTCTGCTGCAAGTGCAGCCGCTGCAGAATTGTCAACGTTGAGTTCCACCTGGTGGGCATGTCACAAATGAGGCGGTTGGTGGTCAGGTTACATTCCCTTTTAAATGTCAGCCAGCCGAGCACTGGCATTGTATGATTGGCGGAAATGACCACAGACTTTTCTGACCTGCTTCAGGAGATCCTGTAAGCCTGGATACCTGCTCAAGAACCGCCGCACCACCAAATTCAGGACGTGTGCCGGACATAGGTCAAGTGTCCCTGTCGGAGGGCGGAGAGAACTTTGGTGCCATTGTCGCATACAACCATTCCTGGCTGAAGCTGGCGTCAACCACTTCTGAGCCTGCCCCTGCAGAGCTGACAGAATCTCTGCCCCAGTGTGGCTCCTGTCCCCTAAGCAGACCAACTCAAGCACAGAGGCTCTTTACTATGTGATCAGCTGTGTCCAATCACAGGTGATCACAGTGTAAACAGGAAGAGGCGTGTATCAGCTTTTCCTCCACTCGCGCTAACAGGCGTGAGTAGAGGAGAGCTGATTGGCTCTTTTTTTATTTGTAGTGCAAAAAAAAACCCCAGTGGTGATCAAATACCACCAAAAGAAATCTCTATTTGTGGGAAAAAAATGATAAAAATTTCCTTTGGGTACAGTGTTGTATGACCGCGTAATTGTCATTCAAAATGTGATAGCGCTGAAAGCTGCAAAGTGGTCTAGGCAAGGAAAGTGTATAAGTGCCCTGTATTGAAGAGGTTAAAGAACTTGTGGGTTGTCTGTTCTCTGCTCACTGTGTTGTTTGCATTGTGACAATTGGTGAGAAAAAGAACAGTAAGTTAAAGCGGAACTACACTGCATCTATGCACCACAAACCAAAAGCGCTATTTAATTAATTTTTAACATTCAAAGTAAACCTCACCATCCATCCATTTCTCCATGATTTATTTTGCTGAGAAATCAGTTTGAAAAACACCCCCGAGTTTTTCTGTCCATAAGGGCAGATGATTCATGTAGCTTTTACTTCCTGGAATCAAATCTGCCCTTAGCTCAGGTATGCAGGCAGGAAGGTGTGCTTAGCCAAGAAAACTTCTCCTCCCCTCCTGAAGACTCCTGGAATACATGACTTCATTTTCTTATGCCTGGAAAACAGAAGTAACTGAAGAAATGTAAAAAAAAAAAAAAGTTTAAAACAAGTCGACATGATTTACTTCCCTATCTATTTACTAATGCTAGCAGCATAAGGATTAAAATAGTCTATGTTGATTAAGTGAAGAGTGAAGTTTGGCTGTAAAGTTAAATGTTTGAAAAGTTGTGTCATTGGCTAGAAGTGGAGAACACGTGTGACTGTGTAAGCATTTGATTTATGGCTTTAATGAGGGTTGAGCGCGATTTCTTTTTGGAATTTTGTATTGGAACATGACGTACCAATAGAGTGCTGCAGCTACATTGTGAGTGTCTGTATGTGGGTGTATATCGTGTCTGTATGTACATACATACCTACATATACACACACAACACACACACACACACACACACATATATATATATATATATATATATATATATATATAGTCAAAAGGATTGCTGCACTTAAAAACTTCGTTTATTCGTTCAAAGATTTGTAAAGTTACATTTCAGAAAGTGTTCAAAAAGATTTCTGTTTCGTGCTCACATGCTCACTCCCTTCCTCCAATCAGAACACATCTAACATTTTGACCACAGACATTGCAATTTAACATTTAAAAAAAAAATCACATATGGAATCAATCTATGGTTAATTGCTCATTAGTACAATTGTATCCCTTCGTTCATTAACCTCTTGCCGACCAGCGCACGCTGATATATGTTGGCGGAACTGGTGGGCAAAAGGGCATACAGGTACATCCCCTTTAAGAAGCGGTGCTGTGACCGCGGGTCCAGTGGACTTGATGTCCGCCAGGTGCCCGCGATCGTGTCACGAAGAGGTAGAATGGGAAGATGCTTTTGTAAGCAAAGCATTTCCCCGTTCTGCCTAGTGACAGGACAGAGATCACTGGATCTCTGTCATCAAGTGCAGTGATTGCTGTCATGTGAGGTGTAGCCCCCCCCCCCACAGTTAGAATCTCTCCCTAGGACACACTTATCCCCTTCACCGCCCCCTAGTGGTTAACCCCTTCAATGCCAGTGTTATTTACGCAGTAACCAATGCATTTTTATAGCACTGATCGGTGTATAAACGACAAAGGTCCCAAAATAGTGTCAAAAGTGTCCGATCTGTCCGCCATAATGTCACAGTCCCGATAAAAATCGTAGATCGCCGCCATTGCTAATGAAAAAAAAATGCCATAAAACTATCCCCTATTTTGTAAATGCTATAAATTTTGCGTAAACCAATGAATATACGCTTATTGTGATTTTTTTTTACCAAAAGTATGTAAAAGAATACATATCGGCCTAAACTGAGGAAAACATTTTTTTTTTACATTTTTGGGGGATATTTATTAGAGCAAAAAGTAAGAAATATTGAGTTTTTTTTTTCAAAATTGTCGCTCTTTTTTTATTTATAGCGCAAAAAATAAAAACCGCAGAGGTAATCAAATACCACCAAAAGAAAGCTCTATTTGTGGGAAAAAAAGGACGTCAATTTTGTTTGGGTAAAAAGTCGCAGGACCGCGCAATTGTCAGTTAAAGCGACGCAGTGGCGAATCGCAAAAAAGTGCTCTGATCAGGAAGAGGGTAAATCCTTTCAGGGCTGAAGTGGTTAATCATTTCACACCACTGATATACAAATGGTTAACCATGTAGAGACTCATCTCACTATTCACTCAGGAACCATCACATTGTCATTCTGTAGAAAATATATATATACATATGTAAAAAACATCATAATCCAAATATTCAGAAGGATACCATAAAATACTTTTATAGATAATGTATTATAAATCATACAAATAAAGATCCAAATCTGTATTTAAACCTTTTGGAGTAATAGTATTAAGAAAATGTATCCAATGAGCCTCACGTTTTCTTAGTATTAATTAGTTCAAGATCGCCTCCTCTCCTGTTTTTATTAATGCAGATACAGATACAGATCGCAACCAATTGTAACATTTTGACAGTTTTCACCCTCAATCTGTTTTTTTTTTTTTTTTTTGAAAAATGTTTATTGGGTTTTATAGCATACAATAGTATAAAACTGAGTGTATCAAAGGTTACATAGCATTTATTATTACAATCTTTAAAGAACAAAGACTTCTCATAGTAGCTAAAATAAAGACTTCTCATAGCAGTTAAAATAAATAAAGAAAAAGAAAACAGAAAAAGAAAAAAGAGAGGAAGGGTAGAGGGAGGGGAGGTCAGGGGAGTTCATGTTTGCCATCTTATCAACACTAGTGAGCGTAACTTTGCTCGACACATGAAATCTTAACATCTAGATACCTTCAGGAGTGGAGGCAGCGTCTGTACATACCTGGCTGAGCATGGTATATATTGGTCAGGGTATAGTAAATAACCTGAGTGATCTCACTATACATAGAAATATAGAGTAATAAATGTGGAAGGGTGGATGCTAAGGAGCAGAATGGATTTGTGGATATCCTACGGTGGCTTAAAAGTAAAGGAATCCGGGGTGGGGGGTATTTTAAGGCGACCAAGTGAGTTGGTGAGATCTCTTGTTAAGTACCATTTCGTGTAGCGGAATGGGTGCATTATATCCATTAGTGCCTGTGGAGTAAATGTAGCTTCGATGTATTTTCTCCATCTTTTAAAAAAATGGGAAGTCGATCGAAAATTAAGAGTGATGGTATCCAATCTCTCTAGATGGAAGAGTGAGGCCAAGGCCTTTTTAAACACTATTAGAGTAGGTGGAGTCGCTGATATCCAGTGAGACATACTAGTCCTGCGAGCCACTAGAAGACACAAGTGAGCCCATTGTGGAATATTTTGTGGGACCCTCGTTGGCGATGAGGGTGAAGGAGGTATGCTAAACAGACATAATAGACGGTCCTTCGTCAACTGAATTTTGTGGACCACGTTGATGTAAGTGATCGCCTTATCCCAGTAAGCATCAATCTTGGTACAGTCCCAGAGCCTATGTAGCAAGGTGGGGCGAGGTAGGTTACACTAGGAACATTGCGCTTGGGTGGGTTCCGCCTTGTTAAAACGAAATGGAAAATAAGCTCTGTGAATGATCTTGAATTGCGTTTCCCTCCATGTTTCGGAAGTGGTAAGATTGCGGACAGTTTTGTATCCCTCAAGGATCTTTTCTGGCAGAGATTCGTCTTCTAATACGTGTGACCACTTTTGAAAGGGTTTGAGAGCATATTTCCGTGTTTGATGTTGTATGAGACAGGAGTAAATATTGGAGATGGAGTAATTATTGCTTTTGAGAAGAGTATCAATGCAGGATGTTTCGAGTGGATTGGTGTTGGGACCAGAACATGATTTGAGATAATTGATGAGTTGGTGATGGAAAAAAACATGAGTTGGTGGTAGGGAGTACTCCCGCATGAAGGTTTGAAAGGGTTTGAATTTGCCAGGCTTGTTGAGATAAAAAGACGAGACAACAGTAAGGCCTTTAAGTTTCCATTGGCCAAAAGCTTTATGGATGATAGATGGAAGGAACATAGGGTTACCTTGTATTTTGAGGTAATTGGAGATGCTGGATGGCAGTTTAAGCAGCTTTCTTACTTCTCTCCATGCAATGACCGTATCCTTAATAAGTACACTTGTTTTGAGGTGGGGGGGTAATGCATTGGGATTGGAATGGAGGATGGCCGAAAGGTCATATGGGTGCACCATAGCCTCTTCTAGGGATAAGTTAGAATATTTGGAACCTCCAGTTAACCAGTCTAGGCCCTGCCTAAGTAAACATGCCAGGTTGTAAAAGCGCATGTTGGGTAGTCCCGCCCCGCCCTCACCCTTCGGGAGACATAGTTTCTGCAGCGCTATGCGAGGTTTCTTGCGAGACCATATGAAGGCAGCTAGGGCCTTCTGAAGTTTTTGGATATCTAAATGTTTAATTAGAAGAGGTATGGTCTGCATTGGGTAAAGCAAGCGTGCAAAAGATACCATTTTGAAAAGGTGGCATCTCCCAAAGAGCAAGAGAGGTAGGGTCCCCCAAGCCTCCAACTCCTTCACAATTTTGGTTATCAAAGGGGGGTAATTCAATGAGTACAGAGAGGATGGTTCACGCCCTATTTTAATACCCAAGTATGTAATATGTTGGTTGGCTATGGCCAGGGGGGATAGGTGTTTCCATTTAATGGAGAGATGGGGGTGTAATGGTAGGATCTCACTCTTATCGAAATTAATTCTGAATCCCGAGCAAAGTCGGAAATCTGTGAAAAGTTGTTTGAGTCTGTCAAAGTCTGCTATAGGGTCGGTGGAGAACAATAGTATGTCATCTGCAAATAGTGCTGAACGGAGAGTATGGTTATTTAGAGTGATGCCACTGATTCCATCAACTGAATTTAATATTCTGGACAAGGGTTCGATTGCTAGATTGAACAGGAGTGGAGACAGGGGGCAACCCTGTCTCGTTCCTTTTGTTAACGGAATCGTGTCAGAAATAAAATCAGGGGTAACAAGACGCGCGGTAGGGGATGCGTACATTTGTAGAAGGAATCGCATAATCTGGCCTGAGAATCCAAACTGTGCCATCACTCTAAAGAGCCAAGAGAAACTGATGTTGTCAAAGGCTTTTTCCGCGTCTAAGGACATGATGGCAATGTCTTGGTTAGGGTGGGTTTTAGCATATTCCAGAGCCATTAATACTTTGCGGATGTTTAGGGTAGCTGATCTCACCGAAACAAAGCCAGATTGGGCTGGGTGTAGTAAAGATGGTAGTAGGGGAGCTAGACGTGACGCAATTATTTTGGATAAGATTTTGACATCGACATTAATTAATGATATCGGTCGGTATGTAATAGGGGATCTTTCCCTTTCTTCGAGATTAGTTTGATGTGGGCCTGTGTTCCCGCAGGAAGATAGGGCCCTCCGTCCCACATGGCTGCGTATACATGTTTTAAGGTATCTGGAATAAATTCCCTGGTCATTTTATAAAATTCGGCGGTGTATCCGTCGGGTCCCGGGGCTTTGGCCGAGGCCATGGATTTGATCGTGAATCGGATATCATCAACAGTAATGGGAGCATTAATTGTCTCCAATTGTGTGTGGTGGAGTTTAGGTAAACGTATTTTGTCAAGCAGAGAGTCAGTAGTAGGTCAGTCGGGTCAACTTTGTATAGATTAGTGTAGTATTCCACAAGTAGGTTGCTAATCTCAGCTGTGGAAGTGTTCTTCCCCTCCCCTTTCCCCCCCCCCCTCCCCCTCTTCCCTACCCTCCTCCCTCCTTGCTTCCCCGTTTCCCTTCTTCCTTTCGTTGTCTTTTTCTCCCCTTGCACTGTTCCATTATAAAATCTGATTATATATTATTTACACACATATACACATGTATAACATTTGAAACCTTCTTATTTTAATATGTACTCTCTGTTTCCCCTAATCTGGTTGACCCTAACCCCCGGGCCTCACCGTGTGTCATTTGGAGACCATAATCTTGTATAGGGCCTGTCCTATGAGTCATTATACCTGGCAGTGGTTATACCTATAGTTCTAAAATTTCTATGTATATTTTTTGTAGTGTTTGCATTTTTTGAATTTGTCTTTTTCTGTTGTCTTTTTATGTATTTTAATCTAGAATCTCTAGCTCCTGAGGAAGCTTTCTGTGAAACGCGAAACATGTAGAGCAATCAGAGAGTACCCCACCGTGGATCACCAAACCTGCAGCATGTTGTCTGTTTTAGCCTTATGACTATCTACTGTGTAACATTTGGGGAAGTATCTCTCCTCCACTTTGACTAAGTGATTTGTTTACATACTTATAATCTCTCCATTACTATACAAGCTTGCAGGATAGGTTCCACACGGTATAACAATATTAGGTCCTATACCTAGTCTGATGTGTTTTTAAACATTTATGTTTGTCCACTGTCTTTTTATACTTTATAAATAAAAAACCCCTAAACAAACTTACCTTTTTGTAGTTTAATATTGTTGTGCCTTCAAAGTCCCATCCCTAGACTCTATGTATCCATTACTGGTAGTTAAAAGTGTTTTGGTTTAGGGGTTTGTATAAGAACCCCTTTGTGGATGTGTTATCTACCTTTTGGGAGCCACCAAAGTGCCGCAGAACCCCTGAAGACATATGGACTAGGTTGGCAAACATGAACTTAAACTTATCTAAACAACAGTAAGTTATAAACATTAATAAAGCAGAGTATCGGTGGACTTCTCTTTTTTCCACAGGAGGTTCCACCTATCTAGCATAGCTCCCATTAACTGCCAGCTCCTCACGTAAGAGCAGGGTGTTAGCTACGGGGGGTGAGGGGAGGGAGGGTAGAGGGAAGGAAAAGGGGGATAGGGAGGGGGGGGAGTGGGTACAGGATAGTAAGGGAGAGTAGTCTGGGGGGGATACTCTGAGGAAGCAGTGCAGGTTTAAACAAACAAATGGCGAGGTAGGCTAAGGACAGGGGAAGGCCCCTCTCTAGAAATTAAACTAAACAAACCAGAAAAACATTACAGGCGTCACTGAAAAGGAAGGTCCTCCGGGTAGTGGGAGGCCACCCCAGTTACTGAGATGCATGACCATAACTGTAAGTGCATAACTTTTAGCAACAGGCTGATAAGGGTAGTGCTCCATAGAGAGCAGGCACGGCAGTTTCTACAGGCATCAAAAGTACCTTTGTCTTAAGGGTAAAAATTTTAAGAAAAGAAAAACATATAAGGTGGGTTGATACTACCCGTAGATGGTGAGGTGAGAAGGGTGGTGATGTGGAGTCCTTCAACGATTCCCAGAGCGTTCTTCTTGGTTGGTGAAACGGCTGCGTTTGTATGGAGGTTTGGTCGGGCTTTGGGGGTGCTTAGGGGGTGCCTTTGCACACGGTAAAGACGATGATGGTGAGCCCTCTGTAGCGGTACTGTGTTCCATTTCGGAGCTTCTATTGGCTAGGTAGGTTTCCGCCTCTTCAGGTGTATTAAAGGTGAGTTGTTCCCCTTCAGGAGTTTGGACGCGGAGGACAGCTGGATAAGCTAGGGAGAATCGGATTTGATTGTGGTGTAGAGTGGAGAATACCGAGGAGAATGCTTTGCGTTGTTTCATTACCTTTATGGAATAGTCCACAAAGAGCAGCAGTTTCGCGCCATCCACCACCAGTGAGCGCGTGCGACGAAATTTTTGCATTATAGCGTTTTTGTCAGCATAGTTCAAATATTTCACTATCACATGCCGAGGTTTAGCGCGCGTGCCAGAGTATTGACCCATACGGTGCGCCCGTTCAACAGTGCAGGGTATGCGGAGGCCCAGTTGCTCTGGGATGGTTTTTGCACATATATTTGTAAGATGGGAGGCCGGGATTGACTCTGGCAAGCCGATTATGCGCAAGTTGTTCCTTCTTGAGCGATTTTCTAAATCGTCCAGCTTGTCCCATATGTCCCTGTGCGAGGCATTGATGCGTGCAAGTGCCGCAGATGAGGCTGTACAATCATCTTCAAGTATGGATATCTGCTCTTCCACCTGAGTGATGCGTTGGGCCTGAGCCTGGAGCTCTATGTGCAGCTGCTCCAGCCCTCTGTGTACCGCTGCGTCCACAGTGGCTGTTAGGGATGGTCCCAAAAGTGTCACCACAGCCTGGGCAATGTTGGCATGGGATGTGGGATCCATCTCTGCCATAGTAGAAGCAGGGGGAGGTTGTGGCTGTAGCTGAGGCCTCTCTGCTGTGTCCGGAGCGGCCGCCATCTTGGCTGTGTCGGCCGCTATGTCTCCTGCCGGAGGAGCTGTGGAGGGGGGCGAGGACAGTGCCCGATCATAGGATCGCTCCACGAAGCGATCCATGTCTGCCTGATAAAGAGCAGAGGCAGTAGGGGTTCTCCCTGGAGCTGTGGCCGGATTAAATGCCGGTTTAGTGAGGAGCTGTGCGGGAGCTGAAGCTGCTCACCTCCTCCTCATGTGGCACCGGAACCGGAAGTCCTTCTCAATCTGTTTTTAATTCTATTCCTAAAAGCCAATTAATGCAAGTTCAGAGAATAGTTAGTGATCCGCAACATCCTGAACAAAGATTAAAAGAAATGGAAACTAAACTAATCAACAGAAATTATCCCGAAGCATCAATAAAAAAGGAACGTTGAAATCTAAATAAAACTAATCCAAATAAATACACACTAAAAGGATACCTTTTGTTATACAATTTCATCTGTTTTCTCATACTGTGTTTAATATAATTAAGAAACATTGGATTTTATTGAGGGAAAGTTATCCCACTATAGAAGAATTTTGAAATTTACCATTGCCTTCATATAGAAAGGGGAGAACTTTGAGGGATCGATTGGTAAGATACGATCAATTTTTTCCTCTTATTCCCAGGATAACTTTTCTGAGACCAGAAAACCTCGGATCATTTCCATGTCTATGATGCATCCAATATAATTCTATGATAAAGGGAAAAAGCATATCACACCCACATAAAGCTTTGATATTTCTATCAAGGGCCACTATACTTGCCAATCATCATATGTGAGTTATGCCATAAAATGTCCATGTGGATTATTTTATATTGGGGAAACAACCCAAAAGGTTAAAGACCGTATAGCCAGACATAAATATTCAATTAGAGATAAATTAATACAATTACCACTAGCTAGACACTTTATAGAGAAGGGGCATATAATTTCCCAGTTAAAATTTATGGTGTTGGAAGGCTTAATAAAAATAGGAGAGGAAACGATCGTGAACTAATTTTAAGAAAACGTGAGGCTCATTGCATACATTTTCTTAATACTATTACTCCAAAAGGTTTAAATACAGATTTGGATCTTTATCTATTTGTATGATTTATAATACATTATCTATAAAAGTATTTTATGGTATCCTTCTGAATATTTGGATTATGATGTTTTTTACATATGTATATATATATATATATATATATATATATATATATATATATATATATATATATGTATTTTCTACAGAATGACAATGTGATGGTTCCTGAGTGAATAGTGAGATGAGTCTCTACATGGTTAACCATTTGTGTATCAGTGGTGTGAAATGATTAATGAACGAAGGAATACATTTGTACTAATGAGCAATTAACCATAGATTGACTCGATATGTGATTTTTGGAAAAATGTTAAATTGCAATGTCTGTGATTAAAATGTTAAATGTGTTCTGATCGGAGGAAGGGCGTGAGAATGTGAGCCTAAAATGGAAATCTTTTTGAACACTTTCTGAGAAGTAACTTTACAAATCTTTGAACAAATAAACAAAGTTTTTAAGTGCAGCAATCCTTTGGACTTTTTTTTGCTTATATGTATGGTCAGTGGGAAGACCTGATTGCTTTGCACTAATTGTGGACCGGGTGCAGCTTTCCTTAACCACATTTGCGCACACACACACTGGCATCCCAGTCTTAGTCCGTAGGGTTCAATATTGAGTCTGGGGAAGACTGACCACAAGGTTTAGGAGTGTGTCTATGGCAATGTTTGACCATTCTTCCAAAAATGCCTGATGTGGATGTGTTGTTTTTCAGGGGTTGGACTTGGTCCCCTAGTTCTAGTGAAGGGAACTCTTAAAGCATCAGCATACCAAGACATTTTGGACAATTTCATGCCCCCAATGACTGCGCACCAGTGCACAAAGCAAGGTCCGTAAAGACATGGGTGAGCAAGTTTGGGATGGAGGAACTTGACTGGCCTGCACAGAGTCCTGACCTCAACCCGATAGAACACCTTTAGGATGAATTAGAGCGGAGACTGCGAGCCAGACATTCTTGTCCAACATCAGTGCCTGACCTCACAAATGCGCTTCTGGAAGAATGGTCAAACATTCCTATAGACACACTCCTCACCCTTGTGTACAGCCTTTCCAGAAGAGTTGAAGCTGTTATAGCTGCAAAGGTTGGGCCAACTCAATATTGAACCCTACGGACTAAGGCTGAGATAACATTAAAGTTCATGTGCGTGTAAAGGCAGGTGTCCCAATAATTTTGACAATATAGAATATATGTATTCACACTTGAGTGCTGGGAAGGGTGGGGGAGACCCAAGCATGGAGTTGGGCTTTATCATAAATTTCCTTTCACCTTTAAAGGAAGGATGAGCATGTGGTTTGAATTATTTTTGTTGTTTTTACCTTAAGGTGTATGTAAAGGTGAAGAGGGAGAGTCACCCTCTTTATCTGTCCTGGTTACCATTGTAACAGAGATAGGAACTGATGAGAGATCAAAATTCTGCAGTTATCACCAGAACAAGAAGTGAGAGTAAATCACCCAGTGGGGGCAATTGTTCTGGTGACAACTGTATAAGACCGGAGTTGCTCTCATGGGGAGATTTCCTGTCATCCCTTGTATCTCCTTGACTGAAAGTGAAACAAAAAAAAAATATACACTTTTAAAATTCTGCTTGATATGACTTTCATCCGTTTTCATGCTGGCTCTTAAATATTTATTCAATCGTATTAAAGTGTTACTAAACCCAGGACCTATATCTGGTCTCCCACAGTACACAGAAAATGGAAATGCAATTATTTTAGTAAATATAAACTGCTAAATTACTTTTTCTCATCAGCAGTAAGTAGAAGTCTTGTGACTTCTATCAATGTCTGGCCGAACACTGGTATTGGGACACCTGCCTTTACACGCACACGAACTTTAATGGCATCCCAGTCTTAGTCCGTAGGGTTCAATATTGAGTTGGCAATTTTTTATTTTGAGAATCTTGCAAACAAGAAACACATCTCAACTTTTTTTTTACAAAAATACAAAAAATAAATATTTAAAATAATTTTTTTTTTTTTAATGTATGCATAACTTAGTGTATACACGCCTAAACATAATAATAATAATAATAATAATAATAATAATAAAGGCTTACTTAACCTATAATATATGAACAAAAGGTTTTTTTTTAACCAAGAGCAATATCACTGTATTATATTACACTATACATATACACGCACACACATATATACATATACACGCACACACATATACACATATACACATATACACGTACACACAGACACACACACATATATATATATATATATATATATATATATATATATATATATATATATATATATATATTTATATAAATAGTATAATACAAATCACTAAATAGCACAGACATCTTCAAAAATTCTGCACATTACTCAACTTGATTAACTTTTAGACCAAGAAACATAGATTACATGTGTATGTAGCTTTTCTTCAAAATTATGTTTATCCTTGAAAATCTAAGGGAGTGTCCAGAGAGAAAACAGAGAAAGAACCAAACACCCTGAGATCAACAAACAGCAGCTACAAGCCTGATATTCCTCCGTGCCTTTATCCAGACCCTTTTCCGCCATCATTCTTTCTTTAGACCCCAAATTTTCTCTACCTCACCAAGAATCTCACACACCACCACCGGAACAGGAAGGACTTTCTGCCAAAGGGATACCTGACACCGTGCATTCCAGGTGTAATATCAGACTACTAAGCTGACTAGAAAAAGAGTGTCCCAATCAAATCCCTTGCGATTCTGCAATGCTCCATACACCCACTCAGCATAAGACATGCTAGGCAAGAAAACGGAAAATTCCTATCAAAATACTTACCGTAATTTTCCTTTCCTTATGGACTCCATGGCAGCAACGTGTGGGTTAAGTCCCGCCTCCACTACCCTATAGGACACTACTCCCATAAATCTTTGCTCCCTGCCCATGGCCGTGTTCGATGACTAGCCTACTCCAGCCATTTGGGAGGGAACTCCTGCTGCCATGGAGTCCATCAGGAAAGGAAAATTACGGTAAGTATTTTGATAGGAATTTTCCGTTTTCCTGACAGACTCCATGGCAGCAATGTGTGGGAAATAACTCGCCATACACACCCGGGTGGGCATAAATGCTGTACAAAAAGATTTATTTGACACTGTCCACTGACAGCACTTTTAAGCCAAAATCAACAGAAGATAGAGTCGCTGGTTCAACGCAATAATGAGAAATAAAAGTATGAATCGTTGACCAGGAGGCTGCCTTGCAGATAACTTCAGGTGCCACATGACGTGAAGCCGCCCAGGAAGTAGAAAGACTTGTGGAATGCGCTGTAACCGCCACAGGAGGAGCCAAGCCCTTCTCTCTGTAAGCCCATTGGATAGCCTGAACAATCCACGCTGCGATGGATCTGACGGAAGCTCTGAGACCCCTGCTCTTCCCGTGAAACAGGACAAAGAGGTAGTCCGTTTGGAAGGAAGCTGTAGCCTCCAAGTATTGCTTCAAGATAACTCCCATGTCGAGGGGATGTGTCTCCAGACTTCCAGCAGAATTAAACGTAGGGAGTGTGATATCCTGATTTTCGTGGAAGACAGAAGTGACCTTGGGATTTGATCCTAGCATCGGAATAAGGACCACTCTATCTGGGAAAAAAGTGAGAAAGGGCTCCTTTGATCCTAGAGACTGGATTTCAGAGACTCTTTTTGCCGAGGAAATGGCTATCAAAAAGGAAGTCTTGAGGGTGAGATCTCTAACCGAAAGAGACTTGTCCAGCTGAGAGAAGAAGTCAAGAACTAGTGGTAGATCCCATTTAGGGAATCTAGGTTTCCTCTGAGGTCTGAGCCTAACTGCTCCCTTGAAGAATTGTTGAACCAAGGGATGTTTAGCCCATGATATTCCAGAAAAGGCTGAAATTGTGGAGACTTGCACACGGAGAGCGCTCACAGATAAAGGAACATCTAGTCCAGATTGTAAAAAACTTAAGACATCCTGAACTGTCGGATTACAGTCAGAGTTGGACCCTGAGGACATGTAGTTTGTAAATCTAGCCTAGATTCTTTCATATACTTGATTGGTACTTTTTCTCCTCGCAATCATAAGAGTAGGGATAACCTGTTTGGGACATCCAAGAGCTTCTAACCTTCCCCTCTCAAAAACCAGACCCTCAGGTGCAGATGAGCTGGGCAAGGATGTAGTTTCGAGCCTTGGGATAGAAGGTCGAGTCTGAGGAGTTAGGGAATCGGATCCTTGACACTGAGAAGTATTAGCAGGGGGAACCAGGGTCTGTTGGGCCAGTAAGGTATTATGGCTACCACTTCTACTGCTTCTGACCTGAGTCTCCGCAGGAACTGAAGAATGATGAGGGTTGGAGGAAAGGCATAAGCTCTGCGGAACCACCATCGCTCCGTCAGGGCGTCCACCCCATAAGCCTGAGGATCCCGGAACCTCGAATAATATCTCGCCAGTTTCTTGTTGCAAGGGGAGGCGAATAAGTCGATTTCTGGAGAGATTCCTAAGGTCAGAATCCAACTGAATACTTCCTCGTTGAGGTACCATTCGTTGTTGTCTAAACGAACTCGAGACAGGAAGTCTGCCTGAACATTCTGCATCCCTGGTACGTATGTTGCTGTTAAATTGACCAGGTTCTCCTGAGCCCAAGTCATAATTGGCTCTACCTCCTGAAGTAAGGACAGACTCCGAGTACCTCCTTGTCTCCTTATGTACGCCACAGCTGTCGTATTGTCTAACCTGAGACGGACCGAGGTTCCGGAAAGCAGGTGACGAAAAGCTAGTAGCGCCTTGAATGCTGCTCTCAATTCCAGAATGTTCGACACCGTTCTTCTGGAGGGAAAATCCCAAGTACCCTGTGCCACTTCTGTCAGACAGTGGGCACCCCAGCCCTTGTTGCTGGCATCCGTTGTTACTGTTATCCACGAGATGGGAAGAATGGGAAGAATGGAATGACAATTGTAAAGATTTTCTCGCTGGAGCCACCAGGGCAGGGAGCTCCTCATTGAAGAGGTGACACGAATGAGCTGAGTCTTGCTGCCTGACCACTGGTGAAGAAACCCTTTTTGGAAGGGTCTCATCCTCCATTGAGCCCACTTCACCATTGGAATAGTAGCCACCATAGTGCCGATGATCCTCAGACACTGGAGAGCCTGGAGATGGGAGGCTGAAATGGCCGGACGAATTCTGTCCCGAATTATTTAAACTTTCTCCTCGGGGAGCGAGATGGTGCCTTTCACTGTATCGAAAAGGGCTCCTAGGAATAAGAGAGTTTGAGATGGTATTAACTGACTCTTCTCTAGGTTCAGGATCCAACTGAATTCCTGGAGGGTGGACATAACCTGACTCTTGTGCATTAATAATTGATCTCTGTTTTGGGCTAGTAGTAGAAGATCGTCCAGGTAATGATGGAGACGGATCCCCTTGGTCCTCAAGAGGGCCACTACTGCTAACAATACCTTCGAAAACACACGGGGAGATGTCGATAGCCCGAATGATAGGCATGTGAACTGTAGATGCAATTTGCCCAAGGAGAAGCGAAGGAATTGAAAATCTTCTGCCACAGGGACATGAAAATATGCGTCCTTTAGATCTATAGAGATCATCCAATCTCCTGATTGGACCGACTGCTGGATTGTTGACAGTGTCTCCATCTTGAACCTTTCTTTTTTGATGAACCGATTCAAATGGGTAAGGTCTATGACAGGTCTCCAAGATCCCTTTTTCTTTTGGACCATAAAGAGAGGAGAGTAAATTCCCATACCTCTTTGTTCGTCTGGGACAGGAACGGCAGCGCCTTGAACCAATAAAGATTTCACGTAGGTTAGAAGAATCACCCTTTTTTCTTCTGAGGCCGGAAGGGAGGTGGGAACACACCTGAGTCTGGGAGATCCGCTGAAAGTCCAGGTATGACCTGCAGAGACCATCCTGACGGTCCAGAAGTCCTGGATTGAGGCCCCCCAGACGTGCCGAAAACGCAGGAGACGAGCTCCCACTTGGCCCGTCTGAGCGGGCCCAATCTCAAAAAGACTTGGTTGGCTCTCTTTCCCCTGTCGAACTGCTCTTAGCAGCTTTTTTGAAGGATGACTGCCTTGACTTCCATGTCCTGGAGAATTCACGGCCCGGCCTGTAGTTACGGGCCTCCCTGGCTCGTTCCTGGTATCGTTTTTTAGAAAAAAATTTTCTCTGGTTTTGCAAACGGCGATCCTGAGGAAGGAACCCTGACTTCCCCCCAGTGGCTCGGGTTATGGCAGAATCCAATTTGTTGCCGAAGAGGGAAGACCCATCAAAAGGAATTCGACACCAGACCTGCTTAGAGGCTGGATCGGCCAGCCAGGGGCGAAGCCAAAGGGCTCGTTTGACCGTAACTGCAGATAGCATGACCCGAGCCACCAGCCGGATGATATCAATCGATGCCTCCCCCAGAAAAGCGGATGCTAGCCGTAACTCCTGGATAGGAGAGCTCTTTGCAGCTTCATCCGAAATGCTCTTGAGAGTATCATCCACACTGTCCGACCAGACTTCCATCGCCTTGGACATTGCAGCCAGAGCCAAAGCTGGCTTACAGGCCATACCAGCCGTGAGGTCGACTCTCTTTAGGTCAGAGTCAATCCGCCTATCTAAGGCATCTTTAAAAGAAACCGTATCCTCTAAGGGGAGTGTAACATGTTTTACTAGCCTCATCACAGCTGCGTCCACCAGCGGGGCCGACTCCAAATGCTTGACTTCCTCTTCCTTGAAGGGGTATAGCTTAAGAATTTTTGAAAGCAAAGAATTCTTTTTCTCCACCTTGCCCCATTCATCCGTAATGACCTCACCAAGTTCGGCGAGAAATGGAAAGTTGAGACGTTCCTTCTTTAGTTGCTTAAAATACTTTCTTTGTTTAGAAGGAGAGGCCACAGGATCCTCCCAATTCAAGGCCTCTCTAATAGCTTTTACCAAGGGGGGGAGTAAAGCAAAGTCAAACCCCACACTGGCAGTATTTTCCTCGGACTCACTGTCCGATGCTGCAACTGAAGGATGACTTGGTAGAGACGACTCCCACTTGTCCTGAACTTGCGAGTCCCTTACTGGCGACTGTGGAGACTCTGCTTGAGGGACGGGGGTCTGGCTAGACCCGATACCCTTAAGAGACTCTTTAACAGCCCTTTTGACCAGGGATTTGAGCTGCTGGTCCGTGCTCCCTCTCTCATTGGAAGCCTTGGAAAAACAAAGATCACAAAGAGATCTTCCAGGAGGTACTTGTGATCTACATCCCCAGCAAACGCTAGCAGCTGAACGGCTGGAGTGAGCCTTGGAGGAGCGAGACTGATCCTCGCTATGGCGCCCAGATCTTGAGGGTGAGCCATGGTGTTTAGACTTGGAAGAAGAACGCTGGTGATGCGATTTTGAAGAGTCGCTTCCCCTGTGAGAACTGCGTCGCTGTTCTGACCTGGATGGGCTGCATAAAGGAAATACAAGGAACAAAAAGATACAGATAAAGGTAATCTAGGACGACCAAGACAGGTTCTCCCCCCCCCCCGCCCTCTGCCGCCCCCCCGGCCCGCAATACCTTTGGTGAGAGGGCTGGCCACAAACAGGCGGTGGAGAGTCCATATCTCTAGATGCCTCCATCAGAGCTGTAACAATAGTCATAATGAAGCCAGATGTAGAAAGGAATTTTCCCCACCAGCCACAGAGAGCCACTTACCAGGATAATAATCACTAGGGACTAGGGGAAGTCGTCGCAATAGCCCACAAGCATTCCCAAGGCTTGTAGGCTATTCCCCTGTTTAAATAAGGCGCCCCTGTGACATCATCGCCGCAGCGAGCGCGGCGCTAGTGCGCATGCGTGATTAGCGTCATTTTGCCGCTACCGCGCATGCGCGAACCAGGCCTCGCTCATACGCCGTACTCGCGCATGCGCAGTACGGCCGAGCGGGCAAAAACGAAAGTAAACGGCGGCTGGAACGCAGAGGAACCAGCCGCCATGCTTAGCTACAACAAAAATCAGGAAATAAAACACAGAAGCTATGGATGACGAAAAGATAAACAAATACTGCTGCCATGAAGAGAAAGCCATAATCTTACCACCCCCACACGATCATCACCAAGGCCGAAGGTAAGAAGATCACCGACTTCTCGTGAGCAAACAAGATCACCTGCTAGTTAGCTGGGCTATTAGACCAATGCGCAGCCTGCCTGCCAGTGGCTAGGTTCCTGGCTTCCTCCAGCGCTTCTTCCAGTGCCCGCTCCATACCCCGCTAATAGCTAGGGCTTAACGGAGTCTAGCGACATTCCAGTCCCAAGTCGCTACTCGGCCATCAGAGCGTGGAAATGTGTGGGAGTAAATCTTCAGGTAGAAGACCAACCTAGGTCCTACGGAGGAGGACAAAAAAAGAACACGGCCATGGGCAGGGAGCAAAGATTTATGGGGTCCTATAGGGTAGTGGAGGCGGGACTTAACCCACACGTTGCTGCCATGGAGTCTGTCAGGAAAGGAATATTCAGAGCCATCCCCACCTTTTTTATAGACTTCTACTAGGGATGAGCCGAACACCCCCCTGTTCGGTTCGCACCAGAACATGCGAACAGGCAAAAAATTTGTTCAAACACGCCAACACCGTTAAAGTCTATGGGACAGAACATGAATAATCAAAAGTGCTAATTTTAAAGGCTTATATGCAAGTTATTGTCATAAAAAGTGTTTGGGGACCTGGGTCCTGCCCAGGGGACATGGATCAATGCAAAAAAAGTTTTAAAAATGGCCATTTTTTCGGAAGCAGTGATTTTAATAATGCTTAAAGTGAAACAATAAAAGTGTAATATTCCTTTAAATTTCATACCTGGGGGGTGTCTATAGTATGCCTGTAAAGGGGCGCATGTTTCCCGTGTTTAGAACAGTCTGACAGCAAAATGACATTTCAAAGGAAAAAAAGTAATTTAAAACAACTAGCGGGTATTAATGAATTGCCGGTCCGACAATACACATAAAAGTTCATTGATAAAAACGACATGGGAATTCCCCACAGGGGAACCCTGAACCAAAATTTAAAAAAAAATGGCGTGGGGTCCCCCCAAAAATCCATACCAGGCCCTTATGCGAGCACGCAACCTGGCAGGCAGCAGGAAAAGAGGGGGGACGAGAGAGCTCCCCCCCTCCTGAACCGTACCAGGTCACATGCCCTCAATATTGGGAGGGTGCTTTGGGGTAGCCCCCCAAAGCACCTTGTCCCCATGTTGATGGGGACAAGGGCCTCATCCCCACAACCCTTGCCAGGTGGTTGTGGGGGTCTGCGGGTGGGGGACTTATCGGAATCTGGAAGCCCCCTTTAACAAGGGGACCCCCAGATCCCGCCCCCCCCGTGTGAAATGGTAAGGGGGTACAAAAGTACCCCTACCATTTCACAAAAAAAGTGTCAAAAATGTTAAAAATGACAAGAGACAGTTTTTGACAATTCCTTTATTTAAATGCTTCTTCTTTCTTCTATCTTCTATCTTCTTTCTTCTATCTTCTATCTTCCTTCGGTTTCTTCCTCCATCTTCTTCTTCTGGTTCTTCTGGTTCTTCCTCCGGTGTTCTCGATCGGCATCTTCCTCCGCGGCGTCTTCTTCCCTTATTCTTCTCGGGCCGCTCCGCATCCACCATGATGGGAGGCTCCCGCTGTGTGACGCTTCTCGTCTTCTGACGGTTCTTAAATAATGGAGGGCGGGGCCACCCGGTGACCCCGCCCCCCTCTGATAGAAGATAAAAGAAAGAAGAAGCATTTAAATAAAGGAATTGTCAAAAACTGTCTCTTGTCATTTTTAAAATTTTTGACACTTTTTTTGTGAAATGGTAGGGGTACAAAAACCCCCTTACCATTTCACACAGGGGGGGGCTGGGATCTGGGGGTCCCCTTGTCTGGGTCCCCCAGACCTGTTCCCCCATAATAATTGGAAGAAACAACTATAAATCCTGGTTTAGCAGGACTCTGGCAAGATGCAAACAAAGCTGACATACAGAAAGGTAGGTCTTAATCAATCCATCCTTTCCCTCAAGGAGAGCCGCCACCCCTTCCAGCATTTCATCTTGACATCAGCATCATTCAGCCTGGCTTCCCAGTTTGACTTACTGTAATCATCAGGGCCAAACTCAATACCTAATACTTTGACTTTCTGCTGAGGCCTCAGGAAGGTGTCCGGAAGTGCAAAGCTCTCACCTCCCTCGCTCATCCAAAAAACTTCACTTTTATCATGGTTGACCTTGGAGCCCGATGCCTCGGAATACTTGAATACTGCTCTATAACTGAGACCACCTCCTGTGCCTCCTCTGTCCCAGAGATGAAGACAGAAACGTTGACAGCATAGGCTACAACCCTCAAGGGCGGCTCACCAGTAATGCCAACCGGAACCCTACACAATGGTCCGCTCTCTAGCCTTCTGACGAAGGGGTCAATTGCGAACATGTATAGCAAAGGGCCCAGCGGACACCCCTGGCGCACCCCCGATCCAACCCTGAAGGGCCGTCCAACCCAACGGTTAACAAGCATGAAGCTCTCTGCCTCTCTGTCTAAAGTCTTAAGCCATCCAATAAACCCACCCTCTAGGCCATACTTGTCAAGGAGAAGCCAGGGGTACTCATGATTGACAGGATCAAAAGCCTTCGTCTGATCCAATGACAGCAAATACTTTCCCCAGCCTTCAGCCCTGCAACGTTCCAGAGCCTCCCAGACAGCTAAAAAGTGCCCCTGCCCTGGACCGAACAGTGCTGCTGACAAGAAAGCAATCTGTCTGCTACTGACGACAAGTGCCAAAAAAAATTATCTTCACCAGAATCTTTCTATCGACATTGAGAAGGCTAATGGGGAGCCAATTCTCAATCAGAGGGATCCTTGCCTTTTGACAACAGAATCACAGCAGATTGTCTCATGGAGGGAGGGAGCGAACCCTCTTGCAGACAGCCATTAAATACCTCCACAAGATAAGGTACCAAGCTGGATTTGAAAGTCTTATAAAATTCAGCCGTCAATCCATCTGGCCCAGGTGTTTTCTTAATAGCCAGACCGTCTATAGCTTTGACTACCTCTTCTGCTGTGATTTCCCCCATCAAAATTGCCAGTGGAATGTTATTTCCCAGACCTGGTGTAGAATCCAGAAAACTCAACATCTTTGCCCGATCAAGGTACTTCTTCCCCAGAAGATCCACATAAAAAGACCTTGAGACCTCCATGATCCCTGACCCGGATTTCATCAAAGAGCCCGTACTATCCCTTAGCACAACAACCGTCTTAACTGCTGCGCTTTGTTTGCAGTTCTGATAAGAGTCGGGCAAGTGATATTTCCTGTAGTCCCTTTCCAGAACCAAAGAAGCGTGCCGGTCATACTGATACTTCTTAAGGAGAAGTTACACCTCAGAGGTTGCCCCTGAATCTCCACCACTCGAGACAATCAAGTTTTCTCCATAGCTGCTGGTAGGCAATGTACTTACCAAGATGTTTCCTTTTTCCTATGGGCTTGAAAAACCCACTAATCCAGCTTTTGACAAGCTCCCACCACTCCGACCCACTGCTGCAGAAATTCAGGATGGTGACCTGAGCCTGAAAAAAGATTGTCTTACCTCCTCGTCATTCAGCAGAGCCGAATTCATCCTCCATATACCTTTTCCTTTAGGTGGCATATCTGAAGCATTGAGAATAACAGACAGCATAAGGTGATCAGAGAACTCCACCATATGACACTCAGGAGCCGAAAAGGCAGAGTCCCCCTTAAAAAAAACCCTATCTATCCTGCTCTCACAACTGCCTCCCTTAAATGTGTACCCCGTGCTGTCTGGGCAACGCTTAATATGCACATCTTCCAGACCTGCTTCCCTGGCTATCGTATTAAGAAAGATGCTATCATATCTCAGGCTGTCAGTGGAGCCTTTCCTGACTTTTGGGCCCAAGTAACCTTGTCTGAGGGCAGGGGGACACTGATCAAAAGGGGGTTTAAATTTCAGGTGATTTCCTCATTTCTCTGTATGCGTCCAGATCACACTGACCCTTCCCAATGTCTGTTGGCTGAGCCCATTTGTTGTTTCCGCTGCCCTGATGTAAAGGGGAACTCTTCAGACTCTGATGATGGGGGTTGATGCTGCGTGGCGCCACCTCCCGGAAATGGGTTTGCCATCTCCCTGAAATTAGTTTTTGCAGGTTGGGATGTCTGTATAACTATCATATGTGAAGTCACATCTACCATGCATACCTGTTATTTGTGCCTTTAGGGAAGATTGCACCGATTTATCTTCTATAAAGAGACTACATTGACTACTTCTATGAAACATCTAGAAACTTCATTATATGCTGAAATATTGAGTTGACTTACCTGGATTAGATGAATTCCTTTGGTGTAGTCACCTGATGGATTTTCTTGCGTCTTCTTAGTATGTGTGACTGTGATATGCTCATATGAGATTCCTCTCTTTTCTTTTTTGTCATACGTTAGGAATACATTCTTACATATTCACATATAGTTTTATACTCACAAGTTCACTTGGTGAATATTTTCCCTAAAATAGTTTTTTGGGGTTGATATATTCTCTTAGCGCTGCATTATATACTTCTTGCACTTCCTTGCGGCCACCAGCAGACTCTACTTTTCCACTTTGGCCTCCAAAGCCATTAACTCAGGCCGCATCTGTCTTTTCTTGGAACTGTGAAGACGGTCACTTGCAACTTTTTTATGCTTGAAGTCAAACTTTAACTTCGCCAGTACTTCTTCCTCCTTGGCGACTCTTGCAATCCTCGCACAAACCTTCTTTCTGTAGGTTGCCAGGCTTTCACCTTTAGCTCGGCCATTTCCCAGGTCCTCAAACACTGGTATTGGAGGATCGGTACTCTGGCCATCTGGGGATACTCCCTTTGGTCCAGCCCAGATTCCTTCATCCATTCTGGGTATAGGAAGTAATTAAGCTCCTTGGATCAGTAGACCTCACTGGAGCTCAGGAGAGCAGCAGTAGCGCAGCCACACCCTTTGCAGCTATAACAGCTTCAACTCTTCTGGGAAGGCTGTCCACAAGGTTTAGGAGTGTATCTATGGGAATGTTTTACCATTCTTCCAGAAGCACATTTGTAAGGTCAGGCACTGATGTAGACGAGAAGGCCTGGCTCACAGTCTCTGCTCTAATTCATCCCAAAGGTGTTCTATCGAGTTGAGGTCAAGTCTCCTCCACCCCAAACTCGCTCATCCATGTCTTTATGGACCTTGCTTTATGCACTGGTGCTCAGTCATATTGGAACAGGAAGGCGCCATCCCCAAACTGTTGCCACATAGTTGGGAGCATGAAATTGACCAAAATGTCTTGGTATGCTGATGCCTCAAGCGTTTCCTTTACTGGAACTAGGGGGCCAAGTCCAACCCCTGTAAAATAACCCCAGACCATAATCCCTCCTCCACCAAATGATTTGGACCAGCGTACAAAGCAAGGTCCATTAAAACATGGATGAGTGAGTTTGGGGTGGAGGAACTTGACTGGCCTGCACAGAGTCCTGACTGCAACCTGATAGAACACCTTTGGGATGAATTAGAGCGGAGACTGCGAGCCAGGCCTTCTAGTCCACGTCAGTGCCTGACCTCACAAATGCGCTTCTGAAAGAATGGTCATGCATTCCCATAGACACACTCCTAAACCATGTGAACAGCCTTCCCAGAAGAGTTATAGCTGCAAAGGGTGGACCAGCTCAATATTGAACCCTACGGATGAAGACTGGGATGCCATTAAAGTTCATGTGCGTGTAAAGGTAGGCGTCACAATACTTTTGTATAGTGTATATAGTGTATATAGGCATATAACATACTCTCAAGGATTTCATAGAAATGTATAAAAGCAAGTGTGAGGATCTGTATTCAATAAAGGCTCTCAACATAGCTCCCAACTGCCCCAGATTTCGAGGGACTGTCCTTGATTTGGAACATAGTCCCTCTGTACCTCTTTACTCCTCATTTGTCCCTCATTTTGGTCTCATCTATATAGTTGTATATAAAATGCTTCCCAATGCTAAAAAGTGCTAAAAGTTCTAAATTGCTGCATCTGTAAATTTCAAAAGCCAGTATAAAGGAATAGAGGTGGTAAAAAACAAAACAAAAAAAACACTCATACTTTTGATAACAGGTGTCCATTATTCTAAGCTCAAAAATTTGGGAGGTATGATTCATTTAAAAGCTACTTAGCAAATACACAAGTTTGGACAGGCATTTTTTGCTAATTTCTTAATAACAGATGTTCTTTCATTAGCAGTGAAGTTTAGGCAACGATTCACTATGAGTGAATTATGCTATCATGCATACCTCCTAACTGTCCCTGATTTGGAGCAAAGTCCCTCTGTCCCTCTTTCCTCCTCATTTGTCCCTCATTCTGGTCTGATCTGTATAGTTGTTTCAAAAAGTATTTCCCAGTGCTAAACCTTTTATCCAAATTCTAAATTGCCGCATTTGTCAATTTTATATTTCAATAGTTTTTTATTGTAAAAAAAAAAAAGGAAATACATTTCAAGGTAAACAGACACATCATTAGAACAAAATCAAATTCTTAGATGGTCAATTTAGCAATACAGATGTGCAAAAAATACAGTCAACATACATACATATCCTCTACCATTATCTTTGAATGCAAAATATACGATATGTATCTAAATACTGGTGGAACTGAAAAACATTACCCCCCCCCAATAATCTGGTATCCCCCCCACCCACTGTGAGTGGCAGAGACCCGGAACCACAGGGAGTTCTGGTTGTGAACCCCAGGACTATTAAGTAAGGTCCCATGATCGATCATCTGTATTGTGTATATATAAGAGCCAGAAGAAGGAGGTAAAAAAGAGAAGAGAAGAAGGAGAGAGAGAGAAAAGAAGAAAAGAAAAAAAAAAAAAGGGGGGGGGGGAGAGAAGGAGAAGAGGAAGGAGAGGGTCAACCTGGAGTTCCCTATGGAATTGAAATATAATTGATCCACGGATCCCACACCGTATTAAATTTTTTGGTGTTATTACTGAGTATATAGGTAAGTTTATCATTAATCATGATCCAGTTAAGTTTACTTTTAACCTGGTCAAGAGGGATTGCCGACTGTCTCCAATGCCTAGCAATCGTAATTCTTGCTGCCAACAATATATAGGTGATTCATTTTACTGATTTTTTGTGAGTTTCATCAGGTAGTTTGTGGAAAAGAGCGGCTTCTGGAGATCTGCAAATATTTACCCCCATCACAGAATTTGTTAAATTAAAAGTCCTAATCCAGAACCTAGTTACGAGGGGACATTTCCACCAAATATGGAGCATTGTCCTCAGCTGTCATCATCGTCTGAAACAAGTTGGTGAAGTAGAAGGATATATCTTAGCTACCCTAGTAGGTACCAGGTACCAACGCAGGAGTGTTTAGTAATTGGCCTCTATAAGAGTAGTATTGATGGAAATTTTGGACAGCTTATAAGCGATATCTTGCCACTCGATCAAATCAAAAGAAAGGTCCAAATCCCTCTCCCACTGATTCATATAAGTAAGTTTTGAATCTGGTTCAGTAAGAGAAGCATATATCGCAGATATCCGTCCCCTCTGCAAGCCTCTGGCTTGGCACGACAGCTCAAATGTTGTAAGTGTAAGGGGTTCCACCCGTAGATTAAGTTTAGATCTGACAAAGGATGCAATTTGACTATATCGGAATGCTTCACTAGGAGGCATTTAAGATGTGTCTTTAAAATGTTGCATAGTATATATCTGATCTCCATTAAGGAAGTTGCCGATTCTTAGTAACCCCTTGTTAAGCCACCACTGGAACTGTCGTGGAGTCAAGCCATGTGGAAACTCCGGATTACAAAAGATGGGAGCTAGTGGTGTATGTGGGGATGATAAAGGACTGCAGTTGCGTGTTCTGTCCCAGATTGCTAGAGAATATGATAAAGTGGGACATAATATAGGTCGGCGTAAAGGACTAGGAAGCCACATTAGAGATCCTATTGCAAAGAGATGGCAGGAGAGTGCTTCGACGGAGACCCATAAGGGGACTGAGCCTTTAGCAGTGGTATAAGCTAACTGGGCTATCTGGGCTGCTTGAAAATATGCCTGTAGATTGGGAAGACCAAGCCCACCCATAGATTTAGGTGAATAAAGCGTTCGTTGTTCGATCTGAGGCCCCTTGTTACCCCATACAAAGCGCAAGACTTCAGCCTGTAGACGTTGCATGTCTCCCCTCGGGACCGCCACCGGTAGAGTTCTAAAATAGTAAAGAAGCCTAGGTAGAAACGTCATTCTTATTGAATTGTTTCTGCCAAACCATGAGAGGGAATAATCTGCCCAGCAACAAAGATCTTCCCTAAGTTTTTTAAATAGTGGGGGATAGTTTGCCTTATAGATTGTGTCAATAGAGGAAGTCAACCGGACCCCTAAATAAGGGAGGGAATGGTGATTCCATTGAAAGTTATAAGTATTTTGAAGAGTCTGTATTATATCAGGGGGTAGTGAGATATTAAACGCTATTGTTTTTTGGTTATTTAAGGACAGGCCCGAAAGTTGTGAGAAATTATCTAATAGGGACAATAAATTAGGCAAAGCTTTGTGGGGATTAGTGACGTACATAAGGACATCATCGGCAAATAGTGCACATTTATGTTCCTGTTGTCCACAATGAATTCCGTGAATTTTAGGGTGAGAACGAATCGCCATAGCTAGGAGTTCTATTGCCAATGCAAAAAGCAAAGGAGAAAGCGGCAATCCATGCCTTGTACCCCGCTTAATGAGGAATGATGATGATTTATAACCTCTAATGGAAACTTGAGCTACTGTTATATAATGTTTTCAGCAGGGAAAGGAATGAAGGGCCAAACCCTAGAGTCTCTAGAGTAATAAAAAGGTAATTCCAATTTAGGCTGTCGAAGGCCTTATTAAGGTCTAGTGAAAGAAGCAAGAGCTTCTGGGCCAGTGGAGCATCCCAGTCGGAAACATAAAAAGGGGGGATACCATCCAAATAGGTCATATAGGTTGCCACCATCCCTGGTATAAGGAGAAAGAAAAATAACCCCTCAAAAGATTGGTGGGACTTTAAAGGTAACAAAGTAGTAAAAAATAATTTTATTAATACAAAAATACAAAGCGGAAAGGGTCTAATACAGTTCACAAAATAGACAATAAAATAACAAGAATATGAATATACTGATGTAAGATTCGAATGTATATTCGTGTAATCTTCCACCTGGGCCTACGCGTTTCGGGACTGCCTATAGAGTCCCTTCATCAGGGAAACTTGTAGGAAGAATCACACTACATAATGAAATATAAATTGAGATAAATAGAAATCATGTGTATTAAACATATTGCCTGCATCCTAGACCATTCTGTATAATTGGACGTCAAGGAAGTTCAAAATAGAAATAAAACACATACCCAAGCATATTCAAAACGAGAAGCTCACTGCCAAGGTCCCGGAGGCGAGTCCGTCAGGAACGCCCTGAAAATCCAAAGGAGAATCGGACGTATATCTGGCCCCGCCTTGTCCTCACTGGTTCCCCCGTGTGGCCCCAGAGGAGAGAAGCTCAACAGGGGTAACACTATCACAGAGGAATCTGAATTGCATGAAAACCAAAGGGGGTATCTGAAACAGAGAAAACACACCCAATAGGCTGATGTCCATCTGCCAATGAAGAAAGCCTTCTGGCAATAACCGCCATAGCGTGGACACAGAACCACATATCCGCCATGTGGATCAACGTTCAAGAAGGGCAAGAGGGTGAATTAAACTTAAACACATATCTTACCCCAATGGTAGTGCATAATTATCGGGGAGAGTAGAACAAGAACCCCAAAGTCCAGAGGAGAAGCGGACAACCCTTAGGTGCACAGGCAGCTCCAAAAAGTCACAATGGAAAAAAGGCTTCCAAAGGGGACAGGATCTATAATATGGAACAAAAAAAAAAAACTAATCACAAAAAATAGGAATGCCCTTCATATCCAGCAATATATGGTATATATTGCAAGAAAAAGCAATCAAAGACAGGCAACAACAAGAGCCTACACCAGATTGCAGCTATAATGAGAAAGAGAAGCAAAGGGAAGCATTACCGTGTTGATCAAAGCGCTGTGTCTCTGTGCATTCAGGGAGCTCTGCTCATCTGACCCACGAACGCCGCCGCCGAGCAGGACAGTGTCACTGACTCGATATCCGGCGGCTTAATATGGGGTAAGAGGAGGAACAAGCAGGTGCGGGGCTGATTGACGTGCCAATCCTGCACGTCAAGACGCCGCTCTGTCAAGGGAAAGGAGGAAAGGGGAGCCATGGCAACAGCGGAGGAGCGTATTGATTACGGCATCCTCCTGTCACTTTCTAAAAACAAAACAAAAACAAAAAAAAACATGCACGGCTCCTCACCCGCCAGCATAACAGGAGACACATACACAGCCCCAGTATCATGGCAACAGCAGAGGAGGAGACGGAGGGCAGAATACTCACAGACAGCTCCATATATGTAATGGAGCGGAAAAAACAGAAAAAAACAAAAAAATCTTAAGGGTGAATAAGTGAGAACGGGGGCGGGAAGAGAATATAAAACACACGGGAATAACTGGAGTGATCATTAAACCCACCATAATCGCCGTACGCTGTCACCGCTGAATACCCCCCAATGGCAACTTCCGGACGCCTATGAGAAGGGGGGAACCCTGAGCTGCCGCTGCATGGCACCCCCCACAGCGAAGCTGTGAGAGGGGTCATGCAACCACCGCCCACCGGCGCAGAAAAGGCGACCGGGCTCGCGGTGAGGCCAAGCAGATAATGGCTGCTCAGCACCAACCGTGTAAACCGGGCATCAACCAGAGGCCCCCCAACAGGATTATAAATCCCGGGAGGCCCCTGTGCGCCGGGCGGGACAAAGAGGGGCCAGTGGAGTGTAATTCAAAATCACTCGCCATGAATGAGACAGGCAGAGAGCTTTAGTTTGTAACAGTATGGCTATATATACAGGGCCACAAGGGGAACAAATGTACAAACAAAAATGGGTGGCCTAACATAACAGAAAACACATTTAGAGAGAATAATTTATCAATAAGCAATCAAGCAGTTGGCCATACATTAAGCATAAAACATCAATACTGGTATAAGTCACCAAATGGAAAGAAGGAGCAAGTTGAGATGAATCAGAGTTTAAAGTTGGAGGGCTTATAGCTCTTTTTTACATACCCCGGAAGAGAAGCCGTCTAGGAAGGGTCTATAACTCCGATGATCATTTAGCCCGGGGGGTTAGGTGGCAGCAAGGTCCATAATCCAGCGAGCCTCCTGCTGTAGAAGGGCCTTGTTCCAGTCCCCACCCCTCGGGCTAGGATGAGCCCTATCCAGGATTAGAAAATAAATGTTGGGGAAATTGCCATGGTGCTCGTTGGCCACATGTCTTCCCAACGGGAGGCCAGGATTTGCTTTTCTCATGGCAGTAATATGTCGTGAGGCTCGCAATCAGAATTTTAATTTCGTCTTGCCTACATAAAATTGTCGACATTGGCAAACTAAGAGATATACAACCCCCTCAGTCTTACAGTTCGAGAAGTGACATGGTCTGTATGGGCGACCATTTAGAAGAGTCACATTCTGTCTAGTATTCATGAATCTACATATGGGGCATCCCCCACAGGTAAACGTCCCAAACCTCTTGCAGGGATCACCACGAGACTCGCCGACAAATTCGCTGTGGACCAAATGGTCCCGCAGCCAATTGGTACGTTGATAGGTGATCGCGGGTAGTGCGGATAGATGTGGGCGTAAGATGGGGTCAGAATATAATAGATGCCAATGTCTGTTAAAAATTGATTTAACAGATTCATGTTGGTTGCTGAACCTCATGATCATCCTGGTAGTAGGGCCTGTTTCTATTTTCCCTTGATGATTGAATAGCAGTTCACGTCGGGTTTGTTTATTAGCTCGTTTAAATGCTTTTTTTAAAAGGGAATGGGAATAGCCCCTCACAAGGAGCCTATCTCTAAGTGCGGCAGCTTCAATCAAGTACGTATTTTGATCCGAGCAATTTTGCCTCAGCCTTAAATATTGGCTGTAGGAAATTGCACGGAGTAGTGGTTGAGGGTGAGCGCTGGAGGCATGTAAGATGGTGTTGCCCGCAGTGGGTTTGCGAAAGAGGCCACTAGAGAGGGTCCTATCTGGGTTCTTACTAATAACGGTATCCAAGAAGGTGACGTTGTTTTGGCTATGGGTGAAGGTAAACTTTAAATTAAATGTATTTGGCTGCATCAAATTGATGCATTCGTTCAATTCCCTTTCGGAGCCCTCCCACAACACCAAAATGTCGTCTATATAACGGTACCACGCCGCTACATGTTGGGTGTGGGATTTGTAAGATTCATCGGAGAGGAATGACTGCTCCCATTCCCCCAGGTACAGGTTGGCGTAGGATGGGGCACAGGAGGTCCCCATCGCGACACCCTGTACCTGGAGGAAGTGGGAGCCATCGAAAGAAAAAATGTTGTGGTGAAGAATGAATTCTAAGGCCATAATGATGAATTCGCATAGTTTCTTATCATCTCTGTGTGTTTGAGTAATGACATGTCTGATCACGGCCAGTCCCAGGTGGTGGGGGATAGAGCTGTACAGCGCCTCCACGTCAATCGCCACCAACAGGGACTGCCGCGAGACATGTAAGCCCTCTAGAGATTGTAAAAGGTGGATAGTATCACACATGTATGAAGGCAAGTTTTCAACAAACGGTTTAAGATGGGAGTCCACAAAAAGACTCAGATGTTCAGTGATGGCCCCGTTCCCGGACACTATGGGTCTCCCTGGGGTGTCTGACAGTTTTTTTGGACTTTAGGTAGACAATAGAAAGTTGAGATTCTGGGAAACTTTATACGCAAAAACTCACAGATATCCTGGTCAATGATTCCTTGTGAGAATGCACCGTCAATCAACGCATAGAATTGGATCTCAAATTTAGCAATGCTAGCCTTAGAAATGGGTCTATACCAGTCCCGATTGGCCAAAACTTTATGGCACATAGTTTTATATTGCTCGTTTGACATGATGACAATATTGCCGCCCTTGTCAGAGGGCTTGATAGTAAGAGACTGGCATTTTTTAAGGTTGTTGAGGGCGAGCAGTTCATAAGCGGATAGGTTACCAGCCTTTTTGTGTATTTTTAATTTCTTAATTTCCGCTGTGACAGTGGTCACAAAGGACATTAAGTTTGAGTTGGAACTGAGGGAAGGAAATTTGTCAGATTTATTCTTCAACTTTTTCACACAGGGTAGAGAGGTTGGCACTGTGGGTTTGTCATATAGTAAGGAGTCTAAGTCGATAGAATCAATGAGGTCAGGTGAGTCCTGTTCCTCTAATAGGGACAGCAGAACATCGAGATCTTTGTCATGTTGGACATCAGAGGTTTCAGATTTCTCTTTGTTTTTGGAATACATGCTTTTCAGCAATAACTTTCGGGCAAAGAGATTTAAATCTTTAATGGCCTCGAAAGTATCAAGGTTAGAAGTCGGACAAAAGCTCAGACCCTTGGACAGAAGAGACCTTTCTTCATCTGACAGGGTATAGCTAGATAAGTTGATGATATTTCTATCATCAACATTAATGGCACCTAACTGTGCATGTTTTAAGTTTTGAGATTGGGTGTCGTTTCCTGTGGAAAAAATCGACTTTGACCTACCTCCGCCTTAGAAATCGAGCTCATGTTGGATTGGGAGAGTTGAGTACCCGTGTGTGAAGAAGAGGTAGAGTTGCCACCAGGGGTACCCGAAGAGGGGAGAGAGCCATCACCACGTGGACCATAGTTACCCAACGTGCCTGAAGCAGGTAAAGCAGCAGAAACAGGATGCTCGGTAATATGTTTCTTGTGTGCGTTGCCATCTTCTCCAGACAAAAGGCGTTTAGGTTTATTTTGCCTGTTCCTGTTGCGATTGCGAGAGGAGAAGGAAGCAGAGATAGAAGAGTTAATTGACTAGTCTGAGCCCCTTTCCATTGTGGATTTTGTTAGACCTTTGCCTTTAAAGTTGGAAATGTGATTGTTTTGGGTCCACTTATAAGCTTTCCCTTCCTGAAATGACATCTTGTCACGCCAGAATTTTTTGTCTTTCTCTCTCAGGGTTTCGGTCGTAATTTGATCTAAGTGGATTTTAATTCTTTCCTCGTGTTCTTTTAAGGAAGGAAGACTCTTAAAGGTTTGTAATTTTGAATATATTACATCAATCTCTTTATCAAGAGCTAAACTACGGGTCTTGTACTCCTCAATGAGCATCCTCATCATACTTCGTGTACATGCCTGTAAATTATCCTCCCACTGCTTTTTAAACTCGGGACTGATATGATCAATCAGAGGGAAGATTTGAATACGCAATCCATAAGGATTTATGTCCTCTCTGATATATCTTTCAAAGTTGTCTATATGCCAAAAGAGGGCCACTTTTTTTTCCACTTGCTTGCTCAATTGGTTACAAAGGGAGGACAACTCAGATTGAATCGCCTCACCTTCCTCATGATCTTTCGAGTAGTCTGCCATCAGGGCCGCCCAGCTTTGTCCCTGAAACATGCTGATTGTGTATCACAGAGGTATAACAACAAAGGACCAAGTAGACAGAAATTAGTTCCAAGGTACAGAAACAACAGGCGATACGCATGAAAAATACAAATAATAATAATCAAAAAAAGAGAAGAAAATTATGACGTAGTTGGATGGAGAGGAGGGGTGTGGGTATTTGCTACCCTAAATCTATAACATAAAAAGGGGGATACCATCCAAATAGGTCATATAGGTTGCCACCATCCCTGGTATAAGGAGAATGAAAAATAACCCCTCAAAAGATTGGTGGGACTTTAAAGGCAACAAAGTAGTAAAAAATAATTTTATTAATACAAAAATACAAAAATACAAAGCGGAAAGGGTCTAATATAGTTCACAAAATAGACAATAAAATAACAAGAATATGAATATACTGATGTAAGATTCGAATGTGTATTTGTGTAATCTTCCACCTGGGCCTACGCGTTTCGGGACTGCCTATAGAGTCCCTTCATCAGAGGAAAGTTGTAGGAAGAATCACACCAAGCATATTCAAAACGAGAAGCTCACTTCCAAGGTCCCGGAGGCGAGTCCGTCAGGAACGCCCCGAAAATCCAAAGGAGAATCGGACGTATATGTGGCCCCGCCTTGTCCTCACTGGTTCCCCCGTGTGACCCCAGAGGAGAGAAGCTCAACAGGGGTAACACTATCACAGAGGAATCCGAATTGCATGAAAACCAAAGGGGGTATCCCAATGGTAGTGCATAACATGAATTATCGGGGAGAGTAGAACAAGAACCCCAAAGTCCAGAGGAGAAGCGGAGAACCCTTAGGTGCACAGGCAGCTCCAAAAAGTCACAATGGAAAAAAGGCTTCCAAAGGGGACAGGATCGTTTTGATCAAAGGGCTGTGTCTCTGCGCATTCAGGGAGCTCCGCTCATCTGACCCACGAACGCCGCCGCCGAGCAGGACAGTGTATTAGTACCGTTATTAGTAAGAACCCAAATGGGACCCTCTCTAGTGGCCTCTTTCGGAAACCCACTGCGGGCAACACCATCTTACATGCCTCCAGCGCTCACCCTCAACCACTACTCCGCGCAATTCCCTACAGCCAATATTTAAGGCTGAGGCGAAATTGCTCGGATCAAAAAACGTACTTGATTGAAGCTGCCACACTTAGAGATAGGCTCCTTGTGAGGGGCTATTCCCATTCCCTTTTAAAAAAAGCATTTAAACAAGCTAATAAACTAACCCGACGTGAACTGCTATTCAATCATCAAGGGAAAATAGAAACAGGCCCTACTACCAGGATGATCATGAGGTTCAGCAACCAACATGAATCTGTTAAATCAATTTTTAACAGACATTGGCATCTACTATACTCTGACCTCTTCTTACGCCCACATCTATCTGCACTACCCGCGATCCCCTATCGACGTACCAATTCGCTGCGGGACCATTTGGTCCACAGCGAATTTGTCGGCGAGTCTTGTGGTGATCCCTGCAAGAGGTTTGGGACGTTTACCTGTGGGGGATGCCCCATATGTAGATTCATGAATACTAGACAGAATGTGACTCTTCCAAATGGTCGCCCATACAGACCATGTCACTTCTCGAACTGTAAGACCGATGGGGTTGTATATCTCTTAGTTTGCCAATGCCGACAATTTTATGTAGGCAAGACGAAATTAAAATTCTCATAGCGAGCCTCACGACATATTACTGCCATGAGAAAAGCAAATCCTGACCTCCCGTTGGGAAGACATGTGGCTAACGAGCACCATGGCAATTTCCCCAACATTTATTTTCTAATCCTGGATAGGGTTCATCCTAGCCTGAGGGGTGGGGACTGGAACAAGGCCCTTCTACAGCGGGAGGCTCGCTGGATTATGGACCTTGCTGCCACCTCACCCCCGGGCTAAATGATCATCTGAGTTATAGACCCTTCCAAGAGGGCTTCTCTTCCGGGGTATGTGAAAAAGACCTATAAGCCCTCCAACTTTAAACTCTGATTCATCTCAACCTGCTCACTCTTTCCGTTTGGTGACTTATACCAGTATTGATGTTTTATGCTTAATGTATGGCCAACTGCTTGATTGCTTATTGATAAATTATTCTCTCTAAATGTGTTTTCTGTTATGTTAGGCCACCCATTTTTGTTTGTACATTTGTTCCCCTTGTGGCCCTGTATATATAGCCATACTGTTACATACTGAAGCTCTCTGCCTGTCTCGTTCATGGCGAGTGGTGTCGAATTACACTCCACTGGCCCCTCTTTGTCCCGCCCGGTGCAAGGGGGCCTCCCGGGATTTATAATCCTGTTGGGGGGCCTCTGGTTGACGCCCAGTTTACGCGGTTGGTGCTGAGCAGCCTTTATCTGCTTGGCCTCACCGCGAGCCCGGTCGCCTTTTCTGCGCTGGTGGGCGGTAGTTGCATGACCCCTCTCACAGCTTCGCTGTGGGGGGTACCGTGCAATGGCAGCTCAGGGTTCCCCCCTCCTCATAGGCGTCCGGAAGTTGCCATTGGCGGGTATTCGGCGGTGACAGCATACGGCGATTATGGTGGGTTTAGTGATCACTCCAGTTATTCCCGTGTGTTTTATATTCTCTTCCCGCCCCCGTTCTCACTTATTCACCCTTAAGATTTTTTTGTTTTTTCTGTTTTTTCCACTCCATTACATATATGGAGCTGTCTGTGAGTCCTCTGCCCTCCGTCTCCTCCTCTGCTGTTGCCATGATACTGGGGCTGTGTATGTGTCTCCTGTCATGCTGGCGGGTGAGGAGCCGTGCACGTTTTTTTTGTTGTTTTTGTTTTGTTTTTAGAAAGTGACAGGAGGATGCCGTAATCAATACGCTCCTCCGCTGTTGCCATGGCTCCCCTTTCCTCCTTTCCCTTGATGGAGCGGCGTCTTGACGTGCGGGATCGGAACGTCAATCAGCGCTGCACCTGCTTGTTCCTCCTCTTACCCCATATTAAGCCGCCGGATATCGAGTCAGTGACACTGTCCTGCTCGGTGGCGGCGTTCGTGGGTCAGATGAGCGGAGCTCCCTGAATGCACGGAGACACAGCCCTTTGATCAACACGGTAATGCTTCCCTTTGCTTCTCTTTCTCATTATAGCTGCAATCTGGTGTAGGCTCTTGTTGTTGCCTGTCTTTGATTGCTTTTTCTTGCAATATATACCATATATTGCTGGATATGAAGGGCATTCCTGTTTTTTGTGATTAGTTTTTTTTTTGTTCCATATTATAGATCCTGTCCCCTTTGGAAGCCTTTTTTCCATTGTGACTTTTTGGAGCTGCCTGTGCACCTAAGGGTTCTCCGCTTCTCCTCTGGACTTTGGGGTTCTTGTTCTACTCTCCCCGATAATTCATGTAATGCACTACCATTGGGGTAAGATATGTGTTTAAGTTTAATTCACCCTCTTGCCCTGCTTGAACGTGGATCCACATGGCGGATATGTGGTTCTGTGTCCACGCTATGGTGGTTATTGCCAGACGGCTTTCTTCATTGGCAGATGGACATCAGCTTATTGGGTGTGTTTTCTCTGTTTCAGATACCCCCTTTGGTTTTCATGCAATTCGGATTCCTCTGTGATGGTGTTGCCCCTGTTGAGCTTCTCTCCTCTGGGGCCACACGGGGGAACCAGTGAGGACAAGGCGGGGCCAGATATACGTCCGATTCTCCTTTGGATTTTCAGGGCGTTCCTGACGGACTCGCCTCCGGGACCTTGGCAGTGAGCTTCTCGTTTTGAATATGCTTGGGTATGTGTTTTATTTCTATTTTGAACTTCCTTGACGTCCAATTATACAGAATGGTCTAGGATGCAGGCAATATGTTTAATATACATGATTTCTATTTATCTCAATTTATATTTCATTATGTAGTGTGATTCTTCCTACAAGTTTCCCCTGATGAAGGGACTCTATAGGCAGTGCCGAAACGCGTAGGCCCAGGTGGAAGATTACACGAATATACATTAGAATCTTACATCAGTATATTCATATTCTTGTTATTTTATTGTCTATTTTGTGAACTGTATTAGACCCTTTCCGCTTTGTATTTTTTTATTTTTGTATCAATAAAATAATTTTTTACTACTTTGTTGCCTTTAAAGTCCCACCAATCTTTTGAGGGGTTATTTTTCTTCATCCTAGTCGGAACGTACCGCTGAGATCAATGTAATGGATCTACGAATTTGATCTAATGTCTGACGTCCCGTTATAAATCCAGATTGATTCTTATTTATGTACTGTGCTAAGAAAGTATTAAGGCGAGAGGCCAATATTTTTGTTAGAATCTTTAAATCGCAATTTATGAGCGAAATTGGGGGGTAGTTACAGACGTCAGTAGGGTCCCTGTTGGGTTTAGGAATAACACTGATATAAGCCTTATTTTCATCAAAAGGGACCATACCTCCATCCTGCAGGGAATTAAAATACAGAGCCATATGCGGAGCCAACTGTTCAGAAAATTTTTTATAATACGAGTTGGGAAGACCATCAGGACCAGGAGATTTATGGAGCGATAATGTTTTGATAGTGTTGTAGATCTCCTCACCTGTAAAAGGCTGGTCCGTAAGGTCTCTATGATCATCCGCAATGGACGAGAGGGGGAGGTTCCCCAAGAATTCCATGATGGATGAAGGGGCAGCATCTCGGGGACTTCCATATAAATCGGCATAAAATCTATGAAACTCACCAAGGATCTTTTGGGGATCTTGAGAGAGATGACCTCCCAAAAGTCTAATTTTAGGGGGTGCCGTGTGTGTGTGTCTAGGGGTAAGCTTACGTGCCAAAAGTGATCCTGGGCGATCCCGCCACGTGAAAAATTTGTGATTTGCCCAACGTAATTGTTTCTCGGCAAATAGACAAATATTAAGTTCCAAGCGAGATTGCTCCATTTTAATAAATAGATTAGGGGATGGAGAGCGTTTATGTTGCTTAACTAAAGCTTCATATTCCTTAGTTTTGGCAAAGATCAACTCATCACAAGCTTTTTTGAGTCTGGAGGAAAGTTGAATAAAAATTCCCCTGACAGACGCTTTATGAGTGGCCCAATTAATAGCAGGGGAAGTATCTTCTGGCCTATTAGTATCAAAGTAAAACTTCAAATGATTAGAAATCTCAAGACAATGAGATTCATCGCTGAGAAGAGATTCATTCAAACGCCAGTGTGATTTTGCTACCCTACTGGCAAGGTTGGATAACTGAACCATAACTGGGTCGTGGTCCGACCAGGAAGTAGATAGTATCTTGGCGGAATTTAATTTAGACAGTAGTCCCGAGAGGAGAAACACGTGGTCTATACGTGAGTAATGGCCATGTGCTCTGGAATAATGAGAGTAGTCTCTAGAGGTGGGGTTGGCTTCCCTCCAGGCATCTATTAAGTCATAATGGTGAAGTAATTGTGCATTTGCGGCTTTGTTTAGGAGGGGATCGAAGCCCAGCGGTATTAGATTTGTCCCTGATAAGATCCAGAGCCAGGTTAGAGTCACCTGCTAAAATGACTTCTCCTTCAAATTCAGGAGCCATGGATCGTAACAGGGAGTGAAAGAATGCCACTTGATTAGTATTGGGGGCGTAGTAGATTAGGAAAGTGACTAATGTTTCCCCCAAATGACCCTTAACCAAAAGATAGCGCCCTTCCTTATCTTTAATGATTTTGGTTTCGGTAAATGATATTCGTCTAGAAAAGCAGAGGGCCACTCCCCTCTTCTTCTCTGACGCGTTCACATAATAACATAGAGGGTAATCTTTATGGAGGTACCTAGGGGTAAATAGGGAAGTGAAGTGCGTCTCTTGAAGAGCCACAATGTCTGCTCCCAGAGATCGATAATGGGAGAAGGCCTTAATGCATTTAGAGGGCGCCCCAAAACCTTGGACATTATGGGAAAGCAAGCGGATATTTTTGGAGTTGGCTATTATATTAGGCATAGGAGACAGTCAGACAACATCTATAGACAAACTCACCCACCGATCTGTATGCTTCCGGATCCAGAAGAGCCAAGAGAACCTCCGGGTGACCCTCAGGAAAAAACAAGAGGAAATTAAAACAAAGATAGAGAAGAAACAAGAAAATCGGGCCAGGTAACTCCTGGCACCGAGTAATAAGGCATGGAGATGTAGAAATTCAGGTATAAAACCAATGAATAAATAAATGTCTCAGAGCAAAGCTCAGAGTGCGGAGGAGTCTTCACCAGAATCAAGTAATGGGAAGAGTCCTTTGAATGGGAAGAGCGCATAGACGCCCCCCCGGCAATAAAGGCACATGTGTTTCTGTTAAGGCCCTACTGCACCGCCCAAGCAATTTAATAAGGCAACACAGTAACATAACCAAAATTTGAAAGGCATGCAGATCAAAAATCAAAAAATGATAATGCCCATCCTGAGAAAAAATTAACAAATAAATGAACAGGAAGCATGAAATATATAATGCTGTGGAACTGTTTAGGCAGAAGATGCATGGAGCATCCTTTTCTCACATGGAGAGAGAGAGACAAAAAACAAGGCCAAAAAAAGGGGGCCAAAAAAGCAAAAAGCAGCGGCTAATGTCCTGTAACCGGACCACAGAGAAGCCGCCGCCCCATACAAAAGGATGCCTCAATAGCATATGAGAAGTTCTCAAGATGTACGAGAGGACAATTCTGATTTCTTCGTCGGTGAAGTCGACTAAAGAGGGGAGAGTGGGAGGACTAGGGTCATTGAATCTGTACCGATTCTGGGATGAAGGGCTATGAGAGATAAAACCCAGCTCCAGAATCGTTTCACCTTCGGCGAATGTAGAGAAGGAGTAAGACTTGCTGTTAAAGGTGAATTGAAGCTTGAAGGGGTAGTTCCATCTGTAGCGAATATTCAGTTCGATCAATGGTAGCAACAAGGGTTTAAATGATCGCCTCTTTTGGATAGTAGCCTGGGAAATATCTGCAAAAACTTGAATCTTAAGTCTGTCTATTTCCAAATCCGGATGTTCTCTAGCGTAACGCATCACTGCTTCTTTGATCCGGAAAAAGTGCGGCTTCCCGATAATCATCTCTCTGGGGGGGGCCATCAGGTTTTGGAGGGACTAACGCCCTATGGATGCGATCGATTTCCATATGTATCTCGTCGATGTCAGGTACCACAGCTTGCATTGGTGAAGAAGTGATGGAGGTGATGTCCTTCACATTTTCCGGAATACCTCTGATACGAAAACTGTAGCGCCTAGCGCGATTTTCGAGGTCGCCGATTTTCGAGGTCATCAATTTTTGAGTAGGCTTCTTCGAGCCGGTCTTGTAGATCAGTGATCATATTTGTGTTTTGGGAAACTCTGTGGACTGTGTCATCTACTTTTGATTCAATGCTCTCTAGTCGTTTCCCCAGCTCTTGAAAATCTTGTTTTATGTCTAAAGCCAGTTTGTCAGTAGCTTTTGCCAGCTCCCTTTGTAGCAGATCTGCAAAGCGGGCTAAAAGTATGGGGTCTCCTGAATACTGTGGTTGAGCTGATGGGATAGCATGGGAATCAGCAATGTATTCCTGATCAAGCTCTTGGCTGCTGGGCTGACTGCATAGGATTTCTGCCATCTCTATGTCTAACACAGAGAAGGTATGAGAGTCCTGGCTAGGTGAAAGGGCTGCAGCCTGTGAGGGAGACTGTGAGGGGCTAGGTAGTGAGCTGTGTGTGTTTCCAGACTCACCTTCAGCTGGAGAAGGCACAGAGGAGCCCGGTTTGTAATGTTCAGAGGAATAGGGGTCTTCTGTGAGGGTGGCCTCCCTGCTCCTGAAGCCGACATCCCTCGTGTATTGCAGCCGGTCGCCACCTTGGATCCTCTCTGTGCAGCACCGGACGGATAACGGGAGCCGCTCTGGGGCTTTCCACACAGTCTGTGTGGCATCCACCTTGTTCCTGGTCCTCACGCAGGAGGATCAGGCTATCGTGAGCTGCAGGCGGAGAGCGGGGCCGCTTAATCTAGCTGTCAATGCCGGGGGTGTGTGGAGCAGCTCAGAGGCACATCTGCTCTGGCCGGCCACGCATGCGCTCTATGCATTTGTCAATTTTAAAAGCCAATATAAAGAAATAGTAGTGGTAAAAAAAGCACTTGTGGATTTAATTAAGCTTTTTAAAAATTATTTCCCCTTTAAGGGGCGTGGCAGGGGGCGTGTCCTATGCCTACATACATTTGCTAGTAGGTGTCCCTCATTCCCATCTCAAAATGTTGGGAGGTATGTACCATTCGTAGGGCATGTTTTTTTTTCACACAGGTGTAATATAAGCTTTAAAACAATGTTTAGTTTTGTACACATCTTTTCACAGCTGTATACTAGTCTATGGGCTATTCATACAGCTGCACACAGCAGCATAAATATTCAGTTAAGTATACCAGTGTTAAAAAAATAGGACATACAGTAGCTGCATCCTGGGACTGTATTTTATGCTGTACAATTTTAAACATTTGTTCTAGCATTTATGTGCAAAAAACTAGGGAACGTACAGGGGCCTTGTTGGCGGCTGTCGCTGCTCTTGACTGACTGAGCAGGCACCACTGATTACACATTGCTGATACCGACATGTTGGCCCTAGCAGTGGCAGCAGCAGTATATAGAACCCATGCAAACTGGAGGTTGTACGCATGTAAACGATGCACACGCTACATGCATACAGTAAATATGCAAAGTCTTTCTGACAGCCTCTGCCCCCAAGATCCTCCATATTATATGGACGTAATTTGAATATATCTGTTTGAAAATCATTTTAAAATTCTACTTTTTATTAGAAAGTAAAGTTGTATATATTAAATATATTTAACCACTTCCTGACCAGGCCATTTTTTTGCGATACGGCACTGCATTATTTTTTTTGACAATTGCGCGGTCGTGCAATGCGGTACCCAAACAAAATTGATGTCCTTTTTTTCCTACAAATAGAGCTTTCTTTTGGTGGTATTTGATCACCTCTGCGATTTTAATTATTTGCGCTAAAAGCAAAAAAAGACCCAATATTTTTTACTTTCTGCTATAATGCATATCCAAAAAAATATATAAAAAAAAACGAATTTATTTATTAGTTAAGGCCAATATGTATTCTGCTACATATTTTTGGTAAAAAAATCGCAATAGGCATATATTGATTGGTTTTCACAAAAGTTTTAGCATCTACAAAATAGGGGAAAGATTTACGGACTTTTTTTATTATTGTTTTTACTAGTAATTGCGGCGATCTGCGATTTTTAGCGGGACTGCGACATTGCGGCGGACAAATCTGACCCTAAGTGACACTTTTTGGTGACATCAATACAGTGATCGGTGCTATAAAAATGCACTGATCACTGTATAAATGGCACTGGCAGGGAAGGGGTTAACACTATTGGTGATCAAAGGGTTAAGTGTTCCCCTGGGGAGGTGCTTTGTAACTTTCAGGGGGATGGGCTCACTGAGAGTAGAGAGAGATCGCTGTTCCTGATCACTAGGAAAAGCTGATCTCTCACTCCTCCCCTGTCAGAATGGGGATCTGCCTTGTTTACAAAGGCAGATCCCCAATCGAGTCCACCGGACCTGCGGGCGAGTTCCCGCGGCGCGAGCGCCTCTGGCGGCAGGCGCGCGGCCGCAAAAACCAGTGCATGAACCGACATACCAGTATGTTGATTTGGCAGTCGAGCCACCTTGCCGCAGTATAACTGCGGCAGCTGATCGGCAACTGGTTAACTTGCTTTGGTTACCCTGAATCTTTGAAGGCTATAACCCAGCTTAGCAGACCTTAAAGGATAACTCCACTTTTGTGGGGAGAAAAAAAAAACAAATAAAGAAAAAATAATATAGTGTATACAATTGGGACACAAGTCATATTGTAATTAAATGTTATTAAAAATTACTTTTCCTTTTCAATCTGGAGCTCTGTAATTTTCTGTCAAATGCAATGCAGTGTAATATGGCTACCTGTAGGTGTTCTGTACACAGAATGTGATTGGCTCACTGATTTTCCCCGAAGTCTGTCGTAAGATACAAGTCAGATACAAGTCAGATTTCAAGTTTCCCCTGCAACAAAAAATGTAATTTTTGGTGAGATACGTTTAAAGGGATGCATACCCAGAAACTTTCCTCATTAGAGCCCTGCAGTTGCTGCAGCTGATTGATAATTATGAAACCACTCAAATTAGACTCACTTTCCACATGGACACAGCCAAACACACAGGGATTTCTTCAGAATAACAAAAGGTAGGAATCTGCAACAAAGTTTGTTAAAATCTTAGTAATGTACATTGATCACCCAGAGGGGGAGGGTTTTTTTTCAACAAAAGTGGAGTTACTCTTTAAAGCAGAACTTCACTCAAAAATTCAAGTCCCGCTGGTTTGCACCCTTCCCCAAGTCTGTAACTAAGTTACAAGTTTTTTTGGTGGTAAGGGGGGCGTGAGCACTGATTTTTATTGGTACTCGCTCTAACTTCTGCAATCCTAGACTAGGTACTAGGGATGGGCCGAACGGACCCCTGTTCATTTCGGACCAGAACTTCCGAACACCACAAACGTTCGGACCCGAACACTGAATCCCATTAAAGTCAATGGGACCCGAACGTTAAATATTAAAAGTGCCCATTTTGAAGGTTTAAATGCAAGTAATTAGGCATACAATGGTTATAGGGGTCTGGGTCTTTCCCTGGGGGACATGGATCAATAAAAAAAAAGTTTGTGAAAAACGTCATTTTTAAATGAGCAGTGATTTTTTTGATTTTTAAAGTGAAAGCCTAAAATGAAATATTCCTTCCAATATAGTGCCAGGGGGATCCCCTTAGTCTAATGCCCCGTACACACGGTCGGATTTTCCGACGGAAAATATGTGATAGGACCTTGTTGACGGAAATTCCGACCGTGTGTAGGCTCCATCACACATTTTCCATCGGATTTTCCGACACACAAAGTTTGAGAGCAGGCTATAAAATTTTCCGACAACAAAATCCGTTGTCGTAAATTCCGTTCGTGTGTACACAAATTCGACGGACAAAGTGCCACGCATGCTCAGAATAAATAAAGAGATGAAAGCTATTGGCCACTGCCCCGTTTATAGTCCCGATGTACGTGTTTTACGTCACTGCGTTCAGAATGATCGGATTTCCGACAACTTTGTGTGACCGTGTGTATGCAAGACAAGTTTGAGCCAACATCCGTCGGAAAAAATCCTAGGATTTTGTTGTCGGAATGTCCAAACAAAGTCCGGCCGTGTGTACAGGGCATAACTGTAAAGTGGCAGATCTGTACCATGTCTAGAATCTGCTGCAGCAATAATTGAATATATAAAGCCAAAAAAATGACATTTTTCCTGCATGCTGCCTTTATTTTGCTCAGCAACAGCTGGGGAGCCAGTGTGTATGATGAGGCCACAATGTAGTGCACTGGGAACAAGATTAGAGATTTTTTGGATACATTCTGGTGTCACTTTGACTTTGGATAGAAGTAAAAATGCGTTAAAATTGGTCTTTGAGTGTCGGTGGTGCCTTCCCACCATAACCCTATAGAGGTACTCTTGATGTAAGCAAGAATTTGTCTTGCTGTAAAAATTTGCATTGATATGCACCTGTCAAACAGGTGCAGAAAAATTGGTCTTTGGGTGTCGGTGGTGCCTGTGGGGAGTGGGCCAGGAGATAATAGCTGCAGAATGTGATGGAATAGGGTGGCTGCTCTCTACTTTCTTGATGCCGACCTTCTTGGGGTTGTACCGCCTCATCTTCATTTTCCTCCTCTGCTCTATCTGGCACCCAAGTCGCATCAGTGACCTCATCATCATCATCATCACCATCTCCTCCATCTTCATCATTACCACTGGAGACAACTTGGCAATATGCTGCGGCTTGGCGAACATGAATGCCAGTTTGTCTACCAGTGTTCCTCCCTCTCTCTAGGCTCATGTTCCTGTCATCCTCAACCTCAGAACCAGCATCTGAATCCAGTAATGGCTGGGCATTATCAAGGAGCAAGTGGCTGATGCTGTGGTCAAATAACTCAGCTGACTCCTTAATGGCTGATGTTAGGGCTATGGCAGGAATAGATGTGGACAAGGAGGCAGGTTTATCCACAATGGCAACCGCAGGGGACTGCACACTTGTCTCTGCTTATGTGACAGAGGATGAGGAGGATGAGGAAGGTTTAGTAAGCCAGTCCACCACCTCCTCTGTATGCTGTGGCTGGATAGCACGGGCAAACTCAACAAACAGAGGAAATGATGCCCTGCCTGAGGACTGACCACCACGTCCACCTTTGCCTGTGGACACATTTGTTGCTGGCCCCCTTTACACTGCCAAGGGAACATCTGCCTCTCCTTGTTGTTCTCCCAGACATTATTGGGAGGGAGGGTGCGGTGCTTATAAGCAAATGTAAAGGAGAAGTTGAAATCTGTGCGTAGATGCACTTTAATCAATGTAAAAGAGGTGTTTGGTGCCCTTTAATTTGCGTACTCACACTACACAGACACACTCCACGGATACAATATAATATACTGCAATATAATGTGACAAACGTACAGTGATGCACAGAACTATATGGCGTTAAACTGGCAGTAACGCACACAGAAGTAAATGGTGTTAAACTGGCAGTAACGCACAAAACTGTATGGCGTTAAACTTGTAGCAACGCACACAGAACTATATGGCATTAAACTGGCAGTAATGCACGCAAAACAATATAGCGTTAAACTGGCAGTAACGCACGCAAAACGATATGGCGTTAAACTGGCAGTAACGCACAAAACTATATGGGGTTAAACTTGTAATAACGCACACAGAACTATATGGCGTTAAACTGGCAGTAACGCACGCAAAACTATATGGCGTTAAACTGGCAGTAACGCATGCAAAACTATATGGCGTTAAACTGGCAGTAACGCATGCAATACAATATGGCGTTAAACTGGCAGTAACGCAACCAAATAGATGGTGTTCAACCGTCACTACACTGAAGCTATCTGAACTGTCCCTACTCTAGCTTTATACTAATGACAAGATTACTGACACGGTCTCACGACACTACACTGAAACTATCTGAGCTGTCCCTACTCTAGTTGCACACTATGAAAAGCTGAATGATTGTCCTCCTCACTGCACTCACACTATCCCTAGACTGACACTAAACTAATATTCTGCACTGACAATTGAAGCAAAATAACAGTATAGCACACTAACTAATAGCACTAAACAGAGCTCTGTTCTATCTCTCTCCACATCAAAATCACACTGAAAATGGCTGCCATTGAAAGATTACTTTTATACTGTGGGGCAGGAATGAGCCATGATTGGATAAAGTCATGATGACAGTGTCCAATTATGACTCTGACAGTGCTCTGTGCCCTGATTGGCTGAAGCTTTCACTGCTTCAGCCAATCAGGGCTTGCAATGCACTGTTCAACACCACAATGCATTGTGGTTGGTTCGTAAGACCGAACAAACGGTCGAACGTCCCGTTTGTTCGGCTGTTCTCCGAACGTCCGAACAACGAAAGTTCGTCTTATGCTCGGGCCGAACCGTTCGCCCATCCCTACTAGGCACCCCTTTCCACATCCCCTCCCCTCATACAGCCAGGCTGCAATACAATTCAAAAAAGCGCCATGTGAGCATGTGCAGTGGGGATCTGGCTGTGATAGCTCAGGAAGCCACAGCCAGCTCCTGTATTCAAGATGGTGGTGCCAGGGACCCACAGCAGTAACAAGAACTGGCTATGGGAGGACAGCGCTGGATCCCACGAGCGACCGTGAGCAGGAGACACAGAACAGGGACGAGTGTGTGTAAACACACACTTCCCTGTTCTGACAGGAGTGACAGATCATGTGTTCCTATTAGCTAGGAACCACGATCGTCACTTCCTCTAGTCAGTTCCCTCTCCCTTCAGTTAGAATCACCTCCCAGGGAACACAGTTAACCCCTAGATCGCCCCTTAGTGTTAACCCCTTCACTGCCAGTGTCATTTTTACAGTAATCAATGCATTTTTATAGCATTGATCGCTGTATTAATGCCATTGGTCCCAAAATGTGTCAAAATTGTCCGATGTGTCCGTCATAATGTTGCAGTCATGATAAAAATCGCAGATCGGGGCGTGGTTTGGAGCTGCTCTAAGATGGACGTGTTGTTCTGAGGCTCCCGTCCATGAGGTCTAGCTTCTTCAGCGAAACGGCACCTGACACCACTCTGCTATGGTAAGGACAGCCCGCAGTACCTCAGCATCCAGATCCCGGTCCCCACGGAACCAAGACCATACGCGTGAAGGGCACATCCCTGAGATCTTCCGATCCCGGCCCAGAGGCGCCATGCAGGCCGCTCAGCCAGCCGCCTCGAGTAGGACACAACCCCAGAGCGCCAGCCCCCACAGCTCGGGAACTCTGAGCCAGTCAGGCACGGGGTCGGAGCAGGGGCATTCGCCCGCAGTCAATCTGGAGGATCTCCACAGCGTAGCCGCGGACATCAAGAACACCCTGATGGCAGCTCTCTCAGACATGAGGTCGGACTTACAGGCAATCTCTATCAGAGTGGAGGAGGTAGAAACAACTCAGATGCGCCATGAAGCCTCCCTTTGCCACGTGCAGCAGCTCACAGAGTCTCATGCGATACACTTGAGAGACATCAATCGTCATATGGAGGACCTCGATAATCGCGGGAGACGCCGCAACCTCCGATTGAGGGGGATACCAGAATCGATTGACTCACATCAGCTATCTCAAACAGTTGCCGCCATTGTTAATGAGCTACTAGAAAGACCCCACGATGCCCCGGTCACCTTTGAGCGCATTCATAGAGCATTAAGGCCGAGAGGAAGAGACACAGATCCCCCCAGGGATACAGTATGACTTCTCCCTCAAGGAAGAAATTTTGAGGGCATCCAGAAATCGCAATCAAATAATTTTTCAAGGTTCAAACATCAAGATATACCAGGATCTTTCAAATATCACCCTGCAAAGGAGACGTGGATTAAGGCAGTTGTTGGACATTCTGAGAGCCAGATCTATCGTGTACCGATGGAAATTTCCTTTTGGCCTTTCAGCAACACACCCAGGCCGCACAGCACTTCTCAGGGTCCCAGAAGACCTAGAACACTTCTGTTCTACCCTAAACATTCCAACAGTTGCTCTGCCGGATTGGTACAGTGACTTCCGTCTACCACAGATGCACAGAGCTACTTCGATGGATGGCATCGCAGAAGCAGGCAATTTCCACCTTGGTCGTCGCCGACCCCATCAAGCGCCTCCTCACTCGCCACTAAGACCCAGGCATGCCAAGGAACGGTAGCCCCACGGCCTTCCCTGCACATCGCAGGGCTCAGATCACTTAAAGGAACGGTAATGCCTTTTTCCTCCTCTTTTCTGACCCAGGATACAGTTTGAAAATAGCCTTGGCTAGCATTCTCATCCGTTATATGGTTACAGATACCTGTAAAAGTCATATCAACATGCCACTGTCCTCTCTGGTACACCATCGTGATCTCAGACAGTTTCTCTATTCTACTTGTCGGAGAATCGAACATCCGTATCTCCATCACTACCCCCACTGAAATACCAATGGGAGATTATGTCACTACCCTCAACTGAATATAGTTCCATAACGACAAGGATGATAATCCCTTTGCCTTTCGATCTGCAGTACCCATACTACTCCTCTAATGAGATAGAAGTTACTGTCCGTTTCCAGATACAGATACAGAAACAAACCTCTCTTTATGCTGAACTTGAAGGTTGGAACATCTTTAACATCCAGCAGCGCTTAATTCGATCCGATATAAAGATCCTGAATACATAGCCGCTTCAAAAGAGGGTCCAGGAAAGCTGTATTGATACTATATTTAGGACTCATACAGTAATTATATATCCTTCTATATCTCCTTCCCTCCCCCTGCACACCCTGGCTTTCTTCCCCCTATCTTTCCTCTTTTCTCAGGGTACCCTCCCTACTTCTTTTCTTCTAAGAAACATCTAAATGCTCCATCCACTTGCCGGTGCTCTCAAACACTTGTTTCTCACCCTATCAACCTCATACTTGATAAATGGAGGCACTTCTACTAAGTTTATTTATTATGCCATATCTCTCTATCCCCTTACGTTTTTTTTTAATAATTCTAAAATTTAAACCATAGGAAATATGGAACGCTTAAGACTGTCTGGAAGCTGATAGGGGCGTGCTCAGGTAAGCGAACTACATCAAAACATTATATTTGTTCACACACATACTACCCAAAGGACTAAGTTGACCCTCCCATTCGGAAATTAATGTTCATCTAACACCTCACTCCATGGGGGACAAAGCACAGGGCAAACACCCCCAGATCACAACTGAGCGCGTCCCCCTCGGCACCAGAGAGAGATTGTAGAGGACTTACCTTTTCTTTTACAGGTACGAATATAAATGTTAACTTGTTGCTAAGTTTAGCTTGTTCAGGCTGAAGTTGAATATGTTAGCTCACTGCAATATATGTTTCTTGGTTAACCTGGGTTATGAAAACTGTACACTCACGAATTACATTCCACGCTTTTGTATTCATCCAAGCGTATATTATAGTAGTTATTTAGGCACCCGTTAGTTACACACCATCTTACGTAGGAAGCAGGCTGATACATATGCCATTCCACAGACATATAGTACCTATATAAGGAACAGACAACTTTCTAAAAACACTGTCTAAACCAGCACTCAATAGAGGCGCAGGACCCAGAACAACCTTCACAACACACAGACCTTCTACATCAAGGTTACAAACATAATTTTATAACACCATAGTCAGAAAACATACTAGCTTCTAATCGGGCTCACAGATAGGTTCATATAGTATACATAGCAGAGCCCTGACCCACTAATCAAGCAATTACGTAAATAGCTTTTTATGACCTCTATGGGACACAGGACTTCCACCTTCTGCTGAACGTCGGCTTTCACTCCCGCAACCAGCGGACTCAAGTGGTTTCCGCTGACCCATACCGGTACCCCACAAAGTTGATAAGTGAGTTTGCAGGTCATCCCACACAACCGGTTTTCTCATTGTATTTTCCCTCACGTTACCCTTTCACATACTCCTTCTCTTCCCTACACCACTCCCCATCTCCACTTCCCAAACAACACCCCTCCTCCTCCTCTGATCGCTCTCAACCCTCGTCCCCATAACAACTACCTCCCAGTCTCTGACTCCCCTTGGGGAAAGCCACAAACTTTGGTACCCACGCCTTGATCAGATAACAATGGCTCTTTGCCATGCACCATCTGTTACCGGTTCGTTGAAAGTTATCTCTCTCAATGCAAAAGGTTTAAATATCCCTGAAAAGCGATCGCAGCTACTTGCTCAGATGTGTAGTGCGAAAGCGGATGTGATCTACATACAGGAGACTCACTTTTGCAGCACAAATACCCCTAAACCGATGAACCATTTCTTCCCCCATTGCTATCATGCCACTTCACCACCTTCAAAGACGAAAGGGGTTTCTATACTCCTTTCCAAAACTGTACCCCTGCAAATAACGGACACCTTGATAGATGAACAGGGTAGGTTCATCTTCCTTAAAGGCACATTCAAAAACAGGCCAATGACCCTAGCAAACATCTACAGCCCTAACACTTCCCAAGTACCCTTCTTCTGTACAATAACAAGGGAGCTGACAACCTTCCAGGAAGGCCTTTTGATCTTAGGGGGAGATTTTAATGTTCCCTTAGACCCAATAGTAGACACCTCCACAGGAAAATCCCACCTACCGTACAGAGCCCTAAAGCAGATCAAAAACTGCCTACAAGAATTATCTTTGCATGACTCGTGGCATACCCTCCACCCAAAAGACAAAGACTACACCTTCTTCTCTGCCCCCCACAATAAATACTCCCGCATTGACTACTTGTTTCTCTCACAACATGACCTCCCGACCCTCTCAACAGCGACCATAGACCCCATGACATTTTCAGACCACCACCCTATCTCCATATCGCTCACTCTCTCAGACACCCCCCACAGACCTTACATTTGGAAACTAGATAATACACTCCTAACGGACGAACTTCAGGTAGAAGAAATCCGATCCTGCTTGAAGGATTACTTCACAGAAAACAACACCCCAGATATGTCCCCCCTACCGCAATGGGAGGCGCACAAATGTGTCATAAGAGGGAAATTGATATCCCTCACAGCTTCCATTAAAAAAGCCAAGAAAGCTACTCTAGCCAACCTATTCACGAAACTGAAGAGGCTCGAAGCTTCCCATAAACAAACTTTAGCGCAACAAACTCATTCAGAACTCACTGAGATCTGCACACTTATCAAAGAAGAAATACACCTCAATCTTAAGAAAAAATTAATTCTCTCTCACAAGCTATTCTATGAGTTTGGTAACAAGAGTGGCCGACTCCTTGCACGGGCCTTACGCAAACAAAAAGCTAATAATACAATTCACCAATTGCAATCCACGACCGGAACGGCCCTTATACACAATGAAGACATAGCACAGGACTTTGCGAAATATTATTCCTCCCTCTATGATTTACACACATCTGAGCCCACCTCTACCCCAGCTTCATTGAGAGCCCAAAACATTAAATCATTCCTAGATCAATATGCCCCCGGGAAAATAACTTCGGAGGTAGCAACATCTCTTGAAGCACCAATCTCATCCACGGAATGGTCACAGGCAATCAGTCAGCTCAAGCCTGGAAAAAGCCCAGGCCCAGATGGCCTCCCGGCGGTTTATTACAAAACATTTACCGACACCCTTCAAACTCCATTCCTTAGGACCTTTAACTCTCTCTCCCCCACAAATCCCCTTACAGGTGGAATGCTAGAAGCCCATATAGTAGTCATCCCCAAAGAAGGTAAGGACCCCTCCCACACGAGTAATTATAGACCAATCTCATTGTTAAATGTAGACATAAAAATATTTTCAAAAATACTAGCCAACAGATTACTAACCCTTCTGCCCACCATCATATCCCACGATCAAGTAGGTTTTACCCCTGGTCGTGAAGCCAGGGATAACACGAGCAAAGCGATTAACCTACACCACCTGATCACCCATACTAAGCAAAAAGGTTTCTTCCTGTCATTGGATGCGGAGAAGGCTTTCGACAGAGTATCTTGGGATTACATGTCGGCAGTCTTACAAGCCATAGGACTTGGTCCCCAAATGATTGGACTAATTCTGTTGCTATACAGCAGTCCCTCCGCGAAAGTGAGGGTCAATGGTACTCTGTCGAACGCCTTCCCAATCCGCAATGGAACAAGACAGGGGTGCCCTCTGTCACCCCCTCCTATTCGTACTAACCCTCGAACCCTTTCTACGGAAACTTAAATTTAACCCAGACATAAAGGGAATTCAATCACCTGAAAAGGAATACAAGTATGCGGCTTACGCGGACGAGATACTATTGTTCCTCTCACAACCGCTAACCACTTTACCAATATTACTAGCTGAGTTTAAGCTCTTCCAAACCCTATCTAATCTGAAGATTAATTTCACAAAATCTTTTGCACTTAACATATCTCTAACCCGAAGTCTGGTGAACCAGTGCAAGCATAACTTTCCGTTCCAATGGAAACAAGACTAACATACTTAGGGATTCAGATCCCATACACACTCTCTGATTTATACGTTAAAAATTTTCTTCCTCTCCTAAACAGACTATCCTCTGATCTCGAAACATGGAACAAACCAACATTTTCATGGTTCGGCAGAGCGGCCATCCTGAAGATGAATGCTCTTCCCCGAATCCTATATCTCCTACAGACGATCCCGATACAGATTCCCCCCCTGTTTTTCAAAACATATAGACAGATCAGCTTCAAGTTCTTGTGGGGCAAACATAGACACAGAATTAATCACAACATGCTCTCTCGCCCGAAGAACCTAGGAGAAATAGGCCTTCCAAACATCAACAATTATCATACAGCCACCCATCTAGCCAGGATAGTGGACTGGAATGTCCATACCCATCAGAAAGATTGGGTCTCCCTAGAAGCTTCCTTCACAAAATTAGAGTTGAACTCACTCCCTTGGATTTCCCTCAACCAAATCCCACAAGACATCCAAGCACATCCAACGATTGGTCCCACCTTGCGATGTTTTCACCTGATATGCAAGACTATCCAGATCTCCTCCACCCCCAGTCCACTGACACCAATAAAATTGAATCCGGACTTCCCACCAGGTAGGCACCATCAATTTCTAGCTGACAACCTACCACAAGGACAAATCAGAGCCCACCAATTCCTCCAACAAGGCAAACTGCTCCCCGCAACGCAAATCGCAGCACGTTTTGAAAAAACGCCTATCCCACACTGGACATTTATAATGATAGCACACTACCTCCAAACTCTGGACAAAAAGGGTCAATGTTCTAGACAGCTCACACCCTTCGAAACACTATGTACCAAAACAACACCACAAACACACCTTATATCTCAAATACACAACCTGCTTTTCGCTGACCTTAAAGCTAATGACAGTCAGTTCTGCAGGAAATGGGAAACTGACTTATCCATACAAATTACGGAAGAGAGCTGGCAGCGAATATTCTCACACATACACAAAGGCTCAACTAATGTCTCCACTCAAGAAAATGGGTTCAAAATCCAGACGAGATGGTACCATACCCCAGCATTGTTACACAAATTTAAAGCCGACATCCCTGAAACATGCTGGAGGTGCCATCAAGAGAGGGGCACATTGCTCCACATTTGGTGGTCCTGCACCCCCCTACAAGCCTTTTGGGTCAGAGGTCCACAGAATAATCGGACAGGTCACCACCTACACTCCAGATTTCACCCCTGCTCATTTTCTCCTACACCTGTCTCCTTTACCACACAATACCTACCACAAATCACTAATGATGCATTTGATCAACGCAGCAAAACAATGCATCCCCATACATTGGAAATCAAACAAGATACCCACCCTGGCAAAATGGTTCATCAGAATAAACAGAATAGCAGAAATGGAAAAATTAATACATATCGCTAAAGATACACCGACAAAATTTAGCCACAAATGGGCATGCTGGACTCATTTCCAGACTCTGCCTGAATACAAGGCCATCTTTAATTCTCCTACATAAGGGATAAGGTTGACAGTGGTCATTACCCACACACAAACCAAATATATTTATCATTATTCCCCACCTCGCCAAAGACTTACCCCCTTATAAAAGCTCTCAAGTTCTTTGGAAATATCTAGACTAGACTATACTACATTTACCAAGAGGAGTCATAGACATCCCCGTCCCACCTCTCCCACCCTCCCTATCCCCCCCCCCCATTCCCCACTGACCCCTTTACCCACCCTTCTACCGCCCACCCTTCCTTCCTTCCTCACCCTCTTCTTTTCCCACGCCCGGTATCTTGAAACCCGTACGATCACATAGGTCACCCACTACACATACCAATTAAATACCCAACTTATGAAAAACAATCCAGAGGCATATGAGAGTATCCGGTACAAATAACGTGAGGCCCCCTACACATTAAACGACAAACAAAGTACTCCTCTGATAGAGTTCTTCCATGAATCGCAAACCAACTTTCTACTACACACAGAATCTATTACGGAGCATAGAAAGCCCCACCAATGGAGTCTCAGTTTTAGGGCAGTTAAGACCCACTTAAGGATACATGTTGGTTTCACACCCCTTTATTAACTAGGATAGTATGTATGCAATCTTCAAGCCCGGCTGGGAATTCTCTCAAGATAAAACTACATACTTTAACAATTTCATGATCTATGTTTACTGTTAAATGTAACACAATTGCTGTAAAGACTTTATAATCTTCAATAAAATATTTGAAACAAAAAAAAAATCGCAGATCGCCACCATTACTAGTAAAAAAAAATAAAATAATAAAAATGCTATAAATTTTTCCCCTATTTTGTAGATGCTATAACTTTTGCGCAAACTAATCAATATACGCTTATTGCGATTTTTTTTATTTTTTTTTTACCAAAAATATGTAGAAGAATATGTATTGGCCTAAACTGAGAAAAAAATTACTTTTTTTTTTAAATAATGGGGATATTTATTATAGCAAAAAGTACAAAATATTGTGTTTTTTTTTTTTTTTTTTTCAAAATTGTTGCTCTTTTTTTGTTTATAGCGCAAAAAATAAAAACCGCAGAGGCGATCAAATACCACCAAAAGAAAGCTCTATTTGTGGGAAAAAAAGGATGTCAATTTTGTTTGGGTGTAATTTCGCAACGACCGCAAAATTGTCAGTTAAAACAACACTGGTGGGCACTTCCGGGGCTGAAGTGGTTAATAAAATGAAAAGAAAGTTCTTTAACTAGAATGAAAAGTTGATGCAGCAAGCTTCACAATCATTCAGACAGTTACAGTAATAATAAAATGCCAGACATTTTAGGATGTTCCCTGATTACAGGGCATTTTTTTTCTGCTGACTCATCATGAGTGTGTAATACAGTAAAAGAATAGGATGTCAGTTAGTCAATTAATGATTCAGATTTTGACACAGAAGTACAGAATTTCAAAACCTAATCTTAAAGGCCAGTTCACACCAGATGCAGTTCTGTGCGCTTTTTTTCTGCACTAAAAATGCATGTACAGTGTTTTCCATGTATTCCAATAACTCTAGTTCACACCAATGCATTTTTTGACACTTTTTTTGGTGAATGGGTAGGGGTACAATGTACTCGATACCCATTCACATGGGGGGGGCGGGACAAGGGGGCTTCCAGATTCCGATAAGCCCCCACCCACAGACCCCCACAAGCACCAGGCAAGGGTTGTGGGGATGAGGCCCTTGTCCCTATCAACTTGGGGACAAGGTGTTTTGGGGGGGAACCCAAAGCACCCTCTCCATGTTGAGGGCATGTGGCCTGGTACAGTTCAGGAGGGGGCACACTCTCGTCCCACACCCTTTTCCTGTGGCCTGCCAGGTTGCGTGCCCTGATAAGGGTCTGGTATGGATTTTTGGGGGACCCCCATGCCATTTTTTTTATTTTGGTGTGGGGTTCCCTTTAATATCCATACCAGACTTGAAGGGCCTACTATGGATTTTGGGGGGGACCCCCACGCCATTTGAAAAAAAAAAAAATTGGCATTGGGCTCCCCTTAATATTCATACCAAACCTAAAGGGCCTGGTATGGATTGGGGGAGAAACCACGCCATTTAAAAAGATTTTTTTTTATCTAACTCCTTCCTGCCGAGCATACACAGATGTGCGGCCTCGGATTTCGGGTGTTATACCAGGATGATGCCTGCAGCTGCCATTTTGTAGAGCGGGCGATCGGCTTTCCAGGGATAATAACCGATGTGGCTTAAAGCCACTCGGCTGTTATACCAGAGGAGCAGGAAGGGACGTCCCCCCTCCCGCCGCCTCCCGCCACTCTGAACAGGGCTCCCGTCCCACCGGGAGACCCAATCGATGATCCACTACTTCCGGTGGCTAGGGACAGACTGGCATGAAGCCGCAAATGGCTTTGTTTCAGTCTCCTGATTGCAAACACGGAAGTGACGTCACAACGTTACTTCCTGTTTACTCGGCTGCCAATGGCGTCTGTTTAAAAAAAATATACAATATTCAGAATAGCAGAAAATGGCGATCTGAATACTTTGAAGTGCGAAGGAGGGATCGGGGGTCTTTTAGACCCCCGATCCCTCCATAAAGAGTACTTGTCACCACCTATTACTGCCACAAGGGATGTTTACATTCCTTGTGACAGCAATAAAAGTGATCAAATTTTTTTTAAACACAATTTAATAATATAAAAATAAATAAAATAAATAAGAAAATTTTTTTTTTTTTTTTTAAAGCGCCCCCGTCCCTTCGAGCTCGCACAGCAAAAAAAAAACGCATATGGAAGTCATGCCCGCATATGTAAACGTTGTTCAAATCACACATGTGAGGTTTTGCCGCGATCGTCAGAGCAAGTGCAATAATTCTATCACTAGACCTCATCTGTAACTCTAACCTGGTATCCGTAAAAAAAATTTAAAGTGTCGCCTATGGAGATTCTTAGGTACCGTAGTTTGTTGCCATTCCACGAGTGTTTGCAATTATAAAGCGTTACATGTTTGGTATCTATTTACTCGGCGTAACATCATCTTTCACATTATACAAAAAAATTGGGCTAACTTTACTGTTTCGTATTTTAAAATTCATGAAAGTGTCCCTTTTCCCAAAAAGTTGCATTTAAAACACTGCTGCACAAATACTGCGTGACATAAAATATTGCAACAATCGCCATTTTATTCTCTAGATTCTCTGCTAAAAAAATATATATAATGTTTGGGGGCTCTAAGTAATTTTCTAGCAAAAAATACGGATTTTAACTTGTAAACACCAAATGTCAGAAATAAGCTTAGTCATGAAAGGGCTATATTGCTGGGATCCTTCAATACATTACAGCTGCAAACAGTTGTAAATGCCATTTTTTCCTTTAGAAATGTAATTTTGCTGTGGTACTGTTAACAGGGAAAGATGCGCTACTTTACAGGCAGACTAAGAAGACCCCCCCAGGCACAATATTTAACCACCTCAATACAGGACACTTACACCCCCTTCCTGCCCAGGCCATTTTTCAGCTTTCAGAGCTGTCACACTTTGAATGACAATTGCGCGGTCATGCTACACTGTAACCATGTGAAATTGTTATCATTTTCCTTGTCAAAAGAAGTTTATTGAGTATACAATGTTATAAAGATACATAAAGTAAGTTTACAAGGATCTATAAAGTAAGCTCATTGTTTTACAGTAGGGTTTATATAGGTAAATATCATGACATTTCAAATATTAAACATTGGGTTCACGTAAACCTAAATTAAAGATATATATATATATATATCATTTCCTTAGTTACTTTTGTAGGTATTTAAATGATTTATACCTACTATACGTATTGTTTACAAGTAGAGTGTATATAGGTCAAATAAATTCTGATAATGAGCTTTCATCGTAAGGTGGAGAAAAGGAAAGAGAAAGAAGAAAAAGGGTTGAAAGGTAGAGGTATGGTCCACAAGGTTGTCCCGCTCGTCAGTTTATTATTCTTTTTAGTTCTCTTTGAAGCCTTAGAATGGGTGTCTCTGTAAGTCATTTAATCTGTTACCATGGCAACAGGACAGAGTCATTGAAGTTTGACAGGAACTGTTGTTTTATCCAAGGATGCCAAAGTTTTTCGAATTTTGGAATTTGGTTTTGATCGATGGCTACCATCTTAGCATGGGACATTGTATTATTCATTCTGTGAATTGTTTCTGCTAGTACCAATGTAGGAGATTTCCATGCCTTGGCCACTGTTTGTTTTGCAGCCGTTATTAGTTGGATCATAAGTTTGAATTGAGAGAGCGTTAACCCTTCCGGTTTTAGATTAAGTAAAGTTAAATATGGATCTGGTTGTATTATTTTTTTAAATATTTTAGATGCAATCACGAAGACTTCCTTCCAGAAGGTTTGGATTACTGGGCACGTCCACCATATGTGTAAATATGTGCCTATTTCTGGGCATCCTCGAAAACAAAGAGCTGAGGTATTAGGTGAATATTTTGCCACTCTAGCGGGTACAAGGTACCAGCGAGTTAGGACTTTATAATTTGTCTCCAGTGCTAAGATGTTGGGTGAAGATGACTTAGATGTGAGCCATATGTTAGACCAGTCCGTGTCTTCTAAAGTTCGTCCCAGGTCCTCCTCCCACCTCTGAACGTAAGAGGGTCTATTAAGATTTGCTACTCCATATAATTGATTATAAAGTGATGAAATTGTACCTTTAGCAAATGGATCTTTTGTACAGATTGATTCAAAAATGGATAATTGGGATAATGGTGTATCCCCCTTTAGGAATGGTGTATAGAAATTTTTGATTTGGAGATATCTAAATATCTCAGAGTTTGGTAGATCATATTTTTCTCTAAGCGATGGGAATGAAAGGAATGATTTAGATGCTATGAAGTCATTTAGTGTCTGAATGCCTGATGTTGTCCAAGCTTTAAAAGAATTTGGGTAGATCCATGCTGGATAAAAGGCCGGATTTCTGATAAAAGAAAGGAGAGGATTGTGTGGAGGTTGTAACTGATATTTGGTTTTTAGTTTATCCCAGAGAGATAAGAAGTGTTTAGTTATGGGATTATGAATTTTAAAGCGGTCTTTAGGATCAAGCCATAATAAATTTGATATTAATAGAGGGTCATTTTCTGAAGCCTCTATAAATACCCATAATGGGATTTCCTGTTTTGCATGGTATTTGGACAAACTGGCCAAATGTGCTGCTCTGTAGTAGTTAGTAAAATTAGGGTATCCCAGGCCTCCTTTATTTTTGGGAAGATGTAGTGTGTGTATAGGTATACGTGGTTTAGAAGAGCCCCATACAAACGAAATTGCTCTTTTTTGTACTATTCTCAAAAAATAGGAAGGAATTGGAATAGGGAGGACTCTGAATAGATAAAGCAATTTGGGTAGAATAGTCATTTTGATTGCATTAATCTTCCCTATCCAGGATAAAGGAAGTTGCGACCATTGTTTTATTAGATTTGTGATCTGTCTTAATACAGGAGGATAATTGGTTGAGAATAAGTCAGAATGAGATGCTGTTAAATGAATTCCAAGATATGGGATTGATTTTTCTGCCCATGTGAATGGGAGTGCAGCCCTAGCCGGGATCAATTCCATGTTTGTGAGTGAAATATTAAGCACTAGGCATTTCTTGGGATTAATCATAAGGCCGGATAGGGCTGCAAATCCATCAAGAGCTGGTATTAAATTAGGACCAGAGACCTGTGGTGATGATAGAAAAAGTAATATATCGTCTGCAAATATACATAATTTGTGTGTAATATCTCCTACTTCAATGCCAGTTATAGTTTGGTTTGTTCTGATGTATTGGGCCATGGGTTCGAGTATAAGGGCAAAAAATAAGGGAGATAATGGCCAACCCTGTCGGGTACCTCTTTCGATATTAAAGGCTTCAGATTTGTATCCAGCATATTTTATATAGGCTTTGGGTTTATTATATAATGCTTTGATCCATGTTAAAAAGTGGGGTCCAAAACCCCATTTTTGTAATGAATATTGCATATATTGCCAGGATACTGTGTCAAATGCCCTCTTAATATCGAGAGATAGAAAACGTAAAGGGATTTTCCGTTTTTTAGCAATATGTGCCAATAACACTGCCCTGCGTATATTATCGCCTGCCTGTCTATTTGGCATGAAGCCTACTTGATCTCTATGTATTCATTTTCCTATAATGCTATTGAGGCGTTTTGCTATTATTTTTGCTAATAATTTAATATCGAGGTTTAACAGAGAGATAGGCCGATAATTCACACAGGAAGTATCATCAGAAAGGGGTTTTGGGATCATACAAACAATTGCCATTAGTGTTTCTTGCCGAAAAGAATGTCCATCTAGAAGATTGTTAAAAGTTTCAGTGAGAATGGGAGAGAGTATTTCTGAGTGTTTTATAGTATAAAGCCGAGTAGCCGTCTGGGCCTGGTCTTTTGTTAAGTTTTAGGTCTTTTATGGCGTTAGCAACTTCATCTATAGTTATAGGCTCATCCAAACTGCTTTTTTGGTTCTGAGATAATTCAGGTAAGGTTATTTTTGAGAAGGATTCAGCCTCTGTAGGATTAAATTCATTGTTTGTCTTGTATAAAGTTGCGAGATGTGAGTGAAATTTATGGACTATTTTAACTGATTACAAGTGTAAACATTTTTTGATAATTTCAAACGTATTGGTTTGAAAGATTTGTTAGTTGAATTTAATGCCCGAGCCAAATATGTACCTGGTTTGTTTGTATTCATGTAGAAATTGTGTTTGGAGCGTTTGAGGGATTTATCAACTGATTCAGTGAGAAATAGATCGTATTCCAATCTAGATTTTTCCAGATGAGATTTTGTACTCTGAGATGGATTATCTTGAAATGATATGTAGGCTGCATTAAAATTGAGTTCTAGTTTTTTTGCTAGATTTTTGCGTTCCCGTTTAAATAGTGCCATTTGTCTTTGTATTGTACCACGCAAGACAGGCTTATGAGCTTCCCACAGTGTTATTGGGGAGATGTCTGTTGTATTATTAATTGATATGTATTCCTTTAAAGCTTGTTCAATGGCCATCTGATGTAGTGGGTGTTTGAGCATTATGTCCGGTAAGTACCACGTTGGGTCATGCGCTTTTGGTATGGCTGAGGCTATAGTAGTGTATACTGCATTATGGTCAGACCACGGAATCGGAATTATATCTGATGCAATAATTTCTGGTATCATTCCTATTGTTAGAAAAATATGATCTATTCTGGTGAAGGTTTGATGAGGGTGCGAGAAATAAGTGAATTTCTTTTTCATTGGGTTACTTTCTCTCCATGAATCTACCAGATTGTATTTGGAAAGAAGTTGAGAAAAAGGTAATCTAGAGGTTATTTTGGATGGTGTAAAAGGTGATTTATCTAGAAATGGGAGGAGGACCTGGTTTGAATCCCCACACATTATCACTGTTCCTATTTTGTGTGTATTAATCACTTGTAATATATGTGAGAGGAATGGTGTAGGTTGTTTGTTAGGAGCGTAGTAGGAAATCACCGTGATTGCTGTATCTATTATATAACCCATGAGTATCAGGTATCTACCTTCTGGGTTTTTAATTTCTGATAAGGTGAATGGTGTGGATCGGTGAAATGCAATTAGAGTTCCCCTTTGCTTGGTACAGGCAGAAGCTGTGTAAATTTGTTGATAAAAAGGAGAAATATATTTTGGAGTAGAATCTTTGGTGAAGTGTGTTTCTTGGAGGCATACTATGTGAGCCTTCTTGTTTTGGAAAGTACGGAAGGCTTTGGTCCTTTTTTGAGGGACATTTATTCCCTGAACATTCAGGGAAAGTATATTTAGTGGTGCCATGGCAATAGATCAAATAGTTTTGACTTACTTTTTGTTATGCAGAGCTGACTGCGCAGATCAACCTGTGTGGACTGAAGAGATGAATAGATAGAAAAGAAACCAGTGAATTCTGGAGTAAAGAGTAAACAAAAAACATATGAGATTAGATGATACATTGTATAAATTATTTTTTGCAAGTAATCACAATTTACCCGTGAAAGAGAATAAATATCTCTCTCAGGGGAATAAGTGCCTTCGTCACACTCCCACATAATATGGTTGGGAGAATGAGGAGGGCTAATGGGGGTACATGGATCTTCCGCTTACAGGAGAGAAGTGCTATGTCAAAAGACATCAAAATGATGTTTCATTAATTGGAGTGCAGAATATAGTTTTTGTTGAAATTATTTATTCCAGGGTGGTTGTATATGGTTAGTCTTGCCCTAGGCTAAATATTTCAGTTAGAAAGGTACTGTTAATAACTTTGGTATTGATGAAGATAGTTTGAATTATTTTGGGACTTTAACCCCTCCAGAGTAAACAATTACATATTTTATTCATATGTAACTGTTTAGATATGTTAACTCATAACATTGAGGTTGTATTGCTTCAGATTAGAATAAACAAAAACATAATTCTAGGAACTAGTTAGGTAATAATATATTTGTTTTAAGAAAAAGAAAAAGCTTCCATTACTTCTGGATTATTGAACATATTTGTCCTAAAAAGTAATAAATCTATTGTTATTACCTGATAATATATAACTGAACAAGAATTTCCTTATTTCACTTATATATTCTAAGGCTATATGAATCAGAAGTAATAAGAAATATAACTGGAATGTAACATGATCCCACACAGTGTGTGACTATCAGAATGCAGTTACATTCAGTTATAAATACAGTTTTTTTATAGAGAACCATCTCTTAGTATAATAAATGAAGAGATATCAGGAATTTTAATGTCAGTCCATTGAATCTTCTTGGTCCATGGATGATGTGGCATAACGGCCTCTTTTGTGAGAATGATGATTCCCATTTTGTTCTGGAATTTTCTGGGTGCTGCCTGAAGGTGAAGATGATGCCATTCTTCTGCGTGTGGGAGTGTTGCTGCTTGTGGGTTCTGTCAGATTTAATTTTAAAAGGGTTTGTTGTAGTTCATCTGCTGATCTGCTTCTGTAAATTGTACCTTGGTGGTTAAATCTGACTGAAAAGGGGAAGCCCCATTGATACATAATGTTGTGGCGTTGCAGTTCCATTAGTTGGGGTTTCATGGATCGTCTTTTAATAATAGTAAGTTGGGATAGGTCAGCAAAAATTTGATAATTGTGTCCTTGAAAATTAAGTTCCTTTTTTTCTCTTGCGGCAATTAGTATTTGTTCTTTCGTTCTGTAATAATGAAATTTTGTGATTATATCACGTGGGGGTCCATCTTTCTTTTTGGCTGTGAGGGCTCTGTGTACTCTGTCCAGTTCTAAACGTTCAATAGGGATATCTGGCTTTAGTTCTTGTAATAGAGCAGTAATTAGGGATGAGCCGAACACCCCCCTGTTCGGTTCGCACCAGAACATGCGAACAGGAAAAAAGTTCGTTCGAACATGCGAACACCGTTAAAGTCTATGGGACACGAACATGAATAATCAAAAGTGCTAATTTTCAAGGCTTATATGCAAGTTATTGTCATAAAAAGTGTTTGGGGACCTGGGTCCTGCCCCAGGGGACATGGATCAATGCAAAAAAAAGTTTTAAAAACGGCCGTTTTTTCAGGAGCAGTGATTTTAATAATGCTTAAAGTCAAACAATAAAAGTGTAATATCCCTTTAAATTTCGTACCTGGGGGGTGTCTATAGTGTGCCTGTAAAGGGGCGCATGTTTCCTGTGTTTAGAACAGTCTGACAGCAAAATGACATTTTGAAGGAAAAAACTCATTTAAAACTACCCGCGGCTATTGCATTGCCGACAATACACATAGAAGTTCATTGATAAAAACGGCATGGGAATTCCCCAAAGGGGAACCCCGAACCAAAATTAAAAAAAAAAAATGACGTGGGGGTCCCCCTAAATTCCATACCAGGCCCTTCAGGTCTGGTATGGATATTAAGGGGAACCCCGGCCAAAATTTAAAAAAAAAAATGACGTGGGGTTCCCCCTAAATTCCATACCAGACCCTTCAGGTCTGGTATGGATTTTAAGGGGAACCCCGCGCCAAAAAAAAAAAAAAAAACGGCGTGGGGTCCCCCCAAAAATCCATACCAGACCCTTATCCGAGCACGCATCCTGGCAGCCCGCAGGAAAAGAGGGGGGGACGAGTGCGGCCCCCCCTCCCTCCTGAACCGTACCAGGCCACATGCCCTCAACATTGGGAGGGTGCTTTGGGGTAGCCCCCCAAAACACCTTGTCCCCATGTTGATGAGGACAAGGGCCTCATCCCCACAACCCTGGCCGGTGGTTGTGGGGGTCTGCGGGCGGGGGGCTTATCGGAATCTGGAAGCCCCCTTTAACAAGGTGACCCCCAGATCCCGGCCCCCCCCTGTGTGAAATGGTAAGGGGGTACATAAGTACCCCTACCATTTCACGAAAAAAGTGTCAAAAATGTTAAAAATGACAAGAGACAGTTTTTGACAATTCCTTTATTTAAATGCTTCTTCTTTCTTCTATCTTGCTTCATCTTCTGGTTCTTCTGGCTCTTCTGGTTCTTCTGGTTCTTCCTCCGGCGTTCTCGTCCAGCATCTCCTCCGCGGCGTCTTCTGTCTTCTTCTCCTCGGGCCGCTCCGCACCCATGGCATGGGGGGGAGGCTCCCGCTCTTCTCTTCTTCTCTTCTTCTTTTCTTCTTTTCTTCTTTTCTTCTCTTCTTCTCTTCTTCTTCATTTTCTTCTCCGGGCCGCTCCGCAATCCATGCTGGCATGGAGGGAGGCTCCCGCTGTGTGACGGCGCTCCTCGTCTGACAGTTCTTAAATAACGGGGGGGCGGGGCCACCCGGTGACCCCGCCCCCCTCTGACGCACGGTGACTTGACGGGACTTCCCTGTGACGTCACGGGGAATGCCACAGGGAAGTCCCGTCAAGTCACCGTGCGTCAGAGGGGGGCGGGGTCACCGGGTGGCCCCGCCCCCCCCATTATTTAAGAACTGTCAGACGAGGAGCGCCGTCACACAGCGGGAGCCTCCCTCCATGTCAGCATGGATTGCGGAGCGGCCCGGAGAAGAAAATGAAGAAGAAGAGAAGAAGAGAAGAAAAGAAGAAAAGAAGAAAAGAAGAAGAGAAGAAGAGAAGAGCGGGAGCCTCCCCCCCATGCCATGGGTGCGGAGCGGCCCGAGGAGAAGAAGACAGAAGACGCCGCGGAGGAGATGCTGGACGAGAACGCCGGAGGAAGAACCAGAAGAGCCAGAAGAACCAGAAGATGAAGCAAGATAGAAGAAAGAAGAAGCATTTAAATAAAGGAATTGTCAAAAACTGTCTCTTGTCATTTTTAACATTTTTGACACTTTTTTCGTGAAATGGTAGGGGTACTTATGTACCCCCTTACCATTTCACACAGGGGGGGGGCCGGGATCTGGGGGTCACCTTGTTAAAGGGGGCTTCCAGATTCCGATAAGCCCCCCGCCCGCAGACCCCCACAACCACCGGCCAGGGTTGTGGGGATGAGGCCCTTGTCCTCATCAACATGGGGACAAGGTGTTTTGGGGGGCTACCCCAAAGCACCCTCCCAATGTTGAGGGCATGTGGCCTGGTACGGTTCAGGAGGGAGGGGGGGCCGCACTCTTGTCCCCCCCTCTTTTCCTGCGGCCTGCCAGGTTGCGTGCTCGGATAAGGGTCTGGTATGGATTTTTGGGGGGACCCCACGCCGTTTTTTTTTTTTTTTTTGGCGCGGGGTTCCCCTTAAAATCCATACCAGACCTGAAGGGTCTGGTATGGAATTTAGGGGGAACCCCACGTCATTTTTTTTTTTAAATTTTGGCCGGGGTTCCCCTTAATATCCATACCAGACCTGAAGGGCCTGGTATGGAATTTAGGGGGACCCCCACGTCATTTTTTTTTTTTAATTTTGGTTCGGGGTTCCCCTTTGGGGAATTCCCATGCCGTTTTTATCAATGAACTTCTATGTGTATTGTCGGCAATGCAATAGCCGCGGGTAGTTTTAAATGAGTTTTTTCCTTCAAAATGTCATTTTGCTGTCAGACTGTTCTAAACACAGGAAACATGCGCCCCTTTACAGGCACACTATAGACACCCCCCAGGTACGAAATTTAAAGGGATATTACACTTTTATTGATTGACTTTAAGTATTATTAAAATCACTGCTCCTGAAAAAACGGCCGTTTTTAAAACTTTTTTTTGCATTGATCCATGTCCCCTGGGGCAGGACCCAGGTCCCCAAACACTTTTTATGACAATAACTTGCATATTAGCCTTTAAAATTAGCACTTTTGATTTCTCCCATAGACTTTTAAAGGGTGTTCCGCGGCATTCGAATTTGCCGCGAACACCCCAAATTGTTCGCTGTTCGGTGAACTTGCGAACAGCCAATGTTCGAGTCGAACATGAGTTCGACTCGAACTCGAAGCTCATCCCTAGCAGTAATAGTAGATTGCAGGTCTGTCACAGTTTCAGGTATTCCCCTTATGCGCAAGTTTGAACGTTTTGCTCTATTTTCGTAATCTTCGAGCTTAGTTTGAAGTATTAAATTCTCTTTTTTTAATTGTTCCAATTCTGTTATATTTTCTTGGGTTGTAATTTCAATTTCATCCATTTTTATTTCTAAGGCTGCGGTGCGGTTTCCCAGCTCTCTTATTTCTTTGGTTAGGCTTTTTGTTATTTGGTCTGAGGTTTGTTTTAAAGCCTTATGAAGCACCTTTTCAAATTGTAATAATATTACTGGGGATACTGAGGAGGCTTGTGGAGAAGTTTGTGAGAGGATTTGTTCTGTATCTGACTCAAATGGAGAGTCTTGCTGTGACATTTTCTGTCTGTGAGAGCGCCCTGATGCTGTATCTTGTGAGGTGACTGGAGCTGCTTCAGCTGCAGTGAGTGCCTGTGAGCTCTTTGTGAGGTGATTTTTATTTCTGCCACGGTTTCCTCCCAGTACCATATTTCCTGCCCAAACTTTCACAGTTTGTTCCCTGGGGCAAAAAGGTTCAAATGGATACCTTTTGAGCCTGCAGGCTCCGCTTTGTCCTTCTCTTCTCTCCTCAGCGGTGTGGAGCTCTAACAATGCATGTCTGCTCCGCTAGGCTCCGCCTCCTGCCCCATTATCATTTTCTTCACATAAATAGAGCTTTCTTTTGATGGTATTTAATCACTCATGGGTTTTTTATTTTTTCCTAAAAAAAAAAAAAAGTTCAACATTTTTGGTCTTATTTTTTTTCAGGGCACTGATGACATACCTCGCTGTCCCCTGTGAGGAGATGCTGCTGATCGGCTCTCCTCTCTTCCCACTCTGTCAGTCAGTTAACGGCATCTCTGTGTTTAACCATGTGATCGGCTGTGTCCAATCACAGCCGGTCACATGTAAAGTGCCACGGCTCTTTACACAGGTCACGTTGTGTCCTAGCAACACGGCGCGGCCACGATCACTGCGCACCCCCAGTGGCTCGCGAGAGCGGTCGTTCTGGGAGGCCATCTTATGATGTCCACCCAGAAAGAGAGCCGCACTGCCCAGCTGGGCGGGCGGCAAGTGGTTAAAGGAATATTTCATTTTTATTGTTTCACTTTAAGCATTATTAAAATCACTGCTACTGAAAAAACGTCAGTTTTTAAAACTTTTTTTGCATTGATACATGTCCCCTGGGACAGGACCCGGGTCCCCACACATTTTTTTTGGCAATAGCAATTTTTTTCCTGTTCACACGTGCTGCTGTGAACCGAACTGGGGAGGGGGGATGTTCGGCTCACCCCCACCAGTCAGTTAACAGTAAGTTTTTGCACCGAAAACTGACTGGAAACTGACTGCACTGGTGTGAACTAGAGCCATTGGAAGACATGAAAAACACTGTGCATGCATTTTTAGGCTCCACTCACACTAGCGAGTTTTTTGATGCATTTTGCAGAAATGCATGGGCATTTTTTAACATGGGTTCCTCTGGAACATGTTCAAATCAATGCCTTTTTGTACCTCTGCATTTTTGGAAAGGGTCAGGAACTTTTTTTCATGCAAAATGCAGCGTTTTGCATGTAGTAGAATTCAATGGACCAGCATCAAAAACGCAAGTGCAGCGTTTTTGCAGCGTTTTTGCAGCGTTTTGCATTTTTGGCGTTTTTTTTTTTTTTTTTCTTTTAGACCCCTTTCACACCAAGGTGCTTCAAAAACGCCCTAAAACGCCTTAGCGTTATTACCGCGTTTTTACAGTGTTTTAGGGGCGTTAGCGGTAAAATTAACGCAACGCTGCAGGCGTTTTAACAGCGTTTTTCAAGAGTTATTGAAGCATGTGTTATTGATGCCATCTTTCTGCTTGCATGTTTATCCTTTGTGATATCATGTAAAACAAGCAGTGTCTTGTAAAGTAACAAGTAGTGTCTTGTTTTACTTCAAATCTTCATTTTTCTGGGGTTAATTCTTTTTTTTGGCACTTTAATTTCGTTTTTTTTGTCACTTTGATGGTCTGTTTAATCATTCTGACCTTCCCACAAGTTCAGTCCTGTTGTTGTAGATGCTCTCTTTTCTGCTTGCATGTTTACCTTTTTGTGAGATTGTGTGAATTTTCTACAGCTCAGGGCGGATTATAGGCGCTATTCAGGCGTTTTTACAGCATTTTCAATTCATTTCAATGGAGAGGGGCGTTTTTGAAGCGCTTTTTTCAACGCCCAAAAGCTGCTCCAAAGATGCTGCTTGCAGGACTTTTATTAACACCCCGCCAGCGCAACGCCTCAGTGTGAAAGGGTCCATTGAGATGCATGAGGAGCATTTTATGAGCGTTTTAATAGCGTTATTTTTAGAGCTAAAACGCTGAAAAAACGCCTTGGTGTGAAAGGGGTCTAAGACTGTATACAGTCTAAAAAAAACTGTAAAAACAAAAAAAAACGCAAAACGCTGTAAAAACGCTGCTCGAAAACGTGGCAAGCATCACAAAAAAAACCTCCAGAAACGCTCAAAAGCAACATGCATAGATGTGAATCGAGCCTTAGAGCCCTTTCACACTGGGGCGGTTTGCAGGCGTTATTGCGCTAAAAATACCGCCTGCAAACCGACCCAAAACAGCCTCTACTGTTTGTTCAGTGTGAAAGCCCGAGGGCTTTCACACTGAAGCGGTGCGCTGGCAGGAGAAGAAAAAAACTCCTGCAAGCCGCATCTTTGGAGCGGTGAAGGAGCGGTGTATTCACCGCTCCTTCACCGCTCCTGCCCATTGAAATCAATGGGGCAGCACGGCTATACTGCGGCAATACCGTGGCTATAGCCGCGCTATGCGAGCGGTTTTAACCCTTTTTCGGCCCCCAGCGGGGGGTTAAAACCGCACCGCTAGCGGCCGAATACCGCCGCAAAAACAACGGTAAAGCAGCGCTAAAAATAGCGCTGTTTTACCCCCGACGCCCCCACCGCCCCAGTGTGAAAGGGGCCTTAGGGCCAGTTCACACTAAAAAATGCACTCCGGATATGTTCCGGATCAGTTTTTGCTTACAGTTCACACCACACGCAGTTCCAGTGCGTTTTTGATACAATTAGCTAGGTTCCAGTACAGTTCTGTGCAGAAAATATGCAGCACGCTCTACTTTTTTTTCTGCACCAGAAACTGACTGCACTGGTGTGAACTAGAGCCATTGGATTACATGAAAAACACTGCATGCATTTTTAGTGCAGAAAACAAAAAGGCACAGAACTACATCTGTTGTGAACTAGCACTTAGAAAAGTCATATATCAACATGGCTTGTGGTTAGGATCACATCAAGAATGTTTGAACTTTGCTTGGAATTTTGATTTGCCTAAATATTTGCGTACATATCTGTCTGATTACTGAAGACTCATAAAATTCAGCATTCCTAGCAAAAGTGAGGCATATTTTGATGATACCATACCTGCATTGCATGTTATTCAAATACTGGTGGGCTGTGAGAGAGCTTGCAAAGTGTGCATGTAAGTAGAATTATAGGGGTCTGATAATGTTGAGATATAACTTTAAGAATTTGTAATACACTTTCTTGCTTGTTCTTAGGCACAGAGTTTTCAGTCTATGATGACCTTCACTGCCAGATAACAGTTTACTCCCTTTTTGCTCTAAGAAATGGACAGTCTTATCTAGCTGCTCTGATCCAGTACCGTCATGGCGGCACCCATGTTTTATTTCGCTTTCTATCAGTCACATGATGTAACTACCCATTTAACCGTTCCCTTGCTACTAAGAAGATATGAATGCTGATTGGACTAAACTATACGATCACACCTATAACATGCCTAGTGCTTATGCATATTCATAAAGTATATATTGTTAAACTTGATGTTTTTAAGTCAGTCAGAGACACTTCCTTCTTCATTCGGCCTGGTAGTGCTGAATATCGGTGTGCGTTGTGTCTCTCCACTGCAGTGTATGAATAAAGCACCTGCACCTGATGGTGATGTCATAAGGGGGAGGGGTTTATATTACGTCACCCGGTGACCCCGCCCCATGTCAATATAAGTAGTGGCACAGCATTAGAGCGGGAGAGAGCATTGAGTCAACATTGGAAGAAGAACAGAGGGAGAAGACAGCAGAGAAGACCCAGCAAAAGAGTGAGAAGACAGTCCCAAAGCACCCATCCCCCATGTTGAGGGCATGCTGCCTGGTACGGTTCAGGAGGGGGGGTGCTCACTCGTACCCACCCCCCTTTCCTGACCTGCCTGGCTGCATGCTCGGATAAGAGTCTGATATGGATTTTGGGGGAAACCCCACGTCGTTTTTTCTGCATGGGGCTTCCCCTTAAAATCCATGCCAGACTGAAGGGGTTGGTATGGTCTTGGAGGGAGAACCCATGTCGTTCTTTTTTTAAATTTTGCTTGGAGTTCCCCTTCAAGATCATCAAGTTGCATGCCAAAGTTGGATCAGTTAAGATGGTGATTCGACTTTGATTGGACTTCAGTGATATTCAATGGGCTGAAGTAGGACCAAAGTGGGTCCAAAATAGTGCAGGGAGCATTTTCAAAGTCAGACCGACTTGTGTCGGACCAGTTAAGACGGCTCACATAGGGAAAAATTGATTTTTACACGTCATGCGACATGAGCTCCCAATGACAGAGCGTTTGTCGTACAAGTGTGAACCCGTATTATTGTTATTATTATTCACAATTTATATAGCGCCAAAAGTTTACAATGTAGAGGGGGACAGGACAATTACAGTACAATACAGAAGGGACAGGAGGGCCCTGCTCGTAGAGCTTACATTCTAAAGGGAGGGGGTGGTGGCACAAAAGGTAATAGATGCGGGGAATGCTTTGATGGGGTTGTTAGGTAGGTGTGGGATAGGCTTCCCTGAATAAGTGAGTTTTCAGGGATCTCCTAAAGGTGGACAGGTTAGGGGCTGATCGGATATACTGGGGCAGAGAATTCTAGAGGATAGGAGAGGCTTTGGAGAAGTCCTGAAGACGAGCATGAGAGGAGGTAACAAGGGAGCTAGAGAGCAAGAGGTCCTGGGAGGAGCGGAGGGGACAATTTGGGCGATATCTGCAGATGAGGTTGGTGATGTAGCTGGGGGCGATGTTGTGGATGGCCTTGTATGTTGTGGTTAGCATTTTGAATTTTATACGGTGGGGTAGGGGAAGCCAGTGAAGGGATTGGCAGAGAGGGGCAGCAGTCACAGATTGATTAGTGAGGTGTATTAGTCTAGCAGCAGCATTCATAATAGACTGAAGGGGGAATAGCCTGCGTAAGGGTAGGCCATTAAGGAGAGAGTTGCAGTAGTCAAGGCGGGAAATAATCAAGGAGTGAATAAGTTGCTTTATGGTGTCATTAGTCAGGAAGGGTTGAATTCTGGAGATGTTACGGAGGTTAAGGCAACAGGATTTAGCCAGTAATTGGATGTGGGGGCTGAAGGAAAGGTCAGAGTCAAGGATTACACCCAGCACCTTGGCATGTGTGGAGGGACCAATGGTTGTGCTGTTGATCTTAATGGTAAAGTCATGGGGCGGGACCAGGAAGGAGGAAATATTACAAGCTCAGTTTTAGAAAGATTGAGTTTGAGAAAGTGGTGTGACATCAATACTGAGATGCCATTCAGTAAGTTTGAAATCTGTGAGGAGATCGAGGGGGTAAGTTGAGGAGCGGAGAGATAGATCTGGGTGTCATTGGCGTAGAGGTGGTATTGGAAGCCATGGGAGGTTTTTAACTGGCCCAGGATAGAGGTATAGAGCAAGAATAGGAGGGGCCCAAGGACAGAGCCTTGGGGTACCCCAACAGAGAGAGCAAGAGGAGTAGAGGAGATGGAGTTGTAAGTGACACTGAAAGTGCGCTTAGATAGGTAGGAGGAGAACCAGGATAAAACAGAATCACAGAGGCCAAGGGAGTGTAGTTGAAGGCAGCAGAGAGGTCTAAGAGTATGAGTATGGAGTAATGGTCATTGGTTTTAGCAGTTAGTAGGTCATTGGTGAGTTTTAGTAGGGCAGTTTCAGTAAAATGTTGTGGACGGAAGCCAGACTGTAGGGGGTCGAGAAGGTTGTTGTCCGTGAGGTCATGGACAAGGCGTTCGATGAGCTTGGGGGCAAACGGGAGCAGGGAGATGGGTCTTAAGTTATTCAAACAGGTGGGGTCTAGTGAAGGTTTTTTTAAGTATGGTTGTAACCAGTGCATGTTTGAGCAGGGAAGGAAAGGTGCCGGAGGAGAGGGAGAGGTTGAAGATGTGGGTTAGGGAGTTTAGGATAGAGTGGGAAGGTGTTTGCAGTAATTGTGAGGGGACAGGGTCCAGGGGACAGGTGGTGAGGTGGGCCATGGAGAGGAGTTTATCAACTTCATCGGTGGTAACTGGGCCGAAGGAGGAGACTATTGAGTGTGGTGTTGGACCTGATATGTTGGGTAGGGGTGGAAGTTGAATGCTGGATATCTCCTTATGAATGGTGTCGATTTTGCTTTTGAAATAGTTGGCAATCTGTTGAGCGGTAAGCAAGTTGGTGGGTGGGGCAGTGGGGGGTGAAGTAAGGAATTAAGGGTAGAAAAGAGTTGATGAGGTTTGGATGAGAGGGTTTTGATGAGAGTGTTGTAGTAGGTTTGTTTAGCAGTGTGGAGGCAGGAGTTGTATTTGAGAAGGGCAGATTTGTAGAGAGTAAAGTCTTGCAGGGACTTATATTTTTTTTTTCCACAAAAAGAAGTTTATTAAAAAAGAATAAGATAGCAGGTACAATGCATTGAAAAGGTATCAAAAGAAGTCAAACATGACACTCATTGTATAACGAAACAGGAAGAAAAAAATATTGTTATAGTCTAGGATTGTCAAGGTACAAGTACAAAGTTAGATATACAGGTAAAGCTAAAAAGGGGGGTAACCATGGTATCCGGTAATGTACAATTTATGCTTATACAGTGGTGAGATTGTTTAGTTACCCTCGGTAAAAGAGAGAATGGTTAACCACTTTGTACATTGGACTTTGTGGATATGATAAGTAAGGCTCGAGTGTCTCAGGTGGGATATTAGAGCATGAAAGATCGGTTGTATGATGGGGTGGTACCTAAGATTCGGAAGGTGTGGTTAGATAGGTGGGAGGGGTTAAGGAAAGGGGGGAGTAAGGTAAGTAGAGGGGAAGAAGTAGAGTCAGGTAAAAGCAAATATAGGGGGGGAGAAAGGAAAGTGATAGAGGGAAGGGGAGGGGCCGCTCCTTGTCTCGGGCCCCATGGCGACAACTAGGGGGCTGTTAAGGGGGTTAGCTTTAGGCTAGGTAGAGAGGAGACGTCAACACGGAAAGAAGGATCTATAGAGGTCGGTGGTTTTGAAATGTGTCCAGCAAGCCCATATGGCGGTAAACTTCTGTATGCGATCTTGAGAGATATAAATCAGTTCTTCCATCTCCTCGATCCTTGCAATCCTATATAGCCATTCCGTGATGGTAGGGGGGATGGTTGAGTGCCAGTGTGCAGGAATACACAGTCTGGCAGCGTTGACCATGTGCATCGCTAATGATTTATGATAGGTTTTTTTGGTCAGGTTTGAATGATGGAGGAGATACTGGGCCGGATTAAAGTCTAGGGAATAAGTTGTTACTCGTGTAATAATGAAATGTACCTCTTTCCAAAAAGGTTGGAGGTTTGGGCATTCCCACCATATATGCACCATGTTTCCTGCCTCCTTGTTACATCTCCAGCAAATGTTTGGATTAGAGGGCGAGAATTTGTGTAAGCGGGCCGGGTTCTGTACCATTTTGTGACTATTTTGTAGCCATTCTCTTGTATTGCTACATTCATTGATTCCTTGTGGGCATATGTGAGGATAGATTCCCATTCATCGTCCGTAAAAGTGATTTGTAAGTCCTTCCCCCAGGAGATTCGAGATGTTTCTGTCTGTGGGAGTTGAGAATTGTCCTGTAGGAGAGAGTAAATCATGGAAATCAAGTGTCTTTGTGGAGTGGTCTTGGAGTATATCGTTTCAAATGGAGTGAGTGGTCTTGACCAGATATCGTTAGCGATTTGTCGATGTGAAAAAGTGTCTTAGCTGTCTATAAAACCAAAAGGGAAAGTCTTTTGTACGGGAAAAGGATTTCAGATTGTCATATGAGCGTATCCGCCCTTCAATGAAGAAGTGCCGAGTCTGAACATCATCGTGTGGCCATTCTTGCAATAAAAAGGTGTTCGATTCTCCTGGGGGAAAATCTGGGTTAGCTATGAGAGGTGTCAATGGTCCTGGTATTGAAGCTATTTGGTATAAGTTCTTGGCTATGGAAAAAGCTAGCAGTGAAGGGTAGATGGGTGGATGTGTCTTTACGGCTTGGGGGTAGTGTTTCGATTGAAGCCAAGTCAGGGTATGTAGAGGTGTATTACTGAAGGAGTTTTCCAGTGCGATCCATGTCTTACCTGTCTTGTGTATTTTCCAATTTATCACTCTAGTAAGATGGCATGCTAGATAGTACTTATGCAAGTCTGGTAAGGCTATCCCCCCTTTCGTTTTAGTACATGTCAATCTTGTGTATTTGATGCGTGGGGGTTTATTTTTCCAGATAAATTTAGAACAGACTTTTCTGTAGGATTTAAAGAAAGATGAGGGTAATTGAATTGGGATAGTCTGCATAAGATATAGGAGACGGGGTAGGACTATTATCTTTATCAGTGCCGATCGCCCAAACCAGGAAACATTGAGCGCGGCCCAATTTTTAAGGTCTGTCTGGATTTTCATTAAGGTGTGTAGGAAGTTGTGGTCGTAGAGGTCTGTTAGACGGCTGGGTATTCGTATGCCGAGATATGTAATAGTGTCGTCTTTCCACTGAAATGGGAACGAGGATTGGCATTGAGTAACTTCTTGTGGCGGAAGAGAGATATTCAGGGCCTGAGATTTGGAGTAATTGATTTTGAAGTTTGACAGTACTCCGAAATGTTTAATGTCTTTTAAAAGGTTAGGAAGAGATGTGCGGGGGGCTTGTAATGATAGTAGGATATCATCCACGAATGCGGCTACTTTAAATTCTCTGCCATTAATAGAGATACCTTGGATATCAGGGTTGGCTGGTAATCTGTTGAGAAGAGGTTCGAGGGTCAGGACAAATATCAGGGGGGATAAGGGGCACCCTTGGCGAGTTCCATTATTGATGGGAAAGGCGTTCGACAGGAGGCTATTTGCTCTAACGCTCGCTGTTGGATTGGTGTATAGAGCAATAATATGTGCAAACATGCGTGGTAGAAGGCCAATGCCTTTGAGTACCTCTTGCATGTAATCCCAAGCTACCCTGTCGAACGCCTTCTTCACATCGAGGGACAACAGGAAGCCCTTAGTATTAGATTCAGGGAGCCAGTGATGAAGATTTAGGGTGCGTATGGTATTGTCCCTTGCCTCCCTGCCCGGGACAAAGCCTACTTGGTCAGGCAAGATTAGTTCTGAAATAAGGGGTAATAGTCTGTTTGCAATGATTTTGGCACATAGTTTGATGTCCACATTAAGCAGTGATATAAGTCTGTAGTTGGATACAAGTGCTGGGTCTTTATCTGTTTTTGGTATAACTGCTATATGGGCTTCTAACATGTGGCCGGTTGGAGCGAGTGGGTTTGAAAGGGAGTTGAATGCCAACAACATTTTAGGCACTAGCGTCTCTAAAAAGGTTTTATAATATATTAGAGATAGACCATCTGGACCTGGGCTTTTACCAACTTTCGTTTGCTTAATAGCAAAATTGAGTTCTTCAGTGGTCAGTGGGTGCTCTAAGGCTTCAGCTTGTTGTGATGTGATCTGTTTGGGACAATATTGGGTCAGGAAATCCCAAATTTGTGAGGACCGATCATGTGCAGAGGGAGAATCTATTACGTTTCATGGTAAGTTAAAGAGCTTAGAGTAAAACTCCTCAAAGTGCTTGGCTATGTCTTCATTTTTAGAAAGAAGTGTGCCTTGGGCAGTGCGGAGATGGTGGATAGTAGATGATGTTTTAGCTGCCTGAATTGTACGAGCAAGCAGTCTTCCACTTTTGTTGCCATGTTCATAGAACACTTTCTGTCCGAGGATATATCTTCGCCTAGTGCGTTTCCCCAATTCGTCCAGTAAGGAGGTTCTAGCGTGTGTGAGGGCTTTTAATGTAGATTGAGAAACAGATTGTTTGTGGGATGTTTCAAGTCTGTGGATTGTTGTGATAAGAGCCATAATCTGTTCCTGGTGTCTCTTTTTTTCTGTCGTGGCTAAGGCTATAAGTTTTCCCCGTATAACGCACTTGTGTGCTTCCCAGAGAGTGATAGGAGTGAAATATAATTGGAGATGGGCGTTTATTTGTCGAATTGTTTCAGGATCTTTTAGGAGGGATGGGTTCAACCTCCATGTTTTGGTGAATTTTTGTGAATCTGGGAATATAAGGGTTATCGTGATAGGGTGGGGATCAGACAGGAACATGGGCTCTATTGTGGCTCGTGAAAGAGATGAGAGATCTGTTTGGGATAAAAATATATAATCAATTCTTGAATATTTCTGGTGTGGGGGGGAGAAATACGTGTAGTCTCTGTCAGTTGGATACATGGTGCCCCAGGTGTCGTGTAAAGTCAGGTCTTGTAGTTGGAGTTTGATCTGTCTTAAGGCCCGGTATGGTAGTGTGGAAGTGCCTGTAGAGGAGTCAAGGGTAGGGTTCAGTGGGACATTGAAGTCTCCTCCAAGTATCAGTATATCCACTTGGAAGGAAAAAAGTAGGTCACAGATTTTTCGGAAAAAGGTTACATGGTGGTCATTTGGGCAGTAGATATTTGCTATTGTGATGGGTTTAGATGCGTAAGTGCCTTTAATGAAGATATATCTACCTTCCTGGTCAATCAGCGAATCGGACATTTGAAAGTCAGCATTTTTGGAAATGAGTATGGAGACTCCTTTTGTTTTAGAAGACGGGTTCGTAGAATGTAGGGCTTGTTTGTATATATGATTTGTCAATTTGGGAATGGTTTTGGTTCGGAAATGCGTTTCCTGTAATAATAAGAAACGGGCTTTATGTTTCGTTAGCTCTGAGAGAACTTGAGATCTCTTTTCAGGGAGATTTAGGCCTCTCACATTGAGAGATAGGCATTTAAGCGAGAGTTGTTGTTTACTAGTAGCTTCCTTCTGCATGATATGTGAGTAATATTCCTTAGCTAGATGAGGAGTCCCTGAAAATGAGTATGGGGATTGGGAGAGAGGAGCGGCACCTCCCTGTGAGAGGGGAATGAAAGAAGAGAGGATATGAGAGGGAAAGTAGGGAAAGAAGGAAAGAGGGAAAAGAATTGAGGCGAATACTCGGAAGGGGGTAGTTCTATGTGCGGGGCAGGAGTACACCCGTTAATGAGCTGGGAGATCCAAAAGCCCTGTTAACGGAGGTGGTCGTAGGCGTGCCTATCCACCTATTGGGTGATCCGGGTTGGTAGCTCTAGTCCATGTGGACAGCTATGTGGGGTAAGTAAACCTGAACGGGATCGAGTGCTGTAGCACTGGGAAGGACGTAAAGAGATATATATTTGCGGCGTGGGGTGTAAGAGAGCTACAGTAGCATATGTTGCTCAAGTTAAAATAACATTATGTGAAAGGTGTTGGGAACATTCAAATTCTGAAACCAATAGATAGTGGCCAGTTCATTGAGTCTGAGAGACTTGCTGAGGACTCTATAACTGTGTTAACCGAGAATAGCTGAACAAAATAAAACAAAACAAGACCAAACAAATCAAACCAGTACATCACATTACATCTTTCCAGTAAGTTGAAGCATTATGTGAATGAGATGATAGTAGATAATGGTTGCAAAGAATATTCAACCCAGACTCATTCATGTCTATTTTTTTGGTGGGGTGGGTCAAACAATATATCTAGTGAGAAACTGTTGTGACATCTCAACGTAGGCGATGCGGTCCCTTAATGTATTTGTTTTGCTGGTGGTGTAGTACAAAGTGTACTGTAAAGGACGGAATCTCCAGATTAGGGAGTGAAGTGAGGAGGTTTATTGTGGATGTCTAAGTGTGATTAGGTCTCGCTGTCTTGTGTGTAGGACAGGAGTAATCAGAGCTCATAGAGCTTATTTGGTAACTCTCAGAGACTACTCAAGTATTCTAGAAACATAAACACTGATAGTCTGAGAGGGTGACCAACCCGAGAATATGAGATTCAACTCTGTTGGCATGTGGGTAATTGAAAGCAAACAGTACCTGATTAGAGAATGAATAGACTACGAATATATAAGTCCATAGAGAACATCTTTCTCTACCTGTATCAGGCATGGCGTGGAAAGTCTCAGGGGTCTCCGATTTCAGAAGTCAGAACCTGTGAAGTGAGATATCTGCGAAAAGTTCTGATATCTGCAGGAACCAAGTGAGTCCATTGTTCTAGAAGGGTTGAACAAGACAAAGAAGGGTGAGCTGTTACTGGAAAGAGAGCCAAAGATAGTATTGACTGTGTGCATGCATGGTAAACTGCTCAGGGCTATGTCACGCCATTGGGAGGTTCCGACGCGGGGTGTCAGGTGGCCCCGGGCTGCGTGCAGGCATGTCTCGGCATGAAAGACGATCTCCAGGAGATGTGGGATCTAGTCTACGGCGTCTCTAGCATTGCCTTTGGGCTTTGGGGGAAGAATTGTTGGAGACTGGTTTCCACAGTTCCGTGGGGAAATAGAAGGAATACCATTCAGTGATATCCACCAGGGGTATATCCAGTTGCTCACAGAAATTGGGTAGGTCTTCCGGGGTCCTAAGCAGTGCTGTGCGACCTCTGGTAGTTGCAGATAGGCAAAAAGGAAATTTCCATCTATACTGGATGTTGCGGGTACGAAGCACCTCCAGTAGAGGGCGTAGGGTGCGTCTGCTCTGCAGTGTGATTTGTGACAAGTCCTGGAATAATTTTACCTCCGTTCCATTAAACATTATGCAGCCTTTATCTCTCGCCTTTCTGGGTATTTCCTCTTCGAGGGGAAAGTTAAAGATGCAGCATATAATGTCTTTGGGTGGTTCAGAGTCTCAGGGAGGAGGCCTCAGAGCTCGATGTAAGCGCTCCATCTCTATAGGGGAGTCTGCCGGGCGATCAAGCAAATCAATAAAGATGGAGCATACTGTATGAGGAAGTGCGGCCTGGTCAATCCCCTCCGGGACCCCCCTCACCCGTATGTCTTCAGCCACGGTTGTCTAGGTCCTCCACCTGTCTATGCAACTCAAACATGTGTGGCAAGTGGAGATCGTACGTTTTTTGTACTTGCCTAATGGCTGAGGCTTGTAGTCTGGCATTCTCCTCCACATCATTGATCCGGTGGGTCATTGCATGGATGTCCTCCTTTAGGTCTGAGATCGCGGACATCATAGTATGTTTGATGTCGATGGCGACCTTTTGGAGGTCTCTTTGGAGATCAAGCAGGCTCGGGAGTGGAGCGCTGGAACCATCGCCTTCCATGAGCGGGTCCGTGATGCTCCTAATTGGGATGAGGCCTGCGTAGTGTGTGCGGCCTGCGATGCCTCTAATAGTGTGGACTGGCAGGTCCGGAATATGTCTGGAATGCTGCCGCTGAGCTGCGGTGTGGGATCTTTTTGTGTGTGGGTTGTGGAGGTGCCCCTGTTGGACTTTCCCATCGTGGGCTCGTGTCTTCAGTACCTCGATGTCAGCTACTTTCGTCCTCACTGTGCAGGAGCTGTCTCTTCAAGCAGCCATCTCGGGTCCCGTCCAGGCCACGCCCCTCAGGGACTTATATTTACTCCATGCTCACTCAAGAGCACGTCTCTTGAGACTTCTGGTGTCGTCTGTTTGCCAGGGTTGTGGCAGATGGGGCCTGGTTCTGCGTGTAGAAAGAGGAGCAAGTACGTCTAGGGAGGATGACCGCTTGTTGTTGCAGATTGAAGTGGTTATGTCTGGGCAGGACAGGGGTGCGATTTTGTCTTAAAGGTCCTCAGTAGCAGAATGAAGAAGGGAAGGGTTGAGGTTGCTAAGGTTTCTGCTGGTAGTGGTTTGTGGGTTGGCAGCATGGGGGGTAGGAGACAAAGAGAGTGTGAAACGGATAAGGTTGTGATCAGAGAGAGGAAAGGGGGTGTTAGAGAGGACAGGGAGTTGCAGGGAGTACAGCGATGGGAAAATACAAGGTCAAGTGTATTGCCGTTGGAGTGAGTGGTGGTTTGTGTCCATTGTGTTAGGTTAAAAGAGGAGGTTATGTTGAGCAGTTAAGAAGTGGTTGCAGTATTAACATTGATTGGAATGTTAGTCACCTAGGATGATGGCAGGTACTTCAGAGGAGAGAAAGCAGGGTAGCCATGCAGAGAAGTCATCCAGAAAGCGTGACACTGGTCCAGGAGGCCGATAAATGACTGCGACCCTCAGACAAGCTGGAGAGAAAAGACGAATGCAGTGCACTTCGAAAGAGCAGGGGGAAAGAGAGGGAGGTGTGGGAAGAACCTGGAAGGTGCATTGTGGGGAGAGGAGAAGTCCAACACCACCTCCTTTTCCTCCACTGGGTCTGGTGGAGTGAGTCCAGAGGAGGCCACTGTGGGACAGAGCAGCTGGAGAGGTAGTGTTGAATTCCTGGAGCCAGGTTTCGGTAATAGCAAATAGATTAAGGGATTTGGAGAGGAAAAGGTCATTGACAGAAGCTAGTTTGTTGAAGACCGAGCGGGCATTCCAGAGGGCACATGAAAGAGGGGGGGCTGACTTGTGCAATCAGGAGAATTGGGATGAGAAGGTGGGAGTTACGACTACTGTTGGAGGAGGTAGACAGCCATTTTTGGGGGTGGGAATTGGGTGTGGAAGGGCTGGGGTTGGTGCGGTAGAAGGAGGGTGAGGGTGGAAAGGCGGGAGTGAGATTTATAGGAGGGCGGTGTAGTGGAAGTGACGATACTGTGTGGGCTTAGAATGAGCAGGAGGTGATAAGTGCAGTAATATTGAGTGGGCAGAAGAGAGGGGGATATGTACAGGTTGGGGGTTGGAGGGGGGGTAAAGACATGAGAGTTTGAGGAGAGAGGACGTTATAGCAAAAATTAGTGTGAGCATGTTGGAAGGTGGGGAGATGGGAATAGAGGGAAGGCTGAGGAAAGTTAGGCTAAATTCACACCTATGCACAGAGGCGGCTCTTTAATTAGGTAAATTAGGTGATTGCCTTAGGCCTCGCCCTCACAAGGGCCTCGGGGGCGTGGCCACCTAATTTTCCTGACAGGGCATAAGTGTGGGGACTCGGGAGTGGAAGGAAATATCCCCCGTGACCGTGTGCACATGCAAGCTGGTGGGGAGAGCGAGCGAGCGGGCGCTGCACATAGACTGACGCCGGCGCCACCTGTGTGAGCTGATGAGCCTCCGCAGTCGGCTCTCGGCTCAGTCGGCTGCATCCAATAACAGGCTCCACCACCGCAGCGCCGTCCCCCTAGCCTTTCCCCCAAAGTCAGCGGCCCCAATGCATGGCAGGAGTTGTAGTTTTTCACAGCACAGAGAACAGACTTGGCCCTCTGGTGCCTTTGCTCTGCACAGACTACAACTCCCAGATTGCACTGCAGCCTGCAGGGAGCTCAAAGACAACATCACATGTCGCCAGCTTCTCATGCTGCCTTTAGTAGGGTAGGGAACCGAGGAGCAGGTATAGTACATCCCTACTACATGCTGTCTGTACGTTACCCTGTCTTTCTATGATCTCATGGTCTTTACCCTGTCTGTCCCTAGTACCCTGTCTGTCTCACGGTCTGTCCCCAGTACCCTGTCTGTCTCACGGTCTGTTCCCAGTACCCTGTCTGTCTCACGGTCTGTTCCCAGTACCCAGTCTGTCTCACGGTCTGTCCCCAGTACCCTGTCTGTCTCACGGTCTGTCCCCAGTACCCTGTCTGTCTCACGGTCTGTCCCCAGTACCCTGTCTGTCTCACGGTCTGTCCCCAGTACCCTGTCTGTCTCACGGTCTGTCCCCAGTACCTTGTCTGTCTCACGGTCTGTCCCCAGTACCTTGTCTGTCTCACAGTCTGTCCCCAGTACCTTGTCTGTCTCACGGTCTGTCCCCAGTACCTTGTCTGTCTCACGGTCTGTCCCCAGTACCTTGTCTGTCTCACGGTCTGTCCCCAGTACCTTGTCTGTCTCACGGTCTGTCCCCAGTACCTTGTCTGTCTCACGGTCTGTCCCCAGTACCTTGTCTGTCTCAAGGTCTGTCCCCAGTACCTTGTCTGTCTCACGGTCTGTCCCCAGTACCTTGTCTGTCTCACGGTCTGTCCCCAGTACCCTCTCTGTCTCACGATCTGTGCCCAGTAACCTGTCTGTCTCACGGTCTGTCCCCAGTACCCTGTCTGTCTCACGGTCTGTCCCCAGTACCCTGTCTGTCCCCAGTACCCTGTCTGTTCCCAGTACCCTGTCTGTCTCACGGTCTGTTCCCAGTACCCTGTCTGTCTCATGGTCTGTTCCCAGTACCCTGTCTGTCTACGGTCTAATGGTCTGTACCCTGTCTGTCTCATGGTCTGTACTCTGTCTCAGTACTGTGTCTTGGCCTAGGCTGACAAGGCCCAGGCCTAGGGCGGCACTTTGCAGGGGTGGCAAAAAAGCCACTCCCGCATGAAAAAAAGCCCCTCTTAACCCATCCTCCTGAGTCCCAGCTCCCGCGGCTGCCTCCTACACAAATACAGTCCCGGGCAGGCGGGCGGGCAGCCGGCTTACTGTATGTAGCGCCGCACTTGTAAATATTATGGGCGTGCTTGGCCGAGGGGACTGGCACCACCATAAGCGGGCGGTGACTCTCCAGACCAGCTGCACGTAATTTGTCCCCTGGCAACATTTGATGGGCACAGTGGCCACATTTGATGGGCACAGTGAGGCTGCATTTGATTGGGCACAGTGAGGCTGCATTTGATGGGGCAGTGACGGCATTTGATTGGGCACAGTGAGGCTGCTATTGATTGGGCACAGTGAGGCTGCATTTGATTGGGCACAGTGAGGCTGCATTTGATTGGGCACAGTGAGGCTGCATTTGATGGGACACAGTGGTGGCATTTGATGGGCACAGTGAGGCTGCATTTGATGGGGCACAGTGGCGGCGTTTGATGGCACAGTGGCTGCATTTGATGGCACAGTAGCTGCATTTGATGGTACAATGAGGCTGCAATTTATGTTTTTGTTTCAGTTTTTTTTGCGCCCCTCCAAAAATTTTGAGCACCAGCCGCCACTGGATGGGATCATCATTGTGCCACTTCTCTTTACTTGTTGAATGACAGGCTGAGGGCATGTACATTCCAGTGTGGGCTTTGAGGAAGGCCGTTGAATGAGGCTGGCTGTCGTTCAAACTGGAGGGCTTATTTTATTTTTAATGGGCTTTTTTTATTTGTCTTGCTGCAGTTCTGCTTTCAAAATGAACGCCAGGCAAACAGCTATTCACACACATGTGAAATTTTTCATCTACCAAAAGATTTATAATTCTGTGCAACCATTTTTGTTATACATATTTCTCTGCCAGACAGTAAAGTCAGAATGGTGCACCACCTTCTCTATTACAGTTAACTAATACAGCAGTGTTATTTACCCTCTCCCTAACCTGCTGATAATTAGGGATGGGCGAATGGTTCGGACCGAGCATTAGTGTCATTGTTCGGACGTTCGGCTGTTCGCACCACAATGCATTGTGGTGTTGAACAGTGCATTGCAAGCCCTGATTGGCTGAAGCAGTGAAAGCTTCAGCCAATCAGGGCACAGAGCACTGTCAGAGTCATGATTGGACACTGTCATCATGACTTTATCCAATCATGGCTCATTCCCGCCTCACAGTATAAAAGTATTCTTTCAATGGCAGCCATTTTCAGTGTGATTTTGGTGTGGAGAGAGACAGAACAGGGCTCTGTTCAGTGCTGTTAGTTAGTGTGCTATTTTGCTTCAATTGTCAGTGTAGAATATTAGTTTAGTGTCAGTCTAGGGATAGTGTGAGTGTAGTGAGGAGGACCATCATTCAGCTTTTCATAGTGTGCAGCTAGAGTAGGGACAGCTCAGATAGTTCCAGTGTAGTGTAGTGAGACCGTGTCAGTAATCTTGGCATTAGTATATAGCTAGAGTAGGGACAGTTCAGATAGCTTCAGTGTAGTGACGGTTGAACACTGTCTATTTGATTGTGTTACTGCCAGTTTAATACCATATCGTATTGCGTGCGTTACTGCCAGTTTAATGGCATATAGTTCTGTGTGCATTACTACAAGTTTAATGCCATATAGTTTTGTGCGTTACTGCCAGTTTAACGCCATTTAATTCTGTGTGCGTTACTGCCAGTTTAACACCATATAGTCCTGTCCATCACTGTACATTTAGCGCATTATATTGCAGTATATTATATTGTATCCATGGAGTGCGTACAGATTTCAACTTCTCCTTTACATTTGATTATAAGCACCGCCCCTCCCTCCCAATAATTTCTGGGAGAACATCAAGGAGAGGCAGACGTTCCCTTGGCACTGTAAGGGGGCCAGCAAAAAATGTGTCCACAGGCAAAGGTGGACGTGGTGGTCAGTCCTCAGGCAGGGCATCATTTCCTCTGTTTAATCTTGACATTAGTATATAGCTAGAGTAGGGACAGTTCAGATAGCTTCAGTGTAGTGACGGTTGAACACCGTCTATTTGATTGCGTTACTGCCAGTTTAATGCCATATCGTATTGCATGCGTTACTGCCAGTTTAATGCCATATAGTTTTGCGTGTGTTACTGCCAGTTTAACGCCATATTGTATTGCACGCGTTACTGCCAGTTTCATGCCATATCGTTTTGCGTGCATTACTACCAGTTTAACGCCATATAGTTTTGCGTGCGTCACTGCCAGTTTAACGCCATATAGTTTTGCGTGCGTTGATGCAAGTTTAATGCCATATTGTATTGTGTGCGTTACTGCCAGTTTAACGCCATATAGTTCTGTGTGCATTACTACAAGTTTAACGCCATATAGTTTTGTGCGTTACTGCCAGTTTAACGCCATTTAATTCTGTGTGCGTTACTGCCAGTTTAACGCCATATAGTTCTGTGCATCACTGTACGTTTAGCGCATTATATTGCAGTATATTATATTGTATCCGTGGAGTGCGTACAGATTTCAACTTCTCCTTTACATTTGCTTACAAGCACCGCCCCTCCCTCCCAATAATGTCTGGGAGAACAACAAGGAGAGGCAGACGTTCCCTTGGCACTGCAAGGGGGCCAGCAAAAAATGTCTCCACTGGCAAAGGTGGACGTGGTGGTCAGTCCTCAGGCAGGGCATCATTTCCTCTGTTTAGTGAGTTTGCCCGTGCTATCCAGCCACAGCATGCAGAGGAGGTGGTGGACTGGCTTACTAAACCTTCTTCATCCTCCTCATCCTCTGTCACACAAGCAGAGACAAGTGTGCAGTCCCCTGCAGTTGCCATTGTGGATAAACCTGCCTCCTTGTCCACATCTATTCCTGCCATAGCCCTAACATCAGTCATTGAGGAGTCAGCTGTGTTATTTGACCACAGCATCAGCCACTTGCTCCTTGATGATGTCCAGCCATTACTGGATTCAGATGCTGGTTCTGAGGTTGAGGATGACAGGAACATGAGCCTAGAGAGAGGGAGGAACACTGGTAGACAAAATGTTCCCCAAGCCGCTGCGTATTGCCAAGTTGTCAACTGCAGCAGATCGCACTGTTATCTGCAAACTGTGTCACAGGCACATCACACATGGCAAAAACACCAACCATTTGGGTACCACATGCCTAACAAGGCATTTAACGCTCAACCACTCAGCCCATTGGCAAGAGCACCTAAAAGCCACACAAAAGGGGCACAAATCTGTCCCTCCTCCTCCTCCTTACCCACTTCAATCTGCCCCTGCGATACCAAGTCATTACCTTTCAGCAGCCTCCACTGACAGGGATGATGGTATAGCACAGGGTGTCCAAGGTCCTAGCAGTTCATCTACCAGCAGCACACCACCAGCTGTAGACTGTAGCCGGCAAATTTCTCTGCCCCATCTTCTGCAGCGGAAAAAAAATACAGTCCCTGCCACCCACATGCCCAGTGCATGAATGCAAGCTTGTCAAAGCTGTTGGCTCTCCAACTTCTGCCTTTCAGCCTGGTGGATTCTGCCCCCTTACGTGAATTTGCACAATGTGCTCTACCACAATGGCAGGTTCCCAGTCGATACTACTTTTCACACAAGGCCTTTCCATCTCTCTACCATCACGTGGAAGGGAATGTTCTGGCATCGTTGGGCAAGGCAGTCAGCCGAAAAACCACCTTACTGCTGACACGTAGTCCAGCAAGCATGGGCAGGGACGATATATTTCGTTCACAGCACACTGGGTAATGCTGCTTGCAACTCGAAAGGATGCAGGACAGGGCTCAGTGCTGCAGCTTGTTGTGCCCCCAGATCTCCATACAGCTGGTGGTAATGATGCCAGACCTGTGAGCTCTACCCCTCCTCCTCCTCCACCTCCATGCCCTCCTCTGCAGAATTGTCTTATGAACATCAGGTACCCCCTAAGCATTCAAAGGGCTTTTCCCAGAGTCAGGCTAAAAGGTGCCATGCAGTGCTTCAGCTGGTGTGTTTAGGGGACAGGAACCACACTGGAGCAGAGATTCTTGCAGCTCTGCAAGGACAGGCCCAGAGGTGGTTCACACCACGCCAGCTGGAGCCAGGAATGGTGGTGTCCAATAATGGCTCAAACCTCCTGTCCACCCTTAGACAGGGAAAGTTGACACATGTGCCTGCCATTTTTCTGCACCTGTTTCACAGGTGCATATCATTGCACTTTTTTACAGCAAGGCAAATTCTTCCTTTCATCAAGATTATCTCTATAGGTTTATGGTGGGAGAAGAGGCTGGAGAGAGCAGAGAAAAACCGGACATCGGGAGAAGACGCCGGAGAGAACGGAGAAGAACTGAACATCGGGAGAAGACACTGGAGAGAGCGGAGAAGAACCGGACATCGGGAGAAGACGCTGGAGAGACGACTTTAAAAACCTCTCTAGTGTGTTTTTTTTATTGACACTTTCCCTAGGTGAGTGGGTAGGGGTAAGATGTACCCCATACTCATTCACATAGGGTGGGGGGCCGGGATCTTGGGGCCCCCTTATTAAAGGGGGCTCCCGGAGTCCGATAAGCCCCCGCCCGCAAACCCCGACAACCAACGGCCAGGGTTGTCGGGAAGAGGCCCTTGTCCTCATCAACATGGGGACAAGGTGCTTTGGGGGCCCCCTCCCCCAAAGCACCCACCCCCCCATGTTGAGGGCATGCGGCCTGGTACGGTTCAGGAGGGGGGCGCTCGCTCGTCACCACCCCTTTCGTGACCGGCCAGGCTGCGTGCTCGGATAGGGGTCTGGTATGGATTTTGGGGGACCCCATGACATTTTTTCGGCGTAGGGGGTTCCCCTTAAAATCCATACCAGACCTAAGGGCCTGGTACGCCCCGCGACGGGGCTCGCAAGGTGTCAATCTCGCCGATAAAAGCGGCAAGATTGACTTCCTTTTCTAGTCCCGCCGTACCCGAGTCACGTTCAAAATGAACGGACTTGTTTATGTGTGGGCAAGTCCGTTCCTTTGGAAAGTCTGCTGTAACTCCATCGGGAAATAGGTCCGCCAGAAAGTCCGGTCGTGTGTAGGCAAGGCTGTCCGTAGTCTAGTCGTGTGTAGGCAAGTGCGTTCGTAAAAAAAGTCCGGCGAAATTCTGTCAAAAGTCCGTCTGACCGGTCTGGTTGAAAAGTCCGACTGTGTGTACATTGCATTAGACTAAGGGGACCCCCCCGGCACTATATTGGAAGGATTTTTTCATTTTTAGGTTTTCACTTTAAAAATCAAAAAATCACTGCTCATTTAAATATGACGTTTTTTACAAACTTTTTATTATTGATCCATGTCCCCCAGGGCAGGACCCAGACCCCTATAACCATTGTATGCCTAATTACTTGCATTTAAGCCTTCAAAATGGGCACTTATGATATTTGACGTTCGGGTCCCATTGGCTTTAATGGGGTTCGTTGTTTGGGTCCGAACGTTCATGGTGTTTGGAAGTTCTGATCCGAACCTAACAGGGGTCCGTTTAGCCCATCCCTGCTGATAATGAAGAAGTATTACATTGATAAGTTATCAATTATGCTCATTCTGTTATTTTCCCCTATCAGCATCCTGTATCATGTCCGCGCAGTCTCTGACCATTTCCTGTATCATTGTCTGCACACAGTCTCTGACCATTTCCTGTATCATTTTCCATGCACAGTCTCTATCTATTTCCTGTATCATTGTCCTCACACAGTCTCTCACCATTTCCTGTATTATTGTCCGCACACAGTCTGACCATTTCTTGTATCATTGTCTGCACACAGTCTCTGACCGCCTCCTGTATCATTGTCTGCACAGTCTCTGACCATCTCCTGTATCATTGTCTGCACAGTCTCTGACCGTCTCCTGTATCATTGTCTGACCATCTCCTGTATCATTTTCCGCACAGTCTCTGACCATCTCCTGCATCTTTGTGGTGTGATTGTCTGTCAGCACCCCGTCTGTTGCTCCAACGTGTGTTAGCCAGGTAAGAGCTTGCTCATTACCAAAATAAAACCATCTCCCGTATCATTGTCCGCACAGTCTCTGACCATCACCTGTATCATTGTCCACACACAGTCTCTGACCATCTCCTGTATCATTGTCCACACACAATCTCTGACCATCTCCTGTATCATTGTCCGCACACAGTCTCTGACCATCTCCTGTTTCATGGCCACGCAGTCTCTGACCATCTCCTGTATCATGGCCACGCAGTCTCTAACCATCTCTTGTTTCATGGATGTGAGGTCTGTGACTGTGTTTCTTAGCTGGATTGGACTGTCCTTTAGCTGGGTTGGACTGTCCCTCAGGTGGGCTGGACTGTCCCTCAGGTGGGATGGACTGTCTCTCAGGTGGCTTATGTTGTCCCTTATCTGGGTTGCGCTGTCCCACAGCTGGGTTGGCCTGTCCCTCAGCTGGATTGGACTATCCCTCAGCTGGATTGGACTATCCCTCAGCTGGATTGGACTATCCCTCAGCTGGATTGGACTATCCCTCAGCTGGATTGGACTATCCCTCAGCTGGGTTGGACTGTCCCTCAGCTGGGTTGGACTGTCCTTTATCTGGGACTGTCCCTTATCTGGATTGGACTGTCTCTTAGGTGGATTGGATTGTGACAGTCCTATAACTGGATTGAACTGCCACACCCCAATAGCTGGATTGGACTGTCCCTCAGCTGGGTTTGACTGTCCCACAGATTAGACTACCTCTTAACTGGATTGGACTGCCTCTTAGCTTTGTGTCAGATATACACTGAAAAACTCTTTTTTTTTTTTTTTGAAAAGCCAGTGGCGTGCAAAACACACCCAAAAACACTGAAAAACTCATTATACAAGTACACTTGTTAATCAGTGTATTTGTTTGCTTATAAAGGGCATGACAACAGCAAGGAAGTGATTTAGCATGAAAACAGTCTGACCAATTGAGAGACCAGAAGCAGAAACCACTTCGATCAATTCAATTCTGTTCCTGCATTGGTCTTTTTAACATTTTGTTTATTTTGTTCTAAAATTGTGTGTGTTACTACACTGTGTGTAATTACTAGATCAGCAGAATTTACATTTACAAATATGCATAAAAGTGGAAAATAACGTGACAAAGGGCAAAAATTTGAATCTGGTCACCAAAAATGAAAAAAGAATATTGCTTTTGAGGAATGCAAACAGGAATTACGTGGCTCTATGCATACGTTTTTGAAGACAGGCAAGATAAGTAAAAGTGAAGAGGTGCCTGAGCGTGAACATGAGACGATGGAATCAGTTTTGACTGAAAGAGAAGATGATTCACAGCCAAGTACTTCTGCTGAATCTGAATTGTGTACCATTTTGTGTAGCACAGAAGAAGAAATTCGAGAAAAGCCTCATGTTTCAGGTTCTGAGCAACCAGAGTCTTCATATCAGCCTCTAAGTTATGATCCTGGAGAATGGATTTTCCCAGTGGAAGATAAAGACAAAATCTGTTATATTCAGAAAGGACCAGTAAGGGAAGAAAAGGTAACTTTTCCATTAGACAGTGGAAAAAGACATTTTTCTAACTTTCATTACACCAGGGTTCAAAGCAACAAGGAAACACAAGATAGGCGCTGGTTAGTTTATTCCAGAAGCAAGAACTGTGTTTTCTGTTTTGCCTGTCGTTTGTTCTCACCATTACAGAGCGATTTAATGTCTGATGGCTGCAATGACTGGAAAAACCTGAGCAATCGACTTGGTCTTCTTGGAAACAGTTCTGACCACTTAGAGAACATCATCAAATGGATGGAAACTGAGAAAAGATTTAGATGTGGGAAAACTATTGATGCGTCAGTGCAAAAGCAGATACTCCTGGAAAAGCAACGTTGGCATGAAATTCTGGAAAGGCTTATACTAATTGTTCAATTCTTATCATGCAATAACTTACCATTTTGAGGGCACAGAGATAATTTAGAGGAAGAGAATAGTGGTAATTTTATTGATCTAATAAAGCTTTGTGCAAGGTTTGATCTTGTTCTTCGTCAACACTTGCAACAAATTGAAGAGAAACGTATTCACAACCATTACTTGGGAAAAAACATACAAAATGAACTAATTTCATTGATGGCCAAACTAGTCAAACGGAAAGTTATTGAAAAGATTCTTCAAGCAAAATATTATTCCATATCATTCCATGTTGATGAAAAATCAGGACATGTTGAAGAGCATTTTATTGGATTTTTACCAGTTGACAAAACGACAGCTGAAGAATTAACTAAAACCATACTGCTGGAAATTGAGGAATCAGGTTTGGACATCAAAAATTGTCGTGGTCAAGGATATGACAATGGAGCAAACATGCGAGGGGAGATGAAAGTGGTGTAAAAACTAGGATATTGAATATCAATCCTTTAGCTTTTTTTACTCTCTTTGGTTGTCATATTTGGAATTTGGTTCTGGGTGATGCAGCAGCATCTTGTGCAAAAGCCAAATTATTTTTTGGGGTTTTGCAAAGACTTTACACATTATTTTCTGGCTCATCCAATAGATGGGCAATTTTAAAAGAGAAGGTAAATATTACCCTCAAGCCATTGTCAGAAACAAGATGTGAGTGCACAGTTGATAGTGTAACGGCTGTCTGTTACCAACTAAAAGAAATCACTGAGTGCCTGGAAGAGATGACACAGAAGAATGCTGATCCCGCTTTCTGTAGTGAATGTAATTCACTAAAAGAAGAAATTTTGTCATACGAGTTTGTTCTTTCATTAATTGTATGGTATGAGATTTTAGTAAAAATCAACCTTATCAGCAAGGTGTGGCAAAAGTCTTATATGCAGCTGGACACTGCAGTAAAACATTATTGGAGGCATTCCTGCACTGGCAAAATGGCTTTAATTCTCCCATTGTTACTGCCAGAGAAATTGCTGAAGAAATGGACATTCCAAGGGAATTTCGACAGTTCAGGATACGCAGGACCAAAAGAATGTGTGATTATGAGTGTCCAGATGAAGCAGTTGTTAACCCTGCAGACAGGTTTAGAGAAGAATATTTCAATGTTATTGCTGACAAGATTCATTTTAGTGCTGAGCCTTGCTTTGAAGGTATAACCGCTTCAGCCCCGGAAGATTTTACACCCTTCCTGACCAGAGCGTTTTTTGCGATTCGGCACTGCGTCGCTTTAACTGACAATTGCGCGGTCATGCGACGTGGCTCCCAAACAAAATTGACGTCCTTTTTTCCCCACAAATAGAGCTTTCTTTTGGTGGTATTTTTTTTTTTCCAATAAAAGTTTTTATTTAGCATACAAATTATTATAACAAAGCACATGACATAATCAATACAATCTTACTAGGCATCTTATTTTACAGCTTATTCAGTCTGTGTTTGATTCACATCATGTATTCATCCCTAGTTATCATTTTAATCAGTTACAATCATTAACTGGTCCATAAAAACTGGGTCCATCAATATTCACAGTATTTTAAATGAAATTATCCTCTGTTACAATATTACTGAGTATTTTTGTAAGTGTCTTATATACTAATATTCGTAAAATAATATAGATAATTTAAAAAAAAAATATCCAGAGAAAAAGAAGAAAGAAAGGATAAAGAGGGGGAGGGGTAAGGGTATGGGGATAGAAGGTTTTGGCTCCTAGCTGCTTATCTGAGAGATAGATGATAACATTCAATCCAGACTAACTCTGGTGTATTCTCTGTCAGGCCCTGAGAGTAGGTGTAAGACCCAGTCATCATTATTTAACCATTCTGCATCTTGGCAAAATCATCTGAGTATTTAAATATGAACCAAGATTTCCATAGTTTATGAAATTTGTCTGTTCTTTCTAAAGCCATTGCCACTGTCTCCTCCATCCTACTGAGTGAATCAACCTTAGAGAGCCATTCTGTTAATTTAGGAGTGTGTGTTGATTTCCAATGTCTTGGAATTAGGGTTTTTGCTGCGTTTAGCATGTGGCGTACAACTGATTTTTTGTACCCACTCAATGAGTAATTGGATAGATGTAACAGACAGCATTCTGGTGAGAGTTCTAGTTCAGTCTCTGTTATAGCATGAATCTGTGCACACACCTCGTCCCAAAAGTTACGTATGTGCGAACATTCCCACCATATTTGCAGCATGGTACCCTTCTCAGCTCCGCATCTCCAACAGACATCGGTAGCCTCTGGGTACCACATGATTTTTTGAGAGCAGATTCCCACTCTTTTTTATGTCTGCTCAGTTGTCTGTTTTGACTGGTCTGTAACCAACCATACATCAGAGAGGTTGCTTTACTCACCTGCTCTCCAGTGATGCATAACTGTTCAGACCATGTTTGTTCTCTCAAAAATTGCTGTCTGTTAGCAGTGCGATGTACGTAATCATGCAGTTGTCTATATTGCCAATGTGTAAAGTGTTTAGCCTGCAATTCAGTCTGCAACTGTTCAAAGGTTTTAATTTTGCCATCATCTAAACAGTGGGCCACTGTTAATGGGGTTTTACCTTCCCTGTGTGGAAAGGATGCTGTGGTGTGGCCTAGCGCAAACTCCTTATTATTAATCAGTGGGGTTGGAGGACCTGGTGTGGATGCAAGTTGAAAAGTTGCAACACAATCTGAAAGACTGCCAGTGTTGGGCCAATTGTAGGATGTAAGTCCAAGTTGGGCGAGTGGGCCCCTTTAGTGACCCATGGCAGAAATCTCGAGGTATCTCGGTCTGTAGACTTTCTAAACCCACCCAAGCCTTCGAGGAAGCGAGGCAGTTCCAATCAAGAATGCGAACCAGATGTATCCAAACATTTCAAATTCTTTCAGGAGATTGGGAATCGACGTGTGTGGTTGCGTGACAACAAACAGCAAGTCGTCTGCATAAGCAGCTATTTTGTGGCATGCGTGACCCAGGGATAAGCCCTTGACCAATAGATTCCCATTTATTGTGCGTATACAGGGTTCCAACATGAGAATAAATAGGATTGGGGAAAGGGGGCAACCCTGCCTGCCTCGTGCCGTTGTGTATCTGTATGGCTCTGAGAGAGATCCATTAATCTTTAATCTGGCCGTCGGGTTCTGGAACAGTGTCGAAATCCACGTCAGCATGTTGGTCTGGAAACCTACGTGTTTGCATACTGCGAATATGTAATCCCACGCCACCCTATCGAAGGCCTTCTCCGCATCCGTGGATAGGAGAAGGCCCCCTGACGCATTCCCTCTAAGGGAATGAATGAGATTCATGGCTTTGATACCATTATCGCGTGCCTCTCTTCCCGGCATGAACCCCACCTGATCTGGGCCAATAATATCAGGCAGGAATCTATCTATTCTTGTTGCAATAATTTTGGACAGGAGTTTCATATCCAAGTTGAGCAGGGATATTGGCCTGTAACTCGAGCAGAAGTTAAGGTCCTTGCCGGGTTTGGGGATTACCGTTATATGAGAGTGAGAGATTTTGGGGAGTCATGAGAGAATTCAGGGCCTGTAGTAAGGGTTTTGCTAGAAGTTGTGAAAACATCTTATAATATATGGCTGTAATGCGTTCTGGGCCCGGGCTTTTCCCTGATTTTAAAGACTTAATCGCCTGCATGAGTTCCATAAGCTCTATCGGCCTGTCAGTTTCCATTGCATCCACCTCTGTGACACTAGGTAAGCCACTTTGTGTTAAATACTGTGTTATGATGTGAGCTCTAGATCCCTCCACTGCCACAGGTTATGTGGGGGTGGGAGGTTATACAATTTCGTGTAAAACCTATGGAACTCCGCCGCGATTTGGTCTGTGGCATGTGTCAATTTATCTTCTCTATTTTTGATTTGTGTGATAGTGTTGGTCGCGCGAATGTCCCTCAGGGCCCTGGCCAAGAATTTACTCTTTTTGTTCCCATGTTCGTAAAAGAAACCCCTGCGGAAAAATAATATGCGTTTTGCTTGTAGGTCCAATTTTTCCTGTAATTCTTTACGGGCTATTAAAAGCTCCTCGGCCAAGTTCACCGCCGATGATCTTTTATGTTGAGTTTCTAATTTATGTACTCTATCTATGATGGCTTTTAATTCTTTCTCTGCGTTTTTCTTTTTCAGTGAAGCTAGGCTGATGAGTTTGGCCCTAAGCACGCACTTATGAGCCTCCCTGCTCCTGGGGATGTGCTATTCTCCATGTGTCTTTTAACGTTAATTTGTTGAGCAATACTCTAACCTTTTTAAGTATGCGATATGATAGCGAGGATCTACCATTGAAGGTATCCTGGAGGGGGTCCAATGGAACATTGAAGTCCCCTCCAAGGATTATGCAACCAGAGGAAAACCATGTGAGTTCATCAATCAATTTTTGGCAAAAGGACACATGAGCAGTATTTGGAAAATATACATTCGCTAGAGTGATTGGGAGTTTCCCAATGGTCCCCTTGAGAAGGAGATACCGGCCTTCTGGATCTGCAAGTTGTTGGGTGGGCTCAAAGCCCGAGTTTTTCCCAATTAGGGTTGAAACGCCTTTCGTCTTAGATTCTGTGTTAGCGGCATGATACGCCTCGGTAAAGTAACTATCAGTTAATTTGGGAATAAAATTTGCTTTAAAGTGTGTTTCCAGAAAGAAAACAAAAGCCGGCATCTCCCTCCCAAGATGGTGTAATAATTGTGTACGCTTTTGGGGTATATTTAATCCTCTCACATTGTGAGATATTACTGTGGGGCTCTTGCCCAGCGAGGAATAAATCATGGCAATCGAGGCTGTCTCAAGTGACGCTACGGTCCAAAACACAAAAAAGGGAAAGGGTAGGGGTAAGGAAAGGAGAAAGAGAGAAGAGAAAAAGAAGAGCAATAAAGAAAGAAAACTGTTCCCACTCTCTGACACTAAGGGAGTGGGGCCCGTATATGTAGTAATTAACCTCTAAGCAACAACCCCTAGAGGAATTCATATAACTTGGGGCCTTGAGCGTGCGCACCTGCGAGGACCCCACAAAGAGGGGTGTCACCAATGCGCCCACCTCTCGGCACCCACTGTGTGGGAGGTGGTGGGTGCGATCAGAGTTGTGTCTGTAATCGCTTCCTTTGTAAAGGTTAGCAATCTAGGGTAATATACCACTAAAAATAAAGAACTCCTTTCAACCCCCCGCTCCTATAATAATATTGCAAGAAATATAACATTAATTATAAATGGCAACCGACACCCCTAAGGGGGGTGTAAAAAAATCAAAACCGATTAGACTCAGACATATGCACTTATTTTCTATTTTCCAACATATTACTCAATGAACATATTATGTGGGTGATCCCAGAGACTCATGTAATCTCAGATGTTATACTTGCAAACTTAGAAGGTGATATCAGGTGGAAAGTTATAAAGCGCAATAGGTGTGTTGCTGACTGTCTTGTGATACACCTTTTTTCAGCAGAATGAAAAATGAAGAAACCCCGTGTATGAACGGTTATCCTGCACTACAGGCGTGACTGAGTATCCGTCCCGTATGAATAGGCACAAGGCTAGGAGCCATAGTCATAGGTATGAATGCCAACAGACACAGAACTTTCTCAGTCAATGCTTAATAATTGTCATACCTCATGTCTGTAGGGATCCATAAGGGTTTCCCGCCTCAGGCTCTGCTTATATAAGCAATATCTCCTCTTCTGACGACCTGTGGAACAGCCTGAGTGAGGAACAACTGTTTCAGCTCAGATAAGATAGGAAAAAACCAAAGTAAAATAATAGTAACCCGACCGCACAGTAACCCAAAGAACAGCAGGGCAAGATCTCTGCTGTGGAGGGGTTATCATTCAAAAAAGAAGAACACAATAAGTGTTCAAATAACCCAATTCACATCACAATCATGTTCCTAGACTTTCTGGGAAGCCTGAGTGTCATCAGACCTCATTCGTCCTCCTCTTCACTCTGGATCAGAGTCAGGTAGCAAAGCTCTAGAAGCGTTGGGGCGTTTCTTAGTAGAATTAGGACACGGAGCATGTTGTTTCTGGTATTTTCCTCTCTTGTGTGGGGGTTTAGTAGGAGTAGCATGGGGTGACGCCTGAACTTCAGGCACCGCCTGTGGGTTGGGGAATTCCACATACCACTTTGGTAGCTCAATGAGTGGTATCTGCAAATCCTGGCAGAAATCAGGCAGATCATTAGGCGTGCGTAGAAATATTTGTTTGCCTTGGAAAGTCGCATTTAGCGCAAAAGGAAATTTCCATCTGTAAGGTATATTTTGTCTGCGTAGTGTCTCCAGCAGGGGGCGCAGTGCTCTTCTGTTGTTTAGGGTAATAGGCGAAAGGTCCTGATAAATGAATATCTCAGTGTCATTGAATGTAATGTGTTCATTACGCCGTGCTTTAGCCATGATTTCTTTCTTTAGCTTAAAGTTGGGTAAACAGCAAATTATGTCCCGTGGGGGAGCTGTGTCGCCTGAGTTGTGGCGTGTGAGTCTGCTCATCTTTCCTTTTAGTGTCGGTGCCGTTTTCGCTGAAGGAGCTGAGGGTTTAGCGGAGCCTCTCTAGTCTGCTGCTATCCTCTCCGCATGCCAAGCCACGCCCCCTTTTTGGTGGTATTTGATCGCCTCTGCGATTTTTATTTTTTGCGCTATAAACAAAATAAGAGTGACAATTTTGAAAAAAACGCATTATTATTTACATTTTGCTATAATAAATATCCCCCAAAAATATATAAAAAAACATTTTTTTTTCCTCAGTTTAGGCCGATCGTATTCTTCTACATATTTTTGGTAAAAAAAAAATTGCAATAAGCGTTTATTGATTGGTTTGCGCAAAAGTTATAGCGTTTACAAAATAGGGGATAGTTTTATGGCATTTTTATTAATAATTTTTTTTTTTACTAGTAATGGCGGCGATCAGCAATTTTTATTGTGACTGCGATGTTATGGCAGACATGTCAGACATTTTTGACACATTTTTGAGACCATTGTCATTTATACAGCAATCAGTGCGATTAAAAATGCACTGATTACTGTGTAAATGACACTGGCAGTGAAGGGGTTAACCACTAGGGGGCGGGGAGGGGTTAAGTATGTATAGTATAGGGGAGTGATTACTAACTGTAGGGGTATGGGCTAGCAGTGTCATTACTCTGATCACTGCTCCCGATGACAGGGAGCTGTGATCAGTGACACTTGTCACTAGGCAGAACGGGGAGATGCTGTTTACATCAGCATCTACCCGTTCGTCCTGTCCGTGAGGCGATCGCGGGTATCCCTGCGGCGATCGAGTCCACGGGACCCCGGCCGGCGCGCGCGTCGCTGGCGACGCGCACACAATGGCACAGCGGGGAATTCAAATGGACGTACCTGTAAGTCCATTTGCCCAGCCGTGCCATTCTGCCGACGTACATCGGCATGCGCCGGTCGGGAAGGTGTTAAAAAGCTATGTCAGCAATTTTTGATTTTTATATGATATCTCCTCTTTATGCATGAAATCTGAAAAATACCTATTACAAAACTGCAAAGAACTTGAAGCCCTACTTACTTTACCCAATTCTTCTGATTCTGACATAAGAAGTCTGGAATTGTATGAAGAGCGTATGTATGCGTACTGTTCCTCCAAAATTGGATATGTCCGGTTCCTTGAAATACCTCATTGATAACAATTTAACTGATGTTTATCCATGTTGCATTAAGAGTCATCTTAACAATTCCAGTTACTGTTGCATCAGCTGAGAGGAGCTTTTCAAAACTAAAATGAATAAAAACATACTTAAGATCAACTATGAGCCAAGAGAGATTATCTGCCTTAGCAGTTTTGTCCATTGAACGTGATCTGGCTTCAAAATTAAATTATTCATCTGTGATAGATGAATTTACAACTGCAAAATGTAGGAGAATGTTGTGAAACTCCAACTTTTGCTGAATTAAACTTATGATACTGTTCTGATACTGAAACATTGAAAAAGTTTACTACTGTTAAAACCTCCCAGGAGGGTTGTGTATGAGCCTCAACTATATTGTGGTATTGAATTAATATTGTTGTATTTTGAAACAAAGGGTTTGTTTTTTTTTTTTGTTTTGGTCGGCTTTCAGTAAGTGACTGAGAAAGGACCCTGACATAAGTCTTTGCTAATAGGACACCCATACACCAGGCTGTTTTCCTGCAGGCACCCTAAACAGACACCTGTTCAGAATTGACAGGCATTTGTTGGTGCAGCACCATGGTAGTTGCAGATCAAAGAAGCAGCTTCCTTGGATGTAAAGGATAGGAGAGTTTAATTCCACTTTAAGGCTGTTGGCAGATTTACTGCTACAAACTCGGCAGTGTCTAAAAATGGAGAGCAACTAAGCATGTGCAAAGCAGGGTGAGACAGTGTACTACTAAATTTTAAACAGTATAGACACTTATTTGTAAAAAAATCCATAGCTATACCTGCAAAATGGGCCTGAAGGGATGTAGCAGGACTTAATTTTCTGACTAAAGTTCCAATTTAATTTTTTATTTATTTAAGTTTTTCTGAAGAATGCAATAAACTAAGTTATTTTATGTTACTTGAAAAATATTGCACTTTATACCTCTTATGTTCCATGCACTACTGAGCAAATATGTTTTTATGTTTTACATTTTTGTAAAAAAAGAAACACTTGTTGCATGCTTGTTGTTACATTAAACAGGTTATGTGCAAGAATATGTAAAATTATTTTTTTATACTTTCTTGATAAATTTATTTCACATTTAGGAGACAGCACCGAGGATGAGTAGGCAGCTGCACAACTTGATCTATATTTGTGTGTGTGTGATATATATATATATATATATATATATATATATATATATTTATATATATATGTTGAAACCCTTTGGCCGATACGGATATGGACAACATTTAGAGTTAACATAATACTTACCACATGCAATGGACCTGAAAGTGTGCCTTGGTCTGATGGACGGTATACCAAAATAAGGGGGCATACCCTAGATCAGAAATTAATATCTTGTGAAGAGAAATGAATATTTGAGAAATGCCCTAAAAGGGGATGGGTGAGTGGGTATCTCGCACAGGAAACCGACAAAGACCACAGGCGAGCAGGCTGGCTAAATACCCCCTAGGCTCCTCCCATTAATTCAGGCCACCATACTGGCCTTCCTACTTATGGTTGAAGCCCTATGGCCAATACGGATATGGACAACATTTAGCGTTAACATAATACTTACCACATGAAATGGACCTGAAAGTGTGCCTTGGTCTGATGGAAGGTATACCAAAATAAGGGGGCAAAAACATTAAGGTAGGGGTATAGTATTTTATTCGTTTTCAGTTGTTTATTGAGCTAGTTTGGTAAATGCCTGTGCCATCTCCACTTGAGGATTGGGGATGTACCGGGCGAAGCAGGCAGACTTCCACCTGCCTAGTCTCTTAATGATGTGGTCTGGGACCCCGTTGTGGGATGCCGCCAAGGCTGCTCCAATGCGGAAGGAGTGGCCTGAGTACTGGCTGGGGTTGAGGTGAACATTGCGGAGAAGAATCCTTATGTGTTTCACAAACTGACAGGCACTCAAGGGTTTGACTGGAAACAGTAGAAGGGGACTGGAGTCCGTCTGTTCGGGCAGGTGTGATAGATGATTGAGCATGGTAACTATTATTAGTTTTGTAAAGGTGGATGTCTACCCCAGAGCCTGCCTGCTGGGTTTTAGAAACTGACAGAAACTGACAGGTGGAGGACGTAGTGGTCTTGGTAGTGGACCAAGTGACGTCTACATAGCACTTGGCCTGCAGGGTTGCTACAGGTGAACTCGCCAGGTCGCAAGAACCCGTAGTAGGCCAAGTATATGGCCGCTTGTAGGACCACGCTGGGGAGAAGGCCAAATGGAGAAGTAGTCAGGATAGTCGACATACCCCTGAAGATGGCACTCATTATGGGTAAACGTTTGGCACTGACCACCGGTTGGTGTTTCTGGGTGCCACGTAGGATGGCCTGGATCGCATTGGAATGTGAATAAGGAAAGTTTTGCGGGGTCTCGTAGAGTCAAGAAATGTTGGATGCCGGCTAGGTATAGCTGAATTGTGTTATGTGATAAGGCCAGCTGAGTATGGCAATACGAAATAAAGGCCAATATGTGCTTGACTTCTGTTGTTTCCTCGGAGCAGCGTGCCAGGAATTTGTTGAACGCACTCTAAGCTGTCGGGTAGGCTTTGAGCGTGTTGTGGGACAATGAGTAGTTGATGAGCTGGGTCGCTCCTTGTAGATTTTATACTAATCCAGGGTCAGCTGAGACCAGGCAGGGATAGGGGCTAAAACTGGATCGGCTCCGGGCACGTTTTTGAAAAAGGAGGTGTAGTTAAAGCGTGACAGTGCGTCTGCTGCGAGGTTGCACTTGCCTGGAACAAATGAGCAGTGGATATTAAACTGATGTTGTAAAGACAGTTGTACCAGCCTGTGCAGGAAGGACATGACCAAGAGGGCCTTGGACCTGCCTTTGTTAATAATATCTGCCGTGGCCTGATTGTCGGTGGTGAAGGCCACAGTTTGTCCTGTCCAACAATGACCCAAGAGCTGTGTGGCTGCCACTATCAGAGCTCAAAGAGGGAAGATGTTCGGGTGAAGCCAGAAATTAAAAGTATCTGTGAAGGCCAGGGTCCTAAAAACCAATGGTGGCCAAAAACTGCTGCGAAGCCTGTGGAGGCTGCAGCATCTGTCACTACCTGGGGTGATAGGGATGACATAGTAGGTATAAATAGGGATATACCATTCCAGGCGGAAAGGAATTCCTCCCACATAGATAGGTCCACTACTGCTGCAGTATCTAGATTGAGGATCCGATCAGGGTCCTGTGTTTGTGAAAGGAATACCAGCAGACCTGACACAAAGAAGCGACCCTGAGGAATGATCCGCATGGCAAAATTAAGCATTCCTAACAGAGATTGCAGCTGCTTCTTCGTACACCTCCTAGTGTGGGTGAAGTCTCGGAGGACCGCCCTGATGCGGGTCAGTTTGTCGAGGTGGAGACTGGCCTGCATGGAGCAGGTGTCTAGGTTGACTCAGAGAAAGGTGATGATGTGTGCTGGATTGTCGACTTTATGTTCAGTGATGGAAACATTGAGATTCCCGAATACGACTCTCAGTTTGTCAAGGTCTCCTGGGGACATGCTGGGCGGTTCGATTAACAAGAAGTCATCCAGGTAATGGATGACCATTCGACACTGACCTTTGTGCAGAAGTATCCAGGTGAGGGACTGCGCAAAAGTATCGAAGAGCCAGGGGCTACTCTTCGAACCAAAAGTCAATTTGGTGGCAAAATAGTATGCCTCCTTCCACTTAATGCCATGCCAGCACCAAAGGGACGGGTGGATAGGCAGGAGCTTGAAAGCATCCGAGATGTCGGCTTTGGAGAGCCAGCGCCTGTGCCTGCTTTGATGATCGTTTGAATTGCCATATCTACAGAAGCATACTTGAGGTAGAACTCTTTGGAGGGGATTAGGAAACTGAGACTGGGAATGTGGGAGATTCTTGCATTCGTAGGTAATATGGGGCAGGGTAATGAGGCCGGTATGAAACCCTGCTGTGAATCCTTGGATATGGCCAGGGAGGGAGTAGGGTGTCCGGTTAGGTAGAGCCCTAGCCACAGGACATTAACTCGGCTTAGTCATGCCTTCTTTTGTTGCTTGACCTCACACAAGTTCCTTGGATGTGCCCTCTAGCATAGGTTGCAGATGTGGAGTAGGCGGCATTGGCTGAATTTGCAGGAGCCATAGTTGAAATTGTTACAGATAGCTGCTCCTCCCACGGTTCGGACTGGGAGTCTGAATTTGTCCACCTGAGGCATCTGTACAGGGGCCGACTGGCCTTGAACTGCACCGGAGGTGGAGGGAAACTCGAAGGGGCGACGGATTGTCGCATTGGCACACCAGGTGGTGGTGTGGGTGGAGGACTGGCAGATAGCGCACAGTGGTGAGCACAAGCCGGCAAAGTGGCGACAGAACAGCTCTGTGTCCATAAGGCTCCAATTCGTAGTTGTCTGGAATTGTGTGAGCCTAGCTGCTGCCTTGGCGGAGAAGGAATGATGATAATTGTAAAAAGAAAATCCTCCATACTTGTAGCCCAAGTCTACTACAGTATGGAAGTATAAGTCCAGCTCTTATCTCCTGCTGGGAGAGGCTGAACATAGGACATCCCTCAGCATGCTGAAGGCCAATGTGAATTCTGGGATGGACAATTTCCAGTTGAGCTTCTGGTTTTTGGCCTTAAGGACCACTGACACGTCAGATCGTGGACTGAAATGATGAGAGAGGCGAGGTTGACATCCCTGCCGTCCAGGATGTCCTTCCTAATGCTGTCTGGAACCAAATGGGATGGGTAGATAATGGGGCTCCACCCTGCGGTACCTACAGGAAGGGGTGCCAAAGCCTGGATTACGGTAGGGTCAGGGATAGCAGTGGCCGGGCGAGCCTCCAAGAGTGCCACTCAGGTTTGAACATCCATGCCTGAGGTAGACAGAGATGAGACCATTGTGTGGAGTTGTATGATGGCAGAGGATACTGGAGGGATGCCTGCTGGGTGCTGGGCCCTGCTGTGGCTGGTGGAGGGAAGAGGAGCTTGAAGAGCTCACCCTTCCTAGCTGTAGCGGGAAAGGACACATTCCTGCGCCTTAGTTCTGCCGTCAACTTGGGGATGGTCCATCCCCTGAGGGATTGCACACTACTGCTTTCTGAGATCGGAGAAGGTGACAGAGGGGCCGTGAGGTCTTTGCTGCTGGCCTGGGACATGGTTCTGCCCTAGATATGATGTCCTATTCTTGAGGTCAAGTTTTAGTTGACCGGAACCTATTAAGGGTGACATAGTTACATAGTAGGTGAGGTTGAAAAAAGACACAAGTCCATCAAGTCCAACCTATGTGTGTGATTATGTGTCAGTATTACATTACATATCCCTGTATATTGCGGTCATTCAGGTGATTATCTAATAGTTTCTTGAAGCATGAATTTCAAATTTGCTTCTTTTCCCTAAAAAGGCATACGTACCCAGCTCATACTCTTTTGGTTTTTGTTTTTTGTTTTTTGTTTTGTTTTTTTTCCATAATATTTTATTGGTAAAAGAAAAATAAGGTTTACATTGCCTTTAGTTACAGAAAATGAGGCATAATAAAATATTCGACAACATTGACATTCGAAGCTAACAAGCAGTAATTTTTGTAAAAAACTTTCTCCCGCTAACGGTGGTATGGTGGACACTTATAGAAAACATGAGATATAGTTGTGAAAGGTCACTTGTACAAATGCATTTGTCCCAATACTATTAGTTCTGTCTGACATCTACGGATGTTTGGGTGTATTTCATGAGTAGAATCAAAGCTTTACTCTATCATAATGGCTAATGTTGAGTATCTAATTCCGTTCATAAACTAAACAGCTAAGGGTGGTTGAACATCAGTGTTTACAAAGAAGGGATTCTGTCCGAAGGGGAAAACTGGTTTATGGTGTAAATTTATAGGAAAGGAAAGATGAAGGGGGGGGGGGGGGAGAGAAGAAGGAAAACGGAGGGGAGGAAGGGAGGGGGGGGGATGGGGGTGTGTGGAAGGGGTCAGGAATATCTCGCAGTCTCCGCCACCATATCTGAAGGTTTGTATTCCCACGGGTAGGGTTGCCCAACTGGTGGGTCTTTAGGTGGGTACTTGTATAACATGACAGGCAGTCTCCCCCATTCTTCCCTTGTTTAGGTGAGGGAGGTCGACCATCACATATAACTTTCATAAGTTTGGCTTCTGAATGTAATAAAGAAGTTATTGAGAGTTGCCAGCGTCCTGGGGATCACGGTCTGTGTGAATTCGGTTGGTCAACTGTTTATATTGATCAGTGGTACGGAAGTGGGACCAACATGCCCATGTGTATGAAAATTTGGTTGGGCAATCTTTGGCTATGGAGATCAGTTCCTCCATTTCCGCAATTTTTTCTACTCGTTTGAGCCATTCCGGGATAGTGGGAGCATGGGTTGTTCCCCAGTGAAGAGGGATACACAATTTTGCTGCATTCAATAGGGGTGGTATTAGCGTTTTGCGGTATTGATGTGACGGTATGTCTGAGTGATGAAGGAGGCATTGTGCTGGGGTGTGCTCTAGGGTGTATGTGGAGATTTGTGAGGTCAGTTCCCTAACTTGGGTCCAAAAAGGCTGGATTAAGGGACAGGACCACCATATGTGTTCTAATGTACCTACTTCATTGGCACATCTCCAGCATTTGTCAGATAGGGCAGGATAGTATTTGTTAATGACTATAGGGGTTCTGTACCAACGCATTAAAATTTTATAATTATTCTCTTGAATCGAGACATTACGGGAGCCTTTATGCGTTATCATAGAAATGTGTTCCCATTGTTCCTCTGTTAATTCTGTTTGTAAGTCTCTTTCCCAGCTTAAGCAAGCTTTGTTAGTTTTCATTGAGCTTCCAGAGGAGAGCAAGTTGTAAACGTTTGAGATCATATGCTGCTGGGGTGTAGAGTGAGCGCAGAATTGTTCAAATGGTGTGAGTGGACGAGAGACTGAGGAAACACTGTCAATTTCTTTTTAGGGAGTCACGTGTCTTCATCATGAATGAAGACACGTGACTCCCTGTGTCGAAGACGCGTAGGGGAGGGGCCAGGACGGAGCGATCAGCACAGAGCTGGGTTGTGGAGCTCTCACACCCCGCAGCACGCCGCACAGCCGTTTTTTCCTATGTTATGTTTGGTGCACATGAGCACCTTATAAATGTGAGTACCCCATGTGGTGATTGGATGTGATTTTAATAAAAGTATCCTACGGTATTATACTATATTAACGGTAACAAGACACTGGTGTGAGTGGAGCCATAAAGAATCTAGTGTGGGAATCAGCTGTACCTAATACTGAGCCCAGGGGTGGCTCCAAAAGCGTGTATTGACACAATTAAAACCTGTGTCACACGCTCCAAGGTGAGCGCAATCACATTGGGGGTCATCAAGGCACTTCACAGCATGTTTTTCTTTGGGCACGTTTGATTCAAAACCGGAACTTTTTCTTTGAACCATCACCATTACACTGACTTTTATTTGAACTTGGTCACTTTATGTTACTGGATTGGAAGATTCTTTCACGGATGTGATTTGAACACTTTTATTAGGGCGATTATAGTTTCAATTCGCCCATGCATGTGATTGATTTACTCTGTTTGTGTTTTACGAATATATATATTGTTTTATTTAATTTTTTTTCTTTTTCATTTTAATCACAGTGGATCTACATATGTGTAACATTTTTTAGCATATACACCTTATTAGGAATGATTATATTTTAATCACTGTGGATTGTATATTTATCTTATTACGTTTTTCTATGCACATTGCACTTTGTGTTTTATTGCACTAGTTATTTTTTAGTGTGTTTGGTCATAGGATTCACACAGCAGGTGATCTTAGTAAGTGATCAGAGCTTTAGGACTCACACAGCAGGTGATCTTAGTAAGTGATCAGAGCTTTAGGACTCACACAGCAGGTGATCTTAGTAAGTGATCAGAGCTTTAGGCTCTATTTGATTTGCACGCTTTATTATCTATGATTTGTACTTAGATTTACAGTTATTCAGTTACACCCCTAGGCGCGGCGCATTTTTTTCATATATAATCTATAATTCTAGAGAGGTGACAAGCCCAATAATATTTCTTGAGATCCGTGAGGCCGATGCCCCCTTTTGTCTTAGGGTGTGTTAGGTGATCGTATGCTATTCTAGGTCTTTTCTGTCTCCATAGAAATCTAGTACACAAACGTTTGTAAAGTTGGAAGAAAGTTGGGGGGAGTTTAATGAGTATGGTTTGTAAGATATAAAGGATGCAGGGAAGTATATTCATCTTTAGGATTGCTGCCCTTCCAAACCAGGAAAAATGGGGATTATTCCATTTGCTTAGGTCGTTCGTAATAGCTTTAAAGATGGGTTGATAATTTTTGGAGTATAAGTCTGAAAGCTTTGCCGGTAGGTGTATCCCGAGATATTTAATCTGATCATGCCTCCATTGAAAGGGGAAGTTTCTTTTGCATTGTGTTACCAGTTCCTGTGGGAGGGAGATATTTAGGGCCTGGGATTTTGCGAAATTGATCTTGAAATTGGAAATGGTGTGAAAGATATTTGCTTCTTTTAGGAGGTTTGGGATCGGGGAATATTGGGGAAAGTGGGCATCCCTGTCTTGTTCCATTACTAATAGAGAAGGCGTTCGACAGATGGCCGTTAACACGTACCCTAGCGGTTGGAGTGGTATAGAAGGACATGATAGCATTGAACATCCGATCTTGGAGACCAATACGTCTCAGGACTGCTCCTAGGTAGTCCCATGCCAACCTGTCGAACGCCTTCTCTGCATCTAGGGACAGAAAGAATCCCTTATGTTTTTGATTCATAATCCAATGGTGTATATTCAGCACCTTGATTGTGTTGTCCCTAGCCTCTCTTCCAGGTATAAAACCAACTTGGTCCCTCCCTATTAGAGAAGGTAGGAGAGGTAAAAGACGGGAGGCTAAAATCTTGGCATAAAGCTTTACATCAACGTTTAATAAAGATATTGGCCTATAGTTACTCACTGATGTAGGGTCTTTTTCATCTTTTGGGATCACTGTGATGTGAGCTTCTAGCAACCTATAGAAGGGGAGAGTGGATGATGTTAAGGAGTTAAAGGTCCTAATCATATGTGGGGCTAGGGTATCTGTAAAGGTTTTAAAGTAAGTGCTGTAAGTCCATCTGGGCCAGGACTTTTGCCATTTTTAAGTTGTTTGATAACCGCTTTGAGTTCTTCTTCCCATATAGGATTTTCAAGGTGTGCGGCGTCTTCTTTATCTATAGGTTTGGGGGAATATTTGTTGAGAAAAGATTTGATTATCTTGCGTCTGTTTTCAGATCCATAATGGCTTGTGTCTTGTTTTGGGAGATTATATAGTTTAGAGTAGTATGTCTCAAATTGGGCTGCTATGTCTGTTGGGGTGATATGGGACTTCCCTTGAGGATCTTTAATAGTATGAATGGTTGCATGTGCTTTGCTGGTCTGGAGGGCTTTAGCAAGATATTTACCGCATTTTATTGCCGAATTCATAGGCGATCTTTTGGTGCAAAATAAATCTGCGTTGCATTTTACGGTTCAGTTCTTCACGTAACATTTTCCTGGTTAGGGTGAGTTTGTGATAAGTTTGCTGTGCTTGTATTTGTTTATGGGCAAGTTCAAGCATTTTAATCTTGTCAAGGAGATCTGTGATTTTCTGTTGTTGGGCTTTTTGACGTGAAGCTTTAAGGGCAATGAGTTTACCTCTGACTACACACTTGTGGGCTTCCCATTGTGTGAGTGGGGCTGTGTCCGGCGTGTCGTTTTCTAAAAAAAAGGTGTGTATGCAGCTACTGATATCACTGACTACTTCTTCCGAAGTAAGCAATGACGAGTCTAGGCGTCAAATGTTTTTGGGAATGTGTTTGTCAGGGAACGTCAGGATCATTGTAATTGGGTGGTGGTCCGACAGCAGCATTGGTTCAATGGTGGCAGTAGAAAGAAAGGGAATATCTTTCTGTGACAGGAACAGATAGTCGATTCTCGAATATTTGTTATGTGGGGCCGAAAAGAAAGTATGTATCATGTAAAAGAAGGTCTTGGATTTGTAGTTTAATTTGTCGGATAGCTTTGTATGGTAGAGAGGTTGTGCCTGTGGAGGTGTCTAAGATTGGGGAAAGGGCAACATTGAAGTCTCGCCCTAGGATGATCAGACCAGAGTGAAAATCTGAAAGTAGTCGTGCGATAGATCTAAAGAAGCTTACTTGTGCAGAGTTGGGGCTATATATGTTGGCCAGGGTCACAGGTTGTCCCTGGAGTCGGCCTTTCAGAAAGAGGTATCTGCCTTCTGTGTCTATGAATAAGTCCTCGAATTGCCAGTCAAGGTTTTTTGAAATAAGAATTGAGACCCCTTTGGACTTCGCAAGAGAATTGGTGGCATGGTATACCGTTGGGAACATGTGGTTCATGAGCTTGGGTATTTTGTTTGTGTGAAAATGTGTCTATTGTAAGAACACTACGTTTGCCTTCAGTTTAGACATCATATCTAGAACTTGACTACGCTTCTCCGGGATGTTGAGTCCCTTTACGTTTAGCGAGACTATTTTGAGTATAGAGGGTTTTGTGGTGGTGCGTGTGTGTGCCATAGTGAACTATTGTTCAGTCAGAGCGTTATTAATTGAGCGAGATATAGAAGGTAGCTATTCTTTCCCGCGGGAGTTGGAAGGGTTTGGAGAAAAGAGCTTTTTGTGAGTTTTGCCTTTGGCGGGATGTGGTGGTGGCGGAGACTGCAAGGTAAGGAAGGAAAGGAGAGGAGAGGAATGGAGGAGGAGAAGGGGGTAAAGGAGAAAGATAGGAGAGAGAGAGAGAGAGAGAGAGGAGAGGGGGGGAGGGAAACAGGGGGAAGAGGGGGAGAAGGAGTGTGTGGTAAGTAAACTGGGATTTAGAAAGAAGTTGGATGTATGGTATTCCGGAGTGAGGGAGGTTATATATAACCTACCCTACAGTTCGAAAAGTATCCGGTAAGGTTTGACAGGAATACTTACGTTCCTGTCTTGTGGGGGGGTGAAAAGTGTCGAATCGGAACGGTCGAGATTCAGTATCTCCCGTCTACTGAGGTTTGTGCCTATGAGTACATGATGGAGCCAACGTTGTTTTAAGAGCTAGACATAATAACCTTGGGTCTAAACTCATGGGAGCCAAGTAGGAGACATTCCAGTCAGGTCAATTAGCAGATATATTGAATCAACATTGAATAAACAATAATAGCTCTATATTGTAAAACAAAGTAAATTGGTATAGGAACCAGAACCTTAACGTGAGGTCCTCTTAACTTGAAAGTAAGCCCCGTTGTATCACCAAGGAAATGGAGATGGGAGGGGATTCTAACAGTTATACATACCAACATTGTTAATAATATTCTTCCGAAATATTCAACACCATAGGACTACCATTGAATCTATATCGGAACGTAACCCTGCTCGCTTGTGTGTGTCCTCGGGCAGTAATCAGTTTATGGTCGGTAGTTTTGCATATCACACTCTAAGGTGGTTTGGGAAGGGGACATCTCTAACCTTAATATGTGCCTAAAATCTTAGAGGTTATAAGGTGAGACAGCCCATTACCTCTTTGAGATGGTGTTAGTTAGGTGTTCATAATAGGTGTGATTAGTTTTGGGAATATTCAAATCGATTGGACACCTAGGATTTGGGGATACCACCGAACAAGAGAGAAGGGTCTTTCTAACATATTGTAACTTTTAAACAAGCATATAACATCTTTCCAACGTAGGGTGCTAGGAGGAGGGGTGAGGCTCCCACAGATGCCACATTTTGGAGTTTAATTAGAGTGTCTAAAGCTCTCGAATAGTTAGAGAGCGGTTGAAGAGTTAGATTCTCCTAATTATAGGAGAGGTGAAGGATAGCAATGTGGATTGAATCCATTGCCTGTCATGGAAATGAGGCTGGCATCTGTGTAACGTCACCCACCGTAAGTCACCCGTGTAGAGTATCTGAAAATACATTCATAGTAAGTATCAAGCTTCGAAACCGGATACTACTGCATGCAGAGTGGACAAGGAGGTTCGCATGCAGCATACCTGCTTGGGTAAGTAGGATTGGGGGGAGGGTGGGGTAGGGTGGAGAGTGACGGGGGGGTTGAGAAGGGGAAGGTGTATAGGGAAGGGCATAGAAGGGTGAGGGAAGGGCATAGGGAGAGGTGCTGGACGGTATTTCAAGTGAAAGCCTCATCCTTAAAGCTGCGAATGTATATCTAAAGGAGTCGATTGGTCTCTTGGTACGGGGAAATAGGCAAAGTAATGGAGCGTATAGGATTGCCCCTAAGAAAACATCTTTTACCTTGGAGACCGCCAGATCTCCTAGAAGGATCAGACATTGCACAGGGGTCTCCCAAGGGGAAAGTCCGACTCACAGTTTAACTGGGGGTGTTTCCACTTTTTTTTTTTTTTACCTGGGGGAATATCATCCAACCTGGTGCAGGGTGGACCTACTGAACTTGATTGACCTGGAGGAAAATGAAAAGGTGACAACTCGTGAAGGGTTTCGCTTAACTAACTTGAAGCAGTGAATTGTATGGTGACTTAACCACTAGGCGTCCGCGCTATAGCCGAAAGACGGCTACAGCGCGGACTTCAATTGCCGGGAGGGCGTCCCTGGACGTCCTCCTATTTACTTCCGCATTGCGCGCTCCCGCGGGCGCGCATCGCGGAAGTTTTGTGCTGGCCGTGTCCCTCGGACACAGCCAGTCACAGATCACCGTAAACGGCCAATGACAGCGGCCGTTTACAGTGCGATCGGCGGTGCCAATGAGAGAGGATCTCATATGTAAACATATGAGATCATCTCTCATCGCCGGCTCTCCCTCCTCACACAGAGACAGCGTGTGAGGAGGGAGAGCGAAACCGCTGCGGCGGTAAGTGTAAAAGAAAAAAAAAAAGGAAAAAAAGGTGTCCCGCTGTTAACGGTCCCTGCCATCTGCCCTGCCATCTGCCCTGCCATCTGCCCCTGCCATCTGCCCCTGCCATCTGTCCCTGCCATCTGCCCCTGCCATCTGTCCCTGCCATCTGTCCCTGCCATCTGCTCCTGCCATCTGCCCCTGCCATCTGCCCTGCCATCTGTCCCTGCTATCTGCCCTGCCATCTGCCCTGCTATCTGCCCGATCTGCCCCTGCCATCTGCCCTGCCATCTGTCCCTGCTATCTGTCCCTGCCATCTGCCCTGCCATCTGCCCCTGCCATCTGTCCCTGCCATCTGCCCCTGCCATCTGCCCCCAGTGCCATCTGTCCCCACTGCCATGTATAAGTGCCATCTGTCATCAGTGCCACATAGTGCCATCTGTCATCAGTGCCATCTGTCATCAGTGCCACATAGTGCCATCTGTCATCAGTGCCATCTGTCATCAGTGCCACATAGTGCCATCTGTCATCAGTGCCATCTGTCAGTGTCACGTGCCATCTGTCATCAGTGTCACGTGTCATCAGTGCCACGTATCAGTGCCACCTGTCATCAGTGCCACGTATCAGTGCCATCTGTCATCAGTGTCATCAGTGCCACGTATTAGTGCCATCTGTCATCAGGGCCACGTATTAGTGCCATCTGTCATCAGTGCCATGTATTAGTGCCATCTTTCATCAGTGCCACGTGTCATCAGTGCCACATATCAGTGCCATTTGTCATCAGCGCCACATGTCATCAGTGCCACATATTAGTGCCATCTGTCATCAGTGTCACGTGTCATCAGTGCCACGTATTAGTGCCATCTGTCAGTGCCACGTATTAGTGCCATCTGTCAGTGCCACGTATTAGTGCCATCTGTCATCAGTGCCACGTATTAGTGCCATCTGTCATCAGTGCCATGTATTAGTGCCATTTGTCATCAGTGCCACATCAGTGTCAGTGCCAGGTATCAGTGCCATCTGTCATCAGTGCCACATCAGTGCCACGTATCAGTGCCATTTGTCATCAGTGCCACGTCAGTGTCACATGTCATTGTCCTGGTTCTCCAGGGCCTTCAAAAGTGTAATAGGTAGTCAACAAATTAGATGTGTAATTTATGCTCCTAGAACACCTGATGGCGCTCCATGCATGTTGGGGCTCTCTATGTGGCCAGGCTGCGAAAAAGTCCCACACATGTGGTATCGTAATACTCAGGAGGAGTAGCAGAATGTATTTTGGGGCGTCATTTGTGGTATATACATGGCATGTGAGAGAAATAACCATTACAATGACAATTTTGTGGGGGAAAAAAAAAAAAAAAAAAAAATCTTCATTTTGCAAAGAATTGTGGGAAAAAATGACAACATCAAAAACCTCAACATGCATCTTACTAAATACCTTGGATTGTATACTTTCAAAAAAGGGGTCATTTGGGGGGTATTTGTACTTTCCTGACTTGTTCGGGTCGCAAGAAATGAGATAGGCCGTCAGTACATCAGGTGTGATCAATTTTTTTATGATTTGCACCATAACTTGTAGACTCTCTAACTTTCACAAAGACCAAATAATATCCACTAATTTGGGTTATTTTTACCAAAGATATGTAGCAGTATAAATTGTGGCCAAAATTTATGAAGCAAAATTACTAATTTGCAAAATTTTATCACAGAAACTAAGAAAAATGCGTTTTTTTTTCAAAATTTGCGGTCTTTTTTCATTTATAGCTCAAAAAATAAAAAACCCAGAGGTGATCAAATACCACCAAAAGAAAGCTCTATTTGTATGAAAAAAAGGACAAAAAATTCATTTGGGTACAGTATTACATGACTGAGTAATTGTCATTCAAAGTGTGAGAGCGCTGAAAGCTGAAAATTGGTCTGGTCACGAGGGGGGTTTAAGTGCCCAGTTGTCAAGTGGTTAAATGACAGGTGCATGGGATAAAATAAATGACTGAAATGTGTATGCCTTGATGGTGGCACGAATCGGTATGCCGCAACTGCAATAAGCTACGAATCGAACTGTGTGGCATGACATGAACGAGGCCAAGACCGGTGTGGCTTACCGGGATGCCTCGCGAATGCCCAAGATTCAAAATCAGGGTGCGGTGTTGATAATGAAATGACTGAAATGTTTGCCTTTAATCAAAAAATGAATGACAGAGACAGAGGCCTGACTCGGTCGTGCCGCTTCTGAGACTGACAGCGAACTGGACTCTGGAGCATGTATTGAAATGAGGCAACAGAAAACATTGGTGCACACCGGAACGAATCGGTGCCTCCCGAATGATACTGGATTTGAATCGGAGCGCAGTACGTAACAGTGAAATTAATGAAATGTTTTGTCCTGACAGAGGCATGAATCGGTTGTGCCACGACCGCGACTGACAATGAACCGAGCTCTGGTGCAGGTACTGGATAAAACCGAAATAACTGGGGCACCCCGGAATGAATCGGTGCATCTCGGATGCGAATGGATTCAAAACGGGGCGTGGTAAGTGGGAGTGAAATGAATGATAATTAAATTCCCATGACAGAGGTGCGGATCGGTCGCACCGCATCTGCAACTGACAACAAACCGGACTCTGGAGCATGTACTGAAATGAGGCCAAAACAACTGGGGCACACTGGAACGAATCGGTGCGTCACGGATGCAACTGGATTCGAATCGGAGCGTGGTGCGTGACAGTGAAATGTTTCTTTTATTGCCATGACAGAGGCATGAATCGATCATGCCGCTGTTGCGACTGACCACGAATCGGACTGTGGAGTATGTACTGAAATGTGGCTAAATACCTGGGGCACGCCGAGAGGAATCAGTGTATTTTTTGATGCGACTGGATTCGTATTGGAAAAGGATACTTGACAGTGAAATGTGCCATGACAGAGACATGAATCGGTGAGCTGTAACATGTGACTGCAAATGAATTGGACTCTGGAGCATGTACTAAAATGAGGCCGTAAGCAACTGGGGCACACCGGAGCAAATCGGGGCATCATGGATGCGACTGGATTCGAATGGGAGCGTGGTACGTGACTGAAATGATTTGAAATGGTTTGAAATGCTTTGAAATGTTTTGAAATGTTTGTGAAATTAGTTTGTTTTGAAATGGCATGGATCGGTGTACAGAAATTTGCAAGTGACTTGTCTTGTGAAGCATGGTAAACAGTTTTAGACATGCCTGAATGAAGCGGCGATTGCGTCAGAGTGGAGTAAAAAACGAAATGACTGATATAACGATGGTACGAGTGAGTGATATACGTTACGGCTACGTGTAAAGTTTACGAGTGATTCGTAAGTTTGATATCACGGTTTAGTGATATGATATCTAACAATGCGTGAAATGAAAAATGTCAGCCGAAACCCTACCTGTGACAGCCGAGCCAGACACGTTTGTACGAAACTGCGAATTGGAAACGAGCCTCGAAATCTCGAACATGGGAACTCACGAATACGGAACTTACGAACACAAGAACTCACAGACACTGCATTTCGAATAGTCGGCCTAATGACGTAGTATTGCGCACAGGAAACCGACAAAGACCACAAGCGAGCGGACTGGTTAACCACTTCAGCCCCGGAAGGATTTACCCCCTTCCTGACCAGAGCGTTTTTTGCGATTCGGCACTGCGTCGCTTAAACTGACAATTGCGCGGTCGTGCAACGTGGCTCCGAAACAAAATTGACGTCCTTTTTTTCCCACAAATAGAGCTTTCTTTTGGTGGTATCTGATCATCTCTGCGATTTTTATTATTTGCGCCATAAACAAAATAAGAGCGACAATTTTGAAAAAAACGCATTATTTTTTACATTTTGCTATAATAATTATCCCCCAAAAAATTTAAAAAAAAGTTTTTTTTTTCCTCAGTTTAGGTCGATCCGTAAGCGTTTATTGATTTGTTTGCGCAAAAGTTATAGCGTTTACAAAATAGGGGATAGTTTTATGGCATTTTTATTAATAATAATTTTTTTTTTACTAGTAATGGCGGCGATCAGTGATTTTTATTGTGACTGAGACGTTATGGCGGACATGTCTGACATTTTTGACACATTTTTGGGACCATTGTCATTTATACAGCAATCAGTGCTATAAAAATGCATTGATTCTTGTATAAATGACACTGGCAGTAAAGGGGTTAACCACTAGGGGGCGGGGAGGGGTTAAGTGTGTCCTAGGGGAGTGATTTCTAACTGTCAGGGGGATGGGCTGGTGTGTGATGTCACTGATCTCTGCTCCGATGACAGGGAGCAGAGATCGAGTGACACTTGTCACTAGGCAGAACGGGGAGATGCTGTTTACAACGACATCTCCCCGTTTGCCCTCTCCGTGCGGCAATCGCGGGTATGCCCGCGGCGATCGAGTCCGCGGGATCCGCGACCCGACTCACGGAGATCGCGGCGTGCGTGCGCACACACATCAGCAAATTCAAAGTAACGTACGGGTACCGTTGTGACTTATATAGGCGGAGACCCCGCCCCCTTATGATGTCACAGTCCCTGGGCATGTTGGGACTGTGACGTTTTAGGGGGCGTGGTCACCGGGTGATGTTGACCACGCCCCCTAAAACGTCACAGTCCCAGCATGCATAGGGACTGTGACACCATAAGGGGGCGGGGTCTCCGCCTATATAAGTCACAACGGAGCCCTCAGAGCAGTCCAGCCAGAGAGAGCGTTGTGTCAACATCTGGAGAAGAGAAGAGGGAAGAAGACAAGAAGCCCAGAAGCCCAGAAGCCCGGACCTCCGCTGGCAAGAGAGCGGCCTGAAGACAGCAGAGGAGCCGGCTGAAGAACTGGAACACCGGGAGAAGAGGAACCGGAGGGACCCCTGAAGCCAGAAGAAGACACCCGAAGCCGGAGGAAGACCCCCCCCGGAGCTGTTTAATAAATTATTTTAAAAACCTGTGTAGTGTTTTTTTATTATTGACACTTTTTCCCTAGGTGAATGGGTAGGGGTACCATGTACCCAATACTCATTCACATAGGGTGGGGGGCCGGGATCTGGGGGCCCTCTTATTATAGGGGGCTCCCGGATTCCGATAAGCTCCCCGCCCGCAGACCCCGACAACCAACGGCCAGGGTTGTCGGGAAGAGGCCCTTGTCCTCATCAACATGGGGACAAGGTGCTTTGGGGTGGGGGGGGCGCCCCCTCCCCCAAAGCACCCCCCCATGTTGAGGGCATGCGGCCTGGTACGGTTCAGGAGGGGGGGGCGCTCGCTCGTGCCCACCCCCTTTCCTGACCGGCTGGGCTGCGTGCTCGGATCGGGGTCTGGTATGGATTGTAGGGGGGACCCCACGCCGTTTTTTCGGTGTAGGGGCTTCCCTTTATAATCCATACCAGACCTAAGGGCCTGGTATGCCCCGCGCTCGCCGCAATAGGAAAATTTGTTTTTCCTATTGCAGTGAGCGCGAAATGCAATACCCTGCCCTCGCGTCGTATCTGGTCCGTTGGACCAGCATACACATGAGTGCGCTTTCCGTCGGACCAGCAGAAACTGAGTCCGACGGAAAGATTTAAAACTTGTTTCAAATCTAGGTCCAGCGGGCTTTTGGGAAAAAGTCCACCGGAAAAGTCCGGCGGAGCCTACACACGGTCGCATTGTTCGGACCAAGTATGCCGGAAAGTCCGACCGTGTGTACGCAGCATTAGAGTTCAGTTAGGCAATGTAGTCCAGTGTATAAGAGAAGAGTGGAGTCTATGCAGTTACCAGAGGGTATGAAGAGTCAAGTGGGAAATCGCAGACAGGTAGAGTGACTTTGTGTTGCAGGGAAGGTCTATGCAGTTACAAGAGGGTATGAAGAGTCAGGTGGGAAATCTCAGACAGGTAGAGTGACTTTGTGTTGCAGGGAAGGTCTATACAGTTACCAGAGGGTATGAAGAGTCAGGTGGGAAATCGCAGACAGGTAGAGCGACTTTGTGTTGCAGGGAAGGTCTATACAGTTACCAGAGGGTATGAAGAGTCAGGTGGGAAATCGCAGACAGGTAGAGCGACTTTGTGTTGCAGGGAAGGTCTATACAGTTACCAGAGGGTATGAAGAGTCAGGTGGGAAATCGCAGACAGGTAGAGCGACTTTGTGTTGCAGGGAAGGTCTATGCAGTTACCAGAGGGTAGGAAGAGTCAGGTGGGAAATCGCAGACAGGTAGAGCGACTTTGTGCTGCAGGGAAGGTCTATGGAGTTACCTGAAAGTAGAGCAGAGAAGGCATGGTCATTGTTAGAGGAAGTGCCCGTGTACAAGTGCCAAACACTTGTTGCCAGAGTTACACTTTGCGCAAGGAGTGGCCAGCCCAAACCCTTGCCAGCCGTCCCAAGAAATGAACTACATTTATTCAGAGATGGTGTATACAGAGATGGTGTAGAGTAGGAATGAGCTGAACATGAGTTTGACTCGAACATCGGCTGTTCGATCGTTCGATGATCGAACATTATGAGTGGTGCATCACGCCCCGTAACACACTGAGTCATCGCAGTGCATTGCTGGCTGATGATTGGCCAAGCATGCACTATGACCCGCATTCTTTGGCCAATCACAGCGCCGTCAGCAAAGAGAGCCATAATTGGCCAAAGGCAGGGTGCCTTTGGCGAATTATCGCTCGGGGGGTTAAGTCCATGCCCCACACTATATAAGGCCACTTGCACGTCGGCCTTGTGTAGTGTGTTGCTGGTGGAGAGAGAGAGAGAGAATGTCATTTCATTTACTTCAGGCAGGCAGTTGATTCAGTTAGCTGCAGTGTATTTAATATATATTTACAGTCAGACTGGAAAATATATATATATATATATATATATATATATATATATATATATATATATCCACTGTATCCAGTTTAGCTAGATCTCACTGCAGACCATTCCTGGTGTACTGTTTCTGATACACTTCAGGCAGGCATTTGATTCAGTTAGCTGCAGTGTATTTAGTATATATACATCCCGGCTTTGTATATGTGTGTGTGTATATATGTATGTGTGTATATATATATATATATATATATATATATATATATATATATATATATATATACTGTATCCAGTTTAGCTAGATCTCTCTGCAGACTGTTCCTGGTGTACATATTCAAATACACTTTCAGGCAGGCAGGCAGGCAGGCAGGCAAGTGATTCAGTGATCCGCAGTGCATTCAATATATATACAATCTCCAACATATACGGTATATATCCACTGCATTCCAGTTTAGCCAAGCCTGTATCTGACTGCAGGCCATTGCTGGTGTACGTTTTCAAATACACTTTCAGGCAGGCAAGCAAGTGATTCAGTGATCCGCAGTGCATTAAATATATATACAGTCTCCAACATATATATATCCACTGCATTCCAGTCTAGCCAAGTCTATATCTGACTGCAGGCCATTGCTGGTGTACGTTTTCAAATACACTTTCAGGCAGACAGGCAAGTAATTTGCAGTGCATAATATATATATATATACTGTCTCCTACATATATATCCACTGCATTCTAGTCTAGCCAAGCCTACATCTGACTGCAGGCCATTGCTGGTGTACGTCTTCAAATATACTTTCAGGCAGGTAAGTGATTCAGTGATCCGCAGTGCATTAAATATATATACAGTCTCCAACGTATATATATATCCACTGCATTCCAGTCAAGTCTATATCTGACTGCAGGCCATTCCTCTTGTACGTTTTCAAGTACACTTTCAGGCAGGCAAGTGATTCAGTGATCCGCAGTGCATAAAATATATATACTGTCTCCTAGAAATATATCCACTGCATTCTAGTCTAGCCAAGCCTATATCTGACTGCAGGCCATTGCCTTTGTACATTTTTAAATACACTTTCAGGCAGGCAGGCAAGAAATATATATACAGTCTCCAACATACCGGTATACATAGGTGTGCGCAGCCTCTTGCATTAGGGTGTGCACCCCAAAGCTCAAATACATATGCATGTGTATGATGGTGTCAGTAGGGCAGTGAACAGCGTCATTAGTTTTATTTTATTTTTAAATAAATTATTTTATTTTGTAACATTTTTCTGGGGTATGAAATGTCAGTGGTCTAAACAGGGGGGAATATGCACCACACAAGGTGATTAGGGTGTGCCCAGGCACACCTGGCACACCCTGTGCGCACGCCTATGCCGGTATATATATCTACTGCATTCCAGTCTAGCCAAGCCTATATCTGACTGCAGGCCATTGCTGGTGTACATTTTCAAATACACTTTCAGGCAGGCAGGCAGGCAGACAAGTGATTCAGTGATCCACAGTGCATAAAATATACAGGTATATACTGTCTCCTACATATATATCCACTGCATTCTAGTCTAGCCAAGCCTATACCTGACTATAGGCCATTCCTGGTGTACGTATTCAAAGACACTTTCAGGCAGGCAGGCCAGGCAGGTGATTAAGTGATCTGCGATGCATGAAGATATATATATATACAGTCTCCTACATATATCCATTGCATTCTAGTCTAGCCAAGCCTATACCTGACTACAGGCCATTCCTGGTGAAATTTTTCTAGTAAACTTCAGGCGTTGTTTTGCTAATCCAATTTTACAACATGTCTGGAAGGCCACCAAGAAAAGGCAGACACTCACAGGCCACTAAAAGAGGGCTCTGTGCCTACAGCCAACAGTGCTGGTCATGGACACGGTGCATCCTTAGCACGTGGCCGTGGGGCATGCTTGTCCTTTTTTTCGACAACTATCCGTGTTGAGCCACAACATGCAGAAGAGTTGGTAGAGTGGATAACAAAGCCATCCTCATCCTCCTCATCCTCTGTCACCCAGGCTAAGACAAGTTTGGCTGCCAATGCAGCTGCCAAAGTGGCCTATTCCATCAGCTCAATGGCATCAGTCACTCCTTCCCTAGCCCCACCATCATGTCCTGAGGAGTCCTCCGAACTGTTCGACCACAGTGTCGGGTACATGCTGCAGGAGGATGCGCAGCGTTTTGAAGGCTCCGATGATGGTACCCAGGTTGAGGATGAAGGCAGTAATGTGAGCCCAGAGAGAGGGGGTGCCCAAGAAGGACAAGAAACTGGCAGTCATGTTCCCCCAGCTGCAGCATACTGCCAGGTTTGCTCAAGTGGCGAGGAGGGAGGGGATGACTAGGTCACTGACTCTACATGGGTGCCTTATAGAAGAGAGGAGGAGGCACATCTCCAATGAGGCAGGATGCCCTCCAGGGGCCATCTTAAGGACAGCCAACCGACTGCATCACCTCGCAGAGCTCCGCATGTGCAGGGCGCTGCTGACTCTGCGCGTTTTTTCAAAAGTTCTTTGGTGTGGGCCTTTTTTGAGATGTGTGCAGCAGATCGCACCATTGCTGTTTGCAACATATGTCTGAAGCGTATCAAGCATGGCCAAAACATACAGTCCGTTGGCAACAGTACTTAAAAGACCCACACCAAAGAACAAGATAGACCTCTCCTTGCTCTTCATCAGCTGGGATCTCCAACCCCACTACACCTTCAGTCCTCTCAGAGACCTGCACTGAGAGGAATGAAGGTGTAGAATTAAGTGTCCCAAGCACTTGCGGGCAATCTGCTAGTGGTACACCTAAATCTGATTGTAGCAGGCAAATTTCCCTACCCCAGTTGCTAAACTGTCAAAAGAAATTTGGTCCCAGCCATCCACATGCTCAACGGCTCAATGCTAGTTTGGCTAAATTGCTAGTACTCCAACTGCTGCCTTTTCAGCTGGTAGACTCTGCCCCCTTTTGAGAATTTGTGGAATGTGCGGTACCTCAGTGGCAGGTTCCCAAATGCCATTTTTTCTCAGAAGGCCATTACAGCTCTCTACCGGCATGTGGAAGGCAATGTCTTGGCCTCGTTGGACAGGGCGGTCAGCTGTAAGGTGCATATTACCGCTGACTCATGGTGCAGAAGGCATGGACAGGGACATTACCTTTCTTTCATGGCGCACTGGGTAACCCTGCTGGCAGCTGGGAAGGATGCAGGACAAGGTACAGTAATGTTGGGGCTTGTTCTGCCACCACGCCTCCAAAATGCTGGTAGTGGTGATTCTGCCACATCTCTCTCCTCCACCCCCTCCTCTTCTTCTTCCTCTATGGCCTCTTCCTGTGCAGATTTGACCTCGGGACCAGCGGTGCTTCGTAGGTGTTCTAGGGACTACGCAAGCACTCAGGCAAAAAGATGCCATGTGGTGCTTGAGTTGGTCTGCTCAGGGGACAGAAATTAAGTGAATAGTAGCGCTAAAAAACATATGCAAATTGTCTCTGTGCACATGAACATAATGCCCCAACAATGACGTGTTGTCAAAGCAGAAAACAGTCCACAGTGAATATATGTGAATGTGATCCTTGTGGCAGTTCTTTCAGCTTCTCAACGGTCAGCTCAGGTATCATCAAGATAAACGGATAGATGGAATACGCTTACCGGATATGGTGGATTCTACTGCCAAAAGCATAGAATCAATAAAGCTTTGTGCCACCAAGGGCAGAAGTGTGGAGTGATGGAGGCAAGGGTAGAGCCTCTGCCAAGCCTGGATGTCCCTCTCGGTCAGCTGGAACAGGATCAGATTGGTTCCTAGAAAACAGGTAGTGTCTCCATTCACCGGGCCATGTGGAAAAAAGAGGGATGCTTCCACATAGTGTAACTCAGGGTGTTTTTATTACTAAAAAACCACATAACATGAACATAAAACGTGATCATGAGTAAAAGGCAGTATATGAGGTGTATGTAAAAATGCCCTACGCATTTCGATCTAACGATCTTCAATAGGGGCATATATGATATGAAATGGATGAAAAGCATCCCTCTTTTTTCCACATGGCCCGGTGAATGGAGACACTACCTGTTTTCTGGGAACCAATCTGATCCTGTTCCAGCTGACCGAGAGGGACATCCAGGCTTGGCATAGGCTCTACCCTTGCCTCCATCACTCCACACTTCTGCCCTTGGTGGCACAAAGCTTTATCGATTCTATGCTTTTGGCAGTAGAATCCACCATATCCGGTAAGCGTATTCCATCTATCCGTTTATCTTGCTGATACCTGAGCTGACCGTTGAGAAGCTGAAAGAACTGCCACACGGATCACATATATTCACTGTGGACTGTTTTCTGCTTTGACAACACGTCATTGTTGGGACATTAGGTTCATGTGCACAGAGACAATTTGCTTATGTTTTTTAGCGCTACTATTCACTTAATTTCTGTTTCCATTTTTGTCACATGGTTTGTAGCTGCTTGCCCATCTTTGTTCCTTTTGGGTAGCGCATTAATCATCCCCCCACTTTTCTGCCTTAGGGGACAGGAGCCACACTGGGGCAGAGATTCTGGCAGCTCTGCAGGTGCAGGTTCAGAGGTGGTTGACACCAAGCCAGCTTCAGGCAGGAATGGTGGTTTGCAACAATGGCACCAACCTCCTCTCCGCCCTCCAACAGGGACACTTGACCCATGTTCCCTGTTTGGCTCACGTCCTTAATTTGGTGGTGCAGCGGTTTTGTGCAGGTACCCGGGCTTACAGGATCTCCTGTGGCAGGCCAGGAAAGTATGTGGGCATTTCTGCCGGTCATATAATGCCAGTGCTCGGCTGGTTGACCTTCAAAAGGAATGTAGCCTGCCCAAGAACCGCCTCATCTGTGACATGCCCACCAGGTGGAACTCAACATTGGCAATGCTGCAGTGGCTGCACATGCAGCAGAGGGCCATCAATGAGTACCTGTGCGAATATGGCACCAGGACAGGGTCAGGGGAGCTTGGCTTTTTTTCGCCACGCCAGTCGCTAATGATCAAGAATGCATGCAATGTCCTGTCACCATTTGAGGAGGCCATGAGGATGGTGAGCAGTGACAGTGCATACATCAGTGATACTGTCCCTCTTGTCTTCCTGTTGGAGCACACGCTACGTGGAATAATGAACAGGGCACTTGAGGCAGAACAGAGGGAGGAAGAGGAGGACTTCCTTACCTCTCAAGGCCCTTTTATCCAGACAGTATTCCTGCAGGCCCGCCTATCACACAGGAAGAGGAGGAGAAGGATTGTGTCAGCATGGAGGTGGAGCCTGGCACTCAGCATCAGCAGCAGTCTCAAGGGATCGTTTTCAGTCCCCAGAAACCCATGGACTTGTACGTGGCTGGGAGGAGGTGGCTGTGGATCATGTCATCTTTAGTGACCCAGGGGACTCCGGACCGAATGCATCAGCAAACCTATGCTGCATGGCCTCCCTGATCCTGCAAAGCCTGCGAAAGGACCCTCGGATTCGTTGTATCAAGGAGAAGGGTTAGTATTGGGTAGCAACCCTTCTTGATCCATGTTACAAGGGTAAGGTTGCGGAACTTATCCAGCCTTCGCAGAGGGAGCAGAGGATGAAACATCTTTGGGAGGTCTTGCAGAAAGGTTTGTGCAATGTGTTTCCAGAGACTGGGAGGTTGCAATTATCTGGTCCTCCTGGACAATGTGTTGGTGAGGCTTCAGTTAGTCACAGAAAGAGCGGTGGAGAAGGTGGCCGTCTGACCGATGCATTCAGACAATTTTTTAGTCTTCAGCCCCAAGGTCTGATCGGTTCCGGCAACCATCGCCAGCGTCTGATTTACATGGTGCAGGAATACCTTGGGGCAAGATCAGACTTGGAGACCTTTCCAACCGAAAATCCACTGGGTTACTGGGTCTTGAGGATGGATCACTGGCCAGAGCTTGCACAGTATGCAATTGAGCTACTGGCCTGTCCTGCATCCAGCGTTCTATCTGAATGCACATTTAGTGCTGATGGAGGCTTTGTAACCGATCACAGATTGCGCCTGTCCACAGACTCGGTTGATCGGCTCACCTTCATAAAAATGAATCAGTCTTGGATCACCAGCTATCAAGCACCTGATGCTGATGTAACCGATTCATTTTTTTATGAATGTGAGATCCCTTGAAGACTGCCTATGCTGATGCTGAGTGACTATCCTGTTATGCTGAGTGACAATCCTATTCCTCCTCAATGTTCACGCTGATAGCTTCTAAGAACATTTTTGGTTCTTGGCACCACCACCAGTGCCTAAAGCGCAATTTTTCTGCCCCTGTTTAACAGGGACGTGTAATTACAATTTTTGCTGTAATATTTTGCAGCAGGGCTCGTTCCTGCGCTCAACTAGAGTATCTGTGAGGGGTTGTAGTGTTGTGGCACCAGCACCACCACCACCGCTGCCTAAGGCCCAATTTTTCTGCCCCTGTTTAACAGGGGCGTGTAATTACAATTTTTTGCTGTAATATTTTGCAGCAGGGCCCGTTCCTGCGCTCAACAAGAGTATCTGTGAGGCTTTACAGCAGTGGTTCTCAACCTGGGGGTCGAATGATGATTTGCCAGGGGTCACCAAATCCTGGGCTGTTCCTGAAGCCAGCACCGCTCTCCCAGCCTTTTTGCGGCTGCCCAGCAGGGCTGTCCCTGGAGCCTGTGGCCGCGCAGCTTGGCTGTTCCTGGAGCCCGTGGCTGCCCACTCAGCCTCTTCGCAGCTGCCCATTCAGTTCACGGCATGGCTGGGGGACGGAGACTAGAGGTCAGCTGACTGGTGAGGAATGTGAAGTGGGAGGGGTTGGAGCAGACCCTATCTCCTTATTTCGGCATAGGTGTCACTGTTACGAGACACCACAAAGTCGGAGACACAGTGAGTAACACTACCTGTTATAGTTGCCATTAAAAGTCCCCACTACAGTTCTCAGATCAGCAGATAAGCTTGATCAAGAGCACTTACGTTGGCTGATCAGAACTCCCCGCCAGCACTGCCACTTATCCCAACTACCCGCCAGCAATGCCACTCATCCCATTCCCACCAAGTAGTAAGAGAAGGAATAAAAATAGAGAATACATGGAAGGGAGAGGAAAAGAGGGGGAGGAACAAAGACTCAGGGAGCGCTAAATGTCCATTAGGGGCACAAATGACTTATCTTGCCTTGAGTGCTGACAACCCACGCTACGAAAATAATTTCACTGTTAGGGGTCCCCACAACTTGGGGTCACGGCACTAGTAAGGTTGAGAACCACTGCTTTACAGTGTTGTGTCACCACCACCACCACCACCGCCTAAGGCCCAATTTTTCTGCCCCTGTTTAAAAGGGGCACGTAATTACAATTTTTGATCTAATATTTTACAGCAGGGCTCGTTCCTGCGCTCAACAACAGAATCTGTGAAGGGTTACAGTGTTGTGGCACCACTACCATTGCCTAAGACCCAATTTTTCTGCCCCTGTTTAACCGGGGCATGTAATTCCAATTTTTGATTTAATATTTCACAGCAGGGCCTGTTCCTGCGCCCACCAAGAGTAACTGGGAGGGCTTACAGTGTTGTGGCAACACCACCACACCACCACTAAAGGCCCAATTTTTCTGACCCTGTTCAACAGGGGCATGTAATTACAATTCTTGATATAATATTTCACAGCAGGGCCCATTGCAGCGCCCACCAGGAGTAAGTGTGAGGGCTTACAGTGTTCTGGTACCACCAAGAGCTAAGGCCCAAATCTCTGCAGAGTATATAGGGCAGGCCGTATAGTATATACAGGCGGTCCCCTACTTTCAAACAATCGACTTACAAATAACTCACAAACGGAGGGAGACAACAGGAAGTGAGAGGAAATTTACCCCTAGGAAGGGAAATTTTCTCCTGTAAGAGTTAATATGGGAAAAAGGTGTCTCCACTGATGCTTTATTATCACCAATCCATGTTTCCCAAAAAACCCCAAAATGTTCAAATCCAATTGTCATTGGGACAGAAAGTGAGGTGAAATCTTCTAAACAGGGGCACAGACAGCAAAACAAATGTTACTGGGGTGATGATAACCCTTCCCTATGTTATCCAAAAAGCTTAAAAATAGATTTTTTGGCTGGAGCTACACTTAAAAAATGTTCCAAATTACAAATAGATTCAACTTAAGAACAAACCTACAGTCCCTGTCTTGTTTGGCTACCTGTATACTGCTCAGTCCACTTGCCCTCACTTATCCGATAGAATGCATGTGCCTCCACTGTGGGGACACCCAAATTTTAGTGTTAGGACCACAGATTACAGGGTGCAGTGACGTGGCTCTGTGGCTTATGCATGCTTTTTAAGGCATACTGTTAGACAGGTCAATTGGTTGTCTGCGAGCTGGTGGTAAGTAGGCCTGGAGTTTTTTCCTGGGCATTCCCAATGTTTTGTTGTTATCAGAGTATATAGGGCCTGGGGGCCCCACCCCTTTTCTTTTTTTAATTTGGGTGCGGGGTTCCCCTTAATATCCATACAAGACCCAAAGGGCCTGGTAATGGGCTGGGGGGGGTTACCCATGCTGTTTTTCTCAATAATTTTCATCCATATTGCTGGGACCCAACATTACATTATAGCCACAAGCAGTTTTAAATTACTTTTATTCCTTTAGAAATGTCATTTTGTGCAGGGACTGTTCTAAACACGGGAAACATGTGCCACTTTACAGGCATACCATAGACACCCCCCAGGTACGAAATTTAAAGGAATATTTCACTTTTATTTTTTCACTTTAAGCATCATTAAAATCACTGCTCCCCATAAAACGGACATTTTTAAAACTTTCTTTTGCATTGATACATGACCCCTGGGGCAGGACCTGGGTCCCCAAACCCTTTTTAGGACAATAACTTGTATATTAGCCTTTAAAATGCGCACTTTTGATTCCTCACATTCAAGTCCCATAGACTTTAACGGTGTTCGAATGTTCGCGCAAACTTTCGGTCCGTTCGCATGTTCTGGATGCGAACTGAACCGGGGGGGGTGTTCGGCTCATCCCTAGTGTAGAGAACCCATACTAATGCTTAATTGTAATGACTGAGCTGCTTATAATGTACTCAGCTCACGTAGAATTCCGAACATTCAATTCTTCTTTCATATAATGCAGGCATTCAGTCTGGAAGGATATACAGTTGATTTAGTATAATTTTGCCTAAAGTAGAACTGAAGAGTGAAGATAAAACATATTTTGGATAGGGTTATAGGCCCTGTCAGTTTTCTTTTGCCCTCTGTGTCCCATTGGGGAGGATTTAATTTCACTTTCTGTCCCATATTCAAAACAGCTAATGAGTGAAAATCTATCCACAGTGAGGGAATTCCTGGTTGTCACCAGGATCACCAAAACTAGTGTCCCCGTTGTAAGATGTCCTCTCTATTCCTTTTCTGGTGACAACCCAAAATTTGGGATTTTCTTTCACTTTCAGGTGTAATGGTAAACAGGACAAATAAGGGTTGATTTACTAAATCAAATAAATTGTTCACTTTGTAAGTGCCATTTCACTCATTGTCGTCACTTGGTGGGAGCCTTCAGAAGAAGAAGCACGTCGGGCGGCGTAATATGGATCTACATCACGGTGCATTTTTATTTTTTTAATAAAGGACTTGTCCCAAAGTGTCTCCTATCTTTTTTACTATTTTTGACACTTTTTTCTGTGAAATGGTAGGGGTACAATGTACCCGTTACCAATTCACATAAGGGGGGGCCGGGAGCTGGGGGTCCCCTTGTTAAAGGGGGCTTCCAGATTCCGATAAGCCCCCCCGCCCGCAGACCCCCACAACCACCGGGCAAGGGTTGTAGGGGTGAGGCCCTTGTCCCCATTAACATGGGGGCAAGGTACTTTGGGGGTGACTCCAAAGCATCCCTCCCATGTTGAGGGCATGTGGCCTGGTATGGTTCAGGAGGGGGGCTCTCTCTCGCCCCCCCTCTTTTCCTGTGGCCTGCCAGGTTGTGTGCTCAGATAAGGGTCTGGTATGGATTTTGGGGGGACCCCTACACCTTTTTTTTTTAATTTTGGCGCAGGGTTTCTCTTAAAATCCATACCATAACTGAAGGGTTTGATATGGATTTTGGGGAGGATCCCTACACTATTTTTTTTTTTAATTTGGCACAGGGTTCCCTTATCCATACCAGATCTGAAGGGATTTTGGGGGGGACCCCATGCAATTTAAAAAAAAATGTTTGGTTTGGGGTTCCCCTTTATATTCATGCCAGATCCAAAGGGCTTGGTAATAGACTGGGGGGGGGGTGCCCATGCCGTTTTTTTCAATGAGTATTGCTGAGACCCAACAATTCATTACAGCCGCGATCAGTTTTATATGACAATTTTTCCTTTAGACCCCTTTCACACTGGAGGCATTTTTCAGGTGCTACAGCGCTAAAAATAGCACCTGCATAGCGCCTGAAAAAAGCCTCAGTTGCAAACCCAGTGTGAAAGTCCGAGTGCTTTCACACTGGGGTGCTGGGCTGGCAGGGTGTCACAAAAAGTCCTGCCAGCAGCTTCTGAATACACCGCTCCTCCACCGCTCCTCCACCGCTCCTCCACTGCTCCTGCCCATTAAAAACAATCGGGCAGTGTTGTGATACCGCAGGCAAAGCGCCGCTGCAGCAGCGTTTTGCCGGCGGATTTAGCCCCTTTTCTGCCAACAGTGGGGGGTTAAAATGCTAGCGGGCAAATAGCGCCGCTAAAACGCCAGTAAAGGGGCGCTAAAAATAGCGCTGCTTTACTGCTGACGCCTGGGGCAGCTCAGTGTTAAAAGGGTGTAAGAAATGTCATTTTGCTGTGGTACTGTTCTAAACCCGGGAAAACTGCGCCACTTTACAGGCATACGATAGACACCCCCCAGGCACGATATTTAAAGGAATATTTCATTTTTATTGTTTCACTTTAAGCATCATTAAAATCACTGCTCCCGAAAAAAATTGACGTTTTTAAAACTTTTTTGCATTGATACATGTACCCTGGGGCAGGACCCGGGTCCCCAAACACTTTTTATGACAACTTGCATATAAGCCTTTAAAATTAGCACTTTTGATTTTTCATGTTCGTGTCCCATAGACTTTAACAATGTTTGTGTGTTCGCAAGTTCTGGTGCGAACCGAACCGGAGGGTGTTCAGCTCATCCTTAATAAAGACATGATGTAAAGACATGTTCTGATATTCCACCATAAAGTAAAGTATTCTCTGCATCCAAGAAGCTTCTAGCGCTTAATTGCAACACTCTGCACAATAACTGATTAACAACCCCCTCTGCTACTTAACTGACCAGATCAATATCCCAGGAGTTTAATTGACTTGATGCTATACTCTGATTAACCTCCCTGGCGGTATGATTATGTCAGATTGTTGATGCTAAAAGCAGTACATTGTTTTGCATGGGAATTTGGCATTTTATATTGTAGACCTGTAATTCTTAGGAATAACACACTTAAATCTGTCCAAACAAGAGTCTAGTAGACATCCCGGGTATGATAAAGTTTGGAACACAAAATCATAAATTATAACATAATAAATAACTATAAATAATTATCAAAAAATAATATTATAATAATAATAACATTTATTCAATAATGTAATCAACTCAAAAACACTGAAATGTGCTCAGTTGCAGAATTGTCGCTGTCGTCACTTTCAGTGTCTGATGATGAATTTCCTCATTAATCACTATCACTCAATTCTACAAGTGTTCTAATTTATTGCTGTTTTCTAGCTGGTCTAAAGCCGCTTTTGATGTTAAGGGACACTATTTGGTTGCTATGGACAATCTCCAGTTTCCAGGCAGAAAAAACAGTATATATAATATAAAACTAAGTGCATGCAGGGCACTGGACAAAGCATTAGGGACAATAGGGAGGTGAAATAATTTGATACAGTAATGTAATCTGTAAGATTACAGTGTACTGTATGTGTTCTGTTTTTTGCACTTTTTGAATTTCCCGCTCTGTCCCTGTGCGTCGCGACGCTTGCAGGGAAAGGAGCCCAGCATACAGTACATCGGGCAGAAGACACAGCTGCTGCACACAGCGGGAGGATATCGCAGGATTCTGGGGACAAGGTAAGTTACTTTCCCTGGATACTGCGATGCAGCCCCGAGTGTGGCTCTGGGTTATCGCTCTTGGTATGGAAAATTCACCCCGAGCCACACTCGGGAATACCGCTAAGAAGTTTAAAAAGTGTATCTTTAATTTTTTTGAGCAGTGTACATTAAAATCCTTTTTTGTGTAAGGTTCACTTTTTTGAACATCAAAAAAGAAAGTAATCAGACAGGTTGGATATTTTAAGATAATAATAATGGATAATATACTGTATGTATTTATTAATTTACGATGTAAACAAATATTGAGAAAACATGTACAAAAAATGATTTTTGAATATACTATATACTCTAAATATTCCTAAATTTAACTAAAAATTCTAAATTCAGATTTTAATGCAGCATTAATGTATGTGGCCATCATAAGTTTTCCTTGGAGCAGAAAGGACCATCGGTATTTCACTGATCATGTAACATATTTAGCTAAATGTTAGTAAATCTAGTTTGTGGATCTTGGGCAGCATGTAGAAGTCTCCAATTTCTGGATTATCCGGAATCGCATTGATGAGTTCTGAATGTAGGTGGCTTGGTATTGTCGCAATGAGATTTTTAATTGCTGAGTAAAATCCTGGGTCGGATTATAATCCAGTTTTTTGTAGTAAGTAGTATTTGCCAGAAATTGGAGACTTCTACATGCTGCCCAAGATCCACAAGCCAGGAAATCCAGGCAGACCCATTATAACAGGTATGAATACACTTACCGAACATATCTCAGGCCTTGTAGAAAACATGTTAAAACCTTTAGTCATGAACACTGCAAGTGTCCTGCAAGACACCACTGATTTTCTGAACAAGCTTAACAATATACAATTACCACCTAATACACTTCTAGTCACTATGGATGTAGAATCTCTGTACAGTAACATCCCTCACAAGGATGGGTTGGCGGCATGTCACAGATTCTTATCATCCTCACCAGACCACAAATACGCTGCTGAGGATGTGACACGGCTCATTGAATTCATTCTTACACACAACTACTTCACTTTCAATAATGACATCTATCTCCAGTGTATGGGTACTGCTATGGGAAGCAAAATGGCACCCCAATATGCAAATTTATTCATGGCTGACCTGGAGGACAAATTTCTGAACAGCATACAACAAAAGCCATACAGATATTATCGCTATATTGATGATATATTCATGATATGGACTGATGGTGAAGAAAATCTAAACCAATTCTTCTCATTGATCAACACTTTTCACCCATCTATCAAACTAAAAATGGACTATTCGAACACACATGTCAACTTCCTGGACACTACAGTATACATCAGGAATGACAAGCTACACACGTCGATATACAGAAAACCGACTGACCGATGCAGCTATCTTCATAGTTCCAGTTTTCACCCCCAACACACCAAACGGGCCATCATACACAGCCAGGCCATCAGATACCACCGAATTTGTTCAGACCCAGAAGACAGAGATAAACATCTCAGAACACTGGCAGACTCCTTCCATAAGAAAGGTTACAAAGACAAAACCATCAACAACAGCATAAACACAGCCTTGAAAACCCGAAGAGAAAATCTCCTCCAATACACAGAGAAAAAAACAAATAACCGAGTACCTCTAGTCACCACATACAACCCAGCACTTGAAGGGATCAAAAAGATAATCAAAGATTTACAACCCATTATAACAGAGGATGAAACTCTGAAAGGAATATTCCAACAACCCCCATTATTGGCTTTCAGACAACCACCCAACCTCAGACACAAACTAATCAGCAGGAAACTTCACTCTGATTATGAAGTCACAAACAATGGTAGCAAACCCTGCAATAAAAAACGCTGCAAACTATGCAACCAGATAAATCTATCCAAAAGTGTTACACACACAAATGGGACCTTCAATATCATGGGATCTTACAGCTGTACCTCAAGTAATGTTGTGTACCTCATCCAATGCAAAAGGTGCAGCAAAGGATCTTATGTTGGTGAAACAGGACAGAAGTTGCAAGCGAGGATGAATTTGCACAGACATACCATCAAAGAACATAAAGAAGACAGTTTATGCACACCTGTGGACATCATTTCTCACAATCGGACCACACTATAGAAGACCTCAATGTCTTAGTTCTTAAAGGGAATTTCAGAACTATCCAGGAAAGGAAAACGTTTGAACTAAGAATGATACTTCTTTTTGACACGAAGAATAATGGCCTGAATTTAGATATTGGTTTCCTTACACATTATGCTAAAGTTTTACGACCGCTCTGTGACTAGCATCCCCCTTGCATTCCCCTCTAGCTCTCCCTCTGTCTTATCTCACTAACTCTGCTGCTATCTTTATTACCATTGATTTGTATGTGTTTGGTTTTCTCTTTTTTTTTTTTTTTTTTTTCTTCTTTAACATTCTGCTTAAAAATTTGTGAATCAGTACTGCTTGGACCTTGAAGAAGGGGACATACCCCGAAAGCTTGTCCTGAAAAATTGTATGTTAGTGCAAATAAAAAAAGTATCACGGACAGTACTCAATTTTCTCTGTCACAATTGCACTAATACGGCTACAATCAAATCAAGTATTTCCAAGTACATAAATATCAACTCTTTGCAGACTTGTCTCAACTTACTATCAATAAAAGACAGGCTTTGAAACCCCTGCTTCAAGTGTTGCAACGCAATCAACAAACTTAACAAAGTGGTTTTCCCTTTTCGTTACGTTGCACATACCAAGGCTCTAAATATGTATAACATACTGCAAATGATTTATAAAACACCCTTTAAGACATGCATTTGATGGATCCACCTCAAGACCCAGAAGACACACGTTGCAAATCAACCTCATGCTCAGCGTGCAAGTCATCTACCCCATCATGAAGGAGTGCACATCACAGTTTGAACAAAAGAGGTTGTTTTAGATCCCCAGAGCCAGTTCCTGATGATTCCATGGACTGAATATTGCAACATAATGAGGTTTCTATACCCAATGTCTGGTTGAGACTGTTGTCTCATCTCATATTGTTTAATCAACATATAGCCTTAAAATGTAGCCTTAAACATTTGTGCGAACATCATTAAAGTCTATGGGGCACGAACATGAAAAATCTAAAGTGCTCATTTTAAGGGCTTATATGCAAGTTATTGCCATAAAAGGTGTATGGGGACCTGAGTACTGCTCCACGGGACATGTATCAATGCAAAAAAAAGACCCCAAAGCACCCTCCCCATGTTGAGGGCATGTGGCCTGGTATGGTTCAGGACAGGGGGGAGCTCTCTCGCCCCCCCTTTTCCTGTGGCCTGCCAGGTTGCGTGCTCAGATAAGGTTCTGGTATTGATTTTGGGGGGACCCCCACGCCATTTTTTTTTGGTTTCCCTTAAAATCCATACCAGACCTTAAGGGCCTAGTAATAGACTGGGGGGGAACCCATGCCATTTTTTCAATGATTTTTATCTATATTGCCAGGATCCAGCAATACATTACAGCTGGGAGCAGTTTTAAATGACATTTTATCCTTTAGAAATGTAATTTTGCTGCTCTCATTCATTACACTATATATGGCCAGCCTTATATGGTGTGGGGCGTGTACTTAGCCCCCTGAGCCATGATTGGCCAAAGGCACCCTGCCTTTCTGGGCTTGATCCACAGCTGGTATCTCTTGTTTATACAACATGGTTTCAGCAACATCAATCTGTCCATTTCTAGAATCATGCAAATATTTTGGGCTCCCTCAATCGGAAATATTCTGCTATCTACACATAAAGAATTTCTACACCCCTCTTTTGAATACTAATGATACAATAAATAAACTTTCCCAATTTGAACAAATACGTGTCAGGGCTAGCTCAGCCCTTCCTTCACTGAGCTGGCCGTTGAGCTGTCGGTTAATTGCCAGCTCTCTTTTCTCTCCACAGTTAACCAGCTGTTGTGGATCTGCTCGTCAGTCCCGCCAGCTCACTTCATCTCTGCCTTCGCCTTGGTCACATCACTAGAAACAATCTCCTGTGTTCCTGTTTAAAGACTGGCTTGCTGACATCCCTTCTGGCTCCTTATCCTGCTTGCTGTTCCTCTACTTGGATCCCTGACTTCTGGCCTGGCTGATTACCCAATCTGGTTACTGAACTCTGGCTTGGCTGATTACCCGATCTGGTTACTGAACTTTGGCTTGGCTGACTACCCGATCCGGTTACTAGACTCTGGCTATGCTTTGACTATGCTTACTCTATTTACCTTTTTATTTTTATTAACCACTTCCCGCCCGGCATATAGCAGATTGAAGGCCGGGCAGTGGTTGTGTTATCCTGACTGGGCGTCATATGACGTCCAGCAGAATAACCCCCTAGCGTGCGCCCACGGGGGTGCACAGCACAGCAATTGGGGACAGCGTGTGTCCCTTGGACACAGCACTTCCCCGATCATGGTAAACAGCCAATGAATTTGGCTGTTTACCACGTGATCGGCTGTGTCAGAGTCACAGCCGATCACATGTCACAACAAACTCGGCGGCACGCTCCGTGCGCTCCGCCGGAGGAGTGCAGGGCAGGGATCGAGGAAGGTGAGTGTCCCTTGGACACATCGCTTCCCTGATCAGGGTAAACAGCCAATGAAATTGGCTGTTTACTACGTGACCGGCTGTGTCCAATCACAGCCGGCCACAAATGTAAACACAGGTGCAGTTACTCCTACTAACAATCGAGGAAAGAGCAGAGATCAGTAAGTGAGATATCAGTGTAGTGTTCTGTCTGTATACTGTGCATGACCGCCCCAATAAGGAGGACCTGTCACACAGCCCAGCCCATCAATCGGCCCATATTTCAATCAGCCCATCTTTCAATCAGCCCATTTGTCAATCAGCCCAGCCAATCAATCAGCCCATCTGTCAATTAATTAACCCATTTGTCAATCATCTGTCACAGGCTCACCACCATCAGTACCGCCATTGGTACCGCCACACAGGCTACCAGTACCTCTATCGGTACCGCCATCAGGCCCACCATCTATACCACCACACAAGCCCGCCACACAGGCCTGCTACCAGTATCGCCACCAGTACCGCCACCACCACCACCTGTACCGCCACCACCACCTGTACCACCATCGGTACCACCACCACATGTACCGCCACCTGTACCGCCATCAGTACCACCACCACCACCCATACTGCCACCTGTACCACCATCGGTACCACCACACAGGCCCACCACTAATACATCGGTACCACTACTACCACCAGCAGTACCATTACGTAGGCCCGCCAAAAAGCACTACCATAATGTCGCAAAGGGTTTACACACCTGAGGAGGCATATGCCCTTCTTACCATGTCAGATGATGAGAGCAGCGGAGAGCTCCCATCATCCGATTCTGGTTCGGAATACGAGCCAGTGGAGGATAGTGGATCAGAGTCCGAGTCCTCGGAGGAAACCGTCCCTCCCAAAAGAATGAGATCAGGGCCGAGATCAGGACCAAGATCAGGACCAAGATCAGGAGATCTACCCACCACCAGCAGCACCAGACCCCAGGAAGAGGAGCCCAGTACAAGTACTGGAATCACACATCCAAACCGAAGAATCCAGCCCCAGTCCTACCTTCTGATGCCCTGACAAACCCCTTATGGTTGCCTGACAACTCAGGATCCGCTATAATCCCCCCTTTCATTGTACAGCCAGGTGTGCAGCCCGACACTACGAATTTTTCTAAATTTGATTATTTTTCTTTATTTTTCCCACAAGATTTGTTGCAGAATCTAGTGGACCAAACTAACCTGTATGCATCCCAATTTATTGCTGCCAACCCCAATTCTTCCATGTTCCAGTGGCGACGCCTAACACTGGACGAATTTAAATTGTTTTTGGGCCTTATGTTTAATATGGAGCTTACAAAAAAGAACAAAGTCAATGCATATTGGTCCACCAACCCCATCCCCCATATAAAAAATTGGTGTGTGGGTGTGGCGCTATCCTCATTAACGTGTACCAATAAGAGTAAAATAAAATGAAATAAAATGGTGAAATTAGAAATCAATCTTCTAATGTGGCAAAATACCTGAGACCAGTTGTACACATAAACTTAATTACATAATGAGAAAGTGGTCCACTTATTGTGATGAAGAAAATAAGGGGAGGGGGGGTAATGGGGGGGGGGGGAGTGTGGGGGGGGGGGGGGGATGTGGACTAGGGAATGTTATAATCACAATTAGTACCTAAATGCAGGCATATGTTAAAGTGGCTTGTGCTCCATGCAACAATATAGTGTCAAACACACATAATTCAAACACATATAGTTGACTTATTGAAATAAAATGTGACTTGTGCTCAGTGCGGTTATGGTGGTTTAAAACAGACCTTATAGATTTCTTAACATTAAGAATAATAATATCAACCGCATATAATTCATATAATTGGCTAATAGGAATAAGCCGTGACTTGTGATCAGTGCAACATTGGTGGTTTTAAACAGTCCTTTTCAATTCTTGACATTTTAAAATAGGCAGGTGTATCCAAAACGCGACTGCAGTGCCCGGGTGCTTGTGCCTCGTACTATAATCATGCAGATTTTAAGGGGGGACCCCACGCCATTTTTTAAAAAATTTTGGCCGGGGTTCTCCTTAATATCCATACCAGACCTGAAGGGCCTGGTATGGAATTTAGGGGGACCCCGCACGTCATTTTTTTTTTTAATTTAGGTTCGGGGTTCCCCTGTGGGGAATTCCCATGCCGTTTTTATCAATTAACTTTTATGTGTATTGTCGGGCCGGCAATTCAATAATAGCCGCGAGTAGTTTTAAATGACTTTTTTCCTTCGAAATGTCATTTTGCTGTCAGACTGTTCTAAGCACGGGAAACATGTGCCCCTTTAGAGGCATACTATAGACACCCCCCAGGTACAAAATTTAAAGGGATATTACACTTTTATTGTTTCACTTTAAGCATTATTAAAATCACTGCTCCCGAAAAAACGGCCATTTTTAAAACTTTTTTTTGCATTGATCCATGTCAAAGGAAAACAAAATAAGTGTAGCGCTAAAAGGTATTAAAATATCCAATGTCAAATATAAAAAAGTAAACCAACGGTTCCAAATGTAAAATGTGGGAGGAAATCATCCATATATGTGTTAATCCAAATGATAGGAAGTCCTCAGGAGCTGTATGACTTCAAACAAAGAGCACATCAACAGGTGTATGACATCTCAAGTGAAGACAGACCCACCACCACCGACAATGAAGAGGCTTACCAGATTGAATGGACCCAAAGGGGCATACGCCGAGTTGGGTCAGACAAGGCAAGGCTGTGTCTTTCATTCCCCACTGAGGCTGATGATAAGACTTTGCTTTTCTGCTAATATTAGGAGGAAGCCATAAGTAACAAAAACATACAGCCTAGGCTGTGGTTTTCGTTCCCCACTGAGGCTGATGATAAGACTTTGCTTTTCTGCTAATATTAGGAGGAAGCCATAAGTAACAAAAACATACATTTAATTTGTGCTTTTAAGCAGTATTTGTTACAAACTATAATCTGCATTGATATAACCAAAGTCTGTACAGGTACAGGCCTCCCTGGAAGAGCAGGAATTCAATGAGGTATGGGGACAAAAAGCCAAGGACCTTTTCAATAAGACCTTTGACACCTTCAATGATACACAGCTCCAAAAAATCATCACATCTATCTGGACCTTGGGTGCTTCTAATCTGAATGCATCAGATCGTCTAGAGTCATCACCATTACCTGGTTCCTAACATCGTTCTGAGTGATACAGCAACCTATGGTTCATCTCATAAACATCACCCCTCCGGGCCATCTACAGCCACTCACCACCCAAGCCTTGTCTGACCCAACTCGGCGTATGCCCCTTTGGGTCCATTCAATCTGGTAAGCCTCTTCATTGTCGGTGGTGTGTCTGTCTTCACTTGAGATGTCATACACCTGTTGATGTGCTCTTTGTTTGAAGTCATACAGCTCCTGAGGACTTCCTATCATTTGGATTAACACATATATGGATGATTTCCTCCCACATTTTACATTTGGAACCGTTGGTTTACTTTTTTATATTTGACATTGGATATTTTAATACCTTTTAACGCTACACTTATTTTGTTTTCCTTTTACTTGGCATATATCTTGTTGGCCGTGTTAGCTGCTGTTTTTTCTTTAGGGCAGCGCAGAATTACATTGTATATTTTCCGCATTGATCCATGTCCCCTGGGGCAGGACCCAGGTCCCCAAACACTTTTTATGACAATACCATGCATATAAGCCTTTAAAATGAGCACTTTTGATTTCTCCCATAGACTTTTAAAGGGTGTTTCACGGCATTCGAATTTGCCGCGAACACCCCAAATAGTTTGCTGTTCGGCGAACAGGCGATGTTCGAGTCGAACATGAGTTCGACTCGAACTCGAAGCTCATCCCTAGTGAAGGCCATGAATTCAGAAGATACAGTCAATCCACTTGTTGGTAATATTTTTTCCAAATTGGATGAGCAAGATCACCGCATGGATCAGTTTGCCATGACGTTACAAACGCTCCTGAGTCGCACGGCTCACCTGGAATCCCCCACTGTGGCTGCTCCGGTACAACCTGAGTTGCAGGCCGTCCCTGCTGCTGCACCAGTCTCTGTGCAGGCACCCGCCTTGAGTATTATCTCTATAAGAGGTATGTCTGATTCTGCCCCGCTTCCCCAGAGATTTGGGGGCGATCCAGTTCAATGCAGAGGGTTTCTCAACCAAGTTGAGATATACTTTGAGATGCTGCCCCAGGCGTTTCCCACGGACAGAAGCAAAGTAGGGTTTGTGATATCTTTGCTTTCTGAGAGAGCCTTGGCCTGGGCTAACCCTCTATGGGAGACGCAAAAACCTGTTGTCTTGAGTTACCCTGAGTTTGTGGCCTCCTTTAAAAGGTTATTTGACGTTCCTGCACGCTCCACTTCTGCTGCCAAGGGCCTCATGTCCATCAAACAGAGTCTGAGAGCTGTTGCAGACTACGCCATTGAGTTCCATACTCTGGCAGCAGAGGTTGCTTGGAACAATGAGGCCCTCATGGCTGCTTTTTCTAATGGTCTTTCGGATTCCATCAAGGTTGAGATAGCAGCCCGAGATATACCCACTGAGCTGGAGAGCTTGATCTCATTTGCCATCCTCATTGACTCGAGACTCAGAGAAAGACTTTCTTTTAAGGAGCGCTTGCGGAAGCCTCCTGTATGTTTGCGTCCGAGCTTTGCAATCCCACCCGTGCCTCCCTCACCTCCCATGCCTCCTGGTACCGAGTCGGTCAGTGAAGATGAACCCATGCACTTGGGCTTCACGCGTCTCTCTGCGGATAAGAGAGCCTTTTGTAGGAGGGAGAGATTGTGCCTTTATTGTGGCCAAGCAGGTCTCTTTTTGAAGTCTTGTGGTACCCGTCCTGGGAACACCCGAACCTTGAGGTCCTGTCATGGACAGACCTTAGGTGGTGTTGTGTTGTCCCCAGTTATCCAGAAGGATAAGCCCCTGGTTTTGGTCACCCTTTCTTGGGCTAAGTCGTCTATTGAGATACAGGCTCTAATCGACTCTGGGGCTGCAGGCCTGTTCATTGATGCTGCCTTTGTATCACTCGATTCCACTGCAGCTGCGTGACACTCCACTTGCCATTGAGGCTCTTGACGGAAGACCTCTACATCCTGCCCATGTGACTCATGAGACGGTCCCATTGTCCATGGCCGTAGGGGATCTTCACCATGAGATAATCCAATTCCAAGTGATTTCCTGTCCAAAGTTTCCGCTGGTTATTGGTTTTCCTTGGTTACAGAGGCACAACCCCTCTTTTGATTGGCTCCATGCTGAGGTTCTCTCCTGGTCACCACAATGCAGTGAAACATGCTTCCGGAAGGTAGCCAAGGTCCTGTGTACCTCTTCACTCTCTACCCTGCCAGAGGAGTACCGTGATTTTAGCGATGTCTTTGACAAACGTCAAGGCGGTAGTTTGCCTCCACACCGGCCGTATGATTGCGCAATTGACCTTCAACCTTGTGCCACTCCCCCTCGTGGTCGGGTTTACCCCTTGTCGGTCTTGGAGGATAAAGCCATGGGGGAGTATGTTGCAGACACACTTTCTCGAGGTTTCATCCGCAAATCCTCATCTCCTGCTGGTGTTGGTTTCTTCTTTGTGAAGAAGAACAGCGGTGAACTGAGACCTTGCGCTGATTATAGGGGTCTCAATCATTTCACGATTAAGAATGCCTACCCGATTCCATTGATTACAGAGTTATTTGACCGCCTCAAGGGAGCAACGGTTTTCACTAAGCTTGATCTGAGAGGGCTTACAATCTCGTAAGGATTAAGGAGGGCGACGAGTGGAAAACTGCGTTTAATATCAGAAAAGGCCATTATGAGTACCCTGTAATGCCTTTTGGCCTTTGTAACGCCCCGGCAGTTTTCCAGGAATTTATTAACGATGTCCTCCAAGATTTGTTGCACTTATGTGTGGTGGTTTATCTCGATGATATCCTCATAGTTTCCAAGTCCCTGGAGAGTCACCACACAGATGTCTGTCGTATGCGTCAGAAATTAAGAGAGAACAATCTCTATTGTAAACTGGAGAAGTGTGAGTCCCATCGGGAACAGGTTAAATTCCTGGGCTATGTCATTTCCACTGCTGGTTTTTCGATGGACCCAGAGAAACTTTCGGCAGTCCTACAGTGGCCTCGACCCATGGGGTCCTCTGCAGTGTTTCCTGGGTTTTGCCATCTGTTATCGGAAGTTTATTCATAACTTCTCGTCTCTGGTCAAGCCCCTGACTGATATGACCAGAAAGAACGATAACCCACAGAATTGGTCTCCGGAGTCCATTAGGCCTTTGAAAGTCTCAAGGCTGCCTTTGTTTCTGCTCCTGTGTTGGCACATCCTGATCCTACGTTACCTTTTATCCTTGAGGTTGATGCTTATGAGACTGGTGTTGGCACTCTTCTGTCTCAACGTCCTACCTCTGAGAGTGCTATGCATCCTTGTGGCTACTTTTCCAAGAAATTGTCACCTGCGGAGTGCAATTATGAGATTGGTGACAGAGAGCTGATCATTTTAGCCCTGAAAGAATGGAGACATCTTCTCGAAGGTACCACTGTGCCGGTTCTCATTCTTACTGACCATAAGAATCTCCCATTCTTGTCTGAGGCTAAACGCGTCTCTTCCAGAAGGGCGCGATGGGCTCTTTTCTTGTCAAGTTTCAATTACATTGTCTCATTCTTACCCGGTACTTAGAATGTAAGGTCTGACGCCTTGTCACGACAATTTTCCTCCACTTCCAAGTTGGAGTCGTTCCGGTTCCTATGATTCCTCCTGATCATATTCTGGCTGGTTCGCACCAGTCTTACTTCTCCTTTGGGTGACAAAATTCTTGCTGCTCAGGTCGATGCTCCTCCTGAGAAACCTTGTGACCACTGCTGTGTCCCAGAGTGTCTCTGTACTGCCGTGCTCCAGACTTACCATTCTCCCAAGGCAGCTGGCCACCCTGGGAAGAATCAACTCATTTGGGCCATTTCCCAACAATTCTGGTGGCCCAGTCTACGTGCTGATATAACTGCCTTTGTAGCTGCCTGTTCCATGTGTGCTCAGAGTAAGACTCCATGACACCTTCCAGTGGGCCTCCTACAACCCATACCCAATGGAGAGAGGCCATGGACCCACCTATCTATGGATTTCATTGTGGAGTTGCCCAACTCCCAAGACAACACGATTATCCTTATGGTGGTTGACCGGTTCTCAAAGATGTGTCATTGTATTCCACTTTCGCTTACATGGGCTACCCAAGGTGATTGTCTCAGACAGGGATAGTCAGTTTGTGTCCCGGTTCTGGCGAGCCTTTTGTGCACAGCTGGGAATTCAGCTTGCTTTCTCCTCTGCGTATCACCCACAGTCTAATGGGGCTGCAGAACGAGCCAATCAGTCCTTGGAGCAATTCCTACATTGCTATATTTCTGACCATCACAACAACTGGTCAGACCTATTACCATGGGCAGAGTTTGCTTACAACAGTGCCTTGAATTCTGCTTCCCGATTGTCTCAGTTTATGGCGAATTATGGTTTCCAACCTTTCATCTTCATGGTCTTTGTTCTACTTGGGCACAAGTCCAGGAGGCTTTGCGTCATGCCAGTGATAGGTACAGACTCAATGCTGACCGCTGATGCCTGCCTGCGCCTTCCTACCAGGTTTGGGACAGGGTCTGGCTGTCATCTCACAACCTCTGACTTCGTGTTCCCTCACTGAAGTTTGCACCTTGGTTTATTGGGCCTTTCCTTATCCTTCGCAGGATTAACCCAGTGGCTTACGCGTTGGACCTTCCTCCTAGTATGCACATTTTAAATGTGTTTCATGTCTCCTTATTGAAATCATTGGTCTGCAACCGCTTTACCACCTCTGTGCCACGTCCTCACCCTACACAGATTGAGAACCATGAGGAGTATGAGGTACAATCCATTGTTGACTCCCGTAGGTTCCGTGGGCGCATACAGTACCTGGTGCATTGGAAGGGGTACAGTCCGGAGGAATGCTCCTGGGTCTCATCCTCGGATGTACATGCCCCTGCCCTCCTCCGTTATTTCCATAGATGTTTTACCCTCAAGCCCGGTGGACCTCCGAGGGGGAGGGGTCGTTGAGGAGGGGGTACTGTCAGGGCTGGCTCAGCCCTTCCTTCTCTGAGCTGACCGCTCAGCTGTCGGCTAATTGCCAGCTCTCTTCTCTCTCCACAGTTAACCAGCTGTTGTGGATCTGCTCATCAGTCCCGCCTACTTAAAGACGTCCAGCTCACTTCATCTCTGCCTTCGCCTTGGTCACATCACTAGGAACCATCTCCTGTGTTCCTGTTTAAAGACTGGCTTGCTGACATCCCTTCTTGCTCCTTATCCTGCTTGCTGTTCCTCTACTTGGATCCCTGACTTCTGGCCTGGCTGATTACCCGATCTGGTTACTGAACTCTAGCTTGGCTGATTACCCGATCTGGTTACTGAACTTTGGCTTGGCTGACTGCCCGATCCGGTTACTGGACTCTGACTATGCTTTGACTTTGCTTACTCTATTTACCTTTTTATTTTTTATTAATATACAAGTGTGATTTTACTGTACTTCTGTCTCGGTCTGGTTCATGGTTTCTGACAATACGTATGAAAAATCCACACGCTAGGGACCGAATTTCAACACTCTACTCTCAACTGCTCATTAAATCAGATACAAACCCACCCTCTTTTGTTGCTAAATGGAAAAAAAGATCTTGATTGCACTATTGATACTACAGAATGGTCTGAAATATAGTCTAATACCAAATCTTCCTCACCAAATGTAATAGAATTTGAAACTGCATATAAGGTACTTACAGTACATGCTGGTTTTTGGTCCCTGCTATAATTATCAAATTTGCACCTGATCCCTCAGCTCTTTGTTTCCGTGGCTGTTCTGAGCATGGTACACACATACACATCTGGTGGAGTTGTTCAATAGTACAAAAATTCCGGAAAAAACATCTTCATACTTGCCTCAGAAATGTTTGAGCATTTTATTACACCAGATCCGGCAATGGCTCTTTTAAATTTAAGACCAGACTTTCTAACACGTAAACAATTCAAATTATTCATCCAGCTTTCGACAGCTGCTAAACCATAGCTAAAGCATGAAAAAAAACATCCTCTTTAAATATAGCTGAGACCAAGTACAGAATGAATCAAACGCTATTGCATGCATAGATGGAAGCTTTGGATAAAGACAACTTAAGTAAATTCAATAATTTATGGAGACCATGGATTAGCCACTATTTTATTCTGTCATAAGGTTACAACTAGGGATGAGCTTTATGTTCGGGTCGAACATGAGTTCAGCTCGAACATTGGCTGTTCGCCCGTTCGCCGAATAGCGAACAATTTGGGGTGTTCGCGGCAAATTCGAAAGCCAGGGAACACCCTTTAAAAGTCTATGGAGAAATCAAAAGTGATAATTTCAAAGGCTTATATGCATGCTATTGTCATAAAACGTGTTTGGGGACCTGGGTCCTGCCCCAGGGGACACGTATCAATGCAAAAAAATGTTTTAAAAACGGCCGTTTTTTCGGGAGCAGTGATTTTAATAATGCTTAAAGTGAAACACTAAAAGTGAAATATTCCTTTCCGTACCTGGGGGGTGTTTATAGTATGCCTGTAAAGTGGCGCATGTTTGCCATGTTTAGAACAGTCCGAGAGCAAAATTACATTTCTAAAGGAAAAAAAATCATTTAAAAGTACTCGCGTCTATAATGAATTGTTGGTCCCGGCAATGCACCCTTTGGGTCTGGTATGAATATTAAGGGGAACCCCCGAACCTAAATTTAAAAAAAAAAAATGTGTGGGGGTCCCCCCAATTCCATACCAGGCCCTTCAGGTCTGGTATGGATTTTAAGGGGAACCCCATGCCAAAATGTAAAAAAAAATGGCATGGGGGTCCCCCCAAAAATCCATACCAGATCCTTATCTGAGCATGCAACCTGGCAGGCCGCAGTAAAAGAGGGGGGGACGAGAGAGCGCCTCCCCTTCCTGAACTGTACCAGGCCACATGCCCTCAACATGGGGAGGATGTCCACATGTTGATGGGGACAAGGGCCTCATCCCCACAACCCTTGCCCGGTGGTTGTGGGGGTTTGCAGGCGGGACTTATTGGAATCTGGAAGCCCTCTTTAACAAGGGGACCCCCAGATCCCTCCCCCCTGTGGGAATTGGTAATGAGGTACAAGTACCCCTACCATTTCACAAAAAAAATGTTAAAAAAGACTTCCTTCGGTTTTCTTCTTCTTCCTCCATCTTGTTCTTCCCCCGCTTCTTCCTCTATCTTCCTCTGCTTCTTCCTCCGGTCCTCTGCTTCTTCCTCCGGTCTTCTCCTTCAGCATCTTCCTCCGGGTTCTTCTTCCTCACTTTGCCCTCTGGACGATCCGCCTCAATGGGAGTCTCCCACTGTGTGATGCTTCTGTTCTTGTGACAGCTCTTATATAAATGAGGACGGGGCCACCCGGTGACCCCGCCCCCCTCTGACGCATGGGAACATCCCTTTGGCTTCCCCCGTGGTGTCAGGGGGGGCAGGGTCACCCGGTTACATAAACCTGGTCCTCTCCTTCTTCCTCCGGTCTTTTCCTCTGGTATCTTCGTCTGGCTTCTTCTTCCCCGCCGGAGGAAGATGTGGGAGAAAGAAGCAGAGGACCGGAGGAAGAAGCAGCGGAAGATAGAGGAAGAAGTGGGGGAAGAACAAGATGGATGAAGAAGAAGAAAACTGAAGGAAGACCAGAAGAAGTGGGGAAAGAACCCGACATTAATAAAGGAATTGTCAAAAACCGACTATTGTCTTTTTAAAAATTTTTGACACTTTTTTTGTGAAGTGGTAGGGGTACTTGTACCCCATTACTAATTCACACGGGGGGGGGCTGGGATCTGGGGGTCCCCTTGTTAAAGGGGCTTCCAGATTCCGATAAGCCCCCCACCCGCAGACTCCCACAACCACCGGGCAAGGGTTGTGGGGATGAGGCCCTTGTCCCCATCAACATGGGGACATCCTCCCCATGTTGAGGGCATGTGGCCTGGTATGGTTTAGGAGAGGGGGCGCTCTCTCATCCCCCCTCTTTTCCTGCAGCCTGCCAGGTTGCGTGCTCGGATAGGGGTCTGGTATGGATTTTTGGGGGGACCCCCACGCCATTTTTTTTATTTTGGCACGGGGTTGCCCTTAAAATCCATACCAGACCTGAAGGGTTTGGTATGGATTTTGGGGGGATCCCTACGCTATTTTTTTAAAAATTTTGGCACTGGGTTTCCCTTAATATCCATACAAGACCTGAAGGGCCTGGTATGGAATTTGGGGGGACCCCCACGCATTTTAAAAAAAAAATTTGGTTCGGGTTCCCCTTTAATATTCATACCAGACCCAAAGGGCCTGGTAATGGACTGTGGGGGAATCCCATGCTGTTTTTATCAATGAACTTTTATGTGTATTGCCGGGACCGGCAATTCATTATAACTGCGAGTACTTTTAAATGACTTTTTTCCTTTAGCAATGTCATTTTGCTCTCAGATTGTTCTAAACACGGGAAACATGCGCCAATTTACAGGCATACCATGGACACCCCCAGGTACAAAATTTAAAGGAATATTTCACTTTTATTGTTTCACTTTAAGCATTATTAAAATCACTGCTCCCGAAAAAACTGCCGTTTTTAAAACTTTTTTTGCATTGATACATGTCCCCTAGGGCAGGACCCAGGTCCCCAAACACTTTTTATGACAATAATTTGAATATAAGCCTTTAAAATGAGCACTTCGTGTCCCATAGACTTTAATGGTGTTCGCGGTTCAAACAAATTTTTTGCCTGTTCGCATGTTCTGCTGCGAACCGAACCGGGGGAGGGGGGGTGTTCAGCTCATCCCTAGTTACAACATTATTTTATCTTAAGTAGTTATGCTTCCTGGATCCCTATACCCTTTCTATCCCTTTTTTTTCCTTTTCTTTCTTTACCTTCCTTTAAAAAAAGGTATTTTCCCTAACAATTTTACACGTACTACCTTTTCCATCAGATAATTTCTATTATGTTTGGATGACACCAAATAACACCAGTACTGTAATTAACCTCAACTCAGCAGTTTTATAACTATGATTTTCCAAATAAGAAAGAACTATTAAAATTACATCTAATTTAAAATGAGCTTAGGTACATAAGTCTAACCTTCTAATAAAACAATAAATGACAAAATTACCGCTTTGACTTAAATTGATCTTAGTTAAACAGATCTTTTCATTGAAATGTCATGTTTCCCTAGTACTGTATTTACCTGTAATATGTGTAACACATAAAATTGTTATAAATATTCTTATCTGATATATTATAATTGTTATTTTATGATGATCTCTCAAAAAAATACTTGAATTAGGGACTGAGCCACTGAGAGCAGGACAGCAAGTGTACCCAATCCATACTGCACTTATATTACGCTCTGTACCGCACTTATTCCAAACCTAGGCTGCGCCTATTGTATACCAACTTTTACGGCATTATAGCAAACCTTTACTGCATCTGAACCACATCTACCTTGCACCAGTGCTGAGCTATACTGTACCTGTACTATACCTATGCCCCGTATACACGGTCGGATTTTCCAACGGAAAATGTGCGATCGGAGCGTGTTGTCGGAAAATCCGACCGTGTGTGGGCTCCATCTGACTTTTTCCATCGGATGTTCCGACACACAAAGTTTGAGAGCAGGCTATAAAATTTTCAGACAACAAAATCCGATCGCGTCAATTCCGACCGTGTGTGGACAATTCCGACGCACAAAGTGCCACGCATGCTCAGAAGAAATTCCGAGACGAAACAGCTTGGTCTGGTAAAATTAGCGTTCGGAATGGATAGAGCACTTTCGTCAGGCTGCAATGTTAAAAATTGTTTAATGCAGCACACTCTCTTCTTCTTTGCTAGAAGAATGAAGTAGTTTTGCTGCTCATATTCACACAGAGTTCTTACAAACGTATTTCTTTATTATTTATCGTGATCCCCTCAATATATTTTGATTTGTCACATCTGACAAAATTTTTTTTTGGTTATTTTTTTTTGTTTTGTATTTTTTTCAAGGCTGATTTTTATTTTTTTATTTTTGGTTGGGCTTGTATTTGTTTCAAGGCTGATGTTTTTTTTTTTTTTTTCAGAATATTTTTGTGTGTGTTTTGTGTGTCAAGTTACCACAACACCATTATTATCTTGTATTATTTAATCTCAATGAGATTGTTTGTTTGGTGTTGGTGTCTCTTGTTAATTTCACATTGTATTTTTGAAATGTACCTGCCTCCTCACAAACTGTCCTTTTTGAAGGAAAACACACATAGACGAGTATAATTGAAACAAAAATTCCTTTATTAAGGGGCTTAGAACCAAACAAAGAGGGAGGCAATGCTGGAGAAACAGCAGAAAATGGGCGAAGCCTTTGACCCCCAGGGCAGACATCAATTATTTTACTGCAAAATTGGTGGCCTGAGGAGTCCTTATCTAAGGGAGTGCAGTCTGGTCCAGAAGTCCCAGAGATCCGGAAAGCAGCAGATGACATGTATGTCCCCAGGCTGTGCTACTACAAGAGGCTGCATATTTTGCCAGACCAGACTGAACCCAGGTCATCACTCTCTGGTCTTCCTTCCACGCTTCCTTCCCGGCTGTGGCTCTGGTGTTGGAGCTGTGGCAGGAGGAGGAGTAGGACCTGGAGGAGGAGGAGTAGGACCTGGAGGAGGAGGAGGAGGAGTAGGACCTGGAGGAGGAGGAGGAGGACCATGGGTGAGGTGACAAATGTGGGTTGCACATGTGAGTTGGCCCTTCAACTCCTCCATCTGCATCATTTTGCATGCAGTTATGCCAGCAAAGTCCTCCTCCACACTGTGGGGTGTTCTGAGGGCCTCAGTAGCCTTCCAAAATAGGCCTATGGCAGCCTCCTCCAGGTTGCTCCTCTTCCTGCCACTTTGTCTTTGAAGGCGGAGGGTAGGGACCTGGGTATCAGCAGCCTGCTTGGCCCGGCCACCTCCTGGCTGAGACTTCCCTGTGTATGAAAAAGGGAAATGGTTTTAGTTTTTGCATCATCAATCACAATCCTAAATTAGTACTCCAAACTAACATCTATTTAACATCATTGATTGGACAACCAGCAATATTTAGAAGAATGCTATACCTGGCTCAATCTGTCTCCCCCACATGTTGCTGCCTGGAAGGCCCAGGTTGGGCGTCAGAAGCATCAGCTGGGGGTGAAGGAAGCGTGGAAGGAAGAGTGGAGAGTGCTGGCCTGGGTTCAGTCTGACCTGCCAGAAAATGCAGTCTGTCATAGTACCACAGCCTGGGGACATAAATGTCATCTGCAGCTCCTGATCTCTGGGAATCCTGGACCTTTTTGTGCTCCCTTAAATAAGTGCTCCTCAGGCCACCAATTAGGATCTTCAAATAGGTGATGTCTGCCGTGGGGATCACCGACTTCACAAATTACAGCAATTTATCCAGCGCTGCCTTCTTCTTTGGTTGGTTCTTATAATCAGGGTGGTTTACCTGCCACAGACAGGGCAGCTCCCTGAACATATCAATGAAGATTGGCATAAAGTCATGATCCTTCAAGATATCCATTTTCACTGCAAGACACAACACAAGACAAACCCTAATGTCAGCCTAAAGTCTTCTAAACTTGTGCAAATACAGGCCTCAATCTAGAAGCAGTATAGGCCCAATGGTAAATCTTACCTTCTCTATCACGATCGGTGCCTCTGTTACTCCTTCCTCTGCTCACAGATCGTACGTACTACGCATGCGTGTTACGCTTTATAGACACTGTGCATGCGTGAAACTCCGCCCGCCCCTGACGTTCTTTCTAGTCTATTCCCCGCCCCTTCTCGTTCGGCGCAGTGGGGGAAGAGCACATGGCGGAGACACAGCAGGTGTCAGATAATTGCACCAACGAGGAGGAGGAAAGCCAGGAGCCTGAAACGTCCCGATCCAGAAGGAGACGATTTAAGGCATCGAATATGTCCTTTGGGGAGATGTTAGAGATGGTCGACATCCTGAAGAAAGCTGACTATGACGGGAAGTATGGACCTTACCCCAACCCCAATGTCCGAAAGGGCAAGATCATGGCGAAAGTGGTCAAAAGTCTGCACCAGAATTTTGGGGTACAATGATCGAAAGATCAGCTCAGGAAGTGGTGGTCGGACCTGAAATTAAGGGAGCATGAGCAGTACAGAAGGATCAGGAGAGTGCTGCAAAAAAGTAAGTAGTTGTTCTGTGTTCCTATTCTTTATGTTTATTACGTTCGTGCTGCTGCATGTGCTTTTCTTAACTGTTGTCCAGTTTAAAATGGCAACTTTCATGTTCATGGGCACATTATTCGTTCGTATGAAACATTGTTCGTTCGGCCTAGAACACACCATTGTTTTGGCCATATGCATTTTAAAACATTTTTTATGGCCTACTTATCTGAAAATAATTTGGTTGTGTAGATGGGTTTGTAACTAGAATGAAATGCAAACTAGATTCTGTGTAAGGAGAGGACACTCAGCAGCAGTTTTCACATCTGGACTCTGGAGCACTAGTGTGGGACACAAGAACACCCTTTTTATTAGGGGCCCACACAGGTGCTCCAGTGTATACTATAGGGGTGTCTCCATCTGTGAAGCTTGTACAAAACAGGTAAGTATTCAAGCTTGACAAAGGACAATAAAATTTCAAGACCTTGGAACTCAGCCAAAATAGACAATTGTACCCCACTTCCACGCAATGTTTCATATTTATAGCTCTGCCATGAAATATCTGTGTGCTAAGTATACCTATTTGTTTTTACATAGGGGATAAAAGACTTGGAGGACACCCCTCATCCGAGGAGACCACAGACCCCCACCTCTGGAAGAAGGGGAAATCCACCCAAGCCAAGCAGAGCAGGAAGAGGAAGGAGACGTGGTGGAAATTGTCACCACATCAGGTGAGTGTCTGCGACCACAGGCTCAGGTAAGAGATGGATGCCGGCATATTTATAATACATGGTGTGTTTTTGTTTCTATCTTTTTAGGTGATCATGATGTTGTGGATGCAGGGCATTTCACCTCTGAAAGTGCACAGATCCTGATCGGGGAGATCATGGGGTGTAATAGGGACTTAGAAAACATCCAGAAAAATATCAATGATGTTAAAAAAAAATGAAGAACATCATTGATGTTTTAGGGAGAGTTTAAAACAAATCCAAATCCCTTTGTTTATTTGTGAGCTAAAAATGTATACCATTTTTTGACATATTTGTGAAAAGCCAAATTTTGAAGATGCACACAGTGTGTCAACATGTGATATCTGCCATCAAGGGAGATCAATGGACGCATTTTGGGGGTGCAACCCCTTCCTCAATAACAAAGAAGCTGGGAGGAAGGGGGTGCACCCCCAAAACACGTCCCTTGATCCCCCATGATGGCAGGTAGCACATGTTGACATTCGGCAATTTGTCTGCATCTTCAAAATTTGGCTTTTCCTGGGGTGACTTCACCCCATCTGAACGCAATATCAAACACAGTTTGAAAATACTCATGTCTGATATTGCTTTCAAGTTCTACCAAATATGAACTTTGTAAGTTCAAGATTTGTGTCTTTCTTGTTGGATTTTAAAATGCCTATTTTATCTTAAATGGACATTGCTACTTTTTCTAATGTGACCCCAAAAATTGTTATACAAAAACATGTTGGTTTGTTTTAAAAACCTTTTCTAAATGCACATGTGATTGTGCTGGTATTAAAAAGATTGTTAATCAAGAATGTGTGGATTATTGTTTCAACGCTCCAAAACTTTTGTTGTGCTCTAATTGGTGTTTTTAGTGACAATGGGGGTTATTTCCTAAGGGCAAATCCACTGTGCACTACAAGTGCAGTTTCAACTGCACTTGTAGTGCAAAGTGTCTTTGCCTTTAGTAAATAACACCCAACAGTGCTTTGTAATGTTACACAATCACGCCATTTTCAGGACTCACCACATTTCTGTCAGGGTCAGCTAAAAGAAACACAAACAGTAAATGTCACCAAAGATTTGAGTAGTTATTTTTTTTTATTATTTGAAAAAGGTTTCAGACATTGTCTGGCATATTGATAGCCCCCCTACCCGCAAAGTATTCAAGGTATCTTAGCCGGACATCACGGGCACTCAGGGAGGGCAAGCCACTTTCAAGCGCCGTCCGGGTTGTTTCATTTAGAATTCCGGCCTCAGGCCCAACTGAGCCAGCATAGTTGGCAGAATGTTGCCGTAAAAAGTTGTGTAGAACACAGCACGCCAGGATGATATGATTCAGTTTGTACTCCGCCATGTGTATGGGTGTAAGAAATAGGCGGAACTGGCTGGCCATAATTCCAAACGTGTTCTCCACCACTCTTCTGGCTCTGGTCAGCCGGTAATTAAAAACCCTCTGGTCCGGGGTGAGGGTCCTCATCGGGAATGGCCGCATAAGATGGTCCCCCAGCGCAAGCGCTTCATCTGCAACGAAGACGAATGGGAGTCCTTCCACATTGTCTTCTGGAGGTGGCAAGTCCAAGCTGCCATTCTGCAGACACCTGTAGAACTCCATCTGGGCGATGATTCCACCATCGGACATCTGACTATTCTTCCTCACGTCCACATACAGGAACTCATAAGTAGCCGACACCACTGCCAACATCACAATACTATTGAACCCCTTATAGTTGAAATAGTATGACCCCGAGTTGGGTGGTGGGACGATGTTTATGTATTTCCCATCAATTGCCCCTCCGCAGTTAGGAAAGTCCCACCGCTGGGCAAAGTGGGAGGCCACAGTCTGCCATTCCTGTGGCGTGGAAGGAAACTATGGAGTCAAACGACAACAAAAAATTAGTCATTTTGCACATAGAGAGGGAAAGCAGATTAGACACAAAAATTCTTGGCCAACATCAAGATAACATTTATTTGAGGGAGTTTTTAAAGACCAAAGTATAAGGTACACCTATCAGATTCCCCCCCTCTTATGGGCCATTTCTAACATTTTGGGGGGGGGAGCTCTTGGACAGGTAACCCTCTCCACTTCATTGAGAGATGAATGCCTAAATAATGTGTATTACTTTGGCCAGCCCCTCCTTAGTTACACTATTGGCAGCCCACTGGACAGGTAAGAAGTGTCATAATACAAAGATATACAGTAAATACACACTGTACACATTTGAGCACATTTGGAAATTCTGCTATTACCTATCAAGATAATAATAGTATACAAAAACTTAAAACAGTACCATTTGAAAGTATACAGGCAGGCCCTTGCACTACATGCTTTGGGGAATTCATCCATAAATATGACCACAAAAGAGATGGGTATAGTGTGTATGGGTTTGGTAAAGTCAGCATATAGATGATTGAGGATAGATAGTGAATTGGTAGCAGCTGACTTAGCAGTTGGGGGGAGGGAGGGTTCCAAATGATTTGGGGACCCCCCAAAAAAACCTCTGGCACTCTGCCAGAATTTAAAGCACAAATCACATTTTAAAACATTTTAGGCGGTGTTTGGGGTAAAGCACTACTATGGAGCTGATAAAATACATTGTTAAGTGACTACATGAGGTGAATATAGGGCCAGGAGACCATGCTGGGGAGGTAAGTTAAGGCAAATATGTATGAAGGACAAAAAAAAATTACAGAAAAATCAAGCATGAATGAGGACAAAGGGGACATTCACAGCATATTACAATCATGGTAATTAGGGAATGAGGAAAGAAATACAATATATTATCAAACATTAAATACAATAAAATGTGATGTTAAAGGATAACAATCTTACCTTAATATACTCCTTCTGCAGGACCTGGATGATGGCAGAACAGGTCTCTGGGATAATGATCCCCAGAGCCTGGGGGGAGATGCCTTTCGAGAACTTGAGGTCCTGCATGCTACTCCCTGTCGCCAAGTACCGGCAGGGTGGCGACTAGGCTCTGCTCCGGAGTGATGGCTTGCCTCATGCAGGTATCCTGCCTGCTAATATAAGGGGTCAGCAAAGCCAACAAACGGTGAAATACGGGGTCCGTCATCCGGAGAAAGTTCCTGAAAATCCTAATCAGCGGCTCCTACGGGGGTAGTGCTACATTGTTAATTTTGAAGAGTGAAATAGGAGGGTTGGGAAAATTAGGTTTGTAACAGGAATAGTTGGAGTTCAAGGTAGTGACATTGTTTAGAACTATAGTAGGGAGATCTCATTGTTAAAGTCCAGGGCTGGTGAAAGGATTTTTGCATCGCCCCCCCCCCCCCCCCCGATTGTTCCAAATTTCTCTCATTCCCACAGACAGAAAAAAAAAACGACGGGTTATAACCCTCCTTTTTTGCCTTTATTTCCTCTTTAAAGCCCCAAAAGTGTTCTGATTAATCTGTAACATTATACTATACTTTGCAAAGTATAAGGTTTTGTAAAATAAAAAAAAATCCCTAAAAAAGATAGTAGCTATGCCCAAATTGAGTGATAAATCACTAGTGCACATGTGAAAAAAGAGGGGGATGTGGGAAGCGCCGAAGTGACGTGGTAGTCCTAGTAATGAAATTAATATATAATTAATCTAATATATAATTATATTATAATTAGTGTTGCTTGGGAACTGTAATGCCCCGTACACACGGTCGGATTTTCCGATGGAAAATGTCCGATCGGAGCGTGTTGTCGGAAATTCCGACCGTGTGTGGGCTCCATCTGACATTTTCCATCGGATTTTCCGACACACAAAGTTTGAGAGCAGGCTATAAAATTTTCCGACAACAAAATCCGATCGCGTCAATTCCGAACGTGTGTGGCCTGTTCCGACGCACAAAGTGCCACGCATGCTCAGAAGAAATTCTGAGACGGAACAGCTCGGTCTGGTAAACTTAGCGTTCGCAATGGATACAACATTTTCGTCACGGTGCAATGTTAAAAATGGTTTAATACAGCGCACTCTCTTCTTCTTTATAATGTGAGAAGAATGAAGTAGTTTTGCTGCTCATATTCACACAGACTTATCACAAACTTATTTCTTTATTATTTAGCGGGATTCCCTTAATATATTTTGATTTGTCACATCTGACAAAAACATTTTTATTTATTTATTTTTTTTAAAAGGCAGATTTTCTTTTAATTTTAGGTTTGTATTTTTTCCAAGGCTGATCTTTGTTTTATTTTATTTTTAGTTTTACTCCAGAATATTTTTGTGTGTGTTGTGTGTGTCAAGTTACCACAACACCATTATTATCTTGTATTATTTAATCTCAAGGAGATTGCTTGGTGTTGGTGTCCCTTGTTAATTTCACATTGTATTTTTGAAATGTACCTGAATCCTCACAAACAAACTGTCCTTTTTGAAGGAAAACACACATAGGTGAGTATAATTGAACAAAAAAAACCTTTATTAAGGGCTCAGAACCAAACAAAGAGGGAGGCAACGCTGGATAAACAGCAGAGATTAGCAAAGCCTTGGACCCCCAGGGCAGACATCAATTCTTGAACATCAAAATTGGTGGCCTGAGGAGTCCATATGTAAGGGAGTGCAGTCTGGTCCAGAAGTCCCAGAGATCTGAAAAGCAGCAGATGACATCTGTGTCCCCAGGCTATGGTACCACAAGAGGCTGCATCTTTTTTCCAGACCAGACTGGATCCAGGGTCCTCACTTTCTGGTCTTCCCTCCACGCTTCCTTCCTGGCTGTGGCTCTGCTGTTGGAGATGTGGCAGGAGGAGGAGTAGAACCAGGAGGAGGACTAGTAGGATCTGGAGGAGGAGGAGAAGTAGAAGGACATGGAGGAGGAGGAGGAGGGCCATGTGTGAGGTCACAAATGTGGGTATGAGATGTTATTTGGTCCCTCAACCCCTTATTGAGAGCTTCCAACATTAATGACTCACACATGAGTTGTTGGCCCTCCTCCATCCTCTGCATTTTACAGGCAATTGTGGCAGCAAAGTCCTCCTCCACAGTGTGTGGTGCTCCCAGGGCCTCTGTAGCCTTCCAAAAGAGGCCTATGGCAGCCTCCTCTAGGGTACTCCTCTTCCTTCCACTTTCTCTTTGCAGGTGTAGGGGAGGGACCTGCATATCAGGCAGCCTGCTCGGCCCGGCCACCTCCTGGCTGAGACGTCCCTGTGTATGAAAAAGGGACATGGTTTTAATGTTTTGCGTCATCAATCACAATCATAAATTAGTACTCCAAACTAACATCTAGTTTAGTTAACATCATTGATTGGACTGAAATATTTAGAGGAATGCTATACCTGGCTCAATCTGGGCTCCTCCACATGTTGCTGCCTGGAAGGCCCAGGTTGGGCGTCAGAAGCCTCAGCTGGGGGGGAAGGAAGCGTGGAAGGAAGACTGGAGAGTAATGACCTGGGTTCAGTCTGGCCTGCCAGAAAATGCAGCCTGTCATAGTACCACATCCTGGGGACATAGATGTCCTCTGCTGCTCCGGATCTCTGCGAATCCTGGACTTTCTTGCGCTCCCTTACATATGTGCTCCTCAGGCCACCAATTAGGATCTTCAAATATGTGATGTCTGCAGTGGGTATCACCTGCTTCACAATTTGCAACAATTGATCCAGCACTGCCTTCCTCTTTGTTTGGTTCTTATAATGTGGGTGGTTGATCTCCCACAGACAAGGCAGCTCCCTGAACATGTCAATGAATATTGCCATGAAGTCGGTATAGTTCAAGATATCCATTTTCACTGCAACACACAACACAAGACAAACCCTAATGTCAGCCAAAACTCTCCTAATCTTGTTACAATATAGGCCTCAATCTAGAAGCAGTATAGGCCCAAGTTTGTCTCTTACCTTCGTTCTTACGATCGGCGCCTCCGATGCTCTTTCCTCCGCTCACAGATCGTACGTAATACGCACGCGTGTTACGCTTTATACACACTGCGCATGCGTGTAACTCCTCCCGCCCCTGACGTTCTTTCTAGTCTATTCCCCACCCCTTTTCGTTCTGCGCAGTGGGGGAAGAGCACATGGCGGATACACAGCAGGTGCGTTCTAATTACAGGAACGAGGAGGAGGAGGAGGAAAGCCCGGATCCGGACACGTCCCGATCCAGAAGGAGATTTAAGGCCTCAAATATGTCCTTTGGGGAGATGTTGGAGATGGTGGACATCCTGAAGAAGGCCGACTATGATGGAAAGTATGGACCTTACCCCAACCCCAATGTCAGAGAGGCCAAGATCATGGTGAAAGTAGTCAAGAGTCTGCACCGGAATTTCGGGTACGTTGATCGAAAGATCAGCTCAGGAAGCGGTGGTCGGACCTCAAATTACGAGAACATGAGCAGTACAGAAAGATCCGGAGAGTGCTGCAAAAAAATAAGTAGTTGTGCTGTGTTCCTATTCTTTATGTTTATTACGTTCGTGCTGCTCCATGTGCTTTTCTTAAAAGTGTTGTACATTTTAAAATGTCAACTTTCATGTTCATGGGCATATTATTCGTTCGTATCAAACATTTTTCTTTCGGCCTATAAAACACCATTGTTTTGGCCATCTGCATTTGGCCACATTTTTTACACCCTACTTGTATGAAACTAATTTGGTTGTGTAGATGTGTTTGTTACTAGAATGAAATGCAAACTAGATTCTGTGTAAGGAGAGGACACTGAGCAGCTGTTTTCACATCTGGACACTGGAGCACTAGTGTGGGACACCAGAACACCATTTTTATTAGGGGGGCCACACAGGTGCTCCAGTGTATACTATAGGGGGTTCTCCATTTGTGAAGCTTGTACCAAACAGGTAAAGTATTGAAGCTTGACAAAGGACACTGAAAATGCTACATTTTGGAACTCTGCCAAAATAGACAATTGTACCCCACTTCCAAGCAATGTTTCATATTTATGGTACTGCCATCAAATATCTGTGTGCTAAGTATAGCATTTTTGTATTACATAGGGGAGAAAAGACTCGGAGGACACCCCTCATCTGAGGAGACCACAGACCCCCCACCTCTGGAAGAAGGGGAAATACCCCCAACCCAAGAAGAGCAGGAGGAAGAAGATGTGGTGGAAATTGTCACCACAACAGGTGAGTGTCTGCGACCACAGGCTCAGGTAAGAGATGGATGCCGGCATATTTTTGATACCTGTTTTCGGTTGGTTTCTCTCTTTTTAGGTGATCGTGATGTTGTGGATCGAGATCCTTTCACATCAGAAAGTGCTCAGATCCTGATCGGGGAGATCATGGGGTGTAATTTACAATTGGAAAACCTCAAGAAAAACATCAATGATGTTATTCAAAAAAATAAAAACATCATTGATGTTTTGGGGCGAGTTTAAAACCCCTCCAAATCCCTTTGTTTTTTGTGTGCTACAATGTAAAAAATGTTTTAGCAATTTTTAGAAAAGCCAAATTTGGAGGATGCACACAGTGTGCCAACATGTGCTATCTGCCATCACGGTAGATCAAGGGACGCGTTTTGGGGGGTGCAACCCCTTCCTCTATAATAAAGTAGCTGAGAGGAAGGGGTTTCTCCCCCAAAACACGTCCCTTGATCCCCCGTGATGGCAGCTAGCACATGTTGACATTGGTAAATTTGTGTAAATCTTCCAAATTTGGCTTTTCCTGGGGTGACTTCAACCCATCTGAACGCAATATCAAACACAGTTCCTAAATAATCATGTCTGATATTGCCTTCAAGTTCTACCAAATGTGAACTTTGTAAGTTCAAGATTTGTATCTTTCTTGTTGGTTTTACACATGCCTGTTTTACCTTAAATGGACATTTCTATTTTTTATAATGCCCCCCCAAAAATTGTTATACAACAAACATGTTGGTTTGTTTTAAAAACCTTTTCTAAATGCACATGTGATTAGGCAGGTATTAAAAAGATTGTTAATCAAGAATGTGTGGATAATTGTCTCAACGCTACAACACTTTTGTGGTGATGTAATTGCTGCTTTCTGTGAAAATGGGGTTATTTCCTAAGGGCAAATCCTCTTTGCACTACAAGTGCAGTTTCAGTGCAGTTTCAAGTGTACTTGTAGTGCAAAGTGTCTTTGCCTTTAGTAAATAACACACAACAGTGCTTTGTATAAGGATACACAATCACGCCATTTTCAGGACTCCCCACATTTCTGTCAGGGTCAGCTAAAACAAACACAAGCAGTAAATGTCAACAAAGATTTGCTTTTTTTTGTTTTTATTTGACAAAGGCTTCACAAATTTGCTGGCATATTGATGGCCCCCCTACCCGCAAAGAACTCAAGGTATCTTAACCGGACATCACGGGCACTCAGGGAGGGCAAGCTAGGACGGCCACTTTCAAGCGCCGTCAGGGTTGTTTCATTTAGAATTCTGGCCTCAGGCCCAACACAGCACGCTAGGATTATATGATTAAGTTTATACTCCGCCATATGGATGGGTATCAGAAATAGGCAGAACTGGCTGGCCAGGATTCCAAATGTGTTCTCCACCACTCTCCTGGCTCTGGCCAGCCGGTAATTAAATACCCTCTGTTCCGGGGTGAGGGTCCTCATCGGGAATGGCCACATAAGATGGTCCCCTAGCGCAAATGCTTCATCCGCAACGAAGACGAATGGGAGTCCGTCCACATTCTCTTCTGGAGGTGGCAAGTCCAAGCTGCCATTCTGTAGATGCCTATAAAACTCTGTCTGGGCGATGACTCCACTATCGGACATCCGGCCATTCTTCCCCACGTCCACATACAGAAAGTCGTAATTAGCTGACACCACCGCCAACATCACAATACTATTGAACCCCTTGTAATTATAATAGTACGACCCCGAGTTGGGTGTTGAGACAATGTGGACGTGTTTCCCATCAATTGCCCCTCCGCAGTTCGGAAAGTCCCACTGCTGGGCAAAGTGGGAGGCCACAGTCTGCCATTCTTATGGCGTGGAAGGAAACTGTTGAGGAAAACAAAAAAAACTTAGTATTTTTGCACATAAACAGGGAAAGCAGATTAGACACAAACATTCTTGGCCAACATCCAGATAACATTTCTTAAGGGGAATTTTACAACACCAAAGTATAAGGTACACCTATCATATCCCCCCCCCCTCTCATGGGCCATTTCTAACATTATAGGGGGGAGGAATCTTGGACAGGTAACCCTCTTCACTTCATTGAGAGATGAATGCCTAAATACAGGGTATTACTTGGAACAGCCCCTCCTTAGGTACACTATTGGCAGCCCACTGGACAGGTAAGAAGTGTCATAATACAAAGATATAAATACACATTGTACACATTTGAGCACATTTGGACATTCTGCTATTACCTATCAAGATAATAATATAATACAAAAACTTTAAACAGTACCATTTGAAAGTATACAGGCAGGCCCTTGCACTACATGCTTTGGGGAATTCATCCATAAATCTGACCACAAAAGAGATGGGTATAGTGTGTATGGGTTTGGCAAAGTCAGCAGATAGATGATTGAGGATAGATAGAGAATTGGTATCAGCTGACTTAGCAGTTGGGGGGAGGGAGGGTTAATAAAAATGATTTGGGGACACCACAAAAAAAAGCCTCTGGCACTCTGCCTGAATTTAAAGCACAAATCACTTTTCTAAACATTTTAGGGGGTGTTTGGGGTAAAGCACTACTATGGAGCTGATAAAATACATTGTTAAGTGACTACATGAGGTGAATATAGGGCCATGAGAGCACGCTGGGGAGGTTAGTGAAGGCAAATATGTATGAAGGACTAAAAAAATAATTACATAAAAATCCAGCATGCATGAAAACAAAGGGGACATTCACAGCATATTACAATCATGGTAATTAGGGAATGAGGAAAGAAATACAATATATTAGCAAACATTCAATACAATAAAATGTGATATTAAAGGATAAAAATCTTACCTTCATATACTCCTTCTGCAGGACCTGTATGATAGCAGAACAGGTCTCTGGGATAATGATCCCCTGAGCCTGGGGGGAGATGCCTGTCGAGAACTTCAAGTCCTGCAGGCTTCTCCCTGTCGCCAAGTACCGCAGGGTAGCGACGAGCCTCTGCTCCGGAGTGATGGCTTGCCTCATCCAGGTATCCTGCCTGCTGATATAGGGGGTCAGCGAAGCCAACAAATGGTGAAATACGGGGTCCGTCATCCGGAGAAAGTTCCTGAAATCATCAGGATTATTCTCACGGATCTCACGGAGCAAAGGCATATGAGAGAACTGGTCACGTTGAAGCAACCAATTCTTGGTCCATGAACTCCTCCCCACCCTGTTCATGGACTGGATTTGTGTCAAGGTCAGGACCCCAACACCAAGCCCCCCGCACAGCACGAACTCTACGAGGAGTACGTATACGCAACATGGCTAGAAAACGGTCGGCTGCTCAGAACGAAGTAACAGAACGCACTGAAGAACAGCAAGGCCTGTGAAGAGCGACCTGAAAAACAGTAACGAACGAACAAGAACACAATGACAAGTCAAGGGTACTCGTTGCACGCACTGAGGAGCAGATACAAACCCACAAGCACAAACTGAACCACAGAAAACGATCTGAAAGCCATGAGTCTGAAAAAGCGCGAATCGTCTCTCACCAAACTTTTACTAACACGAGATTAGCAAAAGGAGCCCAAAGGGTGCCACACTTGGTTCTGAACTGGCCTTTTCTAGTCTTGTTGTACGTGGTGTACGTGACCGCGTGGTTGGCGATCGGAAATTCCGACAACTTTGTGCAACCGTGTGTACGCAAAACAAGTTTGAGCCAACATCCGTCAGAAAAAATCCTAGGATTTTGTTGTCGGAATGTCCGATCAATGTCCGACCGTGTGTACGGGGCATTACACTTTGTTTGTGCATACACTGATTATCATTTTGGACACAATATTAATTGTATAGCATTGATCTTTTTTGGGTTTACTAGGTAGGCTGGTGTGCAGCAGTTTCTAATTTATTATATCACTTATTTAATTCATTACAGATTTATTTAATTACTAGGACTACCACGTCACTTCAGCGCTTCCCACATCCCCCTCTTTTTTCAAAGTATAAGGTTTACCTGTGCGTAGGTAAAGCATCCCTTTACCTATGCACATTTAAAGTGGGGGTCCACCTATCTATCGTTTTTTTTTTTTTGAGTTCATTCACAAACTTTTCTATTCAGCATTACATACTCACATATTGTGTGTAATATGTCCGCCTGTGTCAGATTTCGTCGGAAAGAATAACTTATATTATTCACTGCAGGCGGTTTCCATCTTCATGGTGGGCATTTGAAGCCCACAAGCATTTATTTCCTGGATGTGGTGAATGCTGTGCTCCCAGCATTCACCGCTAGTTCCCGCACATGCTCAGTGGCATCCTGGGAAGCCTGAGACTAGCTCCCAGGAGTCTGGGAGAGGCTAGAAACACGCCTACTCCCACGGGAGGAGAACCAGGAAGTGCAAAGAAGAATAGAAAAATAAAAGGTAATTACGGCGATTAAAATTTTTTTAAACGGCATGTCAGCATCTAGGCAAGGAAGAGAATACATACAGATATTGTTCAAAATTTGGGTGGAACTCCGCTTTAAAGGGATGCTGGGGGTGCCATGTTCCATGCACCCTTCTCCAGTACACAGCCGACTGAACACATTGACTTTCCACAGTTCTCCCTCTGTGCAGCCCATGATAGAGATGGGAGGGTGGGGAGGCAGTCCAGTTAGTGTTGGCAGACGGCAGACAACAGACCGTGCAGAGTCCCGGTATAAGGAGTTCGGTCCCGCACATCTGCACCACTGGAACCAAAACCAAAATCACCCATGTGTCAGGAAGAGGAGTGACCGCTCCCCCTGAGCAATATATTTAACTAGGTCAAATATATTGCAAATTGCTACAATGTATAAATGTTGAACTGTGTCCTTAGGTTGACCTGCTGAACTGGTGGTGTCTGAGAAGGAAGGGTTAACGCTGCTGGCCAGGTTTTCCCACTCTTTTCAGGAAGGGATTGCCCCCTGAAGATCCTACCATGTAAATAAGGGTCTCATTAGTGCCCTGGGAGGTAGTTCTGGGAAAGTCTGCCAAAACGTAGCTGTTACTCTGCCGAAGTGGATCACCACCTTGGGGGAGAATGGTAGGAGCCCAGTTAGGATTCCCAGTGGGGACTGGAGCCCATAGATATCTATGAACTTATAGCTGCCAATTATGGACTTATTGCCTTGTGAGGATATTTACCAAATCATGAACTTTAAGAGATTGCTTGCTACCTCTTGTGGATTACTGCCTTTTTTTGGGTCAGCGGGGCTTATCGTGATTGACACTGTATTTACTTCGGGGGGACATTGTTTTTTTTATTTTTTTTTAAATATTGACAAAAACTGTCTCTGTGTTTTTATTTAATTTTGACACTTTTTTGGTGAATTGAGTAGGGGTACAGAGTACCCCAAACTCATTTACATAAGGGCAACACTGTATCCTGGCCTAGGCCGACAAGGCTCAGGCCGCTTCTAATTTTGACTGTCCTCTCATCCTGGACCACAAACCTTTCTCACTGTGTATATGTTTTCTGCTGCACCATTGGCATGGTTATCTTCTTAGTCCTCTCCATAAAATTATCAGAAATGTGTGCTATAAGTAGAACTATAGGCAACACTTTTTTTTTTTCATTTTGGATAAAGGGAGGGTTATAACCCCTGTCAGTTTATTTTTTGCCATCCCTGTCCCATTGCAGAGATTTCCCTTCACTTCTCACTTCCTGCCCCATAGCCAAACAGGAAGTGAGAGGAAATCTATGCATAATAAGGGAATCCATTGCCCCCCCATAGGTGCTCAGAACTAGTGTCACCACTCGAAAATTTCAAGGTGGGTCTTAAACAGCAAGGGGTGTGGCCTTGACAGGAAGGGGTGGGTCATATTTAATTTAGGGTTTGCATGAGTTTAGTCAGCCCTAGGGCAGCTCAAAACCTAAATACACAACTACATAAGGGGGGACGGGATCTGGGGACCCTCTTGTTATAGGTCCCCATGTGTTCCGATAAGCCCCCTGCCTGCAGACCCCCACAACCACCGGCACAGGGTTGTGGGGAAGAAGCCCTTGTTCCCAAAGCTCCGCTTCATGTTGAGGGCATGTGGCCTGGTATGGTTCAGGAGGGGGGTGCGCTCACCCCCCCCCCCTTTCCTGACCGACCGCTCCTTAACAACTGGCTATTCACAGTTTATTAAGGAGAAAAAAAATCCCTCAAAATGCATGTAAAAATGCATCAAAAATGCAGCACTTGCATTGTTGGTGCGGATTCATTGAAGTCTATTACACACAATACGCAATCAGCTGCAGGAAACAAGTCCCTGACCCTTTCCAAAAACGGAGCTGCTGAAAAACGCATTGATGTGAATTCCCATAGGGAACCATGTTAACTAGACTGTAGTGCTTTCCTACAAACTGCCAAACACATTAAAAAAACGCATAGGTGTGAACCTAGCCTCAAAGTCAGGAATGTTTTTGGTGTTATTTGATATAACTTTATCATGCACAGTGATTGTATTGCTTTATGCTTGTGTGTAAATTAAGTAATTTCAGTGTGAACAGCCTGCAATGACAATAAGGTATTTTCCACTGCCAAAGATGTATCAAGGCTAGTGCACCCGCCTGCCCCACTGCCCCAGGGCTTTACACATTAGGTCAAGTATTATGAATTGCCATTTCTCCGCCAGGATAGAAAAATTACGGTTTTCACTCCAACCCCCCCCAGTTTATGATCTACTCCCTTTACTCCCTACTCCCATCTACTATCTTTACACTGTCACCCATGATCTTTCCCTCCTCTGAGATCTCTCCCAGCTGCTACTCTTTTCTCCCCCTCCTCCCATGAGCAGCAACAGTTCTGGCTTTCTCTAGTGTCCTAGTATATTACAAATGGTTATACATTTTTTTAAAATTATTTTGATAAAATCTTCAGTTTGTAAATAAACATTTATGAGTAGGTATGTAATATTTATTCTGCTAAGAAGAAAATCCATCACTGCCTGATAGTGATAAGTGAACCAAGCCAGGTTCAAACTGAATGTTTGCTGAAGAGTCCAAACCCTTTTGAAGTTGAACCTTGTCATTTTTTTCTGGCTCTTTAATCACTTGCCTACAGGGCACTTTCCTGCCCAGGCCATTCTTCAGCTTTCAGCACTGTCACACTTTGAATGACAATTGCGCGGTCATGCTACACTGTAAGCATGTGAAATAAATAGAGATTTCTTTTGGTGGTATTTAATCACTGTTGGGTTTTTTATTTAAAAAAAAAAAAGATTTAAAAAAAAAAAAAGTTTTTTCTTACTTTCTGTCAGTAAATTTTGTAAATAAGTAATTTTTCTCCTTCACTGAAGTTCGCTGATGGGGCGGCACTGATAGGCTGCACTGATGGGCACTGATGAGGCAGCACTTATGGGCACTGATTAGGTGGTACTGATGAGGAGGCACTAATATGCCGCACTTATTAGCAATTATAGGTGGGTACTGATAGGTGGCACTGATGAGCACTGATAGGTGGCACTGATGGACGGCACTGGTGGGCACTGATAGGCAGCACAGATAGGCGGCACTGATGGGTGGCACTAATGGGCATTGATGGGCAGCAATGATGGGCATTGATGGGCAGCACTGATAGGTGGCACTGATAGCCAGCACTGCCTGGCATCACTAATGGGCACTGATTGGTGGCACTTGTGCGCACTGATTGCTGGCACTGGTGGCACTGTATTGTAATCAGGGAACTGATGATCATTGCCCTGATTACATGTCTGGATGACCCCTGCGAGAAGGAGCTGCTGATTGGCTCTCCTCACCGCACACTCTGTCAGTGTGAGGCAAGGAACGCCGATTACCGGCAATTCCGTGTTTACATGTAACCGGCTGTGATTGCACACATGGTTAAAGAGCCACGGCCGTGGCTCTTTACAGAGATCGGGGTCGCGCCGTGTCCTAGCAACACCACGTGGCCATGTGGGAACAGCCGTTCGAGTGCGCCGTTATATGACATTCTCCCAGAACGAGAGCTGCACCGTCCCTCCGTCATTTAAGGCTAAGGATAATTTCCAAGTTTTTGGTAGAAAAATGCAATAGTAATTGCCTGGGCACTGCCATGGGGCACATATACCAATGCAAAAATATAAAAAAATACTGTTAAAGCAGTAGTAAAGTGCCCCCCCCAATAAATAAAAAAAAACCTACAAGTTAATTTCATAATGTGTTAGTATGCACCACATACCAGCACACTATGAGAGACTTACCTTAAAATGAAACCCACCAGCTACGCACTGTCACCGCTGACAGGGCTTCCAAATTCACCCGGTCTTTTTTCTGGGTTCTTCGGCTCCAGTCATTTGAATGATACTCTGAAGGGACAGCATGTTGTCCCTTTAGAGTGCAGTGAGCTTGTGCTGGTGACATCACTGACTGCAGATGTATATAATATCTCCTAAACGGTGCACATTGAGGAGATATTCCTTGTGCCTACAGGTAAGCTTTAGTATGAAGGTACAAGTCAGCAAGCAAAGTTTACTACCGTTTAAAGCAGGGAGCAGTTATCTTAGTGTGACCTAAAGAGCAACATTAAAAACTCAAAACCTTGGTAAATTACATATTTGGGGAAAGTCCTAAACCTGTACTTGAAGTGATACACTCTCACAAAAGTGACATAAACAAAAATAGTGCTGCTAAACTAGAGTTCCAGATTCTGATAAGTTTGCCTCCCGCAGACCTCGACATCCATAGGGCCAAGGATGTGGAGGGGGAGAAAGCACTTGTCTCCATCAACTTGCCTTGCCAGAGGGGACCTCTTGCAAGGTACCTTTCCAATGTTGAGGGCATGTGGCCTGATGTGGTTCAGGAAAGGGGTGCATGCTTGCTGCCTCTCCCTTTCCTGGCCTCCTGGTCAGACCTGTTTCTTAAAGTGACATAAAGGTCAGCCAGAGGACCCTGGGGTGCGCAGATGTGTCTGTGATGGCTGGGTCCATAGGACTCAGGGCATCATGGTTTGGGGTAAAGGGCCAATCACAGCAGACCTTAACTATGTGATCACTCCATCCAATGTCGGAGCAATCACTTATCAACAAACTGGCGCCATGGCCGATTCAGCTCTCGCTGCTGCGGTGTCTCTCTCCTCTCCTCACACACTGTATTGGTGTGAGGAGAGAAGAGAAAAACACCGCAGCAGCGCAAGCTGGCATGATCCTGTATGCCATCAGAGTGCCATCAGTGCCCCAGCAGTTCGATCTCAGTGCTCCATCAGTGCCATCACAGTGCCCCATCAGTGTCAATACAGTGCCCCATCAGTGCCAGCACAGTGCCATTAGTGCCCCATCAGTGTCAATACAGTGTCCCTTCAGTGCCATCACAGTGCCTCTACAGCCCCATCACAGTGCCCACCAGTGTCAATACAATGTCCCATCAGTGCCATCACAGTGCCATCAGTGTCAATACTGTGCCCATCAGTGCCCCATCAGTGCCATCTCAGTGCCATCAGTGTCAATACAGTGGCCCATCAGTGTCATCAGTGACACTACAATGCCCCATTAGTGCCCCATCAGTGCCATCACAGTGCCCCCTCAGTGTCATCACAGTGCCATCAGTGCTACTACAGTGCTAATCAGTGCCAAAAGTGCCACTACAGTGCTAATCAGTGCCCCATCAGTGTCACTACAGTGCCATCAGTGCCACTACAGTGCTCATCAGTGGCCTACGGTGCCACTACAGTGCTCATCAGTGCCACTACAGAGCCCTACGGTGCCACTATAGTTCTCATCAGTGCCCTACAGTGCTACTACTGTGCTCATCAGTGCCACTACAGTGTACATCAGTGCTCTACAGTGCCCATCAGTGAGTGCTTATCAGTGCTCATCAGTGACCTACAGTTTCATCAGTGCCCTTCAGTGCACATTAGTGAGTGCTCATCAGTGTCACTAAAGTGATCATCAGTGCCACTACAGTGCCCTATTAGACTCACCAATTGTGCACATCAGTACCCATCAGTGAGTGCTTCTCAGTGCCACCCTATCAGTGGATCTTTATAAGCGCCTGTCAGTACCATAAAAATGCGTTTTAATTTTATTTTCACATTTTCCAAAAGCTTTTGGAAAAAAATGACATGTTCAAAAGACTCATAATGCCTCATAGAATATACGTTGGGTTTTTAGCTTTCCAAAATAGTGTAATTTTGTGGGCGTTTCCATTGTCCTGGTGTTCCAGGGCCTTCAAAAGGGTGATAGGTTGTCAGGAAATTAGATGTGTAAGTTATGTCCCTAGAACACCTGATGGTGCTCACTGCATGTTGCGCCTCTTTATGTGGCTAGGCTGTGAAAATGTCTTACACATGTGGTATTGCCATATGTGGGAGGAGTAGCAGAATGTATTTTGGGGTGTGGTTACAAGTATGCATATGTGAGATAAATAGCTTGTTAATATGACAATTTTGTGGGGAAAAAAATCTTCATTTGCAAAGAATTGTGGGAAAAAATTATAACTTCAAAAAACTCACAATGCCTCTTACTAAATACCTTGGATTGTCTACTTTACAAAAAGGGTCATTTGGGGTTTTTTGTACTTTCCTGGCTTGTTAGTGTCTCAAGAAATGAGATAGGCCATCAGTACATCAGGTGTGATCAGGTGTGATCAATTTTCAGTGATTGGCACAATAGCTTGTAGACTCTATAACTTTCACAAAAACCAAATAATATGAACTGATTTCGGTTAACCACTTCAGCCCCGGAAGGATTTACCCCCTTCCTGACCAGAGCACTTTTTACAATTTGGCACTGCGTGGCTTTAACTGCTAATTGCGCGGTCATGCAATGCTGTACCCAAACGAAATTTGGGTCCTTTTCTTCCCACAAATAGAGCTTTCTTTTAATGGTATTTGATCACCTCTGCCGTTTTAATTTTTTGCGCTATAAATGGAAAAAGACCAAAAATTTTCAAAAAAAATGATATTTTCTACTTTTTGTTATAAAAAAAATCCAATAAACCCAATTTTAGTCATACATTTAGGCCAAAATGTATTCGGCCACATGTCTTTGGTAAAAAAAATGTGAATAAGTGTATATTTATTGGTTTGCGCAAAAGTTATAGCGCCTAAAAACTAGGGTACATTTTCTGGAATTTACACAGCCTTTAATTTATGACTGCCTATGTCATTTCTTGAGGTGCTAAAATGGCAGGGCAGTACAAACCCCCCACAAATGACCCCATTTTGGAAAGTAGACACCCCAAGGAAATTGCTGAGAGGCATGTTGAGCCCATTGAATATTAATTTTTTTTGTCCCAAGTGATTGAATAATAAAAAAAAAAAAAAATTACAAAAAGTTGTCACTAAATAATATATTGCTCACACAGGCCATGGGCATATGTGGAATTGCACCCCAAAATATATCCAGCTGCTTCTCCTGAGTACGGGGATACCACATGTGTGGGACTTTTTGGGAGCCTAGCCACGTACGGGGCCCCGAAAACCAATCACTGCCTTCAGGATTTCTAAGGGCGTACATTTTTGATTTCACTCCTCACTACCTATCACAGTTTTGAAGGCCATAAAATGCCCAGATGGCATAAAACCCCCCAAATGACCCCATTTTGGAAAGTAGACACCCCAAACTATTTGCTTTGAGGCATGTTGAGTCCATGGAATATTTTATATTTTGCCACAAGTTGCGGGAAAGTGACAATTTTTTTTTTGTTTTTGCACAAAGTTGTCACTAAATGATATATTGCTCACACAGGCCAAGGGCATATGTGGAATAGCACTCCAAAATACATTTAGCTGCTTCTCCTGAGTATGGGGATACTACATGTGTGGGACTTTTTGGGAGCCTAGCTGCATACAGGGCCCCGAAATCCAATCACCGCCTTCAGGATTTCTAAGGGTGTAAATTTTTTATTTCACTCTTCACTGCCTATCACAGTTTCGGAGGCCATGGAATGCCCAGGTGGCACAAACCCCCCCAAATGACCCCATTTTTGAAAGTAGACACCCCAAGCTATTTGCTGAGAGGCATGGTGAGTATTTTGCAGCTCTCATTTGTTTTTGAAAATGAAGAAAGACAAGAAAAAAAAATTTTTTTTTTCTTTTTTCAATTTTTAAAACTTTGTGACAAAAAGTGAGGTCTACAAAATACTCACTATACCTCTCAGCGAATAGCTTGGGGTGTCTACTTTACAAAATGGGGTCATTTGGGGGGGTTTGTGCCACCTGGGCATTCCATGGCCTCCGAAACTGTGATAGGCAGTGAAGAATGAAATAAAAAATTTACGCCCTTAGAAAGCCTGAAGGCGGTGCTTGGTTTTCGGGGTCCCGTATGAGGCTAGACTCCCAAAAAGTCTCACACATGTGGTATCCCCATACTCAGGAGAAGCAACAGAATGTATTTTGGGGTGTAATTTCACATATTCCCATGGCATGTTTGAGCAATATATCATTTAGTGACAACTTTGTGCAAAAAAAAAAAAAATGTGTCTCTTTCCCGCAACTTGTGTCACAATATAAAATATTCCATGGACTCGACATGCCTCTCAGCAAATAGCTTGGGGTGTCTACTTTCAAAAATGGGGTCATTTGGGGGGGGTTTGAACTGTCCTGGCATTTTATGCACAACATTTAGAAGCTTATGTCACACACCACCCACTCTCCTAACCACTTGAAGACAAAGCCCTTTCTGACACTTTTTGTTTACATGAAAAACTATTTTTTTTGCAAGAAAATTACTTTGAACCCCCAAACATTATATATTTTTTTAAAGCAAAGGCCCTACAGATTAAAATGGTGGGTGTTTAATTTTTTTTTTCACACAGTATTTAAGCAGCGATTTTTCAAACGCATTTTTTGGGGAAAAAACACACTTTTTAAAATTTTAATGCACTAAAACACACTATATTGCCCAAATGTTTGATGAAATAAAAAAGATGATCTCAGGCCAAGTACATGGATACTAAACATGACATGCTTTAAAATTGCGTACAAACGTGCAGTGGCAGCAAAATAAATACATTTTTAAAAGCCTTTACAGGTTACCACTTTAGATTTACAGAGGAGGTCTACTGCTAAAATTATTGCCCTCGATCTGACCTTCGCGGTGATACCTCACATGCATGGTGCAATTGCTGTTTACATTTGACGCCAGACCAACGCTTGCGTTCACCTTAGCGTGAGAGCAGGGGGGGGACAGGGGTGCTTTTTTTTTTTTTTTTTTTTTTTCTTTATTATTTTTTTGCTTATTTATCTTATTTTTAAACTGATCCTATCATTTTTATTGTTATCTCAGGGAATGTAAATATCCCCTATGATAGCAATAGGTAGTGACAGGTACTCTTTTTTGAAAAAATTGGGGTCTATTAGAACCTAGATCTCTCCTCTGCCCTCAAAGCATCTGACCACACCAAGATCGTTGTGATAAAATGCTTCCCCAATTTCCCAATGGCGCTGTTTACATCCGGTGAAATCTAAGTCATAAAATGCTCGTAGCTTCCGGTTTCTTAGGCCATAGAGATGTTTGGAGCCACTCTGGTCTCTGATCAGCTCTATGGTCAGCTGGCTGAATCACCGGCTGCATTCTCAGGTTCCCTGTTGAGACAGGAGAGCCAGAGAAAAACACGGGAGACGGTGGGGAGGGGCATTCCCTCCCACTGCTTGTAAAAGCAGTCTAGAGGCTAATTAGCCGCTAGGATTGCTTTTACATGAAAGCCGACCGCTGGCTGAAAAGAATGATACCAAGATGATACCTAAACCTGCAGGCATCATTCTGGTATAACCACTCAAAGTCGTGAATGGCGTACCTGAAGACAAAAAAAATGGTTAACAATAAAGCACAGTAAACGGTAAAGTATAAAAAATTGCATAACTGAAAAGCAAACGTGATAAAACATAATAACAATAAAACATTGCAGAATAGAATACAGTAAAAAAGAGCAGAACAATAGAGAGAGAATAGAGAGAGAGAGAACAATAAAACGACAACTATTTTTTTTATTTTATATTTTTTTTGTGGTTTTTTTTTTTTTTTTTTTTTACACTTTTTTTTGTAACTGTAACTTTTATAACTGTAACCGGCATCTTGGGAGACCCTGTGAAAGTGTGTCCTAGTCTGTGCAATGCTGTACCCTACGCTAATATGCAACTAGTGAATGGTAGCGTTCAAAACATTCACCAATGCAAAGACCAGGATTGTCAGGACAGGAGGGACAATAATAGCGGGTGTCGCACCTATATCCGCGCTTGCTGCAGACACGACATCTTTTCTGGGGGGGTTCATTGGGTAGGGGTACTCGGGAGGACATAAAGAAAATGCCTCTCATGCACCTGACTGCATTTGGTTGGGGATGTGAATGGGGGAAGTACGGGTGCTGCAGAAGTGGTGGGTTCCCAATTAGGATTGGCGAATGCAGCAGGAAGGGCACTATGGGCACGACGGGCCTGTTTGTCTTCTTGGTGGCAGCGGGACACTACTTGTGCTTGCCACCTTATCAGCTTGAACTGCACTTATGGGATTCGCCACGTCACCAAGTGTTACTGCAGTGCTGGTTTGACTACGACCGGGGTGTACTAGGCCGCTGGCGCTTGCCAGTTCACCAAAACGCTACCAAAAAAACTGTTAGCGAACGCAGGGATCAGGCCTGACTCTGCGAACGCTGCAGTTATGCGTTTAGTGTTTTGTAAGTGACAGTGATCAATCGATACTGTACTTGGGTGGGCTGGGCCGGGCGGAGGGGCATAACGCAGGTGCTAGCAGGTATCTGGGCTGATCCCGCTAACACTGCGTTTTTGGGAACCCTAAACTGCTGGGGACGCTAGTATAGATCTGATCGGATCAGATATTGATCCGTTCAGATACTATACCACTAAGGGAGGTGTACGGTGCGTGCGTGGGTGTTAGCGGTACTGGCGCTAACCTGACGCTGCCTGGGGCTGGTGCTTGCCAGTTCACCAAAACGCTACCAAAAAAACTGTTAGCGATCGCAGGGATCAGGCCTGACTCTGCGAACGCTGCAGTTATGCGTTTAGTGTTTTGTAAGTGTCAGTGATTGATCGATACTGCACTTGGGTGGGCTGGGCTGGGCCGGGCGGAGGGGCAAAACGCAGGTGCTAGCAGGTATCTGGGCTGATCCCGCTAACACTGTGTTTTTGGGAACCCTTAACTGCTGGGGACGCTAGTATAGATCTGATCGTATCAGATATTGATCCGTTCAGATACTATACCACTAAGGGAGGCGTATGCTGCGTGCGTGGGTGTTAGCGGTACTGCCGCTAATCTGACGCTGCCTGGGGCGACGCATATCACCGCCGGGCGATCAGGGGGCTAAACCTTTATTAGGTAATAAATGACGGGTGCCCTGACACTATAAAAAATAAACGAACTAACCAGCGTCACCCGTAACGGTTATACAGTGATCAGTGGTGAAAGGGTTAACTAGGGGGCAATCAAGGGGTTAAAACATTTATTAGGTAGTATATGGGGGTCCCTGTCGCTATAAAATGCTGACGGCGAACCTAAATATTTACCTCCCTAACTAGCGTCACCAGCGACACGAATACAGCGATCAGAAAAATGATTGCTTAGCGACACTGGCGACAGGGGGTAATCAAGGGGTTAAAACTTTATTAGGGGGGGATAGGGGGTACCCTAGACCTAAAGGGGGCTAACTCTTACTGCCCTACCACACTAACTGTCACAAACTGACACCATGCAGTAATCAGAAAAAAAAAAAACTGCTTGGTGTCAGTGTGACGGGGGGGGGAGGGTTGATCGGGGGGGGGTTGGGGTTCAAAGGGGGGTGTAAAGTGTGCCTGGCATGTTCTACTGTGTGTGCTGTGTTGTGAACTCACTCAGATGTCTTCTCTCCTCAGCGCCGGAACGGAAACTGCTGAGCCGAGGAGAGATGACATCGCATCCCCTGCCTCTGTGTACTACACAGAGGCAGGAGAAGATTCTCATTGGCTGGGAGCGATCGCGAGGGGGGGGCCACGAATGGATGGCCTCCCCCTCATCTCTGATCGCTGCCAGACCAAAGCCGACCGCCTCGGGCACCGGGGGGGTCCGATCGGACCCCCCGCCTGCAGGGAAGGCAATCACGTACCAGGTACGTGATTTTGCCTGCCCGTGCCATTCTGCCACAGTATATCTGCGTGAGGCGGTCAGCAAGTGGTTAAGCAGTATAAATTTTGATCAAAATTTGTGAAGAAAAGTTACTAATTTGCAAAACTTTATAACAGAAACTAAGAAAAATGCATTTTTTTACAAAATTTTCAGGCTTTTTTTATTTATAACGCAAAAAATAAAAAACCCGGTGGTGATTAAATACCACCAAAAGAAAGCTCTATTTGTGTGGAAAAAAGGACAACAATACTCTTGAAAGTGTCATTTTACTAGCAGACTGTCAAGAAAGTTAAAGTGTAACTAAGCTCAGGTTCACATTGTCAGCTGAACTCACGTGATTTCAGTGAATGCAGTCCAACTTTGGGGGGCGATTTGATAGACATCTGTGCAATTTCATGCACAGATGTCTATTCAAATCACCCCCGAAGTCGCCAAAAGTGCTACAGGAACTACTTTTGGGAATCGGTGCGGCGCCAGCTATTTGACATGTGATTTGACATGTCAAATCGCATATCAAAATGGCCCATTGTGAACGTGGGCTCAAGGCAAGGCTTTTTTTTCTTCTTTTTTTTGTGTTGATTAGAGTGGAGAGGGATTAGAACCCCTGTCAGCTGGTATTGCTGTCTGTGTCCCCATTATGGAGATTCACACTCTCTATTTGTCCTGTTTACCATGATCATTGAAAGTGAAAGTAAAATAAAGTTTGGGTTGTCCCCAGAAAGTAATAGAGAGGGAAAATCTTTCAATGGGGACACTAGTTCTAGTGACCCTGATGACCACTTTGGAGGTATTTCTTCTCACTTCTTGTTTTGCCTATGGAACATAAAGTAAAGGGGGGCTATAACCATTTCTTAAAGTGGTAGTAAACTCTGGATGTAAATTTTTACCTACAGGTAAGTTTATAATAAAGCTTACCTGTAGGTTTAATGAATATCTCCTAAACGTGCACGGTGTTCGGTTCGTGTTAACCCAGCTGAACACCCTGCAATGCACTGCACACTACACAGTGCATTGTGCACCCTGATTGGGCAAAGCTTTGTCCAATCAGGACGCAGTAAAAGCTGATTGTTAAGGAGCGTGGCCCGGAAGGCATCTTAAACAACCGATGAGTCATCAGCTGACAGCGGGCTTCGCCGCTGACAGCTGAATAAAAAACAAACCATTTACCTTCGGGTCTGGTATTGATTTTAAGGGGAACTCCACTCCAAATTTGAAAAAAAAACAGCGTGGAGTCCCCTCCAAAATCCATACCAGACCCTTATCCGAGCATGCAGCCTGGCAGGCTGTTTTGCCTGTGCATGCTGGGTTGGTAACGTCACAAGGGGACGGTGCCACCTGGTGACGTCGTCAAGTGACCCCGCTCTTATCTATAAAAGAACTGTGAAATGGCAAGCCAGCCTTTTGGCGGTTTACCTTCAGGACGGGTGGAGCGTTTTTTTTTCTTTTTCGGGTCGGTGGTGCGGTGAGCTTCATTATTGATGATGGATTTACATCGGGGGACACTGTTTTTTATTTTTTAATAAAGGAATTTTCAAAAACTGTGTCTGTGTTTTTAGTACTTTTTGACACTTTTTTGGTAATTTGCCATACTCATTCACATGGGGGGGGAGGCTGGGATCTAGGGGCCGACTTGTTACCAGACCCTTATCCAAACGTTGATTGCAGTTGGATATACTGAAGGATACTTCACAGCTGGAGCGGTGGAACCTGAGGACCCATACACATCACATTGCTGCTTGTTACTACATGCCTACTACCCCTGCAGGGGTGCAGGGAGCTGGTGAGTGGGGATCTTTGAGGGGGAGCACCGCTAGTCACTGGATCTGATCAGCTGTTTTCACGAAAGTCACCTACCACAGACGTTTTTACTTTCTGATACTGGACTTTGATACACAAATTTTTTATATTTTAATATATATCTTTCTCACCAATTTTTTCACTAATTTTTTCACTAATTTTTCACTAGTTTATATTATTTAATGTGCAGTTCTGTACTATATGCCTTATGTTGGGACTATTTAATTCACTTTATGCTTAAAAGCACATTTGGACACAATTGGGGATCAACATAGGTTTTAAACCATGGTGCTTTATGTTATTTGACTTTATTTTTATTTATTTCTTGGATTGTCATATATTGATCTTTATAAGTTGTCACTTAATTAATCCATGATGATTAGCCACACGGTGTACACCTGCATGTAGGTATGAGACTGACTTGTTAGTACAGTCCATTCAGGTAATGCTGGACACCTAGATCCACTACCTAATGAGTGTTAAAGTGGTTGTATTTAGTTTTTCTGATTTTTTCCCTTTGAGGTTCATTATATTATAAATCAAGGTACCCTGGTAAGGTAGCGCCATCTACCCCTAATTAACTTTCCTTTATTATTTAACTCACTCCTTCGGGGGTAAGTGCAAGGGGAGGCTGCAAGCCTTCAGGTCCGTGAGCGTGGAAACCTGTCCCTCACCTTATCCAAACGTGCAGCCTGGCAGGCCAGGAGGGGGGGGGGTTAGGCAAGAGGACCATAACAGACCACATGTCTTCAACATGGGGGGGTGGGTGCTTTGAAGCGGGGGGGGCTCTGCCCAAAGCACCTTGTTTAACAAGGGGGTCCCCAAATCCTGCCTCCCCTATGTGAATGAGTATGAGGTACATAGTATTCCTACCTATTCACCAAAAAAGTGTCAAAAAGTAACAAAAAACAGAGACAGTTTGTGACAATTCCTTTATTAAAAAAAAAAAAAACAGTGTCCCCTGATGTAAATCCATAGTCAATCACGCCGCCGCACCACCACTGACCCAAAAACTAAAACAAAGAATAATCTCACCGCCCGCCATGAAGGCAAACCGCCGAATGGCTGCCTTGCCGTTTGACAGTTCTTATATAGGTAAGGGCGGGGCTCCCTAGCAATGTCACCTAGTGGCACCGCCCTCTGCGACGTCACCAACAGGTGCATGCTGGGTCGGTAACGTTGCAAGGGGGCGGTGACAAAAAACTGTCTGTGTTTTTATAACTTTTTTACACTTTTTTGGTGAATGGGTAGGGGTACTATGTACCCCACACTCATTCACATAGGGGAGGGGGCCGTGATCTGAGGGGGGCTTCCAAATTCTGATAAGCTCCCTGCCCACAGACCCCCACAACCATAGCCCAGGGTTGTGGGGAAGAGACCCTTTAGGGACATTTAGACTGATTTTTTTCAAGGAGTTAGGTATCTTCATTTAAACACTTGCTAACCGGGCTATAGCCAAATGATGGCTACAGCACGGTCGTCTAGTTCTGGGACACCAACAATGCTTCAGTTACTTCCTTGTTTCTTGCCTAGGCAAATCATGTTATACATCCCAGGAGTTCTCAGGAGGGGTGGAGGGTTTTTCTCGGTACAACCTCCTGCCTGCATTCCTGAGCTAAGGGTAAATGGATTTCAGGAAGTAAATGCCACATGAATCATTTGCCCTTAATCAAGATGGTCACGGCCAGAATGCTAGGGGATGTTTTTCAAAGTGATTTCTTAACAAAATAAAGCACGGCGACATGGATGGATGGGGGAGTTTGCTTTGAATATTAAAATTAAATAAATAGTGTTTTTAGTTTATGGTGCTCAGATGCAGTGAAGATCTGCTTTAATTCAAACAATGAGATGCCTAATAAGTAAATATATTTTCCTTTTAAAATGTTGAATACTGTACCAATTTTCTAAGCAATGAAAGGGAAGTGTACTACTTCCTGATAAGCACACGGATAGTGAGTGATAATGTCATGACTCATATTATAATGTAATACGGTGTAATAATGATGTTGAAGTGTTAACTAATGGCAAATGCTTTCCGTCTTTTGACCACACCTCTCCCCTTTGTATATATAAATCTCTACTACAACTGTACTCTGACAGCAGCAAGAGGCACAGCAGTGGATGCTGATCCAACTAGCACTAGGTGAGTGTTATTCCACTACTGGGTACACAGGGGATATTAGAAGCTGAAGATTTTGTAACGTACATTTTAGTAATAGGGAAAAAAAATTCTTTGTTGATGTAACACCTTTTTAATCTTTACCTTTAATGAAAAGAAAGAGAAGGATAACAGTAAAAGGAATCGTTTTAGATAAGTTGTTAGAGCTAGTCGTATTTTCCTTAATGTCTTCTAATGTGTACATATTTTTCATTTTCTACATTAATGTCCTTATGTCAATGAGCTATTATAAACATTTGATAAATGCATGTTATTTCATTTGCAGTTTAGGTTAGAAAAGAATCTCTCCAAATCTCAGCAGATAAACTAATATGATGTTTTGCATAATATTTTTCATTTTTTTTGTTTGATTATTTATTTAAACATTTTTTATCCCCCCCCCCCCCCCCACACACACACCGTGTTTTCAGGGAAGTTTCTAAACTTAATAATTCTCATTGAGTATAAAGATGCAATGTGAGGACTTTTCTAATCTTCTAAACATGTAAATGGCTTCATTGTTATACTAATCCAATGGCTTCAATACTTTCATAGTATGTGACCCTGGAAGAAGTTGCAAAGCTCTGACATTATTGTGATTTCACATGCTGCATACTTGTTCTAAGTTAATAACACATAAATCATTAATGTCAGAGACAGCCAAGCAGCTACCATTGTTCAGCACTAGGTCAGCAAGGCTTTTTAATGTGTATGTTCAGAAAAAAAAATAACCAAAAAAACAAAAAAATGTTATTTTATTTTTTTTATTTTTTTAGGTTTTGCATGTAGTGGGGAAAGATTAGAACCATTGTCAGGTTTTTCCTGTTACCCTTAGCTCCATTAGAGAGATTTCTGTATATACATTTAGCCCGGGTTCACACCTATGCGAATTAGATGTGCGTTTCCGCACATCTAATTCGCATAGCAGGAGAATGTGACTGGCTCCCTATGGAGCCAGTTCACATATCTTCGGGGCGGCTGCGGTGCGCACTGCACAAAAACACTGTGAGTCTTTGGCTGCGTTTCAGGGCCGAATTCAGGCATAGAATCGGCCCTGATTCATCCCCGAAACGGTGAACAGGGACGCACAGCGCTCCTGTGCGGTCCGCAGCGCATTATAGTGTGAACCCGGGCTGAAGGAAACCTGGAGTAAAAACCTGAAAGAACCCCTTTTTTGGGTAAACACAGTTTGCTGGAGTCAGACCAACAAACTGTAAGTTATTAAAGTTTAAACATTGCCCTGCACTTTTCTATTGAAGAAGCATCCTATCTGGTCCTTCCCTTTAGTGGGAAGTTAAGTAAAATGATATTCCTACACATCTCTAGAATACCTCAACTGTGATGGGGAGACAGGGTGACACGTCACTGCTGAGTAAGAGATGGGAAAACAAAGACATTCCTAAATAGAATGTGCTGATGTGCTACTGAGTAATGGGTAGATATGCATGCAAATGTCTAGGGTAATTGTGCTGCTGAGCAATGGATGAGTGCACAGAGACATTTCCATGGACATTATGATCCTAAGCTGTGGGGGTCAGTTGTATTTGAATGGAGGACGTGATATTCCCTGGGACACTACACTGCTGGTTTGCAGATGAGAAGATGATATCTCTACGTACAGTTACTGCTGAGGCACAAGTGCATTTCAGTGCTGGTTCACACTGCAGCGTTGTCCGAGATCGGATGTGATTCGCACCGCACTGCAGTGCAAATCGCATGCGATCTCTGTAGGATGTGATTTCAGCCATATAAATAGTATCGCTGAAATCTCATCGCAGTCGGACCAAAATCGCAACAGGACCCTTTTTTTGGTCTGCAGCAGAATTGGATCGCATGGGTGTAAGCATCCGATTCCTGTCCAAATTTGCAGATTGTACTGCGATATGCAAACAGATTTGGGGGTTATTTTCTTTTAACTGACACTCCCAACCTTGGGGCAGTGTGAACTGCCACCAGGAGACATGCGATGCTGGAACCTGCAGTGAATTTGCAGGGTTCCCGCATCACAGCAGTGGAAACCGGCCCTCAAGGGATATTTAGGCTCATTTATTCAAGGAGTTAAGTGTCTTCATTTAACCACTTACTGACAGCGTTATGGCTGAATGACGGCTACAGCGCGGACATCTAGTTCTGGGATGCCATCATATGACAACTTCCCGTGATCGTGCCTACCATGCACCCCCTGCAGGGCACGGACGGCACGCTCTGTGGTCGTAGTGTCTACACTGATAATCAGGGCACTGGTTATCAATGTCCTGATTATCAGTGCAGTCCCAACAGTGCCCACCAGTGCTGCCAATCAGTGCTTACCAGTGCTGCCAATCAGTGCCCATCAGTGCTGCCAATCAGTGCCCATCAGTGCCTCCTCTTCAGTGTCACCTATCAGTGCTGCCTACCAGTGCCCATCAGTGCAGCCTATCAGTTATGCCTATCAGTGCCCAAAAAAATTATAAAAATTTTGCTTGTTCGGGTACAGTGTTGCGACAGCACTGAAAGCTGAAAATTGGCCTGGGCAGGAATGGGGTAAAAGTGTCCAGTAGGCAAGTGGTTAACATGTTATGTGAGTTTTGATTTCAATTATCCATTTATGTGAAAAGCTATTTTCTATTCACTTTAAATACCCAATCTGAGTATTGCATATTTCAAGACTGAATAATTGAATTGAATATTTACTCACTCCATTCATAAATCAGTCCAACTGTGGTGCTAAATGGGTTAAATGTAAACGATAAAAGGGTACTGTAAGATAAATGAAAGTTGCTGTTCATAAGTTACAGCTATAAAGGCAATGTCCTGAAGTGATTCTGAGAAGTCAGATCGGATAAAGATTTTTGGCATAGTTTCAGCACATTTTCCAGGGAAATATACTGCACTGCAAAATGCTTTACTATCAATTTCTCCCTAATGTTACTATGAAATTCTGCCATATATTTCTCATACGAACTGTATATCCTGGGATCCTGAAAGTTACATTTTTTAATTACATTTGAATGTTCATATGTTTGCGTTTTCTTTTTACTGTTTGTTTTTTCTAAAAGGATTTGAATGGAGGGGATTTGATTTTTTACTTTACACAAGTGAGTTTAATTAACATAAAAGTATAGCTGCATTCCTGGAACCTGCAGTGAATTCACAGGGTTCCCTTATCGCAGCAGTGTGAACCGGCCCTCAAGGGACATTTAGGCTCATTTATTCAAGAAGTTAAGTGTCTTCATTTAACCACTTGCTGACAGCGTTATGGCTCTGGGGGGGTCGGTGTTCCTATAATTGATTTAAAGGGTATCTCTACTTTCATGGAAAAAATGCCAACATAAAAAAAAATTGATAAAAAAAAATATTGCATATAGTATAATTGCTACACAAGCCATTACGTTTCCTTTTCAATCTGCAGCCTCTGTAATTTTCTATAAAAATCAATGCACTATGGCAAACTGGAGCACAGAATGCCCCCAGAAATGTAATTTTCTGTTTGTGTGATTGGTTCACTAATTTTTACTGAAGACTGCCAAGTCACATTGGTTGGTCACATTTGGTGAGATACTCTACAAGGGTTAAAAGCTTCTAAAGGGATGCCAACACTGCAGACTTTCTGATTAGAACACTGAGAGCAAACTAGCTGATTATGATGAACCAGTACTTCCCATTTAGAAGCAGCAGATTAAACAGTTCAATCTCTGTATTTGCAGACAATACTAAGCTAAGCAGGGCAATAACTTCTCCGCAGGATGTGGAAACCTTGCAAAAAGACCTGAACAAATTAATGGGGTGGGCAACTACATGGCAAATGAGGTTCAATGGAGAAAAATGTAAAATAATGCATTTGGGTGGCAAAAATATGAATGCAATCTATACACTGGGGGGAGAACCTCTGGGGGAATCTAGGATGGAAAAGGACCTGGGGGTCCTAGTAGATGATAGGCTCAGCAATGGCATGCAAACAAAGCAAACAGAATATTGGCATGCATTCAAAAGGGGTTCAACTCCAGAGATAAAACGATAGTTCTCCCGCTCTACAAGGCTCTGGTCCGGCCGCACCTGGAGTATGCTGTCCAGTTCTGGGCACCAGTCCTCAGGAAGGATGTTCTGGAAATGGAGCGAGTACAAAGAAGGGCAACAAAGCTAATAAAGGGTCTGGAGGATCTTAGTTATGAGGAAAGGTTGTGAGCACTGAACTTATTCTCTCTGGAGAAGAGACGCTTGAGAGGGGATATGATTTCAATATACAAATACCGTACTGGTGACCCCACAATAGGGATAAAACTTTTTCGCAGAAGATAGTTTAACAAGACTCGTGGCCACTCATTAAAATTAGAAGAAAAGAGGTTTAACCTTAAACTACGTAGAGGGTTCTTTACTGTAAGAGCGGCAAGGATGTGGAATTCCCTTCCACAGGCAGTGGTCTCAGCGGGGAGCATTGATAGCTTCGAGAAACTATTAGATAAGCACCTGAATGACCGCAACATACAGGGATATATAATGTAATACTGACACATAATCACACACATAGGTTGGACTTGATGGACTTGTGTCTTTTTTCAACCTCACCTACTATGTAACTATGTAACTATGTAACTATGTATGAAAATAAACAGCTTTTTCTTCAGAAAACAAAAAAAAAAGATAGGAATCTGCAATAGAGTTTGATAAAATCCTTGCAATGATCACCCAGATGGGATAGAACAAAAATTTGTTGCAACACCTTTATTGAAAATAATGAAAATACATACAGTCACAAAGATCACATAGGTACAGGAACAATGTGCTTGACACCTTTCACACCTGGCGGGTGCTTAGTCATAGCAGAGCAGAGGGGATCGTTTTTTTTCCTCACTAAGGTGGACTTAATTTTTAAAGGTGAACTCTTGGCAAATTGATATATATTTATTTTTTAATCTGTTCATCTGTTTTGCCAAAGGGATTGTATTTCTCTCCCTCCAGGGTTGTGCTGTCATACAGCATAACCCTGTCTGACAAGCAGGAGTTTTTTCACTGCTGCAGATGTGTAATAAATATAGGTCTTGTACCTCCCCATCCAGTGACTGGGCAGTGAAAGCAGAATTAGCAGATTGATGAGATCATCTTTCTGTCACTCTGATCTATTCTCCAATCAGTATGTTCCTTGTTAAGCACTTCAGCACGGCTAATTGGCTTCTTGCACTGCTTCTCCTTCTCTAACACTAGGTTTTGCTGTACAGGAGATTGCAAAAGATGATACTAGGCCAAATTAAGGTACTTATATGGCTTGCAATAAAAAAAAAAATGTAATGATGCATTAATGATTACAAAAACTGTATTAACCTGACATTTACATGCTTATTCCATTTAAGTGGATCACTAAGTAAAGAAAGGGGGGATCAGGATGACAGCTCTGGAGCTTGCACTGACTTTCACAAGTCCGCAGAACAGCTCACATATTTCTATCCTTATACATTAATTTTGCTGAAAATAATCTCATCAATACATGTTATGGATTCATATTTATATAACCTGTTTTTTTTTTTTTAAATCAGGGAAACAGTTTATTAAGGAAAGGCAAAATATTCCAGAGGGGACACGTAGCCATAAAAATGAATATGTTACATCTCAGCCTAATACAGTAGTCATAATTTATTTATTTCAGGTATTTATATAGCACTGTCAACCTATGCAATGCTTTTCATGTATTGGACATGCACACCAGTCCCTGACCTCAAGTTGCTTACAATCTAAGGTCCTTAACCGCTTCAGCCCCGGAAGATTTTACCCCCTTCCTGACCAGAGCACTTTTTGCAATTCGGCACTGCGTCATTTTAAGTGACAATTGCGCGGTCGTGCGACATTGCACCCAAACAAAATTGACCTACTTTTTTTCCCCACAAATAGAGCTTTCTTTTGGTGGTATTTGATCACCTCTGCGGTTTTTATTTTTTGAGCTATAAACAAAAAAAGAGGGACAATTTTGAAAAAAACACAATATTTTTTACTTTTTGCTATAATAGATATCCCCCAAAAAGATATAGAAAACTCATTTTTTCCCTCATTTTAGGCCAATATGTATTCTTCTACATATTTCTGGTAAAAAAAAAAATCACAATAAGCGTATATTGATCGGTTTGCGCAAAAGTTATAGTGTCTTCAAAATAGGGGATAGTTTTATGGCATTTTTATTATTCATTTTTTTTTACTAGTAATGGCGGCGATCTGTGATTTTTATCAGGACTGCGACATTATGGCGGACACGTTGGATAATTTTGACACATTTTTGGGACCATTGGCATTTATACAGCGATCAGTGCTATAAAATAGCATTGATTACTGTAAAAATGTCAAAATTGATGACAAGATGAATGCAGTATGTTATCAAAAAATACTGGAGGAACATTTCCATTCATCACCCAGGAAGCTGTGCATGGGACATACTTGGACATTCCAACGTGACAATGATCCAAAACACAAGGCCAAGTCGACCTGTCATTGGCTACAGCAGAATAAAGTGAAGGTTCTGGAGTGGCCATCTCAGTCTCCTGACCTCCATATCATTGAACTACTCTGGGGTGATCTCAAACGTGCAGTTCATGTAAGACGGCCCAAGAATTTACAGGAACTGGAGGCTTTTTGCCATGAGGAATGGGAGCTTTACCATCTGAAAAGATAAAGATCCTCATCCACAAATGCCACAAAAGACTTCAAGCTGTCATTGATGTTAAAGGGGGCAATACACGGTATTAATACCTGGGTATGTAAACTTTTGATCAGGGTCATTTGGGTAGTCTGTGTTGTCATTATGATTTAAAAAGAGTAAACACAGTTGATTGATAATAAATGGCTTCAGGCAAACACTAACCATGAGTGAAAAAAAAGTTTTTGTGTTATCATTCATATTCTCAGAAAAAAGACCAAGAAATCATAAATTCTGCCAGGGTATGTAAACTTATGAGTACAACTGTATGTCAGTTCCTGCTTGTGTGATTGGCTCACTGATTTTCCCAAAAGTCTGCACCAAGATACAAGTCACATTTCAGGCATCCCCTGCAACAAAAATGTAATTTTTGGTAAGATACTCCCAATAGGAAATCACGTCTAAAGGAATGCAGCCCCAGCAGCTTTCCTCATTAGTGCTCTGCAGCTGCTGCAGCTGATTTATAATTCTGAAACCATTACCATTAGATACACTTTCCCACATGGACACAGACAAACACTGCAACAAAGTTTGTTAAAATCCTTGCAATGTACATAGATCACCCGGGGGGTGTGGGGGAAAATTGCAACACCCAAAGTAAACCCACGCAGAGAGAACATGCAAACTCCAGCCAGGTATTCCCATTTTTGGGATTCAAACCAACAACCCTAATGCTGCTAGGTGGAAGTGCTAACCACTTAGCCACTGTGATGCCAAGATTATAGTGGAGCCCAGGGGTGTAGAGCGAAAGGTTGACATGTGTATACAGCAATATAGTCTAAAAGTACAGTCAGGAGACGGGAAGAGAACATTACAGCCAAGGTTAAACTATCATCCAGAGAAATACCAGATCTATTGGTGAGAGTCTGGGAGCATTCAACCAGCCATCCCACACCTTTTTTTTTTTTTTTGGCATTACAAACACTTTATTGTATCTAAACCTACTGTCAAACCAAACATTTCATATAAATAAGCAGATTACCAGTGGCTCATTTAGTTTCCTTTTTTCTTTCAAATGGTGTTTATTGAAATTTTTTTATATACCGGTAAGTACAATAAAGATAGAGTAGCAATAATATGCATGAATTCTACATACAATACCATGTAAAGTCGAGGACAGTATTTAGTGAACTATCATTTAAAAATATAACATGTGAAAGTTTAACATAACTTGGGGCAGTTATGTCTCTATATCTTTAATAGTGGTAGCGGAAATACTTCCCCTCACCCCTAACGGGATCAAACTGTAAGTGGGATAGCCAATTTCGGGATACAGAAACATAATATATTGCTCGAAGGCTGGATTCTGTAATGTGAGTATAAAAGTGAAAAATATAAGTATGTGGAACACTAACAACAGAATCTGAACAAAGGGAGGGAATAAAGAAAAAAAAAATAAAATAGTTACCAACGCTTTAATCAAGTATTACAGTATTCAGTATATGAGTTGTGATACCAATAGTTAGCTGCAACTACTATAGTGTTAAGGTTTTAGGTCTTTAGTTGCTTCTGGGTGAAGGAACCAAGCTTGCCATTTTATTATAAATTGGGGTGCTTTAAGTTTTTTGAGTGCCAATAATTTTTTCTCATTGACATTGTATATTGATCCTCGTGCATATTTCTCTTCTAGTCGGGAGGTCAGAAGTTTTCCATTTACTCGCTAAAGCCGTCCTAGCTGCAAATAGTACATGAGCGATCACTGTTTTAACTGTGAAAGGATTAGGAATCTAGGCCTATGTTCAATAGCGCTAGCTCCTGGGTAAGTGATTTGTAATGGCCTGTGATTTCACTGATGATTCTAGCTATAATTTCCCAGAAGGACACTATGTCAGGGCAGTTCCATAGAACATGGAATAGGTTCCCTATATAGTTACAATTTCTCCAACAATATTTCGAGGAATCTTTAAATATTTTTGACAGTCTGTACGGTGTCAAATACCACCTATGATATATTTTTTGAAAATTTTCCCAATGCTCCACACAAGCAGTCATACTAAAGCTTATTTGTATAGCTTTCAGCCATTGTTGTAGGGAGAATTCTTTCTGCATATCTTTTTCCCATTTGTACATGTCTGGAGTTTTAGTCGCTAATAAGGGGCCTGATAGAGAGTTATAGAAGAAAGAAATTCAACGGGTCGATTTGTTTGACTTCCCTTGGAGGAAATCCCAAATAGAGCTTGGAATTTCTATGCATTCCATACACTTGGTAGTTGAGTGATAGTGTCTAATCTGCATTGACCTATAGGTATCAGTAGGTAGGCTGCTGAGGTGTAAAGTATTTGTGAAGTTTATACCTCGTTTAAGGCAGTCTCTCGCAGGAAAGTCTTTAATTAGCCATTCATATGTTTTAACCGGGATATTTAGTTTGTATGTATTTTCTGTGTACTTTTTGCGGGAGCGTAAAGTACGCCATGCTTTCAAAGTGGCTACAATTGTGGGGTGGTGAATAAAAGAGAGTACTTGGGGGTACATAAGAGAATCTGATAAAATTGCAAGGGCATCCTGATGTTTCATAAAGCTTATTTCCATGTCAACCCATAGTATGTCCTCAGTTGGTTTGAAACAATTTTTAGCTTGGTCTAGTAAGGACGCATTATAGTAGCCCTGCAAATTTGGTAAACCAATACCACCGTTCGCTCTCATCAATTGTAGTGATGAACGGGCAATTCTCAGATTTTTACCTTGCCAAATAAAGTTCCTTAAGAGGGAGTTACATTTTGTGAAGAATGGGATAAGAATAGGGTTTGGGAGTATTTTAAACAGGTAGAGTGGGGAGTACCTGCATTTTAAAGGCAGCTGCTCTGCCCACCCAAGACATTTGAGACTTACTCATCCATTTCATATCTTCAGAGATGCTGGACAATAGAGGAGTAAAGTTGGTTTCATAGAGCAGGCCAGTGGGATAAGTAAGCTGAATGCCTAAGTATGTGATTGATTTAGCTCCCCATGTATATGAAAACTCCCTTTTCATTTGATTTATTTGGCATTGAGACAATCCCATGGCCAGAATTTGACACTTATTAGAATTGATCTTGTAGTAGGCAATTGAAGGGATTTGCAAGAGACAAAATTATATTGTCTGCAAACAGGCCTATTTTGTTTTCACTGTGGCCTACTCGCAGGCCCTGAATCAGAGGATCACTCCTGATGGCTTCAGCAAAGGGTTCGATGGCAAGGAAGAATATAATTGGAGAGAGGGGGCACCCCTGCCTCATTCTATTTGAAAGATCGAATGATCCAGACAGGGTGCCGTCGACATACACTCTCGCTAAAGGATTTTTGTATAATGTCATAATAGCGGAAAATATGGACCCAGACAGCCCAAATTTAGTTAGCACTTGCGACAGATATTCCAAATGAACTCTGTCGAATGCCTTCTCTGCATCCAAAGCAAGGAGAAGTGAAGACAGCCGACAAGTCTCAGCATGATGTATTAGGTTGATCATTCTTCGTGTACCATCTGGAGCCTGCCTCCCCCTCACAAACCCTACTTGCTCCGGCCCTAGTAAGAGTGGAGTTAAATCCAAGAGTCTGTTAGCAAGCAGTTTGGAGTATATTTTTAAATCAGAATTTAGAAGCGATATGGGCCTGAAATTTTGTGGGTGGTCTGGCTCTTTTCCAGGTTTAGGGAGAGTCACAATAACAGCTTCTAACATTTCCTTTGGGAAGTAACCTGTGAGGACAGCTAGGTTGTATAGTTCAACCAAATAAGGGTTTAAAATTGGATTATGGGCTCTATAGTATTCTGAGGAGAGTCCATCCATTCCCGGTGATTTTCCCAGCGGAAGAGATGTAATAACATTTATAATTTCTTGCCTTTCTATAGGGCGGTTAAGATGGTACAGTGAGGCTTCATCAAGTGCAGGTAAATGTATGTTTTTTAGGAAGTTGGATATTACCTGAGTGTTGGGTTGAGGGGTGTCATGATCTTCTTTTAGATTGTACAATGCTGCATAATAATCCCTGAATGTTTGGGCTATATCTGAAGGGTCAAGGGCGTATTTACCTGTTTTGTGGTGACACAGTCGGGTAATTTTTTCCCTAGCTCTTTTTTGTTTTAATTGCTTGGCCATTCTTTTCCCTGCTTTATTATTTTATGAGCAGGCTGTGAGTTTAAGGCCCTTGATATATTTATCATGTTCAGATATCAAAACTATTCTAAGTTCCTCTCTAAGGATTACAAGGCGGGACAGTACTGCATGATGGGGAGATTGTTTGTGCTGAGCTTCCACAGAGGCTATATCAGCCAGAAGAGTGGAAATTTGTAATTTCCTCTTTTTCCTCTCCCTGGAGGCCATCTGAATTAGCACTCCCCTAACAAAGGCCTTATGCGTACACCAGAGATTGAAGATACTACTAGAGGATGAGTTGAATGAGAAGAATTCCTCCAATTGTGGCCTCAACTCCTGCACATATTCTGGGTGAGACAATATGTAAGTGTTATTTCTCCACAACGGCATATGTTTACCAGTGCCCTCCTCTGTGATTTCTAGCAAAATAGGGGCATGGTTGGACCATGTGATGTTGTAAATTTGTGTCCCCGTTACCTTATGGAGAAGAGTTCTATCTGTAATAAAGCAGTCAATTATTGAGTATGTGTTATGGGGATGGGAGAAAAAAGTATAGTCTCTTTCTGTGGTATGATGATAGCGCCACGGGTCATGTAGATCCTCCTGCATCAGAAATTGTTTAAGTCTGGGTTTCCTCGCTGAATTTCAGGTGGTAGTGTCCATGTCGGGGTCCATGGGAATGTTGAAATCGCCGCAAAGTAAAAGGTGGCCTTTTTGGATTAAGCGAGCTTTGAATCGTATTTGTTGCTTTTTGGGAGCGTAGATATTGACGAGGGTGTATAGTACTCCATTGGATTCTGCAATAAGGATTATATATCTACCTTCTTCATCTGTCACTGAACTATTATTATATCTGCGTATTAATTTGTCTAGTCCCTATCATTAATTGGCCTTTTAAACTCTGAGCACATGCTATTGTTAATATCACAATAATACCAAGTTAGCTATGAAACCAAACACACGGTGCTGCTAGTAAAACAAGTTACATTTATTTCCCAATAAAAATAGGAATGTATTAAAACAGCATAATTAGGAAAACTAACATAAAGACACTACCAGAAATTGCAATATTACAAGGCCTACACTCATAACACCATACAAGAGTGATACTTAGCACATCCTCCTCGGCTGGTCCTCTGGTCTTCAAGAAACTGTTTCTTTAGTCCACACTCCTTTTAACAAACATACCTCATCCTGACCCCCCCCCCTTTTTGCCTGCCCAACTTTGCCTTTGGACGAATCACAGTGTCTCTGGGGTGTTCCCTCAACAGGCCATCATATGGACCGTTTTGTCCTCTGGGGGGCAGTGTTGGTCCATGCATTGCCATCGTCCGACAGATGTCTGGTTTCACACACACCTGGGCCCTTGATCTCCTGTATCTAACCTCATCCATCATCCCTGTCAGTTTATCTGCCTTTGAAGCCTGGGTGGATAGTAGCTAATCAGGAAATTCCCATAGACAGGTCGGAGCCAGCATTGTCATGCGCAATGGGAGCTATAGAACACATTCCAACCTAGGAGGTCACATCCTGTCGTTTCCGGAAGTTTGACATTTTTCAGCCTTTTCAAAAAACCATGTGTGTTTTTCTTCTCTTAGGTATCGTAATGAAATATATGTACAAATACGATATTCATGTTGAATTCCAACAACTATGTATCTTGATAGTGAATCTTTTACTGCTATCATAACTCCTCTTTTCTTTTTCTTGAAATTAGCTTGGTAAACATGGGGGAAGTGTTTGTGGGTACAGCTGGGAGGTTTTGCAGACAGGAAGTTCTTGTACACATAATACATTGCAGTGATGACGTTCTGCTTCCTTCCAAAGTGCCCATCTCTTGTAAGGGCTATTAAGACCTTTCATGTTCGACGATAATAACTTAAGTACCATTGAAGATAGGTGTAATGCAGGTGAACGATTTTTCTTCTGTATATTTATGTTTCAGGCATGAGGTAAAGCAAACGTGGTAACGTAAACTAAAAATAAACAAAACGAGAAAAAGGAATTGGAAACTTGTATTGTTGTAGTCCCATACTCTATGATGAGAGGGAGTTTGTTGGGTACAGAGGTCTTCTGTACACATATCCAATGGGGGGTAAAATGTCCAACCGGGCAGGATCTTAGTATGCATTATGATGGCAGGTAATCAGGGGCCGTTGTTGTGTGGAGATCAGATTAGCACTGAACATTTATGAATGCGTCGTTGGGTCCGAGATGTCATCTTCATCTTGTGGAAGGAGACCCCAAGATTTCACCAACTCCAGACCTTCGTCTAGGGTGGTTACCAGGTTTTGTTGTTCTTTTCAATGGACAGCTTTGTCGGGAATTTCCATTTGTAGATAATATTGTTATTCCTCAAGATTTTGGTAATGGTGAGGAGATTTTTGCGGGCTTGAATAGTTGCCTGTGTTAGATCTATATATAGCGATATTCCAGAATAAGGTTCCGGTAAGGAGTCTGTTCCAGAGGAGAACGGGGATGACTGCTGCAGTGCGGAATACCTCACAACAGCATGACCCTTCTGTTACAGATAATGGAGACCTATCTCCACAATCTACATTTAATAGCCCTGTGAAACAAAGAAGGAAGCTAACAGCAGAGGAAGACACAGTAAGTGATGCCTCCAACCTAAAAATCAAAATGGTGGACACAGAAGATCGTTCCAGCCGGAACAATATGAAATTTAGAGGCATTCCAGAATTGGTCCCCCCAGGGGAACTCCGTCCCTATCTGCAGAAAATGATAGCAGACCTGCTCCCAGCGACTAAATCCCACAAATTGGTGATAGATAGGGCTTAGCACTGGCCAAAGCCGTCCTATCTACCCGAACGCGTACCAAGAGATGTGATAGCTATATATATATATATATATATATATATATATATATATATATATATATATATATATATATATATAAGCTTTGGATAGAGTAATAGAGTGGAAAACATTCTTTCAGTTTATTTTTTGATGTCTCTTATTGGAGAGATTTCCCTTCCCCTTGTGTCCCAAAGATGTAGCAGGAAGTGATAGGAATTTTTAGGAAGGAAGAAAGGGAGGGCTATTTTATTGTAGCCAGTATAGGGGGGAGCTAAGGGTTTGGTCTAAATTCTGCATGTTCAGTGTTTGGTGATCGGCCAATCTAAATGAAGTGTTCAGCTGAGATGACCCTCCAGCTACATGCAGTGGAAAGTGAAAAATTTAGCAGCAATATTACCACTAGTATAGGGACAGCTTCCTGTTTAAGCTGATTGTTAGGGAACCAGCAGCCACCAGTGTCTGAACAGCCAGTGAAGCATCCTCACCCAGCTCATTCAGCTGTCAGGAATCACAGCTGACAAGTGAATGTAAACGAAGAGGCAGGGAGGATGCCTTACATAAAAAAAAACAATGGCGTTTTGTCCCCCCAATATAAATGGACTTCAGTTGGAACCCCATACAAAAAAAACAAGAAAAAAAAACATCATTGGTTCTTACCAAAATCCATACCAGATCCATCAAAGTATGCAGCCTAACAGGTCAGAAATGTTAGGTTGTGCAGGTCTACAGGCAGGCGATTTATTGGAATTTGGAATCCCTCTTTTAAAATAGTGGGGGCCCCAGATATCCCCCCCCCCCCCATTTCAACTCATCATTACTAATTGCACACTATGTAGCACACTGATTGTACTTCACTGCCCTCTCATCTCACTTTTTGGATTGAGTTCTGACAATAGGCATTTGCTAAAATAAATTTAACTTCCAGATGACTTATTCAAAATAAGAAATTTATGGAACAGTAATTTGCCAAGAGTAATTTGGCAAGAAGGATAATTACACTGCTTAGCATATGGATAGCAACTAAAGTTAGAGCCAATATGTGCCTATATTTCACTGTCAATCAAAATATGACAAAACAAAAGATTAAAAAAAAATATATAAGTAGCAAAGTAGTTTATGTTGGTCCAGATGTTTTTAAAAAGTCATCCACCTTTTGTCCATCAATTGATTTGATACACACTATGATATTTTCTGTGACTATTATTTAACTATTCTTATGACTACCATTTCCTATAGATCTAGCTCTATCTCAAAACAGTTAGTATTCTTTACCAACACAGCTTTTAGCTTTCCTTTTGTCCTTGCGGTCCCTATATAAAAAAAATATTAAACCAAAACTTTTTTTCATTTCGGATAGCGTAATGAATTGTTGGTACTCCTCTCAGAATTTATTTTACCATCCACAGTATATTCAATTGAGGAGATTTCCCTTAATGCCCAGTCCAGGAGACACAACAGAAAGTAGCAGAAAGCTCTTGGTTAGGGATGAGCCGAACACCCCCCTGTTCGGTTCGCACCAGAACATGCAAACAGGAAAAAAATTTATTCAAACGTGCGAACACCGTTAAAGTCTATGGGACACAAACATGAATAATCAAAAGTGCTAATTTTAAAGGCTTATATGCAAGTTATTGTCATAAAAAGTGTTTGGGGACCCGGGTCCTGCCCCAGGGGACATGGATCAATGCAAAAAAAAGTTTTAAAAACGGCCATTTTTTCGGGAGCAGTGATTTTAATCATGCTTAAAGTCAAACAATAAAAGTGTAATATTCCTGAAGGGCCTGGTATGGAATTTAGGGGGAACCCCCACATCATTTTTAAAAAAAATTTTGCCCGGGGTTCTCCTTAATATCCATACCAGACCTGAAGGGCCTGGTATGGAATTTAGGGGGACCCCCACGTCATTTTTTTTTTTAATTTTGGTTCGGGGTTCCCCTGTGGGGAATTCCCATGCCGTTTTTGTCAATGAACTTCTATGTGTATTGTCGGACCGGCAATGCAATAGCCGCGAGTAGTTTTAAATGACTTTTTTCCTTTGAAATGTCATTTTGCTGTCAGACTGTTCTAAACACAGGAAACAAGCGCCCCTTTACAGGCATACTATAGACATCCCCCAGCTACGAAATTTAAAGGAATATTACACTTTTATTGTTTCACTTTAAGCATTATTAAAATCACTGCTCCTGAAAAAACGGCCGTTTTTAAAACTTTTTTTTTGCATTGATCCATGTCCCCTGGGGCAGGACCCAGGTCCCCAAACACTTTTTATGACAATACCATGCATATAAGCCTTTAAAATTAGCACTTTTGATTTCTCCCATAGACTTTTAAAGGGTGTTCTGCGGCATTCGAATTTGCCGCGAACACCCCTAATTGTTCGCTGTTTGGCGAACTTGCGAACAGCTGATGTTCGAGTCGAACATGAGTTCGACTCGAACTCGAAGCTCATCCCTACTCTTGGTGGTGGTGGAAGACCCATCCTAGATGTCACCACAGCAAGTGTCCCAATTAAGAGATTTTCCCTCTATTCTTGTTTTGACTGCTCTGTACTTAGGATTTACCCTCGCATGTGGTTCTGATCACATTGGGCAACAGGAAAAATAGAGATAGTGTCACAGACAATAACCTCACTTACAGTACTGATAACAATGGTTACCAGAACAATGGTTGCAAGGACAGATGTAGAGAGTGACACTCCCTATCTGGGATACAGAAATCATATTAGAACACAGACTGCAGTGCCCAAGATCAACAGATCTGGCACTGTCAATCCCTGAGCAAAGGAGGGCCCCAATCATGTTGGATATGTTTAATGTCATACCCTAATAAGTGATCTTTGTTCAACAGGCTGGAGCTTCCAAGAATTCTGTTTAATAATTCGTTTTCCTACCTCCACAGCAATACAAACCACGGAAGGCCAAACAGAAGTTGTAACCCATCACCACTCTATGCGTATTGAAAACTAAAAGTTTTGGCTTTTGCACTTTCTTTTATGTTTGAGATAGAAAAGAGTAGAGAGGCTGAACTGTAAAGTAGAGCTTGTGACATATAAGAGGGATTTTTTTCCAAAAAGAAATAGGAACATTTGAATGAAGGCCAATAAAGGCCAGGAGTATGCATAGAAGATTTTAATCCTTTTGGTCTGCTTTAAATTCATGTTTTTTGGCAAATGGAGCTGATTAAACATTTGCCAAGCTGCCGCAGTACATATACTGCGACAGGTCAGCTCCTACAGGTACAGTGATGTTCCCGTACCTTGCTGCCTGTCTCTGGGGTTTTGGGCTACTCCCCTGTGATTTGACACAGCAGGAGTTTTGTCAGCAGATCCCAGCCAATGATTCATGGTCAGGACCTGCTGATCAGCTTTGTCAAATCACAGATCAAAGCCCTGTGTTGACAAACAACACAAGACTCTATACAGAGGGAATGATCACTTTGTTTCTTTTCAATGCCGAGCAGGGAAAAGAAACAAATCGATCTGTAGTAAAAAGCAGCACATATTACACACATTATACATTGTTAGGAGCCTAAATAACCCACTGATTGCCCCTAGATGTTAACCACTTCTCAGTTAGTGTCATTAGTAGAGTGGCAGTGTATATTATTAGCATTGGCCACTGTATTAGTGTCACTGGAGATGTCAGTGGCAGTTAGTCAGTTCCCACAAAGTTTCAGTTAGTGTCACATTGTCCACTGCACTATCACAGTCCCACTATAATAGCTTTGAATTTAGAGGATGATGAATTAATGCCGACTTATTACTGTAATGCAGTTAGTTTGCATATACAGTAATAAATATTCCTCCATTTTTTTACCGGTGTGGCAAAGTTTAATGGAGCCTATGCTGCCAGCACAAAGCAGAGTCAGACTGCAGCTCTTACACACAAGCTCTCCTGTGTCCCAACACAAACATTTAAGTACCACCTTAGTCAAAATTGTTTTGCTCCCTGGGCATTGCTGTTAAATAAGGACAGTGTTTATAAGGATTGCCTCAAAGACCTGGACTGCTGTGACTTTCCGGAATAAATTGTAGAGCATTTTTATTATTGTATGTGCAGCCTGGCTACATTACAGTAATGATTTAAGAGGGTTCAGGTGGACTTAAATGTGATTCAGAGGTTCACTGGAAACTACTTAAAAGATTGGCGTTGGCAAAGAGGGACAGACAGTGATTAATGAGGTGAGAGTCATCTCAAGTGAGTCAAAAGCTGACTCAGTAGATCTTGAGGTTAAGGAAGAGAGGTTTGAAAGTCTTTTGTGTTGTGTAAGGGGTGTAATTTATACAAGCAATACATGTCAGGCTCCATGCACACTGGGCTTAACCACTTCAGCCCCGGAAGGTTTTACCCCCTTCCTGACCAGAGCACTTTTTACAATTTGGCACTGCATCGCTTTAACTGCTAATTGCGCAGTCATGCATTGCTGTACTCAAACAAAATTTACGTCCTTTTGTTCCCACAAATAGAGCTTTCTTTTGATGGTATTTGATCACCTTTGCGGTTTTTATTTTTTGCGCTATAAACGGAAAAAGACCAAAAATTTTGAAGAAAAAAATATTTTCTACTTTTTGTTATAAAAAAATCCAATAAACTCAATTTTAGTCATACATTTAGTCCAAAATGTATTCAGCCACATGTCTTTGGTAAAAAAAAATGTCAATAAGCGTATATTTATTGGTTTGTGCAAAAGTTATAGCGTCTACAAACTAGGGTACATTTTCTGGAATTTACACAGCTTTCTCATTTCTTGAGGTGTTAAAATGGCAGGGCAGTATAAACCCCCCCAAATGACCCCATTTTGGAAAGTAGACACCCCAAGGAAATTGCTGAGAGGCATGTTGAGCCCATTGAATATTATTTTTTTTGTCGTCCCAAGTGATTGAATAATGACAAAAAAAAAAAAAATTACAAAAAGTTGTCACTAAATGATATATTGCTCACACAGGCCATGGGCATATGTGGAATTGCACCCCAAAATACATTCTGCTGATTCTCCTGAGTACGGGGATACCACATGTGTGGGACTTTTTGGGAGCCTAGCTGCGTACGGGGCCCCGAAAACCAAGCACCGCCTTCAGGATTTCTAAGGGCGTAAATTTTTGATTTCATTCCTCATTACCTATCACAGTTTTGAAGGCCATAAAATGCCAGGACAGTTCAAGCCCCCCCCAAATGACCCCATTTTGGAAAGTAGACACCCCAAGCTATTTTCTGAGAGGCATGTTGAGTCCATGGAAAATTTTATATTTTGCCACAAGTTGCGGGAAAATTACAAACTTTTTTTTTTTTGTTGCACAAAGTTGTTACTAAATGATATATTGCTCAAACATGCCATGGGCATATGTGGAATTACACCTCAAAATACATTCTGCTGCTTCTTATGAGTATGGGGATACCACATGTGTGGGACTTTTCAGGAGCCTAACTGCGTACAGGGCCCCGAAAACCAAGCACCGCCTTCAGGATTTCTAAGGGCGTAAATTTTTGATTTCACTCCTCACTACCTATCACAGTTTCGAAGGCCATAAAATGCCAAGATGGCACAAAAACCCCCCAAATGACCCCATTTTGGAAAGTAGACACTCCAAGCTATTTGCTGAAAGGCATGGTGAGTATTTTGCAGCTCTCATTTGTTTTTGAAAATGAAGAAAGAAAAGAAAATTGTATTTTTTTTTCTTTTTTCAATCTTCAAAACTTTGTGACAAAAAGTGAGGTATGTAAAATACTCACCATACCTCTCAGCAAATAGCTTGGGGTGCCTACTTTCCAAAATGGGGTCATTTGTGGGGGGTTTGTGCCATCTGGGCATTCCATGGCCTCCAAAACAGTGATAGGCAGTGAGGAGTGAAATCAAAAATGTTCACCCTTAGAAAGCCCGAAGGCGGTGCTTGGGGGTCCCGTACCCGGCTAGGCTCACAAAAAGTCTCACACATGTGGTATCCCTGTACTCAGGAGAAGCAACAGAATGTATTTTGGGGTGTGATTCCACATATGCCCATGGCATGGTTGAGCAATATATCATTTAGTGACAAAATCTTTTTCCTGCAACTTGTGTCACAATATAAAATATTCCATGGACTTAACATGCCCCTCAGCAAATAGCTTGGGGTGTCTACTTTCCAAAATGGGGTCATTTGGGGGGCTTTTGAACTGTCCTGGCATTTTATGCACAACATTTAGAAGCTTATGTCACACATCACCAATTCTTCTAACCACTTGAAGACAAACCCCTTTCTGACACTATTTGTTTATATGAAAAAATATTTTTTTTTGCAAGAAAATTACTTTGAACCCCCAAACATTATATATTTTTTTAAAGCAAAAGCCCTACAGATTAAAATGGTGGGAGTTTAATATTTTTTTTCACACAGTATTTGCGCAGCGATTTTTCAAACGCATGTTTTGGGGAAAAAACACACTTTTTTAATTTAAATGCACTAAAACACACTATATTGCCCAAATGTAGATGTAATAAAAAAAGATGATCTTAGGCCAAGTACATGGATACCAAACATGACATGCTTAAAAATTGCGCACAAACGTGCAGTGGCGACAAACTACATACATTTTTAAAAGCCTTTAAAAGCCTTTACAGGTTACCACTTTAGATTTACAGAGGAGGCCTACTGCTAAAATGACTGCCCTCGATGTGACCTTCGCAGTGATACCTCACATGCATGATGCAATTGCTGTTTACATTTGACGCCAGACCAACGCTTGCGTTCGCCTTTGTGCGAGAGCAGGGGGGGGCAGGGATGCTTTTTTTTTTTCTTTATTATTTTTTTTTGCTTTTTTATCTTATTTTTAAACTGTTCCTTTCTTTTTTTTTAATCATTTTTATTGTTATGTCAGGGAATGTAAATCTCCCCTATGATAGCAATAGGTAGTGACAGGAACTCTTCTCAGGACAGGAGAGCCAGAGAAAAACATGGAAGACGGTGGGAGGGGGGGGACATTTCTTCCCACTGCTTGTAAAAGCAGTCTAGAGGCTAATTAGCCGCTAGGATTGCTTTTACATGAAAGCCGACTGCTGGCTGAAAAGAATGATACCAAGATGATACCTAAACCTGCAGGCATCATTCTGGTATAACCACTCAAAGTCCAGCAACATACCAGTATGTTGCTGGTCCTTGTTGGGCATATATTGTAATCTTTTTTTTATGCAGCCTGTGGGCTGAACGAAAAAAAGAGATTGTTTGGTGGGTATGCCCACCATTAGAATACCTCCCTTCATCCACCCACTTCTAATGATGGGCATACATGCACCATTTAAATATGCCGAAGCATGGGGGCATCCATCCCAAAAGTTAGGAGCAAATCGCTCCTCCGTTCCTGCTGCCCCCATGCTTCGGCATATATCACCTCCGACAGAGCTGGAGTCACGACTTTATGTATCGTGGGAGAAAACGCTGTTGCTGTCAAGATAAATAAATCCGCGCTGCAGCTGAATGGCGCACCTGAAAACAAAAAGTTGGTTACCAATAAAACACAGTAAACAGTAAAGTATAAAAAAATTCCATACCTGAAAAGTAAACATGATAAAACATAATAACAATAAAACATTGCAGAATAGAATACAGTAAAAAAGAGCAGAACAATAGAGAGAGAATAGAGAGAGAGAGAACAATAAAATGACAACTATTTTTGTTTTTTTATTTTATATATTTTTTTGTTTTTGTTTTTGTTTTTTTTTACTTTTTTGTTTTTTACACTTTTTTTTTGTAATTGTAACTTTTATAACTGTAACTGGTTCCAGGCTCGGGTCTCTCAAAATGCGATTGCATCTTGGGAGACCCTGTGAAAGTGTGCCTAGTCTGTGCACTGCTGTACTCTACGCTAATACTCAACTAGTGTATGGTAGCGTTCAAAACATTCACCAATGCAAAGACCAGGATTGTCAGGACAGGAGGGACAATAGTAATGGGCGTCACGCTTATATCCGCGCTTGCTGAAGACACAACATCTTTTTTGGGGGGTTTGTTGGGTAGGAGTACTCGGGAGGACATAAAGAAAATGCCTCTCATGCAGCCGACCGCATTTGGTTGGGGATGTGAATGGGGAAGTACGGGTGCTGCAGAAGTGGTGGATTCCCAATTAGGATTGGCGAATGCAGCAGGAAGGGCACTATGGGTACGATGGGCCTGTGTTTGTCTTCTTCTCAGTAGCAGCGGGACACTACTTGTGCTTGCCACCTCACCAGCTTGAACTGTACTTATGGGACTCGCCACATCACCAAGTGCTACTGCAGTGCTGGTTTGACTACAACCAGGGTGTACTAGGCCGCTGTTGCTTGCCAGTTCACCAGAAGGAAAAGCGGCGCTAGTACTGCTCTGCTCCATACGAGGGACCTGCGGTTCCTGCACCTCAACAACAGCAGAAGAGGATTGGGGTCGGGTATGCCTGACCTTGGCAGGGACCACAACTCCATCGTCAGAGCTATCTGTCATGGATCCGCTGTCGTCTACAGGATCGTATTCTGAGCCTGAATCTGACAGATGAGTGACCTCCTCTTCACTATCTGTCATGCTCAGAAACGTGTAGGCCTCTTCACTAGTGTAACCGCGATTTGCCATTTTGGGCTCTAAATTTAGTGGTACAGTAGTGAGACTCACAGGTAAAAAAGCTCCTGACTGTTAGCGACTGATTCAAATGTTACCAAAAAAACTGTTAGCGATCGCAGGGATCAGGCCTGACTCTACGAACGCTGCAGTTATGTGTTTAGTATTTTGTAAGTGACAGTGATTGAACGATACTGCACTTGGGTGGGCTGGACTGGGCCAGGTGGAAGGGCAAAACGCATGTGCTAGCAGGTATCTGGGCTGATCCCGCTAAAACTGCGTTTTTGGGAACCCTAAACTGCTGGGGACGCTAGTATAGATCTGATCAGATCAGATATTGATCCGTTCAGATACTATACCACTATTGGAGGTGTATGCTGCGTACGTGGGTGTTAGCGGTACTGGCACTAACCTGACGCTGCCTGGGATGACACAGACCCTATCTGACCCTAAAACCAAACTTGTGTCACACACCGGGTGATCAGTGGGTTAAACCTTTATTAGGTAATAAACGGCGGGTGCCCTGACACAATAAAAAATTAACTAACTAACCAGCGTCACCCGTAATAGTTATACGGTGATCACTGGTGAAAGGGTTAACTAGGGGGCAATCAGGGGTTAAAACCTTTTATTAGGTAGTATATGGGGGTCCCTGACGCTATAAAATGCTGACGGCGAACCTAAATACTTACTTTCCTAACTAGCGTCACCTGTGACACTAATACAGCGATCAGAAAAATGATTTCTTAGTGACACTGGCGACAGGGGGTGATCAAGGGGTTAAAACTTTATTGGGGGGTTAGGGGGTACCCTAGACCTAAAGGGGCCTAACACTAACTGCCCTACCACTTATAACTGTCACAAATGACACAAATGCAATAATCAGAAAAAAAAACTGCTATTGGTGTCAATGTGACAGGGTGTGCAGGGGGGTGATCGGAGGGTGAGTGAGGGGTGAAATGCGTGCCTAGAGTGTTCTACTGTTAGTGTAGTGTTGGTGCGCTTACTTGGATGTCTTCTCTTATCGGCGCCGGAACGAAAAGACCGACACGAGGAGAGATGACATCACTTCCTCTGCCACTATTTACATTACAGAGGCAAAAGAAGATTGTCATTCGTTGGGAGCGATCGTGAGGGGGTGGCCACGAATGAGTGGCCTCCCCCTCAGCACTGATCGCTCCCCTAATGATGCCGACCGCTTTGGGCACCGGGGGGGCGCGATGCGCCCCCAGCCCGCGGGAGGCAAATCACGTACCAGGTACATGATTTTCCCTGCCCGTGCCATTCTGCCGCAGTATATCTGCGTTAGGCGGTCGGCAAGTGGTTAAAAAGTGCCAGTTCCTTTGGCAGAAAAAAACTCTCATATAGAGCATCTTGTATACAAAGTTTAGATAAGCTTAGGAGAGTTTTGTGTTTTTTTCTGCCAGAAAGCTCCAATCAGAAACGCAAACCAGGAGGGTTTTTTTTCCTGCCTCTAAACAAGCTCAAAATAGCCTGTAATCATCCTAATGTGCATGGAAACATGGGATAACATTGAGTTGCTTCTACAGGCAGAATACAAAACTCCTGTAGAAGCAGCGATTTTTAAGCCAGTGTGCATGGAGCCTTATGCCGCGTACACACGATCGGAATGTTCGATGTGAGCTTGCTGTCGGAAATTCCGACCAAGTGTAGGCTCCATCGGACATTTTCTGTTAGAATTTCCGACAACAAAAATTTGAGAGCTGGATCTCAAATTTTCCGACAACAAAATCCGTTATCATAAATTCCGAGTGTGTGTAGACAATTTCGACTCACAAAATTCCACTCATGCTCTGAATCAATTACGAGATGGAAGTGCTCGGTCTGGTAAAACTAGCTTTCGTAATGGAGATAGCACATTCATCACGCTGCAAAGTTTTTAATCTTTTAATGCAGCGCATTCTCTTCTTCTTTATAATGCTAGAATAATGAAGTTGTTTTGCTGCTGATATTCACACAGAGTCCTGACAAACTGATTTCTTTATTATTTCTCGTGATCTCATGAATATTTTTTTTTTTTTTTTGCCGCCAGATCTCCATAGTAATGTTTATATTTTTTTATAGTGATATACTTTTGTTTTGGTCAAGATCTCCTGATTTTTTTTTTTTTATGTTTTTTTTATAGTAATCTCCATAATATTTTTTCTCGTTTTGTGTCAAGTTACCACGACACCATTATTATCTTGGAGAAATTGGTTGGTGTTGGTGTCCCTTGTTAATTTGACATTGTATTTTTGAAATGTACCTGCCTTTTGAACTAAAACACATTGCCAAGTATTTGTGATCAAAAAATAGACATTTATTAGAGGTCATAACAAAATAAAGAGGAAGGCAACTCTGGATAAACTGGTGAGTTTAGCAAAGCCTTTGTACCCCAGGGCAGACATCAACTATTTGACAGGCCAAATTGGTAGCCTGAGGAGTCCATTTAATAGGGAGCGCAATCCGGTCCAGGACTCCGAGAGATCAGGAGCAGCAGCAAAGGACATATATGTCCCAAGGCTGTGGTCTTACAACAGCCTGCGTCTTTTGTCAGACCAGACTGAACCCAGGCCATCACTCTCTTTTCTTCCTTACATGCTTGCTTCCACGCTTGCTTCCAGGCTCACAAATGAGGCGTTGGCCCACCTCCATTTCCTGCATTTTGCTTGCTGCCATGCAGGCATAGGCCTCTTGAATATTGGGGGTGGTTCTGAGGGCCGCAGTACGCTCCCAAATCAAAGAAAGTGCTGACTCCTCCATGTTCCTCCCCTTCCTGGTACTTTTTGTTGGAAGGTGGAGGGGAGGAACCTGGAATTCAGTCAGGCTACTGGGCTCAGCCACCTCTTGGCTGCCACTTACCCCCGCATCCTCCTGGCTGAGACTTTCCATGGCCTCCTCCTGGCTGTGACTTTCCACGGCCTCATCCTAGCTGAGACTTTCCACGGCCTTCTCTTGGCTGAGACTTTCCACGGCCTTCTCTTGGCTGAGACTTTCCTGTGTATGAAAATGGGACATAGTTTTAGTTTTTTGGTCATCAATCACACACAATTTTGAGCTTGTGACTGTTGCAAATTGAATGTTAACAAATAGAAAAGACTATCATACTGACGCCAGCATTTTTCATTCTTGTCCCAATCATTTTTGGCTACTATTGTCTATTAATATGTAAACCACTTTGTTAATTTTGAAATTAGTGATCAATACTAACATCTAGTTAACATCATTCAATTTTTTTTTTTTGTCGCCAGATCTCCATAATAATGTTTATATATTTTTTATAGTGATATACTTTTTTTGGTCAAGATCTGATTTTTTAAAATGTTTTTTTATAGTGATCTCCATAATATTTTTTCTTGTTTTGTGTCAAGTTACCACAACACCATTATTACCGTATCTTGTATTTTTTAACCTCAAGGAGATTGGTTGGTGTTGGTGTCCCTTGTTAATTTGACATTGTATTTTTGAAATGTACCTGCCTACTCACAAACAAACTGTCCTTTTTAAACTAAAACACATAGCCAAGTATTTGTGACATTTATTAGGGGTCATAACAAAATAAAGAGGAAGGCAACGCTGGATAAACTGGTGAGATTGGCAAAGCCTTTGTGCCCCAGGGCAGACATCAACTATTTGACAGGCAAAATTGGTAGCCTGAGGAGTCCATTTAATAGGGAGCATAATCCAGTCCAGGACTCCGAGAGATCAGGAGCAGCAGCAGATGACATATATGTCCCGAGGCTGTGTTCTTACAACACCCTATGTCTTTTGTCAGACCAGACTGAAACCAGGCCATCACTTTCTTGTCTTCCTTACACGCTTGCTTCCACGCTTGCTTCCAGGCTGTGGCTCTGGTGTTTAATGAAAAGTGCATACTGTGCTGTGACCCCGCAATCCAGCAGCCGGCACGGCTGTAGACAAAGAGCTAAGTAGGTAGAAAATAAATACGTGCAGCGCTATGATTGCAAAAAAAGGGAAAAATTGTATGCGATTCAAATATATATGTGACAAAATGACACAAACTCTAACGTAATAGATGTGAATGGATATTAAGCAATGTGCTAATATAGTGACTGCACTACACACAAATGTCCAAATTGAACGAAATGATGAAATACAGTAGAATTAGGTTTGTTATCCAATACACATGTGAGAAGTTCCTGGCATTCCTAGGAACCTTGGAGTGAAAAAATGGAAGCAAACACCACCACCGTGAAAGAGAGAGGAGGCTTACCAAATTATATTGACTTGGCGGGGCATATACCACCCAAGTCAACAAGGCTTATTGGGTTCAAACCACCCAATGGGGGACAGCAGATCCTGGGACTCCATCAGTCGATCAGTTTTAGACGGTCATGAGATGGTAGCTGAAGGCTCCAGGAGTCTCAGGGAGCATGAAAACTTATTGTTACAGGAAGGGTATCATGTATTAAAAAAAGGGGGCTGACATAGCGTGATACCGTTTAAAAAGGAGGTGGTTTATTAAAAATATAAATTCAACACTCACATTTGGAAGAAATTTATACAGCATGTAAAAGCATGAGGCGATGTTAGTGGAAGGTCCACCCAACGCGTTTAGACTGCACAGTCGTCATCTGTGGCTCTGGTGTTGGAGTTGTGGCAGGAGGTGGAAGAGGTGGAGGAGGAGGAGGAGGATGGTCCAACTCACACAGGTGGGTTTTGCTTGTGAGTTCGCCCCTCAACCCCTTATTTAGGGCCAGATAGATCACTTCCTCACAAATGAGGCATTGGCCCACCTGCATTTTTCTGGCTGCCATGCAGGCATAGGCCTCTTGAATATTGGGGGTGGTTCTGAGGGCCGCAGTAGCCTCCTGAATCAAAGAAAGTGCTGACTCCTCCACGTTCCTCCCCTTCCTGGTACTTTTTGTTGGGAGGTGGAGGGAAGGAACCTGGGATTCGGTCAGGATACTGGGCCCAGCCACCTCCTGGCTGAGACTTTCCATGGCCTCCTCCTGGCTGTGACTTTCCATGGCCTCCTCCTTGCTGTGACTTTCCTCGGCCTCCTCCTTGCTGAGACTTTCCATGGCCTCCTCCTGGCTGAGACTTTCCTGTGTATGAAAATGGGACATAGTTTTTTGGTCATCAATCACACACAATTTTGAGCTTGTGACTGTTGCACATTGAATATTAACAAATAAAAAGACTATCATTCTGACACCAGCATTTTTCATTCTTGTCCCAATCATTTTTGGCTACTATTGTCTATTGATATGTAAACCATTTTGTTAATTTCGAAATTAGTGATCAATACTAACATCTAGTTAACATCATTCAATTTTTGGACAAGAAATATGTTGAACAATACTATACCTGGCTCAAGTTGGGCTCCTCCACATCTTCCTGGGTGGAAGGCCCAGATTGTACATCGGAAGCCTCATCTGAGGTGGAAGGAAGAGTGGAAGGAAGGGTTGAGAGTGATGGCATGATTTTAGTCTGGTCTGACAAAAACCACAGTCTGTCGTAGTACCAGAGCCTGGGGACGAAATTGTCATCTGCTGCTGCTCCTGATCTCATGGAATCCTGGACCTTTTTGTGCTCCCTATTATATGTGCTCCTCAGGCCACCAATTTTGCACTTCAAACAGGGGATGGTTGCTGTGGGAATCACCGGCTTCACCAATTCCAGCAATTGATTCAGCGCTGCCTTCCTCTTTATTTTATTTTTATAAAAAGGGTGTTTCACCTGCCACAGACAGGGCAGCTCCCTGTATTTATCAAGGAAGTTGGGGAGGAAGTCATGATCATTGAATCTATCCATTTTATCTGCAAGTCACAACACAAGACAAACCTTAATGTCAGGCTAAACTCTCCTAATCTTGTCTCAATATAGGCCTCAATCTATAAGCAGTATAGGCCACTGATGCCCCAAGTTAAAATGGTACCTTCATTAGCACGTTCGGCGCTTACGCTACTCCATTCTCCGCTCACAGATCGTACGTACGACGCACGTGTGTTACGCTGCTTTATATACACTGTGCATGCCTGAAACTCCGTCCGCCCTTGACCTTCTTTCTAGTATATACCCCGCCCCTTCTCTTTTGGCACAGTGGGAGAGCACATGGCAAAGAAAGAGCAAGTGCATGCAGAGGAGAGCAGCAACAAGGAGGACGACGAAAGCCCGGAACCACAAATGTCCCAATCCCAGAGGAGATTTAAGCCCTCAAATATGTCCTTTGTAGAGATGGTGGAGATGGTGGACATCTTGAAGAGGGCCGACTATGATGGGAAGCATGGCCCTTACCCAAACCCAAATGTGAGAAAGGCCAAGATCATGGCTAACATTGTGAAAAGTCTGCAGAAGAATTTTGGGGTATGGCGATCCAAGGATCAACTGAGGAAACGATGGTCAGACCTCAAATTGAGGGAGCAGGATCAGTACAGAAGAATCAAGAGAGTGCTGCAAAAAAGTAAGTATTTGGTCATGTGTTCCTATTATTATTACTTTTGTGCTGCTCCATGTGCTTTTCTTTACTGTTGTACAGTTTAAAATGGCAACTTTCATGTTCATGGGCACAGTAATCGTTCGTAGTAAACATTGTTCGTTCGCCCACTAATACAATTTTTTTGGCAGATGCAGGTTAAGTACATTTGTTCATGCCTATTTGTATTAAAATAAGTTTGATGTCTAGATGGGTTTGTAACTAGAATGAAATGTAAACTTGATTCAGTGTAAGGAGAGGACACTCAGCAGCTGTTGGGGAGTAAAGACTCGGGACATCAGAGGACACCAGGGACCCCCAACCTCTTAAAGAAGGGGATGTCACCGCACCACAACCTTCAAGATGTGGAGGAAGGAGAGGTTTATGAAGTGGGCGAAATAGTGACCACAACAGGTGAGTGTCTGAGACCACTGCTTCAGGTAATAGATGTATGCCTGCATATTTATAATACATGGTGGGTTTTTTATTTCAAGGTGATGTGGATGTTGTGGAAGAAGAATCTCATTTCACCAGTGCAAGTGCACACGTCCCCATCGGGGAGATCATGGTGTGCAATCGTGATTTAGAGCTGATAAAGGAAAACATCAATGATGTTCAAAAAAAATTAAGAACATCATTGATGTTTTAGGCAGAATCTAAAACACAGAAAAATTGTACTGTTTTGTTTTGTAAATTTTTATTTTAAATCAAGTTTTAAAGTATTTTAAAAGCCAAATTTTGAAGATGCACAGTGTGTCAACATGTGCTATCTGCCATCACGGGACATCAATGTACGCGTTTTGTGGGTGCAACCCCTTCCTTGCAACTAAAGTAGATGAGAGGAAGGGGTTGCACCCCACCGAAACACTTCCCATTGATCCCCCATGGTGGGAGCTAGCACATGTTGACATTAGGCATGGGATCAGGAGGGAAATTCACATTTTAGCTCGCAATTTGTGTGCATCTTCAAAATTTGGCTTTTACAGGGGTGACTTTACCCCATCTGATGAAGGCAATACTAACATACTAATGTCTGATAATGCCTTCACTTTGTGAAAGTTGAACTTTGTAAGTTCCTAAGTTGTGTATGTTTTATGGTTTTAAACATGCCTGTTTAACCCAAAAAAGGCTATTTGTACTGTCAAACCTAAAAATGTTATACAATAAATATGTTGGTTTGTTCAAAAACCCTTTTCTAAGGCACATGTGAATGTGCTTTGAGTAAAATGTTTTATACTCAACAACGTGTGGCTTCTTCTTTCAATGCTCAATGCCAGTTTTTTGAGTAAGTTGGTGTTTACAGTGATAATGGGGATTATTTACTAAAGGCAAATCCACTTTGCACTACAAGTGCACTTTCAGTGCAGTTTCAGTGCAGTTTCAAGTGCACTTGCAGTGCACTTGTAGTGCAAAGTGGATTTGCCTTTAGTAAATAACCCCCACAGTGCTCTAAAATTTGCCACAATCAGGCCATTTTTGGGACTCAAACAATTAATAATTCATGGAGCTGAAAGGATGTAGTTTTTTTAGCATTAATGCATTACATACACTAAAACAAAAACAAGATGTGTGTGTAACAGACCCACAACATAATAGTTAGTTGAAGAAGAGATTGTCACCTCATGTATCAAATAAATGATGTTTGCACTATTGTTGAAAATGGCCAAAAAGAAAAGCCCATTGGAAAACCTAGGAGACAGCTAAAAGAAACACAAGCAGTAAATCAAATGAAATATTATTTCAGTTTAAAAAAAATGTATTTTAAAAATGTTTCTCAAACATTTGCTGGCATATCAATGGCCCCCCCTACCCACAAAGTATTCCAGATATTTTTGACGGACTTCAAGTGTCATCAGGGTTGACTGATCTGGCAATCCTGTCTCAGGCCCAACTGAGGCCACATAGTTCGAAGCATTTCTGCTTAGAAAGTTGTGCATAATGCAGCATGCAAGTACGATATGGTTTATTTTATATTCCTCCATGTGAATTGGCATCAGGAATAGGCGTTTCTCCACCACTCTTTTGGCTCTGGCCAGCCGGTAGTTAAAAACCCTCTGGTCCGGGGTGGGGGTCCTCATGGGGAATGGCCGCATCAGGTGTTCACCAAGCCCAAATGCTTCATCAGTGACAAAGACGAATGGTAGACCAGCCACGTTGTCTTCTGCAGGTGGCAATCCCAAGCCACCACTCTGGAGCCATCGGTAGAACTCGGTCTGAGCGATAACTCCACCATCCGACATCCGGCCATTCTTCCCCACGTCCACATAGAGAAACCAACATCACTATATTATTAAATCCCTTATAGTTGTAATAGTATGACCCCGAGTTGGAGAGTGGCATGATGTGGACGTGTTTCCCATCAATTGCCCCTCCACAGTTGGGAAAGTCCCACAGCTGGGCAAAGTGGGATGCCACAGTCTGCCATTCCTGTGGCGTTGAAGGAAACTGTGGAGTCAAACAAGAAAAAAAAATAGTACTTTTGCACATAACATTGCAAGAAGATTAGGCACAAACATTCTTGCCCAACATCAGTCTAACATTTATTTTAAGGAGTATTTAAAGACAAAAATATAAGGTCCACTTATCAGATTCCTCACCCCCTTCAGTTAGTGTCACATTGTCCACTGCACTATCACAGTCCCACTATAATAGCTTTCAATTTAGAGGATGATGAATTAATGCCGACTTATTACTGTAATGCAGTTAGGTTGCATATACAGTAATAAATATTCCTCCTTTTTTTACCAGTGTGGCAAGGTTTAAAGGAACCTATGCCGCCAGCACAAAGCAGAGTCAGACTGCAACTATTACACAAGATCTCCTGTGTCCCAACACAAATATTTAAGTACCACCTTAATCAAAATTGTTTTGCTTCCTGGGCATTGCTGTTAATAAGGACAGTGTTTATAAGGATTGCCTCAAAGAGCTGGACTGCTGTGACTTTCCGGAATAAATAGTAGAGCATTTTTATTATTGTATGTGCAGCCTGGCTACATTATAGTAATGATTTAAGAGGGTTCAGGTGGACTTTAATGTGATTCAGAGGTTCACTGGAATCTACTTAAAAGTTTGGCAAAGAGGGACAAGCAGTGATTAATGAGGTGAGAGTCATTTCAAAAGCTGGCTCAGTAGATCTTGAAGGTTAAGGAAGAGAGGTTTGAAAGTCTTTTGTGTTGTGTAAGGGGTGTATTTTATACAAGCGATACGTGTGAGGCTCCATGCACACTGGGCTTAAAAAATGCCAGTTCCCTTGGCAGAAAAAAACTCTCATATAGAGCATCTTTTATACAAAGTTTAGACAAGTTTAGGGAGTGGCTTGACCTTCGAGGTGATGGCTGCTTAATTTCAGAGCTCCCGCTGACAGGGATTGATTTCTTCTCATAACGGAGGTTTCTGGCACACTTACCTTCCAAAAACCATGGGTACGGCTTCTAGAAACTCCTCTGCCTCTCGATCCCGTTAGCCTCGTGAATTACCGGGCAGACCGCACCAAAATATACCTGACATGTTCAGATCCCATACAAGCAACATGGCGCCGGCTCCCTCTGCACAAGGACCACAGAGACAAGCAACAGGCGATAATGGGACCGCAGCCACCTCACAGATAGCGGATTCTAATGGGGGAATTACCCTCTCCCTTCACCAACAACCCAGTCTAAATGATCTCCGTTCTGTAGCTGCCGACATAAAGGACACTTTGATGGCGGCCATCACAGAGCTGCGGATTGACATACAGGCCATCACTGGCAGAGTACAGGCTGTGGAGAAAACAACAACTTTACACACCACAGTGATCAGAAGCAATCATCTGATTTTGGATACCCACACCAAGCAACTGAGGGATATGAACCGTCATTTGGAAGATTTAGACAACCGTGGCAGGTGCCATAATCTCCGACTGAAAGGCTTATCAGAAGTCATTGATGCGGATCACTTGCAAGAAGAAGTTAACAGCCTGTTCAATACTATACTAGAGAGACCTAAAGACACTCCAATAAACATGGAACGAATACACCGTGCTTTGCGGCCGAAGGGGAGAGAGGAAGAGCCACCGCGGGATGTGATATGCCACATAGTGGATTACCGCCTCAAAGAAGAGCTGCTGAGGAAAGCCTGTGTTTTGGCCCCATTACAGCACAACGGAATAGAGATTTGTTTATTCCAGGATCTCTCCTCCATCACGCTTCAACGTAGGAGAGAACTGCGCCCCCTGCTGGAGGTTCTTCGTACGAAGGGGATCACCTATCGCTGGAAGTTCCCCTTCGGTCTAGCAGCTTCCTCTCATGGCCGCTCCGCTCTCCTCAGGGTCCCGGAGGACCTACATCATTTCTGTGAGACGCTGGACATTCCCCTCATTGATGTCCCAGAGTGGTACGCGGAGTTCCGCTCCCCTATGCTTCACACTCATCTCTCCGGATCTGAACCAATGGAGACACAGGAGATTCGCTACCGCAGACAGCGATCCCCATCAGAAGATAGAACACATCATCCAGAATCACGTCCAGCTTCCCTCTATAGCCCGACTAAACCTCCGCACACACGCAGAGCCAGAAGGGATCGCTAAATAGATGAATCCTCCGATGGAACACTACACGTTTTTCTTTTATAAGTTAAGTTGTTAATTTTGATCCTTCTGTTATATACCGTTACCACAGGCTGAGATGTATTGAGCTCATCTCCATCGTACTTATTCACATATTGCTCACCTATTGTAATAAGGCTATCCTGAGACAATGGAGGTCAATTGAGTGAGACTGGCTGTCACCCTAATGGCTCTGATCAACTAAACTCCTTCACCTGACTACAAAATCCTCCCTAACTGACGGTAGTGACTGTCCTTCAGAGGCGCACTGCCCGCTTTCATGAAAAAGGAGTCGTATCCTTTTTTTTTTTTTTTTTTATAATACTCTATACACCTGTGTTAAAATGTGACTAGGTTGTTTTGTGGGAGGATGGAACCCTCGGGACCTACGGCCAATAATTGAACCACATAGTGAAAGGGGAAAAAAAAAAAGAAAAAAAAAACCCTAACAGGAATGAAATGTACGGATTTCATACAGTTCTGCTGTAATCCTCTTGGTAATGAGATTTTTCATATTGGTAGTTAGGACATTGAACCCCATGTATGTTTCAGTTGCTAAAGGCGGGGGATCCCGAGGTTTTCTTCCTAAATACTAAACGAGTAGAGGATGATCTAACAATTAATACTGCCTGGGCTATAACATACCCCTATAATGCTTACACTGACATAGACCCCACGTAGGCTCCAGGCTCATAAACCGCACCCACTATAATCTCACAGTAAGACGTTATGGATCCAATTAATACACTCCAACGGTCCAATAAACAAAACTACTTTGCGACACTTAGTCCATAAAAATATGGTCTATGCTGAATTTTTTTTTTTTGGTCAAATGAACATCCAGTGCTGATACATATGGTTGAAATCGTCCTCGACTCTGACCAGCCCTTAAAAAGGGATATTAGTACACCTGGCACTAAATTGGCCATCTTACATGCTAACTAGGTATCTAAGTTGACAACGATTCCAATCACTAATATGGAGGTTCATAAACTGATAAGTTTATAATGCTTTAGGTCGTACATACTACCCCATATGTCTCTGCAGTTGCTACCTTATATGTTACTGAGGTTTAACCCAGTATATACTCTCCACACTGCTAAGCTTTTTCCGTAACATGCTATACTTCATCATTCGAGACAATAGGGTGGCAGCTAGCTCAGGATTTACACACTTATAGCTCACACAGCAGGTTACCTCCTCAGATGGTCAATCACTAGATAATGAAATGTTCTATCTTGTTATCGTTATTAGATCGTTAATTATACGGTTCTTTACACACTTGTTTAATTTTTGCCCGGTTGTTTTGTACCCATCACTCATAATGCTAGCCTCCACTTATTCATCTTACCACCCTAAAATAGCGGGTAGACACTCACATCATACACTTCTCCCTTGTCAGATCTTTGCCAACCCCCACACGGCATCATAGCACAGCGTAGACCGTCACTTGGACAGTACACTCTGCCTGGACGCCGTAATTCACCGAAACTCCCCAATTGTGAGACGGGTGGGCTGGTACCCCCTCTCAAATAAGAGTATCTCATACCCTTTTATCCTACGGTTACGTTCTGTGACCTCATATCCTCTATACGAGGCTCTTATACTTACCCCCCTCCCCCCCTTCCCCGATTGCAGGTCATCAGCCCTATCATGGCACAACACAATGCAGCACAACCCACACTAAATGTTAAATTTCTCTCACTGAATACCCGTGGGCTTAATACCCCGGAAAAAAGATCTCAACTGATGCTACACCTTCAAAAGACTAAAGCCCACATAGTTTTTTTGCAAGAGACCCATTTTAGATCGGATAATATCCCAAAGTTACACAGCAATTCTTATCCGACTGCATACCATGCCTCCAACAAGGATTCAAAAACCAAAGGCGTATCAATTTTAATATCTAAAAGCTGCCCCATCCAAATACAAGATGTTGTTCGAGATGAACAGGGTAGATTCTTATTCCTCAAGGGTTCATTACACAACAAACCGATTACATTAGCCAATATATATGCACCCAATATACGTCAAGTACCCTTCTTCCACAAAACACTAACCCAGCTCACCTCCTTCCAGGCTGGCATATTGATAGTGGGGGGTGACTTCAATGTAGCACTTTCACCATCCCAAGACACCTCAGCAGGATCCTCTTCTCTAACATACAGAGCTCTACGAGCAATCAAGACTCAACTAAGTGACTTGACCCTACACGACACATGGCGTACCCTTCATCCCAAAGAGAAGGACTATACCTTCTTCTCCTCACCCCACAATAAATATTCCAGACTGGATTACTTCTTCATCTCACAGAATGACCTGACACTCCTCTCTACAGCTACCATTGACCCCATGCTCCTGTCCTACCACAATCCCATTTCCATGACCCTGACTTTCCCGACTACATCGACAAACTCGTCCATCTGGCGCCTTGATAATTCACTGCTAACGGACCCTGAAAATACACAAAAGATCATTTCAAACCTTACACATTATTTTCAGGAGAATGAATCTCCAGACATCTCTTCTACCACTATTTGGGCGGCACACAACTGTGTCATTCGAGGTGCACTCATTTCTATGGCCGCGAACAGAAGAAAGGCCAGAATAGCACATATTGAAGATTTATCTAAGCGCATTCATTCTCTTGAGAAAATCCACAAACTCTGGCCACTAAATCCCTTGAAGACCTACAAAAGGCCAGAGAGGATCTATTAGAAGAATTAGGGAAGACGGTGAAACGCAAATTCGCGCTAACCAAACGATTATTCTACGAATTCGGAAATAAATCTGGGAAAATGCTGGCTAGAGCCCTTCAACTTAAAAAAGCGTCATCCACCATTCACACCATCAAAGAGCCCTCAGGGAACTCAATTGTTACATCAGACGGAATAGCAGACCAATTTGTAAAATACTTCACCAAACTTTATAATCTACCATCGCCCAACACAACTAGCCAGACCCCTGATCGAACACAAGCAATTGAAAGCTTTCTAACTAAATATGGCCCCACACCTATTACCCCAGATGATGCAGCTACGATAAATCATCCAATTACCACTGGAGAAACGATGCTAGCACTGAAACAATTGAAAACGGGCAAGAGCCCAGGCCCTGACGGCCTCTCCGACATTTTAGCTGCCCACATAACTCTTATACCGAAACCCGGCAAAGACCCCACTTTAGTATCAAATTATAGACCAATATCCCTCCTAAATGTAGACGTAAAACTTTATGCGAAAATCCTTGCGAATCGTATTCTCCCGTTCATCCCCAGACTGATATCATTAGATCAAGTAGGTTTTGTCCCTGGACGAGAAGCTAGGGACAACACCATAAAGACCCTCAACATACATCATTGGTTAACACGTTCGTCGAAACCGGACTTTCTACTATCCCTTGATGCAGAGAAGGCGTTCGACAGAGTGGCATGGGACTACATGATGGCAACACTAAAGGTTATGGGATTCCCAGAACACCTACTCAAACTAATTTTCGCACTTTATTCCAAGCCATCTGCTAGCATTCGAGTCAATGGCTGCCTGTCGGACGCCTTCTCCGTGTCGAATGGCACATGCCAGGGATGCCCCTTATCACCCCTCATCTTCATTCTTACTATAGAGCCACTCCTTCGTCAAATACGAGCAAACCCTGACATCAAGGGTGTCAACATCAACCACAGACAATATAAATTGGCAGCTTATGCAGACGATGTTTTACTTTTCCTTACAGACCCGCTCATCTCTATACCCAATCTGCTAAAAGACCTCAATATGTTCAAATCACTGTCTAACCTCCAAATCAATTTCTCTAAATCTAAGGCATTAAACATCTCCCTACCTGCCAACATGATATTGCAATGCCAAGCAAACTTTCCCTTTGAATGGGAGCCCCACGCTATCACGTATCTAGGTATTCAGATCCCCAAAACCTATCCAACTTATACTCTAAAAACTTTTCGCCTATTCTCCAATCTATTCAACAAGACCTCCAAAAATGGCATGCAGGTATGTTTTCATGGTTCGGAAGAGCGTCAATCATAAAAATGAATGTCCTACCCAGACTCCTATATCTCTTTCAAACCCTTCCTATCCGCCTCCCCCTAACATTCTTTACAACCTACAAACAAATCTGCAGAAATTTTATTTGGGCATCCAAAACACCCAGATTAAGCTGGGAAAGATTAACCCTTCCTAAATCAAAAGGGGGAATTGGACTCCCGGACGTTTACAAATACCACTGGGCCTGCCTCTTGACCAGAGTAGTCGACTGGCAAATCCACGCAGACACTAAAGATTGGGTTAAACTTGAAGAAACGTTTGCAGGAATTCCGATCTCAAACCTACCATGGATCTCACAGAAAGCGACACCCAAGGAATGTACGAATCACCCACTAATACACTCCACCCTCCTCCACTTTCGGATGGCGTGTAAAAAACGCAATATAGCATCCTCACCCGGGCCTCTGACACCCATCAATCAAAATCCAGACTTCCTCCCTGGCCTTTTGGAATCTAATGCTGAGACCCAACTACAGCTACCCTCTCTTAGAGCTGAACACTTCTTCCACAACGATGAGTTCACAACATTTGAAGCGCTATCTTCCCGTTTTCCCAACCAAACTATTCCCTTCTTTAAATATTTACAGGTTAGGCACTTCATCCAAAGTTCTAAGCCTCTGCTTAATTGGCATAGGGAACACACTCCCTTCGAAACCCTATGCATTACCACCGAATCCCAAAAACATCTGATATCTACAATGTACTCGCTCTTGTTCTCAGACTGCAGCCCTAAATCTAACGCAATTAGCCAACGCTGGGAACTTGACCTCTCATTAGACTTATCAAATGCTGACTGGGAACGGATCTATGAACACATTCATAAAGGTTCCATCAATGTCTCAGCACAAGAAAATGGATATAAGCTGTACTCTAGATGGTACAGAACCCCGATCAGAATACATAAATACCACCCTAACATCTCCTCACTTTGCTGGAGATGCAATTTGACTCCAGGTTCCCTACTCCACATATGGTGGGAGTGCCCACTCATATAACCCTTTTGGAAAGAAGTACACCGCCTCATCACCCAAATTACTACTTACACGCCGGACTTTACACCCGCACAATTTTTGCTCCACCACACATCTATACCCTACTCAGCATATAAAAAATCCCTTGCCCTACATCTCATCAACGCCGCCAAACAATGCATACCTATGCTTTGGAGGCAGCCAAATCCCCCTACCACTGCTTATTGGTTTCGTCGTATAGAAAACATAGCGGAAATGGAGGCCCTCATTCATCAGGCTGGAGAGAACCCAACAAATTTCAACAAACATGGACATGCTGGACAAACTTTAAAGAATCTACCGATTATCGCAACTCTCTTTAATGACACACCTTTATTTCATCCGGGTTATTCCATAAACTGCTACCTGCCTTTAACATACATCAGAATGATGCAAGATCCAGTACACACCTACCCACTTTCACATACCTCCCCTACCTGCTATACTCTCTGTTTGTCTTGATGACATATAGCCCATAAGAACTACTATTCCTTTCAATATCTTGCTATTTAATACCACAGAGGTATACCCGGTTATACCTTCTTTTGAACTAACCGCACAACTTTATTTTTGTCCCACTGGCATAACACATATCAATCTATTGTACAGGTAAAATACCCCTTTATTGATACCACCAATTGGGATCTATAGCTCCCCCATCCAGGCACAGTCAAGAACCCGACAGGGGTGTTTGGATGTCGTGGGAGCATACCTGAATATACCTGTTCTTAATCCTCCCCAAGTTATACTAGTAAGATGTCATACCTTACTCAAACAACAACCAATGACGATATCGTCATCCAATACTTATTGACTTTCCTATTTGTTTCTTCCTTTAGAAGTGCTATGTGAGTGGATGCGCTGCTCCCATCTGTGCTCTCTATATTACCTGTGTATGTGCTATCTTAATAGCCTAATTTGGTTCACCATCCACCTAACAGGTTATATCTCATTTATACAATAATCATATGTTTGTATAATTCATCACATGTGAACAACAACTTAATCCAAATACTTTAAATCATATAAAAAGTCCAGTGACATATGTCACATAATGATAGACTCTTCTTCATATATGTTGCAAATCATCCGTTATAATTGCCGTGGGCGGCGTGCTCTTGTGTGTGGTATCAGATTAAAGTGACTTAGTGCTTCACCACCACCTGTGAGATTTGCCACTCACCAGATTAATCTTTAAAACTGCACCTTTGGTTCATTAACAGGGATAACCACTCCACTCAAAGGAAACTTTCTCCAATATCTATACCAGGTCCTCAATGTTCCTCATGCAAACGGATAAAAAACCATCATCGCGCAATAACGTTTAAAACCTTTATTCCATACATAAAAAACACTTTGCACTCACATTTCCAAGTGCCATTAGGCCGGCACCGAGCTTTTCCCGCAGTTAAGGACGGGTGGGCACTGCAGCCCGGTTCGTCTGGTGTGTGCTAGATGGTCTCCGTTGCCGCTTACGTTCCCCCCTGTTTGCGTTCGCGTCCTCTCCAAACCCCGTTCGTTCCCGGTCACGTGGGTACGGTAATCTCCCAGCAGCCTCTACGCGTTTCGCAATCAAATTTGCGTCATCAGGAAGCTGCTGTGTGATTGGTTCTCATTCTATTTATGTTGTGTGCGGGCGGAAATTGTTTTGCCGCCATCTTGGATGTGGGAATTCCCTTAGTTCCGTTCTATTGGGGCTTTCTTTCTCTTAGCACCATTTTGCTTATGGGCAATTCTCCCATTCCGTGATTGTTCATTGCACCCGCTGTTTCCCCCCTCTACCATTGTTAATACTCATTCCAATTTACCTATTGTTATATTAGTTGTATATGAATGGTTATAAACTAACCCGTCCGTATCTGCTGGAGAGGCTCTCACATGTTAAAAATTACATAGATACATGGCCTTTATTGGCCTTTATGTGCTTTAACTAAAAAAACTTTTTATGCACATTGTTATTCCATAATTGATTACCGCTAGATCTGTAATATGGAACAGCAAATCCTTACCCTTTCTAAAATAATTTTTTACATAGCAACTATCCAGAAAATGAAATTAAATTAAAAATAAAAAATAAAATATAAAAATGAAAATAAAACTTGAAATAAAAATAATTTATAAATTAAATAATTTAATAATTTAAATTATTTTTTTTTATTTTTATTATTTTTTATTTTTATTTTTATTTCAAGTTTTATTTTCATTTTTATATTTTATTTTTTATTTTTAATTTAATTTCATTTTCTGGATAGTTGCTATGTAAAAAATTATTTTAGAAAGGGTAAGGATTTGCTGTTCCATATTACAGATCTAGCGGTAATCAATTATGGAATAACAATGTGCATAAAAAGTTTTTTTAGTTAAAGCACATAAAGGCCAACAAAGGCCATGTATCTATGTATGTTTTAACATGTGAGAGCCTCTCCAGCAGATACGGACGGGTTAGTTTATAACCATTCATATACAACTAATATAACAATAGGTAAATTGGAATGAGTATTAACAATGGTAGAGGGGGGAAACAGCGGGTGCAATGAACAATCACGGAATGGGAGAATTGCCCATAAGCAAAATGGTGCTAAGAGAAAGAAAGCCCCAATAGAACGGAACTAAGGGAATTCCCACATCCAAGATGGCGGCAAAACAATTTCCGCCCGCACACAACATAAATAGAATGAGAACCAATCACACAGCAGCTTCCTGATGACGCAAATTTGATTGCGAAACGCGTAGAGGCTGCTGGGAGATTACCGTACCCACGTGACCGGGAACGAACGGGGTTTGGAGAGGACGCGAACGCAAACAGGGGGGAACGTAAGCGGCAACGGAGACCATCTAGCACACACCAGACGAACCGGGCTGCAGTGCCCACCCGTCCTTAACTGCGGGAAAAGCTCGGTGCCGGCCTAATGGCACTTGGAAATGTGAGTGCAAAGTGTTTTTTATGTATGGAATAAAGGTTTTAAACGTTATTGCGCGATGATGGTTTTTTATCCGTTTGCATGAGGAACATTGAGGACCTGGTATAGATATTGGAGAAAGTTTCCTTTGAGTGGAGTGGTTATCCCTGTTAATGAACCAAAGGTGCAGTTTTAAAGATTAATCTGGTGAGTGGCAAATCTCACAGGTGGTGGTGAAGCACTAAGTCACTTTAATCTGATACCACACACAAGAGCACGCCGCCCACGGCAATTATAACGGATGATTTGCAACATATATGAAGAAGAGTCTATCATTATGTGACATATGTCACTGGACTTTTTATATGATTTAAAGTATTTGGATTAAGTTGTTGTTCACATGTGATGAATTATACAAACATATGATTATTGTATAAATGAGATATAACCTGTTAGGTGGATGGTGAACCAAATTAGGCTATTAAGATAGCACATACACAGGTAATATAGAGAGCACAGATGGGAGCAGCGCATCCACTCACATAGCACTTCTAATTTAATTTTTCTCTGAAAAATATTTTTTGGATGCAGCAGCTATAAATACCACTTACACTATTTTTGATAGAAAGGTTTTGCGCCAGTGACACATATATTTTCACAATTTGTTTCTTCCTTTGGTTTGATTATTCATCTCAGCGGTGTAATCTATTGATTACGGTTTACTTTATGTTGCACTGTATCAATACTGTAAACATACAAACCATGCCATACTTGTAACATTTCACTGCTGCAATGTACTTTCTTTGTTATACTAAAAACTTCAATAAACATTTTGAAACAAAAAAAAGTTTAGACAAGTTTAGAAGAGTTTTGCATTTTTTTCTGCCAGAAAGCTCCAATCAGAAACGCAAACCAGAAGGGTTTTTTCCTGCCTCTAAAAAAGCTCAAAATAAGCCTGTAATCCTCCTAATGTGCATGGAAACATAGGATAACACTGAGTTGCTTCTACAGGCAGAATACAAAACTCCTGTAGAAGCAGCGATTTTTAAGCCAGTGTGCATGGAGCCTTATGCCGCGTACACACGATTGGAATTTCCAACAACAAATGTTCGATGTGAGCTTGCTGTTGGAAATTCCGACCGTGTGTAGGCTCCATTGGACATTTTCTGATAGAATTTCTGACAACAAAAATTTGAGAGCTGGATTTCAAATTTTCCGACAACAAAATCTGTTGTCATAAATTCCGAGTGTGTGTAGACAATTTTGACGCACAAAATTCCACGCATGCTCTGAATCAATTACGAGACGGAAGTGCTCGGTCTGATAGCACATTTGTCACGCTGCAAAGTTTTTAATCTTTTAATGCAGCGCATTCTCTTCTTCTTTATAATGCTAGAATAATGAAGTTGTTTTGCTGCTGATATTCACACAGAGTTCTGACAAACTGATTTCTTTATTATTTCTCGTGATCTCATGAATATATTTTTTTTTTTGCCGCCAGATCTCCATAGTAATGTTTATATTTTTTTTACAGTGATATACTTTTGTTTTGGTCAAGATCTCCTGATTTTTTTTTTTTTTATTTTTTTTTATAGTAATCTCCATAATATTTTTTCTCGTTTTGTGTCAAGTTACCACAACACCATTATTATCTTGGAGAGATTGGTTGGTGTTGGTGTCCCTTGTTAATTTGACATTGTATTTTTGAAATGTACCTGCCTTTTGAACTAAAACACATTGCCAAGTATTTGTGATCAAAAAATAGACATTTATTAGAGGTCATAACAAAATAAATAGGAAGGCAACTCTGGATAAACTGGTGAGTTTAGCAAAGCCTTTGTACCCCAGGGCAGACATTAACTATTTGACAGGCCAAATTGGTAGCCTGAGGAGTCCATTTAATAGGGAGCACAATCCGGTCCAGGACTCCGAGAGATCAGGAGCAGCAGCAAAGGACATATATGTCCCAAGGCTGTGGTCTTACAACAGCCTGCATCTTTTGTCAGACCAGACTGAACCCAGGCCATCACTCTCTTGTCTTCCTTACATGCTTGCTTCCACGCTTGCTTCCAGGCTCACAAATGAGGCATTGGCCCACCTCCATTTCCTGCATTTTGCTTGCTGCCATGCAGGCATAAGCCTCTTGAATATTGGGGGTGGTTCTGAGGGCCGCAGTACCCTCCCAAATCAAAGAAAGTGCTGACTCCTCCATGTTCCTCCCCTTCCTGGTACTTTTTGTTGGAAGGTGGAGGGGAGGAACCTGGAGTTTGGTTAGGCTACTGGGCCCAGCCACCTCTTGGCTGCCACTTACCCCCGCATCCTCCTGGCTGAGACTTTCCATGTCCTCCTCCTGGCTGTGACTTTCCACGGCCTCATCCTAGCTGAGACTTTCCACGGCCTTCTCTTGGCTGAGACTTTCCACGGCCTTCTCTTGGCTGAGACTTTCCTGTGTATGAAAATGGGACATAGTTTTAGTTTTTTGGTCATCAATCACACACAATTTTGAGCTTGTGACTGTTGCAAATTGAATGTTAACAAATAGAAAAGACTATCATACTGACGCCAGCATTTTTCATTCTTGTCCCAATCATTTTTGGATACTATTGTCTATTAATATGTAAACCACTTTGTTAATTTTGAAATTAGTGATCAATACTAACATCTAGTTAACATCATTCAATTTTTGGACAAGAAATATGTTGAACAATGCTATACCTGGCTCAAGCTGGGCTCCTCCACATCTTCCTGGGTGGAAGGCCCAGGTTGTACATCGGAAGCCTCATCTGAGGTGGAAGGAAGAATGGAAGAAAGAGTGGAAGGAAGGGTTTAGAGTGATGGCCTGATTTCAGTCTGGTCTGACAAAAACCGCAGTCTGTCGTAGTACCAGAGCCTGGGGACGTAAATGTCATCTGCTGCTGCTCCTGATCTCATGGAATCCTGGACCTTTTTGTGCTCCCTATTATATGTGCTCCTCAGGCCACCAATTTTGCACTTCAAACAGGGGATGGTTGCTGTGGGATTTACCGGCTTCACCAATTCCAGCAATTGATCCAGCGCTGCCTTCCTCTTTATTTTATTATTATAAAAAGAGTGTTTTACCTGCCACAGACAGGGCAGCTCCCTGTATTTATCAATGAAGTTGGGGAGGAAGTCACGATCATTGAATCTATCCATTTTATCTGCAAGACACAACACAAGACAAAACTTAATGTCAGGCTAAACTCTCCTAATCTTGTCTCAATATAGGCCTCAACCTATAAGCAGTATAGGCCACTGATGCCCCAAGTTAAAATGGTACCTTCGTTTGCACGATCGGCGCTTAAGCTACCCCATCCTCCGCTCACAGATCGTACGTACGACGCATGCGTATTACGCTTTATATACACTGCGCATGCATGAAACTCCGCCCTCCCCTGACCTTCTTACTAGTATATACCCCGCCCCTTCTCTTTCGCGCAGTGGGAGAGCACATGGCGAAGAAAGAGCAAGTGCATGCAGAGGAGAGCAGCAACGAGGAGGAGGACGAAAGCCCTGAGCCACAAATGTCCCGATCCTGGAGGAGATTTAGGGCCTCAAATATGTCCTTTGTAGAGATGGTGGAGATGGTGGACATCTTGAAGAGGGCCGACTATGATGGGAAGCATGTACCTTACCCAAACCCAAATGTGAGAAAGGCCAAGATCATGGCTAAAGTTGTGAAAAGTCTGCAGAAGAATTTTGGGGTATGGCGATCCAAGGATAAACTGAGGAAACAATGGTCAGACCTCAAATTGAGGGAGCAGGATCAGTACAGAAGAATCAAGAGAGTGCTGCAAAAAAGTAGGTATTTGGTCGTGTGTTCCTATTATTATTACTTTTGTGCTGCTCCATGTGTTTTCTTTACTTTGTACAGTTTAAAATGGTGTTTAAAATGGCAAGTTTCAGGTTCATGGGCACAGTAATTGTTCATAGAAAACATTGTTCATTCGCCCACTAGTACAATGTTTTTGGCAGATGCAGGTTAACTACATTTGTTCATGCCTATTTGTATTAAAATAAGTTTGTTGTCTAGATGGGTTTGTATCTAGAATGAAATGCAAACTTGATTCAGTGTAAGGAGAGGACACTCAGCAGCTGTTTAAACATCTGGATGTAGGAGCACTAGTGTGGGACACCAGAACACCCTTTTTAGGGTGTCCCACACAGGCGCTCCAGTGGATACTATGGGTGTCTCCATGTGTGAAACTTGCACAAAACAGGTAAGTATTCTAGCTTTAGAGAGGGAAAAAAGTAATGTCTTCAGCTTGGAACTCTGCCAAAACAGACAATTGTACGTCACTTCCAAGCAATGTTTCATATTCCTAATTCTGTCCTCAAATATCTGTGTGCTAAGTACACCTTTTTTAAATTCACACAGGGGAGAAAAGACTCAGGACATCAGAGGACACCAGGGACCCCCCACCTCTTAAAGAAGGGGAAGTCACCACATCACAACCTCAAGATGTGGAGGAAGGAGAGCTCTATGAAGTGGGCGAAATAGTGACCACAACAGGTGAGTGTCTGAGACCACTGCCTCAGGTAATAGATGTATGCCTGCATATTTATAATACATGGTGTGTTTTTTATTTTTAGGTGATGTGGATGTTGTGGAAGAAGAATCTCATTTCACCAGTGCAAGTGCACACGTCCTCATCGGGGAGATCATGATGTGCAATCGTGATTTAGAGCTGATAAAGGAAAACATCAATGATGTTCAAAAAAAAAATGAAGAACATCATTGATGTTTTAGGCAGAATCTAAAACACACAAACATTGTTCCGTTTTGTTGTGTAAATTTTTTTTTAAATCAAGTTTTAAAGTATTGTATTTATCGGCGTATAACACACACTTTTTTCCCTTAAAATCAGGGGAAAATCGTGGGTGCGTGTTATACACCAATCCCCGCCGATCCCCCCCCGCTGTTTGTGAGCGGAGTCGGCCGCCGATATATATATAGATAGCCGAGTGTACTCGGCTAGGTTCGGCTAGCTCCGCTCACAGTCACGCCCAGTCCCTATGAAGGACATAACACAGGGACTAACCGAGTGTACTCGCCTAGGTTCGGATAGCTCCGCTCACAGTCACGCCCAGTCCCTATGAAGGACATAACACAGGGACTGGGCGTGACTGTGAGCAGAGCTAGCCGAACCTAGCCGAGTACACTCGGCTATGTATGTATATGGGCGGCACTTGGCTCCACTCACAGTCATGCCCAGTCTGGGCGGGACTAGGAGAGAAGCCGAGAAGAGCTGAGAAGAGCCGACTTTGTGTATCTCGGCGCCGGTGGCGCCATTTTCAGGTCACTGCAGTTTAACTACAGCCTGGGCAAGGCTGCAGATGTCACTGACGAGGCTGCAAGGCTGCAGGTGGACACTGATAAGGCTGCAAATGTCACTGACAAGGCTGCAGGTGTACACTGATAAGGCTGCAAATGACACTGACAAGGCTGCAAATGACACTGGACAAGCATGCAGATGGACACTGACAAGGCTGCAGATGTAAGTTTTTTTCCTTAAAAAGTTTTTTTCCTTAAAATTCCCTCCTAAGCTTGGGGTGCGTGTTATACGTCGATAAATACGGTATTTTAAAAGCCAAATTTTGAAGATGCACACAGTGTGTCAACATGTGCTATTTGCCATCACGGGATATCAATGTACGCGTTTTGTGGGTGCAACCCCTTCCTTGCAACTAAAGTAGATGAAAGGAAGGGGTTGCACCCCCGAAACACGTCCATTGATCCCCCATGATGGGAGCTAGCACATGTTAACATTAGGCATGGGATCAGGAGGGAAATCCACATTTTGACTCGCAATTTGTGTGCATCTTCAAAATTTGGCTTTTACAGGGGTGACTTCACCCCCATCTGATGAAGGCAATATCAACACAGTTTGGACATACTAATGTCTGATATTGCCTTCACTTTGTCAAAGTTGAACTTTGTAAGTTCCTAAGTTGTGTATGTTTTATGGTTTTAAACATGCCTGTTTAACATAAAAAGGCTATTTGTACTGTCAAACCTAAAAATGTTATACAACAAATATGTTGGTTTGTTCAAAAACCCTTTTCTAAGGCACATGTGAATGTGCTTTGAGTAAAATGTTTTATACTCAACAATGTGTGGCTTCTTCTTTCAATGCTCAGTACCAGTTTTTGGAGTAAGTTGGTGTTTACAGTGATAATGGGGGTTATTTACTAAAGGCAAATCCACTTTGCACTACAAGTGCAGTTTCAGTGCAGTTTCAAGTGCACTTGCAGTGCACTTGTAGTGCAAAGTGGATTTGCCTTTAGTAAATAACCCCCACAGTGCTCTAAAATTTGCCACAATCAGGCCATTTTTGGGACTCAAAACAATTAATAATTCATGGAGCTGAAAGGATGTGTTTTTTTTTTTTAGCTTTAATGCATTACATACATTAAAACAAAAACAAGGTGTGTGTGTAGCAGACCCACAACATAATAGTTAGTTGAAGAAGAGATTGTCACCTCATGTATGAAATAAATGATGTTTGCACTATTGTTGAAAATGGCCAAAAAGAAAAGCCCATTGCAGAACCTAGGAGACAGCTAAAAGAAACACAAGCAGTAAATCAAATGAAATATTATTTCAGTTTAAAAAAAAAGCAAGCCAGGACGGTGAGCTTCAAGTGCAGTCAGGGTTGACTGATCTGGCAATCCTGTCTGAGGCCCAACTGAGGCCACATAGTTCAAAGCATTTCTCCTTAGAAAGTTGTGCATAATGCAGCATGCAAGTACGATATGGTTTATTTGATATTCTGCCATGTAAATTGGCGTCAGGAATAGGCGGAACTGGCTGGCCATTATGCCGAAAGCATTCTTCACCAGTCTTCTGGCTCTGGCCAGCCGGTAGTTACAAACCCTCTGGTCCGTGGTGAGGGTCCCCATGGGGAATGGCCGCATCAGGTGTTCACCAAGCCCAAATGCTTCATCAGCGACAAAGAGGAATGGTAGACCAGCCACGTTGTCTTCTGCAGGTGGCAATCCCAAGCCACCACTCTGGAGCCGTCGGTAAAACTCGGTCTGGACGATAACTCCACCTGTGTACTGTGACATACTGAAGCAGAGCATGATCCCCTCCCTTCATAGACTGGGCCGCAGGGCAGTATTCCAACATGATTATGACCCAAAACACACCTCCAAGACGACCACTGCCTTGCTAAAGAAGCTAAGGGTAAAGGTGATGGACTGGCCAAGCATGTCTTCAGACCTAAACCCTATTGAGCATCTGTGGGGCATCCTAAAATGGAAGGTGGAGGAGCGCAAGGTCTCTAACATCGACCAGCTCAGTGATGTCATCATGGAGGATTGGAAGAGAACCCCAGTGGCAACCTGTGAAGCTCTGGTGAACTCCATGCCCAAGAGGGTCAAGGCAGTGTTGGAAAATAATGGTGGCCACACAAAATATTGACACTTTGGGCCCAGTTTGGACATTTTCACTTTTGTTGCCAGCGGTTTAGACATTAATGGCTGTGTGTTGTGTTATTTTGAGGGGACAGCAAATTTACACCTTTATACAAGCTGTACACTTACTACTTTACATTGTAGCAAAATGTAATTTCTTCAGCATTGTCACATGAAAAGATATAATAAAATATTTCCAAAAATGGGAGGGGTGTACTCATTTTTGTGAGATACTGTATGTCTGTCTGGACAAGCCATGTAAGAAAGCCACCAAATCCCATATCAAGTGTGCCAATATAGATCAGTAGATCCTGGATACATCATTCAGGGGGTCTTGGTTTATAAATGTGTGCCAGGCTACACAAAAGAGAGACATGGTTATTGCATTGTGAAGGCATGGTATGTCCAGAGAGTACTCATGGTAGTACTAGCAGAAAATCCAGAGCTTTGTGTAGAGGACTTTTCTGGCATTCTGGCTTTGACCTGGTTCAGCATCTCTGTTGCATACTCTGGAGTACTATTTGCCATTGCTCCTGGCAAACTGGTACAGGAATATGTTCTATGGTGCGCCATTCAGGGATGTCGATCTCCAAAGGATCCAATGTCTTGAAATGAGGGAGATTTCTTTTTATCTGAAAAGTGACTCTTTTACCATCTTTTTGTATCAAACAAAAAAGGTAAGCCTTCTTTGCATCGGAGAAGTCAGCATACAGATTCATTTTGGTTTACGGTGAGATCAAAATCTAAATGGGCTGCATTTCTCATTTGGCTGGGTGGTTGGAGGGCAGTGGGCTAAGTCAGTTTCTATGTATTCAAGGTCTTCATTGCCAATTACCTGCATGAATATTCTAGTGAGTTTAAGAATCAAATCCTGAGATTGTGTGGTTTCTTGAGGGTCTGTTAGAGGTATATTTTGCTTCTGTTCTTGTTGTAATCAAATTGTCATCAAGTTGCAATAAAGATTCAGTTTTTATATTTTTGTCTTTTAAGAGCTCAAGTATGTGAATTGCATCATCATATTTAGCCTCCAAAGTCTCCAATCTATATCCATTCTGAGTAGTTTTAGATCTGAGCTCAATATTTTGCTCAAAAATCATTTTTACTCAGTGTATGAATTGCTCCAGATATGCTTTAGTGAGTAGTGATTTAATATGTAAGATTAAGGATCCAAGTCCTGCTCTATATCTTCTATGTCAGACTGTGCTAAAAGAGCCATGGGAGCTGGCTGTAGTACTGTAGTAAGAAGAATGTATTTATCTACATCTCTCTGTGGACCAGAAGCTGTATCTAGAGAGCTACAGCTGTAGCAGAGAGAAAAGTATCCCAAACAGCTGCATGTTATGATGCCATCTCGAATGTGGCCTGTGTTCCCAAGTGCTGCTTTGCTGAAAAATGCATACAGGCACCCTTAAGAAAGAAAAAAATGTCCAGCTTCCACATCTACATACATAAGCTAGAAAAGTACAATTTTGAGGCTGTGATACTGCCCCACTGTTGTTGGCTGTGGGGAGCTGTTTGATTTGATCTACCATGCAAGGCTCATGACAGTCTGATTCTAGTCCACTCTTCCTGTAAGTGCAATTCATACTTTATTAAGGTTGACTGGTTTATAACTGCACTTAACCACTTGCTTACTGGGAACTTAAACCCCCTTCCTGCACAGGCCAATTTTCAGCTTTCAGTGCTGTCACTCTTCGAATGACAATTGCGCGGTCATGCTACACTGTACCCATATGACATTTTTATCATTTTCTTCACACAAGTGGGGCTTTCTTTTGGTGGTATTTATTCACTACTGGGGTTTTTATTTTTTGCTAAACAAAAGGCTGCACTAATGAGGCTGCACTGATAGGTGGCATTGATGTACACTGATAGGCGGCACTGAAGGGCACTGATAGGTGTCACTGATGGGCACTAATAGATGGCACTGATAAGCACTGGTAGGTGACAGTGATAGGCAGCACCGATATTTTTTTTCAAAATTTCAGCCCCCCTATATATCAATATACCATTAATGTACTTTTTTTGCAGAAAAAAAAAGCCTTGCCTCAGTGTCCTGTTGAAAACTCATCCATTAGCTGTACTGATTTTGGTATTCAGTATGAGAGAACCAGTAGAAGGAAGTAGTTCACCAGCTGACCTCATTCACACACCCTGCACCTGCCCCATTTCAAATGCAATCAGCGATCACCATTCTCACTAAATAAACAGCCATCAATTTTTTACATAGATTGCACAGATCCCTCATTTGGCAGAGTGTGCAGGAGCTGAACTATCACAACTTGTGTGGCTAGAGCTGTAGTATTGAAAACAGGAGAAGTGTGTCCTTGAAGTCATGTGAACTTTAGATCTACCATTAACTATGTAGTGCAAGGGCCTACCTGATTGTATATAGAGTGAGTGGATAGATAGGTGTCTCCTCCTATTATATAGTTTTGGTAAATCTCAAGGAGATCGTACAAAGATTGTACAATCAGATTATATAGTGTATGGCCACCTATATACACCTAAAATAAACAAGTAATAAGCTTTCGATTACATTAATTAATGACACCCCAAACACAGAAGCAATCACACATTTTGCCACATGAAGAAACAAGCAAAAATGCAAAAAATGCATTGTAAAAAAAAGTGCAAACTGCAACATGCCAAACTGCCCCATAAGCTAATTTTCCATGTGTAGAACAGCCCATTGAAATCAATGGACTGCGCTATGCGTGTTATGGGAAAAACGTTCCACAAAATGTGCACTTCCCCTATACTAGGTGTGTGGCCTGAAAGTGAAATTGCTGTGTTTACACAGGAACAATGAGGCTCCATTCACATCTGCGCATTTCCAAACATATGGCAAACTGCACAGAAAATGCCTGCTGCTGTGCGTTTCAGAAAAGCGCAGCAAATGCATATCATTCTTTTATTGTCTTTAAATGTTAAAGGCATTCCAAGTGCTGATAACAGGCATGCATTTTGCCCTGTGGCAAAAACACACCAAAAAAGCATGGGATGTTTGACGCATGTAGGACAGCTCTTTCAAGTGATTTCAAGTGAATGGGCTGCCCTGCATGTGATGAGCGGAAGCGCTCCAAAATGACCCCATAAAAATGCATGCGAGAACCCACTATGAGTCCCCACTACGCAGAGATGTGAACAAGGCCTGACAGCTGAGTGTCTCCATCTACTCCCTCCTATATACTTGTATAAAGGTAAGCATACACTATGCAATCTGATAGTACAGTCTGTAAAATTTCCTTTAGATTTACCAGAACTATTGGGTAGGAGGACACACCTGAACAATCCATTCCATTTTTTATCAAATTGGACAGGCTCATGCACTACATAGCTGATGGTAGATCTAAAGGAGATTGTACAATCAGATTGTACAGAAAGTGGGTAGAAAAAACACAAGAGTTGGTATAGTAATGAGGAAGGTGTGGTCCAGACAGGTTAACATACCTAGCATGCCCTCTTCTGTGATGCAGTAAGGAAGGGCATGCTGGAATGCGATATACAGGAAGTGATGGAATCTAAAAACATTTTTTAAAATCCGAACATACAGATGAAAACGTAAAGCTTCTATAGATGAGGTAAATGAGAGATAAGCACATTGGGGTGGCTGGGCCAGAAAATAGAATAGAAAATGCTTCTATTTATTATGAAATGATTATGAAATTCTGCCCAAAAAAGGTGAACTTAGCCTTTAAAGCAGAGCTCCACCCAAAAGGGCTGACTTTCCAGCGGCCCCCTCTTCCTTCTTCACCGCCAGGCCATTCACAAAGCTCAGCGTGCTTTGTGCATTGTGGCTTCACTGCCGGTTTCCCTTAGCTGAGATGGCAGCGGCAGCACCCGAGAGCCGACTGAAAAATTAGCTCGGGCAAAGATTAGTGGATAGGTAAGGTATATTAAAAGTCAGCAGCTACGGTATTTGTAGCTGCTGACTTTTAATTTTTTCTGAAGGAGCCTGGAGCTCCGGTTTAAGTCGCTGCATCATATCTTTGCATTGATTTGCTGTAAAACATACTGTATGTAGGGCACTGTTACAATGCTTTGAGGTGCATTGGGTTTCAGTGACGGTCTCCAGTTGCCTGGTATATAAGGAGGAAAACAGTTTGAAAAATGCTTGTTTTTTTGGTTGGTGACTGGAAGAAGCTCTTCACCTGTCAAAGAGGAATCTGTGCTCTTTAGTTAGTGCCTGGAAGGTAAGGATTTATTTTTTTGTTTTGTTTTGTGGCAACCTTTATAAATAAAACTGACTTAGAAAAAGCTCTTCCATTTGGACTGCCTTTTTTTCAGGGAAGGTGATCGCCACTTGAGCTAACCCCCCCACATATGGTGGATTTGGCAGGCAAATTCCTGAGCAAGTGGAAAGATGGAGGATGTGATAATAGCCTTGCAGCAGGCCACTGCAACCCAGGGGGAAACCTAATGCCAGTTTGCAGAGATTAAGCAGCAGATGGCAGAGATTCAGCAGAAAGCCACTGCCGCACAGCAGGAAATAAATTACCAGTTTATGAGGCCCAGCAAGCAGACCCAGAGCTCCTCAAGGAGGTGGCCCAACACCTTGTGGAATTAAAGAAGGTCTCTGCAGGTCCACCACTAGTGGAACAGAAAATGATGCATGCCAGCTATTACTTGCAAAAGATGACATGTCATTATTTGAGAGATACTTTCAATAGGAACACGTCTAAAGGGATGCAGGCCTAGCAGATTTTCTCATTAGCATTGTGCAGCTCTCAAAAAATGACATTTTTGTTGCAAGGAATGCCTGAAATCTGGTTTGTATCTTAGGCAGACTTCTGGGAAAATTAGTGAGCCAATCACACAAGCTGGAAATGTTTCTGGGAAGTGGTCAGTACACACTCTGTACACACTGTACACACTCTGTACACAGAAAACCTTCAGGTAGCCATATTGCAATGTATTCTCAGAAAATTACACTAGCTGCAGGTTGAAAAGGAAAGGTAATTTTTAATAACATTCAATTACAATATGATTAGTGACACGATTATTCCCTAAACTACAAACCTTGCTAAATGGCATAAACTGGGATAAAATATTAGAAACAAAGAATACGGAGGAGAGATGGGTTTGCTTTAAGAGCATATTAAATAAGGGCATTAGCCAATGTATCCCATTGGGTAATAAATTTAAAAGAGCGAACAAACATCCTGGATGGCTTAACTCCAATGTAAAAATGCATATAAAAGCAAAGGAGAAGGCCTTCAAAAAATACAAGGTTGAGGGATCATCCACAGCATTCAGAATTTATAAAGAATGCAATAAGAAATGTAAGGGTGCAATTAGGATGGCTAAGATAGAACATGAAAGACACATAGCGGAGGAGAGCAAAAAAAATCCCAAGAAATTCTTTAAGTATGTAAACAGTAAAAAAGGGAGGACAGACCATATTGGCCCCATAAAGAATGAGGAAGGACATCTGGTTACAAAGGATGGGGAGATGGCGAAGGTATTGAATTTATTCTTCTCCTCAGTCTTCACGAGTGAATCGGGGGGCTCCAGTAACCAAAACTGCAGTGTTTATCCTCATGACACAACACAGGAAGCACCTCCATGGTTAACAGAGGACGGAATTAAAATTAGACTTGAGAAACTTAACATTAATAAATCACCGGGACCAGATGGCTTGCATCCGAGGGTACTTAGGGAACTCAGTCAAGTGATTGCCAGACCGATGTTCCTAATTTTTACAGATAGTCTACTGACTTGAATGGTACCAGCTGATTGGAGAAAAGCCAATGTAGCACCTATATTTAAAAAGGGCCCAAAATACATCCCTGGGAATTACAGACCAGTTAGCCTAACATCGATAGTATGTAAACTCTTGGAGGGGATGATAAGGGACTATATACAGGATTTTAGTAATACGAACGATATCATTAGCAGTAATCAGCATGGATTCATGAAGAATCGTTCTTGCCAAACCAATCTATTAACCTTCTATGAGGAGGTGAGTTGCCATCTAGATAAAGGAAGGCCTGTAGACGTGGTGTATCTGGATTTTGCAAAAGCATTTGACACAGTTCCCCATAAACGTTTACTGTACAAAATAAGGTCTGTTGGCATGGACCATAGGGTGAGTACATGGATTGAAAACTGGCTACAAGGGCGAGTTCAGAGGGTGGTGATAAATGGGGAGTACTCAGAATGGTCAGGGGTGGGTAGTGGGGTTCCCCAAGGTTCTGTGCTGGGACCAATCCTATTTAATTTGTTCATAAACGATCTGGAGGATGGGATAAACAGTTCAATCTCTGTATTTGCAGACGATACTAAGCTAAGCAGGGCAATAACTTCTCCGCAGGACATGGAAACCTTGCAAAAAGACCTAAACAAATTAATGGGGTGGGCGACTACATGGCAAATGAGGTTCAATGTAGAAAAATGTAAAATAATGCATTTGGGTGGCAAAAATATGAATGCAATCTATACACTGGGGGGAGAACCTCTGGGGGAATCTAGGATGGAAAAGGACCTGGGGGTCCTAGTAGATGATAGGCTCAGCAATGGCAGGCAATGCCAAGCTGCTGCTAACAAAGCAAACAGAATATTGGCATGCATTAAAAGGGGGATCAACTCCAGAGATAAAACGATAATTCTCCCGCTCTACAAGACTCTGGTCCGGCCGCACCTAGAGTATGCGGTCCAGTTCTGGGCACCAGTCCTCAGGAAGGATGTACTGGAAATGGAGCGAGTACAAAGAAGGGCAACAAAGCTAATAAAGGGTCTGGAGGATATTAGTTATGAGGAAAGGTTGCGAGCACTGAACTTATTCTCTCTGGAGAAGAGACGCTTGAGAGGGGATATGATTTCAATTTACAAATACCGGACTGGTGACCCCTCAATAGGGATAAAACTTTTTCACAGAAGAGAGTTTACCAAGACTCGTGGCCACTCATTAAAATTAGAAGAAAAGAGGTTTAATCTTAAACTACGTAGAGGGTTCTTTACTGTAAGAGCGGCAAGGATGTGGAATTCCCTTCCACAGGCGGTGGTCTCAGCGGGGAGCATTGATAGCTTCAAGAAACTATTAGATAAGCACCTGAATGACCACAACATACAGGGATATACAATGCAATACTGACACATAATCACACACATAGGTTGGACTTGATGGACTTGTGTCTTTTTTCAACCTCACCTACTATGTAACTATGTAACTATGTAACTATTATATGCGCTATTATTTTTTCTTTATTTGCTATTTTTTTCCCCATGAAAGTGGAGTTACCCTTTAATCTCCTAAAACTTTGAAAGGACATAGACTTTGCTGGCTGGCCATACAGTATAGTATAGCTTAGTATAGTATATGTATATGTCGGAGCTCTTTGTTGATCGCCCATATTTTATAGATTGTGTCAATAGTACTGTAGAAAATGTATAACATTCAAATAACAATGATCAAAGTTGATTCTCGGTTGGTAATTTATCCTTGCGTCATAGGTTTTAGGAGTCTGCTGATAATGTAGTGTGGTGGTGAAGTACATTGGTGCCTGCAGTAGATCCAGAAAAATTTTTTTATGTCCCTTGTTAAGAGCCTACATGATAAGTTGATATAGGTATTGTGTAGAAAAACCCACATGCATTTATCCATATTACAGTCGTAGCACACTACAAGTGTTAGGAGTAGGGTTAGAGAAGCCACCTAGTCATACGTTACCAATTTTAGTCTGTATCCTGACTTTTGTCAATGAATATTAACAGCAACAGGTTTTTGTTTCAGTTAGAGGCATGGTTTACATTTTTAGGTCTAAGCAGCAATTGTCTGTGACAATGACTGATCATTCCTGATAGTTTATTTAGAGGTATCACTTGGTCTTTTCTGATCCCTGCATCTCTACATTTTTTTTCCTATAATTGGCAGTTAATAGAGGGGAAACACACTCAAATTTGAACTTTATCACAATAATGTTTGCTAATTATATTATATGAAAGATATCTAAGCAGGAACCTGTATTAGCTTAATCCAGTGAGCATATCATTTGCATGCCTATTCCAGATGATACATTCTCTATTAAGTTCTTGCATTTACCTGTTAACGCAGTCATCCCATCCAATTGTTTTTATTTAAATGAGACCTGCAACAAAATTTATGGTTACATTAGACTTTTCAAAATCAGGTTATTTTGCCCTCTTTCACTGAGAACCAAAACATTGCTACTTGAACACTTAACACTTCTACCACCTCTCTAAACATTTCCTTGTTGACTTGAATGAGGTAACTAATATTTTCTTAGAATGTCATAGTTCAAACCCTATAACTGCTTGATGGAGGTTCAGTTCACTAAATAATAATAATTAATAATGGCTGGCTATTGGTAGTAGTGTGAATAAACATTGAGCCCAGCAGTGAAGTCTTCCTGCCAGAGTTCCCTAGTCTGTGTTGACTCTGTCCATGACCCTCACTTTCGTGTTTCTCTCCTTAAATGATACTTTCCATAACAGCGAGTATATCTATAGCCAAAAATCTTTTTGTTTTCTATTTGGATGGAGTAGGGAATGGGTAAAACCCATCAGATTTGTTTGTTGCAACCTGTGTCCCATTGAAGAAATCTCTCTTCACTACTTGTCCTGTAGACTTAGCAAAAAGTGAGAAGAAATTTCTTCAAAGTGCAGTGAATCCCTTCTTATGCCGCATACACACGGTCAGACTTTCCCATGTAAAATGTGCGATTAGAGCTTGTTGTCCAAAATTCCAACTGTGTGTAGGATCCATCGGACCGTTTCCATCAGAATTTCCATTGCACAAAATTTGAGATCTGGTTCTCAAATTTACCGACAACAAAATCTGTTTGTGCAAATTCTGGTCGTGTGTACACAATTCTGAGGTAAAAAGTGCCACGCATGCTCGGAATCAAGCAGAAGAGCCGCACTGACACATGAATTTTGTTGTTGGAATGTCCGATCAATGTCTGATTGTGTGTACGGGGCATTAGACAACTTGTCACTATAATGAGTGTCACCATTGAGATTTCCCCTCCATTTCTATTGTGGTGACAACTCAAAATGTTGTGTTTTCACCTCACATTTGATCCTGATGGCAATAGTCATTGGGACAAATGGAAAGAGTAAATAAACTAGACAGCAACAAAAACCTGACCATGGTTCAAAACCCTATTCACAATTAAAAAAAAGATAGAAGGGGGGCAGGAGGCGGAGCCTAGCGGAGCAGACATGCATTGTTAGAGCTCCACACCGCTGAGGAGAGAAGAGAAGGACAAAGCGGAGCCTGCAGGCTCAAAAGGTATCCATTTGAACCTTTTTGCCCCAGGGAACAAACTGTGAAAGTTTGGGCAGGAAATATGGTACTGGGAGGAAACCGTGGCAGAAATAAAAATCACCTCACAAAGAGCTCACAGGCACTCACTGCAGCTGAAGCAGCTCCAGTCACCTCACAAGATACAGCATCAGGGCGCTCTCACAGACAGAAAATGTCACAGCAAGACTCTCCATTTGAGTCAGATACAGAACAAATCCTCTCACAAACTTCTCCACAAGCCTCCTCAGTATCCCCAGTAATATTATTACAATTTGAAAAGATGCTTCATAAGGCTTTAAAACAAACCTCAGACCAAATAACAAACAGCCTAACCAAAGAAATAAGAGAGCTGGGAAACCGCACCGCAGCCTTAGAAATAAAAATGGATGAAATTGAAATTACAACCCAAGAAAATATAACAGAATTGGAACTATTAAAAAAAGAGAATTTAATACTTCAAACTAAGCTCGAAGATTACGAAAATAGAGCCAGACGTTCAAACTTGCGCATAAGGGGAATACATGAAACTGTGACAGACCTGCAATCTACTATTACTGCTCTATTACAAGAACTAAAGCCAGATATCCCTATTGAACGTTTAGAACTGGACAGAGTACACAGAGCCCTCACAGCCAAAAAGAAAGATGGACCCCCACGTGATATAATCACAAAATTTCATTATTACAGAACGAAAGAACAAATACTAATTGCTGCAAGAGAAAAAAAGGAACTTAATTTTCAAGGACACAATTATCAAATTTTTGCTGACTTATCCCAACTTACTATTACTAAAAGACGATCCATGAAACCCCAACTAATGGAACTGCAACGCCACAACATTATGTATCAATGGGGCTTCCCCTTTTCAGTCAGATTTAACTACCAAGGTACAATTTACAGAAGCAGATCAGCAGATGAACTACAACAAACCCTTTTAAAATTAAATCTGACAGAACCCACAAGCAGCAACACTCCCACATGCAGAAGAATGGCATCATCTTCACCTTCAGGCAGCACCCAGAAAATTTCAGAACAAAATGGGAATCATCATTCTCACAAAAGAGGCCGTTATGCCACATCATCCATGGACCAAGAAGATTCAATGGACTGACATCCTAATTCCTGATATCTCTTCATTTATTATACTAAGAGATGGTTCTCTATAAAAAACCTATATTTATAACTGAATGTAACTGCATTCTGATAGTCACACACTGTGTGGGATCATGTTACATTCCAGTTATATTTCTTATTACTTCTGATTCATATAGCCTTAGAATATATAAGTGAAATAAGGAAATTCTTGTTCAGTTATATATTTTCAGGTAATAACAATAGATTTATTACTTTTTAGGACAAATATGTTCAATAATCCAGAAGTAATGAATGCTTTTTCTTTCTTTTCTTAAAACAAATATATTATTACCTAACTAGTTCCTAGAACTATGTTTTTGTTTATTCTAATCTGAAGCAATACAACCTCAATTTTATGAGTTAACATATTGTAATGGAAATTTGTAAGTTCTGTATATAATTGTATTGTATTTTGTATGTATTGCACACTGCCCTCACTGTGCAACAGCACTAATAATGTTTTCAGTAAATGTTTACATTCTTTCGAGTCCTGATTAGAATAAGCCTGCCTATGTATCTCCCCTTGTTACCATAAACGTACAATTGTAATATTAATGTGATACCTACGTAATCATGTGCATAAAAACCTTCAATTGCGTCATAATAAAGCAGAACAGTAATTTGGAATGATGCTGAGCGTATCTTTTGTGTCTGTTCCCTACTGCAGTAGTTATTATTAATTTGGAACCACTAATCAATATGAGGATAGGAGTTGCCTATCATCAATTCAACCGAGTCAGCATGGCGAGCCAGCCAGGAGGGGATTCCAGGTGACCCTGAGTATCCGAAACGAGGAGCTTGAGACGATCCGGGAATTTCTGATAATCAGCCGGCTGAGGTAAGCCTTTTGCTTACATTTGAGTTATCAGACTTCCTTGATCGGTAAGGCATTTTCGGGACAAAGGGTACCTATTTTACTCCCCTTAATCGAACTGTATTGATTGGTGGTTATATGTTATGTTGTCCCTGTCTACTGTCCATCGGAGTGTTATAGATAAGAAAGGGAAGAATAGTGCTGTTCACAGGTATATGTAGTAAATCTGCTAGATAAAGTAGTTTAGAGGCAAGAGGGTATAGGCACACCTAGAGAAGAGAGAAGACTGGCCAGTCATTATGGGCATTGAATTAAGTAAGGGAATGATGGGTAAGAGACCCTCAAAAATGCCCAGCGCAAGAGGAGCGCTACATATGAACCAAAGGTGCGGTTCCGCCTATACTGAGCCCCTAGATTAATGGTTAAAGTGGACAGTGATCCACATTGGGTAACTGGGTTACCAAAGTCCACAGGGACTAAGAATCATGCAGAGTAAACAGCTAGAGAAACAGCTAACTATGTGAGCAGGATGGATCAAGGGTGACATTAACACTAGACAGAAAGGGACATTTTCATGTTAAGTTGTGGGATGAATTTGGGGTCAGGTACTACTAGTAAAGTCAAAACAGAGAAATGAGAATTAAAACAGAATACTTTATATGTTGTCAGAGAGAGAAGATGGGATGAGTACTCTGACTGACCGTCTGATCATAGAAGCTAGATATAAAAGATATCTGAACAAAATAAAGAAAGTAGAATTTAGACAGGAAAATATTAATGAGAGTTAAAAGAAAGTGAGAGAATGATATGCATGTGTTGTGCACAAATGGGAAAAATGTAAGCGATTTTAGAGAGATATTGGTGTATGTGTGTGCGAATGCTGGGACCTTTAGTTCTATTGCTTGTGTGTGTCATGTACGCAGATGTGACCCCCTCCTTTGTGCTCTCCTGAAAGAAATGTGGCTGGGATGAGAGGTTAGTGATAAGCTGGAAGGACATCATGCCAATTCCAGTTTTTTAGACAAAACATTTATAACAAAATGTGCCGGGTTAACGAATCTAATGGTAAACAATGTGATCACAATTATTTTGAATCTGTTTTCCAAACATGGTAAAATGAAGGTTACATTTAACCGTGTATTACACAAATTGAATATCCTTTGATAGTTGAAACAGTGCATTTGAAAAAGGGAAATTAAGTAAAATTAAGTAATATTGAGTATTCATTTCTAATATGAGTTTAACAATTATATAGATATATTGAAACTGGTTTAGACAACCTTTGGTTGGAAATGAAATCCAGGTTATTGGGGAAATTTGTAAAAATGGGATTAGTTTAGATTAAGATAACAATTTTGTAATTTTACATTTATACAATAAGCCCTTATTGAGAGAAAAAAAAGATTAAGATGAGGTTGTTATTTTGAATAAAGCTGCCATAATATTTAACAAAGCCAAGATGGATGGGATACATAAGAAGTTCTTCTACAAAAATGATATTGTAAGGTTTTTGATAATAACTTGATGTGCGGTCCATGATGTAAGAGTAATAATAGATAAAATTTAAATATAACAGTCCCATCACATCAAGTCCACACACCCTGTTAGGATAGATGCCACCTGCAGCAAGTTGTTTTTTAGTTTTTGATGCTTTCTGGTCCATCATACAGATTCTTGGTCCTTTTATTTATTTTTATTTTTGAAATCCAAAGCAGAATGTGTGGATTGTGAAATGATGTGCCCCTTTTTCTTGTAAGTACAGTGGTATAAGCAGAAGAATATTTTGGATTTATGGGAATCTCTCCATGACCGCAGGGTATTGTTATCATTTATTATAATATTGCCAGGAAAAAGTTGTCTTTTGAAACATGAAACTGGAGTTCTTACACAAATAGTGTGATAGAAAACAAGACATTGTAATATATTTATGAAAGCTGGACCCAGTAATGAAGGGTTCACCCCGATATATCAGAGCTGTAGCTTTTATGCAAAGGTGCTATTAGACAAAGTTAGATATTGTTTTGGTCAATGGTCCGACATTCTGCGCAGCAAATATACAGATAACTAAATGTTTGTCTAATGAAAGGTTTAAAATATGAGTTTATTTATGTACAAATCTAACAATGAAAAATGTGGACATTTATTCAAAAGAAAGAAAAAACCACATGTGTTAAATTGATGGTGTAGGAATCAGCTGCTGTGAGCCCAGTGCAGGACACACTCCCTGAAGACCCAGATATTACATTTTTTGTAGATTTGAGTATGCAGTTTATCACCCAGAAGGATACTCTGTATTCAAAGTCATTGGATCCTTTTTCCCCAGCTCAAGAAGCAGAGCTCCATGTTTTAGCAAAGCCTGTGAGCTATAAAAAGAGTGTATATTTATATAGATAGTCGAGATATAGAGAGCTTTTGGTTCCATTTGAAGGGCCAGAAGTTTGTTTTTACTTCGGCAGGTAAACCAATCAAGCATGCTAAGTTAATTTGATTGGCTGTTTTCAGCCTTCCAGGTTCTTGCTGAGGTAGCCATATTAACTTTCACACATGGAAGCAGACCAGGTGACTAAGGATGCTGCATTTACAGCCCCGGACACTTGATGGGTCTGTGCAACTCACAGATTCCAACCTAGTTCTGGCCCAGTATAGCTGGGATTAATAATTCAACTTTAAGGACCCCAGAACGAGAAGAACAAGTGGTCCACAGGGGGCAACTTCTTATGAAACAGGACTTTGGAAAAGATGATTATTTATGTCTGCCAGCCACTCTTTTCCCTTCAGCTTGACACATGGACCGTGTCATGAGTCACAAGCAGTTATGGCTGCCTTAGTAAATGAGCGTGGGATAGAGCCAGGGTTCTCCACAGTTGTTTTTATAACATACCACTTCTTGTTTTACCTGTTACCAAAGGTGTTACCAAAAGCTGAACATCCCTCCCAGAGATTACATAAAAGATATATCCAGATGCCCAAGTCAGGATCTTACGAGTATGCATTTTGTCTGTATGGACATGTTTTTTGGATGTCCAGTGGCAAATGCTACTGCAAAGGCCATAGTAAAAAGTGTTATCAGAAGTAGTTTGTAAGTACAGAGTGCCAGAAAGTACAGAGAGTAACAGAGGAAATAATTTTTTATAGGAGAGTCCTTACTAGAAGTTTTGAGGTTTTATTTTTACACCCCTTACTGTCTACAATGTAGCGGACAAAGTAGAGTAAGAAACTAGAAAACTTTTGCCTGAATGTTTTCTTATATTTTATGAAGCCCCTAAGGGGGATGTTGGACTCTCTCCCTATGGGATTTGGGTTGGGAGTGTGTTACTCACTTGCTTATATTTTGTCTCAGCAGCTGAAGTCCTCCATTCGGATCTCACAGAGAAAGTTGCTGATCTTTTAAGGTTTTTGACAAACTTATTTATGTGTTTTCTCCCCAATTCCAGATCCTAAAAGTTTGGAAGGATCTAAAACTAAAGCCAGGTGACTTGTGGATTGTTAAGAGACATTTATATATAAGGAAAAGTTTGGAGACTCAATACAGCATCTATTTCATGTACAGTTTTTGCAAAACGTGAAGAAAAAGTCACCTGGATCCACACCAGACACTGCAAAAATGACTTAATTAAAGAAATCTCTGTGTTTGATTTGTTTCCCTCTTGTGATCACAGTCTAGGGTACTTTTTTATTCAATTACTTTAATTGTAAGGGATATATATATATATTTGAAAAGTAGTTCAGCCAAGTTGAAGTCATATTTGTCTTTTGTGCGTCTTCCATTTCATGTAGAATTGTCTGTGTTTACATATGCTGATAAGTCAGCATGTCCACAATTCAGCTAGAAGGCCATTCTGGCCACAGGAGTGTACAGCCAGTACTCTGTAAATATGTCTTATCAATCATTTGTTTTTCACAATGAAAAGTCATTTTGTAATGAAAAAGTTGCTCAGCTATTATTTTCTCCACAATGGAGTTTTTTTGCCTCTTTGGCCAGGACTACCTCTACCTAAGCGTGTGGAGGTTCCAGGTTAAAGGTGATAGCAGGTATGGTTAGTGATCAAAATATTGATCAAAAGAGGGGAGACTGTAATGGAAATTTGTAAGTTCTGTATATAATTGTATTGTATTTTGTATGTATTGCACACTGCCCTCACTGTGCAACAGCACTAATAATGTTTTCAGTAAATGTTTACATTCTTTTGAGTCCTGATTAGAATAAGCCTGCCTATGTATCTCCCCTTGTTACCATAAACGTACAATTGTAATATTAATGTGATACCTACGTAATCATGTGCATAAAAACCTTCAATTGCGTCATAATAAAGCAGAACAGTAATTTGGAAAGATGCTGAGCGTATCTTTTGTGTCTGTTCCCTACTGCAGTAGTTATTATTAATTTGGAACCACTAATCAATATGAGGATAGGAGTTGCCTATCATCAATTCAACCGAGTCAATATCTAAACAGTTACATATGAATAAAATATGTAATTGTTTACTCTAAAAGGGTTAAAATCCCAAAATAATTCAAACCATCTTCATCAATACCAAAGTTATTAACAGTACCTTTCTAACTGAATTATTTAGCCTAACCATAAAACCAACCAAACTAACCATATACAACCACCCTGGAATAAATAATTTCAACAAAAACTATATTCTGCACTCCAATTAATGAATCATCGTTTTGATGTCTTTTGACATAGCACTTCTCTCCTGTAAGCGGAAGATCCGTGTACCCCCATTAGCCCTCCTCATTCTCCCAACCATATTATGTGGGAGTGTGACGAAGGCACTTATTCCCCTGAGAGAGATATTTATTCTCTTTCACGGGTAAATTGTGATTACTTGCAAAAAATAATTTATACAATGTATCATCTAATCTCATATGTTTTTTGTTTACTCTTTACTCCAGAATTCACTGGTTTCTTTTCTATCTATTCATCTCTTCAGTCTACACAGGTTGATCTGCGCAGTCAGCTCTGCATAACAAAAAGTAAGTCAAAACTATTTGATCTATTGCCATGGCACCACTGAATATACTTTCCCTGAATGTTCAGGGAATAAATGTCCCTCAAAAAAGGACCAAAGCCTTCCGTACTTTCCATAACAAGAAGGCTCACATAGTATGCCTCCAAGAAACACACTTCACCAAAGATTCTACTCCAAAATATATTTCTCCTTTTTATCAACAAATTTACACGGCTTCTGCCTGTACCAAGCAAAGGGGAACTCTAATTGCATTTCACCGATCCACAGCATTCACCTTATCATCAGAAATTAAAGACCCAGAAGGTAGATACCTGATACTCATGGGTTATATAATGGATACAGCAATCACGGTGATTTCCTACTACGCTCCTAACAAACAACCTACACCATTCCTCTCACATATATTACAAGTGATTAATACACACAAAATAGGAACAGTGATAATGTGTGGGGATTCGAACCAGGTCCTCCTCCCATTTCTAGATAAATCACCTTTTACACCATCCAAAATAACCTCTAGATTACCTTTTTCTCAACTTCTTTCCAAATACAATCTGGTAGATTCATGGAGAGAAAGTAACCCAATGAAAAAGAAATTCACTTATTTCTCGCACCCTCATCAAACCTTCACCAGAATAGATCATATTTTTCTAACAATAGGAATGATACCAGAAATTATTGCATCAGATATAATTCCGATTCCGTGGTCTGACCATAATGCAGTATACACTACTATAGCCTCAGCCATACCAAAAGCGCATGACCCAACGTGGTACTTACCGGACATAATGCTCAAACACCCACTACATCAGATGGCCATTGAACAAGCTTTAAAGGAATACATATCAATTAATAATACAACAGACATCTCCCCAATAACACTGTGGGAAGCTCATAAGCCTGTCTTGCGTGGTACAATACAAAGACAAATGGCACTATTTAAACGGGAACGCAAAAATCTAGCAAAAAAACTAGAACTCAATTTTAATGCAGCCTACATATCATTTCAAGATAATCCATCTCAGAGTACAAAATCTCATCTGGAAAAATCTAGATTGGAATACGATCTATTTCTCACTGAGTCAGTTGATAAATCCCTCAAACGCTCCAAACACAATTTCTACATGAATACAAACAAACCAGGTACATATTTGGCTCGGGCATTAAATTCAACTAACAAATCTTTCAAACCAATACGTTTGAAATTATCAAAAAATGTTTACACTTGTAATCCAGTTAAAATAGTCCATAAATTTCACTCACATCTCGCAACTTTATACAAGACAAACAATGAATTTAATCCTACAGAGGCTGAATCCTTCTTCTCAAAAATAACCTTACCTGAGTTATCTCAGAATCAAAAAAGCAGTTTGGATGAGCCTATAACTATAGATGAAGTTGCTAACGCCATAAAAGACCTAAAACTTAACAAAAGACCAGGCCCAGACGGCTACTCGGCTTTATACTATAAAACATTCTCAGAAATACTCTCTCCCATTCTCACTGAAACTTTTAACAAACTTCTAGATGGACATTCTTTTCGGCAAGAAACACTAATGGCAATTGTTTGTATGATCCCAAAACCCCTTTTTGATGATACTTCCTGTGTGAATTATCGGCCTATCTCTCTGTTAAACCTCGATATTAAATTATTAGCAAAAATAATAGCAAAACGCCTCAATAGCATTATAGGAAAATGAATACATAGAGATCAAGTAGGCTTCATGCCAAATAGACAGGCAGGCGATAATATACGCAGGGCAGTGTTATTGGCACATATTGCTAAAAAACGGAAGATCCCTTTATGTTTTCTATCTCTCGATATTAAGAGGGCATTTGACACAGTATCCTGGCAATATATGCAATATTCATTACAAAAATGGGGTTTTGGACCCCACTTTTTAACATGGATCAAAGCATTATATAATAAACCCAAAGCCTATATAAAATATGCTGGATACAAATCTAAAGCCTTTAATATCGAAAGAGGTACCCGACAGGGTTGCCCATTATCTCCCTTATTATTTGCCCTTATACTCGAACCCATGGCCCAATACATCAGAACAAACCAAACTATAACTGGCATTGAAGTAGGAGGTATTACACACAAATTATGTATATTTGCAGACGATATATTACTTTTTCTATCATCACCACAGGTCTCTGGTCCTAACTTAATACCAGCTCTTGATGGATTTGCAGCCCTATCCGGCCTTATGATTAATCCTAAGAAATGCCTAGTGCTTAATATTTCACTCACAAACATGGAATTGATCCCGGCTAGGGCTGCACTCCCATTCACATGGGCAGAAAAATCAATCCAATATCTTGGAATTTATTTAACAGCATCTCATTCTGACTTATTCTCAACCAATTATCCTCCTGTATTAAGACAGATCACAAATCTAATAAAACAATGGTCGCAACTTCCTTTATCCTGGATGGGGAAGATTAATGCAATCAAAATGACTATTCTACCCAAATTGCTTTATCTATTCAGAGTCCTCCCTATTCCAATTCCTTCCTATTTTTTGAAAATAGTACAAAAAAGAGCAACTTCGTTTATATGGGGCTCTTCTAAACCACGTATACCTATACACACACTACATCTTCCCAAAAATAAAGGAGGCCTGGGATACCCTAATTTTACTAACTACTACAGAGCAGAACATTTGGCCAGTCTGTCCAAATACCATGCAAAACAGGAAATCCCATTATGGGTATTTATAGAGGCTTCAGAAAATGACCCTCTATTAATATCAAATTTATTATGGCTTGATCCTAAAGACCGCTTTAAAATTCATAATCCCATAACTAAACACTTCTTATCTCTCTGGGATAAACTAAAAACCAAATATCAGTTACAATCTCCACACAATCCTCTCCTTTCTTTTATCAGAAATCCGGCCTTTTATCCGGCATGGATCTACCCAAATTCTTTTAAAGCTTGGACAACATCAGGCATTCAGACACTAAATGACTTCATAGCATCTAAATCATTCCTTTCATTCCCATCACTTAGAGAAAAATATGATCTACCAAACTCTGAGATATTTAGATATCTCCAAATCAAAAATTTCTATACACCATTCCTAAAGGGGGATACACCATTATCCCAATTATCCATTTTTGAATCAATCTGTACAAAAGATCCATTTGCTAAAGGTACAATTTCATCACTTTATAATCAATTATATGGAGTAGCAAATCTTAATAGACCCTCTTACGTTCAGAGGTGGGAGGAGGACCTGGGATGAACTTTAGAAGACACGGACTGGTCTAACATATGGCTCACATCTAAGTCATCTTCACCCAACATCTTAGCACTGGAAACAAATTATAAAGTCCTAACTCGCTGGTACCTTGTACCCGCTAGAGTGGCAAAATATTCACCTAATACCTCAGCTCTTTGTTTTCGAGGATGCCCAGAAATAGGCACATATTTACACATATGGTGGACGTGCCCAGTAATCCAAACCTTCTGGAAGGAAGTCTTTGTGATTGCATCTAAAATATTTAAAAAAATAATACAACCAGATCCATATTTAACTTTACTTAATCTAAAACCGGAATGGTTAACACTCTCTCAATTCAAACTTATGATCCAACTAATAACGGCTGCAAAACAAACAGTGGCCAAGGCATGGAAATCTCCTCTATTGTTACTAGCAGAAACAATTCACATAATGAATAATACAATGTCCCATGCTAAGATGGTAGCCATCGATCAAAATCAAATTCCAAAATTTGAAAAACTTTGGCATCCTTGGATAAAACAACAGTTCCTGTCAAACTTCAATGACTCTGTCCTGTTGCCATGGTAACAGATTAAATGACTTACAGAGACACCCATTCTAAGGCTTCAAAGAGAACTAAAAAGAATAATAAACTGACGAGCGGGACAACCTTGTGGACCATACCTCTACCTTTCAACCCTTTTTCTTCTTTCTCTTTCCTTTTCTCCACCTTACGATTAAAGCTTATTATCAGAATTTATTTGACCTATATACACTCTACTTGTAAACAATATGTATAGTAGGTATAAATCATTTAAATACCTACAAAAGTAACTAAGGAAATGATATATATCTTTAATTTAGGTTTACATGAACCCAATGTTTAATATTTGAAATTTCATGATATTTACCTATATAAACCCTACTGTAAAACAATGAGCTTACTATATAGATCCTTGTAAACTTACTTTATGTATCTTTATAACATTGTATACTCAATAAACTTCTTTTGACAAGGAAAAAAAAGATAGAAAAAAAAACATATTTAGCTGCACTTAAATCACATCTTGAAATGGCTGTGGCAGTAGGTTGAATCTGGGATTTCAGTACATAATCTTACCATTATCCCCAAGAGAAATAAAAAAAATGGGGTGTTCATTCAGTAGCATCTACCTAAAACTGCAATATCTTCTAACCATTGAAAATTAATTTGCTAAATGAGTTAGAAAACAGACACATTTTGCTTCCAGTATATTTATTTAAAATATTATGTTGTTGTTTGAAGGAACATGTGGAACCTAAACTCCAGAACTGGATCTAATGTCCTCAGAAGTTTACGTTTTCAATACATATCTGGAATTATGATATACCTCATAGTAAATGCAAAATTGGCAACACCATCAGTAATAGATGGTAAGTATTACATTAATGTATTTTTGTAAACCTTCCTTCCACCCTTCACTCCTTTTCTCTCTTTGTCCCTCCTTCCTAAAGCGAACCTAAAGGTAAATGTTAATTTATGTAAAGCCCTTAATGTTCTGTTTAGTTTTGGATATAAGTATATAAGTGTTAAAACTCTTATCAGGTTTAAATTTATGTTTGCATCACCACTGCAGAATTCCTGAAGACCACTGTGTCCAGTACAGAAAGTGATGTAAAATACTACCACCATAACAGAGGGTGAGAGGAAATCTTTCAGTGAGGATACCTGTTCTAGTGACAATTTTCTAAAAGTGAATTTCCCATCACTTTGGAGAGATTTGCACTTACAGTGCCTTGCAAAAGTATTCACACCCCTTGGATTTTTACCTATTTTGTTACATTACAGCCTTTATTTCAATGTTTTTTTTATCTGAATTATATGTAATGGATCAGAACACAATAGTCTAAGTAGGTGAAGTAAAATTAGAAAAATATATACATAAAGCTATTTTTCAGAAAAAAAAAAAAGATAATTGGCATGCGCGTATGTATTCACCCCCTTTGTTATCAAGCCCATAAAAAGCTCTGGCGGAACCAATTACCTTCAGAAGTCACATAATTAGTGAAATGATGTCCACCTGTGCAATCTAAGTGTCACATGATCTGTCATTACATATACACACCTTTTTGAAAGGCCCCAGAGGCTGCAACACCTAAGCAAGAGGCACCATTAACCAAACACTGCCATGAAGACCAAGGAACTCTCCAAACGAGTAAGCGACAATGTTGTTGAGAAGTACAAGTCAGGGTCAGGTTATAAAAAATATCCAGATCTTTGATGATCCCTAGGAGCACCATCAAATCTATCATAACCAAATGGAAAGAACATGGCACAACAGCAAACCTGCCAAGAGACAGCTGCATACCAAAATTCACAGACCGGGCAAGGAGGGCATTAATCAGAGAGGCAGCACAGAGACCTAAGGTAACCCTGGAGGGGCTGCAGAGTTCCACAGCAGAGACTGGAGTATCTGTACGTAGGACGACAATAAGCCGTACGCTCCATAAATTTGGGCTTTATGGCAGAGTGGCTAGAAGAAAGCCATTACTTTCAGCAAAAAAACAAAATGTCACATTTTGAGTTTGCAAAAAAGCATGTGGGAGATGCCCAGAATGTATGGAGGAAGGTGCTCTGGCCTGATGAGACTAAAATTTTACTTTTTGGCCATCAAACAAAACGCTATGTCTGGCGGCAAACCCAAGGCATCACATCACCCAAAAAACACCATGCCCACAGTGAAACATGGTGGTGGCAGCATCATGCTGTGGGGATGTTTTTCAGCAGTCGGGACTAGGAAACTGGTCAGGGTTGAGGGAAAGATGGATGGTGCTAAATACAGGGATATTCTTGAGCAAAACCTGTACCACTCTGTGTGTGATTTGAGGTTAGGACAGAGGTTCGCCTTCCAGCAGGACAATGACCCCAAACACACTGCTAAAGCAACACTTGAGTGGTTTAAAGGGAAACATGTAAATGTGCTGGAATGGCCTAGTCAAAGCCCAGACCTCAATCCAATAGAAAATCTGTGGTCAGACTTAAAGATTGTTGTTCACAAGCGCAAACCACCCAACTTGAAGGAGTTTTGCAAGGAGGAATGGGCAAAAATCCCAGTGGTAAGATGTGGCAAGCACATAGAGACTTTTTTTCTGTTATTTCGTCATATTTGTTGTCTGCTTCACAATAAAAAAAAAAATCTTCAAAGTTGTGGGCATGTTCTGTAAATTAAATGATGCAAATCCTCAAAAAAATCCATGGTAATTCCAGGTTGTGAGGCAACAAAACATGAAAAATGCCAAGGTGGGTGAATACTTTACAAGGCACTGTACTTCCTGTTTTGTCTCTCAGAATGATTGCTCTTTTATTCCATAAATATCAATTGCAGACTTTACAGCATCTTTTGTAGTGTGAAGTTACATCTCATTACATCTAAATGGCTAATTTTGGGATCTTCTCTGCCCATTTCTCAAGCCATAGCCTAGTTTTCTCTAGAAAAGATGCTCCAAACCTTCTATTGTCCTTTATTTATCCATCCCAGCTAGACTGTTAAACTTTAGAAACATGTTTTTAAGTATGATCCAATAAATTTGAAACAAGAGGCCAGTTGAGATTTTTTTCCCAAATTAAAATTAGCCGCGTTTTCTCATAGGCTTTTGTGTACCACACATGAGCTCAAAGTTTGGAATTGTTGATAGATATTTTTTTTCCTACGAAATTGCCTCTGCAACTATGCAAATAGAATATACATATTTTAACAGCAGTTAAAGATATAAATATCAATGACCCGTTGTGAAATGCTTTGTATTTGTTTGAAGTGGAAGTGAAGGCAAATTTTCATTTTCTCAGTTGTAGCTATCCATATTTCTAATTTGTGTGCCTCACCTTTTACATTTTTATATTCCTAACACAATGTTAATATAATAGGCAGTAAAACATAGCCCCTGATCTGGATAGTGGTTCCAAAGTGTGGTGGTGGTACCAAAATACATGTCTGTGTCTTGAACACTCCCGCTGCCCCAACAGTTTAATGTATTCACCGGAGCTAAAAATTGTATATCAATATCATTGCAAGGTTTATCAGCATGATCATATAGGTTTTAAAACAAGGAATACAGTATATATTTGTTTAATCTTCCATAAAATCATGCAAATAATGAATCATGATTACATGGTTTCCTAAAGTGTACGATTCTTTGAATATCAGACAGATTTGCACAGAAATTTTAAGTGCAATCAAAATGTACTGGATTGGTGATTCTCTCTTGATTTGATTATTGGTATTTAAAAAGTAGCTCTGCCACATACAAAAACATTATTTAAAAAATATGTACATTGAAAAAAACTTAGAAATACTTACCTTTCCCCCCATCCACACCGCCAAACACTAGGATGTTGAGAAATCCTTGGCCAAAACTTCTCTTTTGGGATTGTCAATTTTCTTGGGTCCCTGCAGTCCTCAATGTTCCTCATGCTTACTTTCATGTCACTACTGTATCCTGAAACGTGTGTACGTAAGCCAGAAGAAGCACTGAGAAATTCTAGGAACTCTTTTAAAGGACTTTTTTGGTAAGCAACAGAGTCCTTTTAAAGTTATACAAAGGACAATGATGATTATAACGAATACTTAGCATCTAATTTATAAAAAATAATGGATTTTACAAATTGTGCCTACTGTGACTGCTCTTTTAGTTGACCCGCCTTCGAATGTTAAAATTGAAGATCTTGGATATTTGGGACCGATGGATGTAACCTGGGAGCCTCCAGTTTCACTAAATGATAGTCAGTGCACAGCACGATATGAATTACAACATTATGATACTAATGAACAGCGTTGGAAAGTAAGATTTATTTTATAAAACAGTGTTTTAAGATGTATAATCTTTTAAACCGATGGCTGCAGCCAAAATTGAGTTATAGGATCTGCACAGATCCTGATCCTATAGTGGCATAATTAAATCACTACTAAAGCATATAGCTTGCAGCAATCAAAAAGCAATACAAATGGATTGTGCATAGCATTTGCTGAAAAATTCAGCATTGTTAAGTTAATTAAATGCTTTGAAAATGTATTTGCTTGCTTTAACATTTGATAGAACTTTGATGCCATGTGCTACAGGACATCCGCTTGTAGCAGGCTTGTTTGCTACTTTTGAATGTGTACTGAATTAAGAATATTAAGGATTTTAAACAGCTTCAGCACCTTTGCATGTTTGTTACAACCTCCATGCCTTGCAAAGTGTACTAATTGCAAAAGCAGCATCTTACTGAAAAACCCATCTTAATATGAGTTAGAGTTTTACATGTTATATGTTAATTACATTGTCAGCCAACTAAAAACTGATATTTTAGCTTTGGATAGATGCTGGAGAGGTAAATTAACTGACATTTTTGTATGTCTTGGAGATAATGTAAAATTTCTGTGTTTGTATTTCTGGGTGTGTTTATGTGCTGTGGTGATAATGATGGGTCCTACTAAGTGATGTACCTAACACATCTGGCACTGGGATGGGGGGGGGAATAACTGCACACTGAAGGTGGGAGCAGAATTGCGCATGGGGGGAGGGGAGACTAAGCTTATAATATCAAGCAACACTTTGTGCAAATTGTCTAGGAGGGATGCCTTGAAGGGGATCAAAAAAAAAAAAAAGAGTGTGGCTGGCCGATAAAGTGGGTGTCACTTCATGGTGTATTGCTTGTAGTGTAGGAGTAAATAAAACCCATCATTTGTGTTAGTGACAGTAATAGTAGCCCCCAGCACTGGTGGAAGTAGCTGCAATAATTCCCCCTTCATTGATGGTCAGTGGTAGTAATGTTAAACCTCCCAATATTGTTGGTCAATGGCAGACTATAATAATAACCCCTCATAGTATTAGTGGTTGGGGCATGTTGTAATAATACCCCCTAGCAACAAACAACTGTGGCTTCGTCCATCAGGCTCTACTTATAACTAAATATCATGTTACATCAATCCCAGGGCCTTATAATGTATTATTAAAAGTTAATTGTAATTCAGTAGAAAATATAGTTATCATTTTGCCCCATGTCCCTTGACCTAGAGGTAAACTCAGCCTGCAGAAATCTTCAGCATCTTCTACAGTAGAAGCTTATAAAATTCTATTGCAGAAGTGATGTGCTTTATATGAGAAGTAAGAGCCAGTTGGGGTCAACAAACAAGTCAGTACTTTTCTCATGCCACCCATTGCAACGCTTGCTCTTCGGTGGTATTTTCACCCTACCTTATTGTGAAACGTAGGCCTGAAAACCTTTGCAATTAAAATATTGTATTTTTCAAATTTTTAGTGGGCTATGCTTTTTTTATTTTACTCTTTCCCTTAAAAGAAAAGTTGGGCTCTTTTTTCCGCCAAAAATCATACTTACCTGGGTGGAGTCTGCATCTGTCCCCCACTGGCTTTAAAACAGAGAACTAAACGATCAAAGACCACTGATTGCTCGATTCTCAGAGCTCCAGAGTCACCATTCCCATCATCACTGAGAGGCTGAACTGGGTGCCAGGTGGACAGGCTGTCTGCTGAAAATGGGACATAGGAGTGTAGAACGAACTGCTCTCTTGTGATCAACAAGAGAAGTACAGCCAAACAAGTACAGCCAAACAAGCTTCTCCTTTAAAGAGTATGTAAACCTAAGATTTCATATTCCTGATATGTGCCTCCTGTACCATGTACTTATATAAAAAAAAGTATCCTGTTCTATTTGTATTGCTTCCTTTGTGAGAAATCCCTGGTGTTCCTGCCAATTCCCCTGCTTTCCTATTAAAAACTGAACACCCTAAACAGGAGAGCATACCATGGTCAGTTCTCTAGCTGTGCTGGGAACTCAGCCTGCTCTTCTCCAATGACTTGTCCAGACTTGCCCTGACATGCCTCCCCCTCACAACCTTTCAATGTAAAGAGCAGTTTGCTGTTGCTTCTCCTCTCCCAGCTCTTATGCAGTGAAAACAGGAGTAACAGAGGAAAAAAGGTATTTATAATGTTTTTTATATCTGTTAACAAAAGTCTTACCTTTAGTTTCTGTTTTTAACTGAATGGGTTGTTTTACAAGGTGATCGTTTACAATCACTTTAACAACAAATTTGTTCTTATTTTACAATATGGTATAGATAGAAGTGATGTGCTTATATTGGGCATTCTAAAAGCAGCTTGCATTAGCCTACCCAAACTAAGCAGTAGTTTGACTTCACTTTTATTTGTTAATGTACAATCCCAGCTGTGTGATGTATTGCCTTACAAAAAAACTTGATTCTGTCCTTTATATTGTGGTTGCAAGGTTTTCTTTTTTTCGTATATAAACAATGGCTTACTCACAGTAATAATTTTTAATTTAAAAGATAATGTCACAAATTTAATAGCATTTCTAATTTTTCATGTCACGTTTGTCTTCTGTTTATTCTCAAAGTCAGTTAGGACGAAGAAACAAAAGTACAGAGCTGCATTTAATTTTGGGAAGGAAATTGTCATAAAAATTCGAACTTACTTAAAAGGAGCATGTACAGAAGATGAGGAAATATGGAGCAAGTGGATACAAATAAATGAATCCATGCCTATGCAAGGTAGTATGAATTAGAAAAAAAACTTTTTACTATGATCGATGTTAATTGTAATTTGTTATGAGAAGTTACAAATGATAGCACATTATAGCAACATTAGTGAATGAACCTATACTAGGGATGAGCTTTGTGTTTGAGTCGAACCCATGTTCAACTCGAACATCGGCTGTTCGATCGTTCGCCGAATTGCGAACGATATGGGCCGTTCGCGACAAATTCGTGTGGCGCGTCACGGTCCATAATTCACTGCGGCATCACTGTGCATTGCTGACTGATGATTGGCCAAGCATGCACTATGACCCGCATGCTTGGCCAATCACAGCGCCGTCTGTAGAGAGAGCTGTAATTGGCCAAAGCCACCCAATTATGGCTCTGGGGGCTTAGAACACGTCCCACACTATATAAGGCCGCCTGCATGGCAGCCCTGTGTAGTGTGTTCCGGCTTGACAGAGAGATAGACAGAGTGTCATTTGATTTAAGTTAGATAGATTAGGCAGGACAGTCAGTCAGTTAGCTGCACTTACAGTGTATTGTGTATATATATATGCATCCCAGGTGTTGTATATATATATATATATATATATATATATATATATATATATATATATATATATATATATACTGTATTCAGTTTAGCTAGATCCGTTCCTGTTATCTTCCTACTGACAGGCAGGCTTGTGTTGTTACAGTATTTACAGCTACCTGAAGAAAATTGCTGATGTTCTTTTGATCCTATTAGTACCACAGTCAGGCAGCTAGACTATTTACAGTTAGTGTGGTGCGTCCTCCTCACAGTGTTCAGCTAAAGCTACAAGTTAGTGTAGTGCATTCTCCTCACAGTGTTCAGCTAAAGCTACAAGTTAGTTTAGTGTGACCTCCTCACAGTGTTCAGCTAAAACTACAAGTTAGTGTAGTGCGTCCTCTGAACAGTGTTCAGCTAAAGCTACAAGTTAGTTTAGTGTGACCTCTGCACAGTGTTCAGCTAAAGCTACAAGTTAGTGTAGTGCGTCCTCCTCACAGTGTTCAGCTAAAGCTACAAGTTAGTGTAGTGCGTCCTCTGAACAGTGTTCAGCTAAAGCTACAAGTTAGTTTAGTGTGACCTCTGCACAGTGTTCAGCTAAAGCTACAAGTTAGTGTAGTGCGTCCTCTGAGCAGTGTTCAGCTAAAGCTACAAGTTAGTGTAGTGCGACCTCTGCACAGTGTTCAGCTAAAGCTATAAGTTAGTGTAGTGCGTCCTCTGAGCAGTGTTCAGCTAAAGCTACAAGTTAGTGTAGTGCGACCTCTGCACAGTGTTCAGCTAAAGCTATAAGTTAGTGTAGTGCGTCCTCTGAGCAGTGTTCAGCTAAAGCTACAAGTTAGTGTAGTGCGACCTCTGCACAGTGTTCAGCTAAAGCTACCTGTAGAAGGTTGGTGGTGTTTTCCTGATCCTATCACTACCGCAGGCAGCTAAATTATTTGCACGTTAGTGTAGTGCGACCTCTGCACAGTGTTCAGCTTAAGCTACCTGTAAAAGGTTGGTGGTGTTTTCCTGATCCTATCACTACCGCAGGCAGCTAAATTATTTACACTTTAGTATAGTGTGACCTCTGCACAATGTTCAGCTAAAGCTACCTGTAGAAGGTTGGTGGGGTTTTCCTGATCCTATCACTTCCGCAGGCAGCTAAATTATTTACACGTTAGTGTAGTGCAACCTCTGCACAGTGATCAGCTAAAGCTACCTGTAAAAGGTTGGTGGTGTTGCTCATACTACAGGCAGGCAGTTGATTTTGCTAGCTGCAGTATCAGTATATCACGCCTCCAAAATGCCACTACTAATGATTGTGACACACCTCTCTCCTCCACCCCCTCCTCTTCTTCTTCCTCCATGGCCTCTTCCTGTGCTTTGTCCTCAGAACCAGCGGTGCTCCGTAGGCGTTCAAGGGGCTACGCGAGTACTCAGGCCATAAGATGCCATGCAGTGGTTGAGCTGGTGTGCTTGGGGGACAGGAGCCACACTGGGGCAGAGGTTCTGTCAGCTCTGCAGGGGCAGGTTCAGAGGTGGTTGACGCCATGCCAACTTAAGGCAGGAATGGTGGTTTGCGACAATGGCACCAACCTCCTCTCCGCCCTCCGGCAGGGACAACTGACCCATGTGCCCTGTTTGACTCACGTCCTTAACTTGGTGTTGCAGCGGTACTTGGGCAGGTACCCGGGCTTACAGGATGTCCTGAGGCAGGCCAGAAAAGTCTGTGTACATTTCTGCCGGTCATATAATGCCAGTGCTCGGCTGGCAGACCTCCAAAAGGAGTTTAACCTGCCCAAGAACTGCCTAATCTGTGACATGCCCACCAGGTGGAACTCAACGTTGGCCATGTTGCAGCAGCTGCACACGCAGCAGAGGGCCATCAATGAGTACCTGTGCGACTATGGCACCAGGACAGGGTCAGGGGAGCTTGTTTTTTTTCCCCACGCCAGTGGGCCATGATCAGGGATGCATGCACTGTCCTGTCACCATTTGAGGAGGCCACGAGGATGGTGAGCAGTGACAGTGCATGCATCAGTGACACTGTCTCCCTTGTCCACCTGTTGGAGCACACGCTGCATGGAATAATGGACAGGGCACTTGAGGCAGCACAGAGGCAGGAAGAGGAGGACTTCCTTAGCTCTCAAGGCCCCCTTTATCCAGACAGTGTTCCTGCGTGCCTGCCGATCACACAGGAAGAGGACGAGGAGGAGGACGAGGTGGAGGAGGAGGAGGAGGATTGTGTCAGTATGGAGGTGGAGCCTGGCACTCAGCATCAGCAGCAGTCTTTAAGGGATCAGTCCCAAGAAACACATGGACTTGTATGTGGCTGGGAGGAGGTGGCTGCGGACCATGTCCTCCTTAGTGACCCAGAGGACTCCGGACCGAATGCCTCAGCAAACCTACGCTGCATGGCCTCCCTCCCTGATCCTGCAAAGCTTGCGTAAGGATCCTCGTATTCGTGGTATCAAGGAGAAGGACCAATACTGGCTGGCAACCCTCCTTGATCCACGTTACAAGGATAAGGTTGCAGACCTTATCTTGCCGTTGCAGAGGGAGCAGAGGATAAAACATCTTCGGGAGGCCTTGCAGAAAGGTCTGTGCAACGCGTTCCCAGAGACTGGGAGGTTACAAACTCCTGTTTCTGGACATTGTGTTGCTGAGGCTTCAAAGAAGGAGCGGTGGAGAAGGTGGCCGTCTGACCAATGCGTTCAGACAATTTTTTAGTCCGCAGCCCCAAGGTATGATCAGTTCCAGCAACCATCGCCAGCGTCTCTTTTACATGGTGAAGGAATACCTAGGGGCAAGATCTGACTTGGACACCTTTCCCACCGAAAATCCTCTGGGTTACTGGGTCTTGAGGATGGATCACTGGCCAGAGCTTGCACAGTATGCAATTGAAACTGGCCTGTCCTGCATCCAGCGTTCTTTCGGAACGCACATTCAGTGCTGCTGGAGGCTTTGTAACCGATCACAGGGTGCGTCTGTCCACCGACTCGGTTGATCGACTGACCTTCATAAAAATGAATCAGTCTTGGATCACCGCCAGCTACCAAGCACCTGATGCTGATGTAACCGAATCATTTTTTTTGAAATGTCAAATCCCTTCAAAGACTGCCTATGCTGATGCTGAGTGACTATCCTGTTATGCTGAGTAATTATCCTCTTCCTCCTCAATGATCATGCTGATAGCTTGTAAGAACATTTTTGGCTCTGGGCGCCGCCATCAGTGCCTAAGGCCCAATTTTTAAGCCCCTGTTTAACAGGGGCATGTAATTACAATTTTTGATTCAATTCTTTGCAGCAGGGCTAGTTCCTGCACTCCAACTAGAGTATCTGTGAGGGGTTGCAGTGTTGTGGCACCAGCACCAGTGACTAAGGCCCAATTTTTCAGCCCCTGTTTAACAGGGGCGTGTAATTACCATTTTTGATGCAATAGTTTGCAGCAGGGCTCGTTCCTGCGTTCCAACTAGAGTATCTGTGAGGGGTTGCAGTGTTGTGGCACCAGTGCCTAAGGCCCAATTTTTCAGCCCCTGTTCAACAGGGACATGTAATTAGAATTCTTGATCTAATATTTCACAGTGGGGCCCGTTTCTGCGCCCACCAAGATTAACTGTGAGGACTTACAGTGTTGTGGCACCAGCACCACCACCACCACCAAAGGCCCAATTTTTCAGTCCCTGTTCAACAGGGGCATGTAATTACAATTCTTGATTGTATATTTCACAGCAGGGCCCGTTTCTGCACCCACCAAGATTAACTGTGAGGACTTACATTGTTGTGGCACCAGCACCACCACCACCACCAAAGGCCCAATTTTTCAGCCCCTGTTCAACAGAGGCATGTAATTACAATTCTTGATATAATATTTCACAGCAGGGCCCGTTACAGCGCCCACCAAGAGTAACTGTGAGGACTTACAGTGTTGTGGCACCAGCACCACCACCACCATCACCAAAGGCCCAATTTCTCTGGCCCTGTTCAACAGGGGCATGTAATTACAATTCTTGATCTAATATTTCACAGCAGGGCCCTGTGAGGGCTTACAGTGTTGAGGCCACAACAACACCTAAGGCCCAAGTTTCTGCTGAGTATATAGGGCAGGCCCCTACTTTCAAACATCCAACTTACAAACCACTCCTACTTGCAACAGGAAGTGAGATGAAATCTACCCCATAGGAAGGGAAATTCTCTCCTGTAAGAGTTAATATGGGAAAAACTTTTCTCCTTTCCACTGATGCTTTATCACCAATCCTTGTTTCACTAAAAACCCCAAATTTTCAAAAAACATTTGTCATTGGGACAAAAAGTGAGGTGAAATCTTCTGAAGAGGAGCACAGACAGCAAAACAAATGTCACAGGGGTGATAACCCTTCCCTATGTTTTCCAAAAACCCTCAAAACAGATTTTTTGGCTGGAGCTACACTTTAAAAATGTACCAGTTCAAAATTACAAACAGATTCTACTTAACAACACACCTATAGTCCCTGTCTTGTTTGCACCGCCTGTATACTGCTGTTCAGAGTATATAGGGCCTGGTGGCCCCACACCTTTCCTTATTTTAATTTGGGTGCGGGGTTCCCCTTAATATCCATACAAGACCCAAAGGGCCTGGTAATGGACTGAAGGGTACCCATGCCATTTGTCTCACTGATTTTCATCCATATTGTCAGGACCCGACATTACATTAAAGCCGCAAGCAGTTTTAAATTACTTTTTTTCCTTTAAAAATTTCATTTTGTGCAGGGACTGTTCTAAGCACGGGAAAAACGTGCCACTTTACAGGCATACTATAGACGCCCCCCAGGTACGATATTTAAAGGAATATTTCACTTTTTTTTTTTTTACTTTAAGCATCATTAAAATCACTGCTTCCGAAAAAACAGCCATTTTTAAAAGTTTTTTTTGCATTGATACATGTCCCCTGGGGCAGGACCCGGGTCCCCAAACCCTTTTTAGGATAATACCATGAAAATTAGACTTTAAAAGGAGCACTTTTGATTTTGAACGTTCGAGTCCCATAGACGTCAATGGGGTTCTAACGTTCGTGCAAATTTTCGGTCCATTCGCAGGTTCTGGTGCGAACCGAACCGGGGGGTGTTCGGCTCATCCCTAACCTATACCTAGACTTTTTGTATAGCACTATTTTAACATATTTGTTTTTATCATTTTATGTGGTAACACGGGTATAATTTAATCTACTGTCTTCAGTTCTAGTTAGAATGCTCAAACAGCTAAAAGCATCAGAGGCAGTAAACATATCTTCCCTTTCTCTATTTTATATGACTCTGTATGTAATTTCAATGAGTGAGAGACAGAGCACAACTAAGCAGCTAAATCAGGGCTGTTTAATTTGAAACCTACCTATTGTTTAGGAGATACTCCACCATATTTTGTCACACTTTTCCTACTGGCCTGAGGCCCACCTCCACCATTTTCCCAGCCACAGGCATGCTACCCGGAATAAATGAATCTCCAATCCAGTTGCATTTTAAACGCTTTACTGGGCAACTTAATCAGTGGTTTAGTACATCTCTTGTAAACCGCCACTTTACAGCTTAGCATCTATTAATATGACTCACTGAGCAGAAGTCTAATATGTGGAGCACTATTCCTCCATTACATGACTTAGTGAACAGCAACCCCTCAAGTGCAGAACACTTACAATGTCACAGAATCATTACAGCCATCTTCCCAGACAATATCAGACTCTTATCTCAGATGTTTTCCCATAGAGTGTACCTCCCTCTCACACAAATGGTGCTCATCACACAGATCCTCAGGCTGTCCTAAACCAAGCCACAGCAGCTGCTAGACGAAGGCCAGAGGTGGCAAGGTTTCTGTTTCAGTGATTCAGCCCTGCAAGCCCTGCAGGGGGCTTTCTATCTCTACGTTCACTGGCCTAGATCATGCTGGTCAGGGGTATCCTGTTCACATACCCCCAACTACCCTGAGCCCCACCCACAGCTGGCATAAAAAGGGGCACTAACTACACCCACTACATCACAACAGGAGTGGCTGCTGATCTATGCGTGGCTGTCCCTGCTCAACAAACGTTGATCATTGAATCAACTTTTGTCAAAGACACATGTGAATATGAAATTTTCCTTGATCAGCACTAGAAAGATTCCTTCATCCACCTCGTTTGTGCAGATGGAGGAATCTGTTTTTTTCACTCAGCCCGCTGGCCCGAATAAAGTGATATTTAAATCTTAAAAAAAAAGTACCTGCCCCCCTGCAAGTAAATGACATAATGTGCTAGTATGCACCATATACCAGCACAATATGACAGACTTACATGTAAAATGGAGCCCTCCAGCGTTGCACTGTCACCTCTGCCAGGGCTTCCAACTTCACTCAGTCTACCTTCCAGGTACGCAAGCTCCTGCTGTTTTATTGGCATGTGCACAGGAGTCATGATCGTGGCACAGCTCTTTGGATTGATGGCACATTCAGTGTCCCCTTAATTCAGAGCGAGTTACGCATGCACCAGTGACGTCACCAGCTGCAGAATTTGTGAATATCTCCTAAAGGGCGCACATATTCATTGTGCCTACCAGTGAGCTTTATTGTAAGCCTACCTGCGGATAAAGTGACCAACGGAGTTTACTCCCGCTTTAAGTGCCCAGGTCAGCTGCTAGAAATTATAAGAAAATGTTAGAGTTTAAGAAAAGAGTTCCAAATTAGTGGGCATGTGAATATGTCTTAATGGAGATAAAGTGATCAGTGCTGCACCTAAATAAGGAAATTTGATTTCTTGATGCTACCATATAACAATATAAGCCTTTTGTGCAAAAATGTAGGTAATATTTGAAGTGATGAATGTACAATGAATAGGTAAAGGGAATCAGAGGCAGTGCAGAACAAGATACAGTGATTCATATGTTCTTTGCTAGCTAAATGAACCCCTCTGGTGGCCAGAAGTAGCACTGTTACATTTTATAATGTGATTCTGGATATGAGAATTGTGTGAAAATTGGGCTGCAGAAACAATGAATTATATAGTTCTTACAAACCATCAAGGCTCAAGAAACAGGAGTGAGATTCCAGACCACAAACTCCTAATTTATTTGCAAAGACTCAGCTGAGGATCACAAAACACATTTTTCATCTGTGTTGTCCCCAAGATTAAATCAGTCAGCATACAGCATGTCTAATGCTGCACCACCTCAGCCCTGTGCACTGTCATCCTTTAGTCATATACTGTACAGCAGTATTGAGAATGAAGCAAATATTAATTTTTATAAAGTCTGCTGCCTCAGTTTTTATGATGGCAATTTGCATATACTCCAGAATGTTATGAAGAGTGATCAGATGAATTGCCGTTGATTGCAAAGTCCCCCTTTGCCATGAAAATGAACTTAATCCCATAAAAAACATTCCCCCTGCGTTTGTGAAGTAGGCTTCAGGGCACCCAAGAAAGTCCAGTAAGTGCCAGGACCATCTCCTACAGTTGATTCAGCTGTGGGATCGGGGCACCACCAGTGCGGAGCATGCTCAGGAATGGCAGTAGGCAGGTGTAAGTGCATCTGCATGCACAGTGAGGTGAAGACTTTTGGAGGATGGCCTGGTGTCAAGAAGGGCAGCAAAGAAGCCACTTCTCTCCTGGAATAACTTTAGGGACAGACTGATATTCTGCAAAAGGTACAGGGATTGGACTGCTGAGGGCCAGGGTAAAATCATTTTCTCTGATGAATCCCCTTTCCAATTGTTTGGGACATCCAGGAAAAAACTTTTCCGGAGAAGAAAAGGTGAGCGCCATAATCGGTCCTGTGTCATGCCAACGGTAAAGCACCCTGAGACCATTCATGTGTGGGGTTGCTTCTCAGCCAAGGGAGTGGGCTTACTCACAATTTCACCTAAAAACACAGCCATGAATAAATAATGGTACAAAAACATTCTCCCAACCATCCAAGAACAGTTTGGTGAGGAACAATGCCTTTTCCAGCATGATGGAGCACTTTGCCACAAGGCAGAAGTGATAACTACGTGGCTTGGGGAACAAAACATTAATATATTGGGCCATGGTCAGGAGTAGGGATGAGCCGAACAGCCCCCTGTTCGGTTCGCACCAGAACATGCGAACAGGCAAAAAATTTGTTCGAACACACGAACACTGTTAAAGTCTATGGGACACGAACATGAATAATCAAAAGTGCTAATTTCAAAGGCTTATATGCAAGTTATTGTCATAAAAAGTGTTTGGGGACCTGAGTCCTGCCCTAGGGGACATGGATCAATGCAAAAAAAAGTTTTAAAAACAGCCATTTTTTTGGTAGCAGTGATTTTAATCATGCTTAAAGTGAAACAATAAAAGTGTAATGGAGATCGAATATTCCGTGCTTAGGATCAGTAACAACAAGGAACTGCAGCCCCCCAGGCAAACGGAAAACAACGAAGTGAAATCCACGTACTACAATATATTCTAATAGGGGAATGGCGCTGTTCACAGACAATTGAAAGACCAAAAAAAAAGAAAAATATTAAAAAAGAAAATTGACAATATGTGAAAAGTGTACACCAAAGTCCACAACAGACTAGGTAAGAGATTCCTGCTAAAATACTGCAACCTATTCCATTGCGTGTATTACATAAGATGTGGGTGTGCAAATCACTACCATTGGTGAAAAATAAAAATCACATGAAATATAAGAAATAAATAAAAGTGACATTTAAAAAATATCAACATTTAAAAATCCCACTGACGTGCCCAGTGACATAAAAAAAATATATATGTAAATAGGCCAAGTGACATAAAAAATATTAAATATAAAATATAAACATTTGTGGTTCCTCTGACATAGACTGTGAGAATCAAAAATATAAGTGCAAACAAAATATATATATATATTATAATAAATGGATCAATCAAGAAAATGTGAAAAATAGAATGAACTAATATGTGGATATGTGCTACCAAAAAAAAAAAAAAAAAAAAATAATGTGCACCAATAAAAATAGTCCAATATAAATTGTCCAATATATGTCTGTACACAGATGGTATGTGTATCCAACAGGTGTATAATCCCCAGCAGGTTTTCAATAGTGATGTATCCGTGTTTTGTAGGCCCCCACTTGTGCCCTCACTCACCAGAAAGCCCAACCCCTCCAGGGGTGAAGGGCATGAGTAGATCCTGTGGCCAGAATCCTGGACGCCCGAAATCCCCCTCTCAGGTTCCGTGAACTCCTTCCCTCTCAATCCACAGTGTTCCTTATGATGGTATCCACCGGAGTAAATCCATGTGTATGGAGAAAAAAGGAACCCTCATAGTGTAAGTCCGTAAATCACAAAGTTTATTTACCAAAGAAATTTTTTGAAGTTAAAAAATAGGAGCTGACACTGCTCCCCTGGCAAGCTGAGGCTGATAGTATCTGAGTTAGCGAGGTGGCGGCGTGCATTCCACCAGCCTAGCTACCGAAGCCGGAAGTATGCAGAGTCAAACGTAGGAGCGACGTGTGTGTACCATATGACCACGCCTTACGTGTTTCGTCATCAAGACGTCATCTGAGGCCTTAGATGACGTGTTGATGACGAAACGCGTAAGACGTGGTCATATGGTACGCACACTTCGCCTACGTTTGACTCTGCATACTTCCGGTTTCGGTAGCTAGGCTGGTGGAACGCACGCCGCCACCTCGCTACCTCAGATACTATCAGCCTCAGCTTGCCAGGGGAGCAGTGTCAGCTCCTATTTTTTAACTTCAAAAAATTTCTTTGGTAAATAAACTTTGTGATTTACGGACTTACACTATGAGGGTTCCTTTTTTCTCCATACACATGGATTTACTCTGGTGGATACCATCATAAGGAACACTGTGGATTAAGAGGGAAGGAGTTCACGGAACCTGAGAGGGGGATTTCGGGCGTCCAGGATTCCGGCCACAGGATCTACTCATGCCCTTCACCCCTGCAGGGGTTGGGCTTTCTGGTGAGTGAGGGCACAAGTGGGGGCCTACAAAACAAGGATACATCACTATTGAAAACCTGCTGGGGATTATACACCTGTTGGATACACATACCATCTGTGTACAGACATATATTGGACAATTTATATTGGACTATTTTTATTGGTGCACATTAATTATTATTATTTATTTTTTTTTGGTAGCACATATCCACATATTAGTCCATTCTATTTTTCACATTTTCTTGATTGATACATTTTCTTGATTGATCCATTTATTATAATATATATATATATTTTGTTTGCACTTATATTTTTGATTCTCACAGTCTATGTCAGAGGAACCACAAATGTTTATATTTTATATTTAATATTTTTTATGTCACTTGGCCTATTTACATATATATATATTTTTTATGTCACTGGGCACGTCAGTGGGATTTTTAAATGTTGATATTTTTTAAATGTCACTTTTATTTATTTATTATATTTCATGTGATTTTTATTTTTCACCAATGGTAGTGATTTGCACACCCACATCTTATGTAATACATGCAATGGAATAGGTTGCAGTATTTTAGCAGGAATCTCTTACCTAGTCTGTTGTGGACTTTGGTGTACACTTTTCACATATTTTCTTGATTGATACATTTTCTTGATTGATCCATTTATTATAATATATATACATATTTTGTTTGCACTTATATTTTTGATTCTCACAGTCTATGTCAGAGGAACCTCAAATGTTTATATTTTATATTTAATATTTTTTATGTCACTTGGCCTATTTACATATATATATATTTTTTATGTCACTGGGCACATCAGTGGGATTTTTAAATGTTGATATTTTTTAAATGTCACTTTTATTTATTTCTTATATTTCATGTGATTTTTATTTTTCACCAATGGTAGTGATTTGCACACCCACATCTTATGTAATACACGCAATGGAATAGGTTGCAGTATTTTAGCAGGAATCTCTCACCTAGTCTGTTTGGGACTTTGGTGTACACTTTTCACATATTGTCAATTTTCTTTTTTAATATTTTTCATTTTTTTTGGTCTTTCAATTGTCTGTGAACAGCGCCATTCCCCTATTAGAATATATAATAAAAGTGTAATATTTTTTTAAATTTCGTACCTGGGGGGTGTCTATAGTATGCCTGTAAAGGGACGCATGTTTCCCATGTTTAGAACAGTCTGACAGCAAAATGACATTTCAAAGAAAAAAAAGTAATTTAAAACTACTCGCGGCTATTAATGAATTGCCGGTCCGACAATACACATAAAAGTTCATTGATAAAAACGGCATGGGAATTCCCCACAGGGGAACCCCGAACCAAAATTTAAAAAAATGGCGTGGGGGGTCCCCCTAAATTCCATACCAGGCCCTTCAGGTCTGGTATGAATATTAAGGGGAACCCCGGCCAAAAAAAAAAAAAAATTGCATGGAGGTCTCCCTCAAAATCTATACCAGATCCTTCAGGTCTAGTATGGATTTTAAGGGGAACCCCGCACCAAAATGTAAAAAAAAATGGCGTGGGGTCCCCCCAAAAATCCATACCAGACCCTTATCCGAGCACGCAACCTGGCAGGCTGCAGGAAAAGAGGGGGGACGAGAGAGTGCCCCCCCTCCTGAACCGTACCAGGCCACATGCCCTCAACATTGGGAGGGTGCTTTGGGGTAGCCACCCCAAAGCACCTTGTCCCCATGTTGATGGAGACAAGGGCCTCATCCCCACAACCCTTGCCCGGTGGTTGTGGGGGTCTGCAGGAGGGGGGCTTATCGGAATCTGGAAGCCCCTTTTAACAGGGGGACACCCAGGTCCTGGCCCCCCTCGTGTGAAATGGTAAGGGGTACAAAAGTACCCCTACTATTTCACAAAAAAAGTGTCAAAAATGTTAAAAATTACAAGAGACAGTTTTTGACAATTCCTTTATTTAAATGCTTCTTTTTTCTTCTATCTTCTATCTTCTTTAGTCTATCTTCTTTCTTCTATCTTCCTTCGGTTTCTTCCTCCATCTTCTTCTTCTTCCTCTGATCCTCTGCTTCCTGCTCCGGTGTTCTCGTCCGGCATCTTCCTCCGTGGCGTCTTCTTCCCTTCTTCGTGCTCGGGCCGCTCCCATTCCATGATGGGAGGCTCCCGCTGTGTGACGCTTCTCGTCTTCTGATGGTTCTTAAATAACGGAGGGCGGGGCCACCCAGTGACCCCGCCCCCTCTGACGCATGAGGACTTGACGGGGACTTCCTTGTGGCATTCCCCGTGATGTCAGAGGGGGGCGGGGTCACCCGCTATGGAGGAAGATGCCGGACGAGAACACCAAGCAAGAAGCAGAGGATTGGAGGAAGAAGAAGAAGAAGATGGAGGAAGAAACTAAAGGAAGATAGAAGATAGAAGAAAGAAGATAGAAGTTAGAAGAAAGAAGAAGCATTTAAATAAAGGAATTGTCAAAAACTGTCTCTTGTCATTTTTAACATTTTTGACACCTTTTTTGTGAAATGGTAGGAAGTACCCCCTTACCATTTCACACAGGGGGGGCCGGGATCTGGGGGTCCCTTTGTTAAAGGGGGCTTCCAGATTCCAATAAGCCCCCTGCGTGCAGACCCCCACAACCACCGGGCAAGGGTTGTGGGGATGAGGCCCTTGTCCCCATCAACATGGGGTCAAGGTGCCTTGGTTGGGCTACCCCAAAGCACCCTCCCAATGTTGAGGGCATGTGGCCTGGTACGGTTCAGGAGGGAGGGGCACTCTCTTGTCTCTTCCTCTTTTCCTGCGGCCTACCAGGTTGCATGCTCGGATAAGGGTCTGGTATAGATTTTGAGGGGGACCCCACGCCATTTTTTAAAAAAAATTGTGGTTCAGGGTTCCCCTGTGGGGAATTCCCATGCCGTTTTTATCAATGAACTTTTATGTGTATTGTCGGACCGGCAATTCATTAATAGCCGCGAGTACTTTTAAATGACTTTTTTTCCTTTGAAATATCATTTTGCTGTCAGACTGTTCTAAACACGGGAAACATGCGCCCCTTTACAGGTATACTATAGACACCCCCCAGGTACAAAATTTAAAGGAATATTACACTTTTATTGTTTCACTTTAAGCATGATTAAAATCACTGCTCCCGAAAAAACGGCCATTTTTTAAACTTTTTTGCATTGATCCATGTGCCCTAGGGACCCAGGTCCCTAAACACTTTTTATGACAATACAATGCAAATAAGCCTTTAAAATTAGCACTTTTGATTTCTCCCATAGACTTTTAAAGGGTGTTCCGCGGCTTTCGAATTTGCCGCGAACACCCAAAATTGTTCGCTGTTCGGCAAACTGACGAACAGCCGATGTTCAAGTCGAACATGAGTTCGACTCGAACCCAAAGCTCATCCCTAGTCAGGAAACTCCCCAAACCTTAATCCCATTGAGAACTTGTGGTTGATCCTCAAGAGGCGGGTGAACAAAAAAAACCCCACAAATTCTGACAAACTCCAAGCATTGATTATGCAAGAATGGGCTGCCACCAGTCAGGATGTGGCCTAGAAGTTGATTAACAGCATGCCAGGATGAATTGCATGCTTAAAAAAGACGGGTCAACACTGCAAATACTGACTCTTTGCATAAACTTAATGTAATTGTCAATAAAAGCCTTTGACACTTATGAAATGCTTGTAATTATACTTCAGTATACCATAGTAACATCTGACAAAAATATTTACAAACACTGAAACAGCAGACTTTGTGAAAATTAATATTTGTGTCTCAAACCTTTTGGACACGGCTGTACATCCCACGAAAAGACCCCCTGTGAGGAGGACAGGATCTGTTTACGCCACACACATCCATACCCCAGCCTGGAAACAAACTGAAATTACACTACACTGTAATAACATCAACAACATTTCACAAACACGATACAAAATTATTAAAGATGAAATCCAGGTATGTTATTTTTTTTACAGGTTTGTCAGCTTGGTTCAATGTAAAAATGTATATGCCGTACCTGGGCAATGCCCTTGCAAGCTGGAAATCACTAAAGTAGGCACTATTATTCCAGTGATCTCCACTTTCTGTCAGGTCCTGTGCTGATCTCCCAACTTGTTGCATTCTAAAAACAGGAGGTTGGTTGCTCAGCATGGGCGCCCTTCAGAGAAAACTTTGCATTCTCTGAATAAATGCAAAGCATTATCTAAATGGACGAGGTGGAAAGCATGACATCACTGCCCTGTCTTTTTTTATCTTGTCCAATCAGAGAACGCTGAGTGGCTGACCTCCTGTGTTCAGAATGCATCATGCCAGCCGCTCAGCACAGGCCCTGTAAGCAAGTGGAGATTACTGGACTAGCAGTGTCTACTACAGTGATTTCCAGCTTTCATGGGCATTAACCAGGTATAGTATATACAAGCTGCCAAAATAAAAAAAATAGCACAAGGGACATAGCTTACAGTCAGTAGGATATGTCCCTTGTGTCCCTTGTGTTGATATCTCATCTGCTGCTATATTCTTCTGCTGGCTGGAGGCTAATAGAATTCTGGGAGCTATCACAAAGCCGTACTACAGCTTCTATTAAAGAAACATGATCTATGAATGGAGGGGTGTACTTTCATTCCTTTGCCTGTCTTCCTGGAAAGTGTGGGCATAGTTGGGCTGTCTTGATGAGAGCCTGTGAAAGCTCCAAATGTTATACTAACCCTTGCAGCACCAAAGATTATGGCAGTGAGGGGGTGGGGACCATGGAGAAAGGAGGATCTCACCTAATAAAAGCGACACATCCCACGGACTTTAGGCTATGTCCCTTGTAATGATTTTTGTGTTTTTTTTTATTTTGTCTGTACTTAAGATTTAACTGACAGTTGTTTAAGGTCAATCTACAACAAACATTCTTTTAGTTTTGAGTTTTTAAAGTTGGAAAACATTTGTACCTATGTCAGATATTTTTTTTGTCTGTTCCCCAAAGAAGATTTTTATTCACTTCCTTACCCCAGTGATAGGGGATCAGGAAGTAGCAAAAAATCGCAATGGTGTAGCAACAACAAAAATACTTTTAAGTTGAGTGAGAAAAAAAGGCTAACACCTACCTCCTTTAAGGCTTAATTTCATATGTGTTTTTGTGTTCCGGTGAACCCTATCTACCGAGTTACTTGCTGTCACAGTGACAAAAAGTAATGGAAATCTCTGCAATGGAATCACAACCAGCCATTTTAACCAGACAGATGTCCTATACATTCCCTACTCTATCCAAAACTAGAAAAAAGTTTTGTCTGAAAATTAGTTTTAATTAAAGTTTGCACCTATACTTAAGACCATACAAATTGAGAGTCACCTTGTTAACCTTTGCAGGGGATCCTGAATCAAGCGTTAAAGGCTTTTACTGCATCTATTACAATTTTGAAACATTGAGATGTGAGTGGAAAACTGGAAAACTCAGCAATGGCAATTACGAGTTACAATACTGGTTTGTATTCTTTATCCCTTTCATGACTAAGCCTATTTTTGATATTTGGTGTTTACAAGTTAAAATCCATATTTTTTGCTAGAAAATTACTTAGAGCCCCCAAACATTATACATATTTTTTTTAGCAGAGAATCTAGAGAATAAAATGGTGATTTTTGCAATATTTTATATCACACAGTATTTGTGCAGCGGTGTTTTAAATACAACTTTTTGGGAAAAGGGACACTTTCATGAATTAAAAAAAAAACAAACAGTAAAGTTAGCCCAGTTTTTTTGTATAATGTGAAAGATGATGTTACGCCGAGTAAACAGATACCAAACATGTCATGCTTTTCCACGCACTCGTGAAATGGCGACAAACTACGGTACCTAAAAATCTCCATAGGCGACGCTTTAAATTTTTTTTACGGTTACCAAGTTAGAGTTACAGAGGAGGTCTAGTGCTAGAATTATTGCTCTCGCTCTGATGATTGTGGCGATACCTCACATGTGTGATTTGAACACCGTTTACATATGCGGGCGTGACTTCCGTATGCGTTTTCTTTGCTACGCGAGCTCGCGGGGACAGGGGCGCTTTAAAAATTTTTTTTTTCTTATTTATTTTATTTATTTTTGTATTTATAAATTGTGTTAAAAAAAAAATGATCACTTTTATTGCTGTCACAAGGGATGTAAACATCCCTTGTGACAGTAATAGGTGGTGACAGATACTCTTTATGGAGCGATCGGGGGTCTAAAAGACCCCCGATCCCTCCTTTGCACTTCAAAGTATTCAGATCGCCATTTTGGGTGATTCTGAATACTGTATATTTTTTTAAAACCAGCGCCATTGGCAGCCGAGTAAACGGGAAGTGATGTCGTGACGTTTCTTCTGCGTTTACTATTAGGAGGCTGGAATGAAGCTGCTTACAGCTTCGTTCCAGACTGTCACTAGCCTCCGGAGGCGGTGGATAGGTGATCAGGCCTCCCGGTGGATCGGGAGGCCCGGTAAGAGCGGCGGGAGGTGGCGGGAGGGGGGGCACCCCCTCCCGCTCCTCCAGTATAACAGCCGAACAGCTTTTACCTGCATCGGTTGTTATACCTGGAAAGCCGATCGCCGGCTCTAAAAAACAGTACCGGGATGATGCCTGCAGCTGCGGGCATCATTCCGCTATAACCCCCGAAAGCCGAGTATGCACATCTGCGTACGCTCGGCGGGAAGAGGTTATTTACAGAACCTCACCTAACCGAACCTCACTGTATTTGCCTTCACACGACTCGCTCCTTCTTGCAATTTTGGGTTTAAAGAGTATGTGAAGCCAACAGTTTTTTTTTTTAAGGATACAGTACTGAAGAGTTTAAACCCTTATGAATTTATTGACTGTCTGCATCAGACTGTGGAGATTTCCTTTTACTTCCTGTCCTGGAGGAACAACAGGAAATTAGAGGAAATTTCTCCTAAGGGATCCCTGTCAGGGAATATCTGAATAATTAATTTAGTCAGCTATATTATTTGTTTAATTGACTACTATACATATACAATGCCATTTAAGAAGATCCAATGAGCTAAATTGTGGTAATGATAATGGATTGGATATGTACTATACAGTAGATTACTATTTTATATTTTGTACAAGTTATGCATAGCAGATCCGCTCCACTGCATTAACCACTTCAGCCACGGAAGAATTTACCCCCTTCCTGACCAGAGCACTTTTTGCGATTCGGCACTGCGTCGCTTTAACTGACAATTGTGCGGTCGTGCGACGTGGCTCCCAAACAAAATTGACGTCCTTTTTTTCATACAAATATGGCTTTCTTTTGGTGGTATTTGATCGCCTCTGCGGTTTTTATTTTTTGCGCTATAAACAAAAATAGAGAGACAATTTTGAAAAAAACGCATTATTTTTTTACTTTTTGCTATAATAAATATCCCCCAAAAATATATAAAAAAACAATTTTATTCCTCAGTTTAGGCCGATACGTATTCTTCTACATATTTTTGGTAAAAAAAAATTGCAATAAGCGATTATTGATCGGTTTGCGCAAAAGTTATAGCGTTTACAAAATAGGGGATAGTTTTATGCATTTTTATTAATATTTTTTTTTTTAAATGGCGGCGATCAGCGATTTTTATCGTGACTGTGACATTATGGCGGACACATCGGACATTTTTTACACATTTTTGGGACCATTGTCATTTATATAGCAATCAGTGCTATAAAAATGCACTGATTCCTGTGTAAATGACACTGGCAGTGAAGGGGTTAACCACTAGGGGGCGGGGAGGGGTTAAATCAGTACTAGGGAGTGATTACTAACTGTCAGGGGGATGGGCTGTGTGTGTGATGTCACTGATCTCTGCTCCGATGACAGGGATGCTGTTTACATCAACATCTCCCCGTTCTTCCTCCCTGTGGGGCCCGCTGGCCGACTCTTAAAGGGTACGTGATTTTGCCTGTACGAGCCCTTCTGCCGCAGTATATCTGCATGAGGCGGTCGGCAAGCGGTTAAGGACAGCTCACCTTCTCATCATCAAGTAATGTAATCTATGAAAATAAAGGTGACAGTTTTATTAGGTAAGTTAGTTCAAGAGCTAAGATAGAGCATAAAAAGTGCATAACCCTAACCCATGCCAAATCATTACATTCATTTTTCAGTAGAGATAGATTAGTGGAAGATTATTTCCAGTTGATTAATATGAATAAGAATAACTTTAATTTGTAAATCATAACTGGTTCTTGTCATATGCAGATATGTTTACAAAAACAGAATGTTTTTTGGTGATTATACAAAAGCTCAGGTAGCCCTGTCAGTTAACAATGTCTCCTCTCCTGTGGCCAAATGGGAACAAAACATTTTTGATGGAGTTTTAAAAGTCATATTTGGCTCAAGTTTGCAAATGTTGGTCCTAACTGTGTATAATCATATCTATGGAATGGTAAGTCTACCCTGTAGCAGATTTGGCCATCGCTAATAGGGCCTACACATTATATGATAATCAAAGGGAAAATTCCATATTCAGAATAATTATAAGATTTTTATATAGTGTGTACCCAAATTTCAAGAGTCAATTCAGACCTTTCAAAAGAAAAGTACTTAAGGAGCATACTTAAGGAGCAAAATGTTTCTCGTTACTGAACAGAACCTATGATTTTTGTGTAATGTGTACTGGTTTCGTACAATAAAACATCACATGAGAATTAATACACATGACTGGAAAAAAAATTACAACCCAGAAGCACATGCAGCCATTCGTAACAACAAAGTAAATATCATAGGCATTATAAAAATAATGTATAAAAACATGTATAAGACACAATATCCTTTTATTAATTGTAATGGGAGTTGTGTAGCAATATATTAGTCTTCTTGTTTCTGTCATCCTACGGAGCAGTATGGAGCAGAAACCAGGTTCTACGCTATTTGACCAGCAATCTTGCAATTAGTATTGCCCCGTTGTTGGTATCAGGAGAAGGAATAGTGCTTTATTATTTGTGTCTGTAGGAGAAATAGTGCCCCTTCACTGCTATCAGTGGAAGGAATAGTGCCACATCGCTGGTGTCAGTGGGAGAAATAGTGTCTTATCTCTGGAGTCAGTGGGAGGAATTTGGCCCACTTTTGGTGTCAGTGGAAGGAATAGTGCCTGGTATCTCTGCGAGGAATAGTGCCCCAAGGGCCAGATAAAGGCAAGAAAAGGGCTGTATCCGGCCTCCTGGAGACCACTGGTCTAGAACATTATACATACCCTTGCTGGCACACAAGGTAAAGGTATTTACACATATGGGCCCAGTAAATTTAAAGCCCAACTGTAGTCTTCTCAAAACCTGTAAAAATCAAGTCACCTTGATTCAAAAAGCAATTGCTATGTGGATGGATGCAGTAAATATTCTTTCTTTTGAAAGGCAACAGGGGATGTCTGAGAAAAAGACCTGTGATCACTACTTGAAAACAAATGGAAAAAACACTGGATGTACATTTGGAAGACAGGAACTTCAGCTATTCTCCAATTTGTTTGTTTGTGTCACTGGAATCCCTGGCATGGATCCAATCAGACCTTCCTACTTTACTTTCCAGCTTCAAAATATAGGTGAGACATCGGAACCCTGATTGTTTCATTTTGAAATGGTATGCACTGCTACTTACCAATTTTAAAGAAAATCTATAAATCTTAAATTTGTCAAGCCCGTTCCCACAACTGACCAGTTTTTATATAGATTATGATAGTCTTAATAAGGCCTACCCTATATAGGACATTGAGATTTCTGAAACCCGTGTTTGCAAGGTTGAAATACTGTTCTTTCTACCTACAGTGCCTTGCAAAAGTATTCACCCCTTGGCTTTTTAACTATTTTGTTACATTACAGCCTTTAGTTCAATTTTTTTTTTTTAAATCTGAATTTTATGTGATGGATCAGAACACAATAGTCTAAGTTGGTGAAGTAAAATTAGAAAAATATATACATAAAACTATTTTTCAGAAATAAAAAACTGATAATTGGCATGTGCATATGTATTCACCCCCTTTGTTATGAAGCCCATAAAAAGCTCTGGTGTAACCAATTACCTTCAGAAGTCACATAATTAGTGAAATGATGTCAACCTGTGTGCAATCTAAGTGTCACATGATCTGTCATTACATATGCACACCCTTTTGAAAGGCCCCAGAGGCTGCAAAACCTAAGTAGGAGGCACCACTAACCAAACACTGCCATGAAGGCTAAGGAATTCTCCAAACAAGTAAGGGACAATGTTGTTGAGAAGTACAAGTCAGGGTTAGGTTATAAAAAAATATCCAAATCTTTGATGATCCCTAGGAGCACCATCAAATCTATCATAACCAAATGGAAAGAACATGGCACAACAGCAAACCTGCCAAGAGACGGCCGCACACCAAAACTCACGGACCAGGCAAGGAGGGCATTAATCAGAGAGGCAGCACAGAGACCTAAGGTAACCCTGGAGGAGCTGCAGAGTTCAATAGCAGAAGACTGGAGTATCTGTACCTAGGACGACAATAAGCCGTACACTCCATAGAGTTGGGCTTTATGGTAGAGTGGCCAGAAGAAAACCATTACTTTCGGCAAAAAACAAAATGGCACATTTTGAGTTTGCGAAAAGGCATGTGGGAGACTCCCAAAATGTATGGAGGAAGGTGCTCTGGTCTGATGAGACTAAAATTGAACTTTTTGGCCATCAAAGAAAACACTATATCTGGCGCAAACCCAACACATCACTTCACCCAAAGAACACCATCCCCACAGTGAAACAAGGTGGTGGCAGCATCATGCTATGGGGATGTTTTTCAGCAGTCGGGACTGGGAAACTGGTCTGAGTTGAGGGAAAGGTGGATGGTGCTAAATACAGGGATATTCTTGAGCAAAGATTTGAGGCTAGGACGGAGGCTCACCTTCCAGCAGGACAATGACCCCAAACACACTGCTAAAGCAACAATTGAGTGGTTTAAGGGGAAACATGAAAATGTATTGGAATGGCCTAGTCAAAGCCCATACCTCAATCCAATAGAAAATCTGTGGTCAGACTTAAAGATTGCTGTTCACAAGCGCAAACCATCCAACTTGAAGGCGCTGGAGCAGTTTTGCAAGGAGGAATGGGCAAAAATCCCAGTGGTAAGATGTGGCAAGCTCATAGAGACTTATCCAAAGCGACTTGGAGCTGTGATAGCAGCAATAGGTGGCTCTACAAAGTATTGACTTTAGGGGGGTGAATAGTTATGCACATTGACTTTTTCTGTTATTTCGTCCTATTTGTTGTTTGCTTCACAATAAAAAAAAAAACATCTTCAAAGTTGTGGGCATGTTCTGTAAATTAAATGATGCAAATCCTCAAACAATCCATGTTAATTCCAGGTTGTGAGGCAACAAAACACGAAAAATGCCAAGGAGGGTGAATACTTTTGCAAGGCACTGTACTATATATTAAAAGAAAAAAAACAATCTCTAAATGTGATCTGGCTATGTAGTAGGAAATACTGTAGGGATGTGGGATGATCAGAGTGATTTCCACAAAATTGATTTGGCCGTTTATCATTTGCAAAAATCTGGAAACTCTCAATTTATGCTCACTGAGACACATAGTTGAACTTAGCTTGAACAAAAACTTGAGCTGTCAGATCTGGTTTTCTTAGCACAAATGTCTATAAGAATAGTTTACTTTGGTAACCAAAGCAATGTAGTGTGCAATTTAAACAAAATCACATTTTTATTAATGTAATAGGTAAACCCGGTCCTCCAGAAGATGTAAATATCAGCAAAAGTCAGGTTGCTGAATTCACATTGGATTGGACACCACCCAAAGGCAAAATTCCTGCACGCTGTTTAGAATATGAAATTGAGTATAAAGACCAAACAGACACTTGGAAGGTTTGTATTCTATACATTTCTTTTTCTTTTTAGATCTGTCTTTTCTTCCAACCTTTTTTCCATATTTAATTTCCTACATGTTCTGAAGAGCCTTCTACTTTTGATCATATGGTTTATTACAGGTTTGTTAGAAATGTTTTTGTAATGTTTAGAAGTTTAATAAAATCATGCATTTTTTTTTATTGCAAATATTAGGTATTTGTTGAGTTCTGTCTGGGGTATGTGACTTGACTTTTTTCCCTAGGCCATTGTCAATTGTACAAGTGTCCTCACAGAAAGTTTTTTCCTCACCTCCTGTTCAGGTGATAACATAAATATCAATGATGGCAAAACAGACAAATTTTAATAAAAATCTGATAGGAGTGTTAACTATTCCTATTACCTGTTCCATGCTAAACCAAAAAAAACTATTGTAAAAAGAGAAGTGTGAGCTCCTAAAAAACATAAATGCTCACCTAGATAACTGCAGCATTGATCTAGACTGCAGCTGTTCCCCATTGGCACTACATTGAGAACTAAGAGATCAAAGGCCACTGATCGCTCAGTTTGTGGGTTCGCTCTGAAGACAGAGTGGTGACTGTCAGTCACCGTCTGTGTGCTCTGCCCCTCCAGCACTCACCCGAGTGCCAGACTGTGCAAGGCTCAGGCTTTCAACGGCAGGCTTAGAAGCTTAGCCAGCTGCAGCTCAAGCATCTGGGCAGATCCCAGCATTATTGTCAGGATCCCTACCCAGCCTGGACCAGATCTGTGATTTCAGCTGACAGCAGACTTTAGCTCGCTGTCGGCTAAATCTGGGTCACAGGAGTGCAGAGTTAAGTGCACTCCTGTGACTCACGGGAGAAGCATGGCCAAATAAGGTTTGGCTATACTTCTTTTTTCATTATACAGAATGTACTTTACTAAACCCTAACCAATACAGAATGGATTAGGATTAGTTGCTGTGAGCCCTGCTCTTCATCATTGACAGGTTGTTCCTTGAAGTAGCAGTTTCCATCACTGACATCTGCATGCAAATGACAGATGTGCACAATTTAATAAATATTTTTTTCCAAATTCATCCAGAAAATGTACTTAAAGATGGGGTAAAATTGTAAGGGCCCATTCACACTTCTTTAGTCCTATGCACTGAATTGTTGTGCGTTGTGTCACACCTTAACATGCAATGTGTTAAAGTAGCCTTTTCATTTGGAATGGGCTGCCAAAACACAGAAATGTTCCAAAAAATGGAAATTTAGTAGATAGTGTATTGCCATGGGTTGTGCTGCACTACAATGCAGGTGCTTTGGCGTTACGTTGCCTTAATGCTAATGCAACATGCATTGCTTTGCGGTAAAATATGTGTTACCACAACACACCACAGTGTAAAGGTGTGCTTTAGCCCTAAAGGATAATTTACCTTATTTTGAACATTGGCATCTTCACCTTGGGCCCAATCCCAGCCATTGTTTTCAGAACTCATACGCAACTTTGAAATGTTGCTTGGCTTTGACCTGACCTCTAAAGTAAAATAAAACCAAAGAATTTCCAGGCTCAACTTACCAACCAGCCTGCGACCAACCGAATTAACCTGCCTAACAGTGTGCATTAAAAACAGGGGTTTAGTTGCACACATTTGCAAATACATGCATAAGCTGCAGGCCACAGCAAGGCACCCTGTATCCTACAGACCCTAACTCTAACTTTGAGGAGTGTCCACAGTGGGAGCACATGTATTCTAATAGATAGATGAAGGGCAGATGACTGGAGGGAGCCCAATCCTCTTTAAAGGCGCAGGAGCACACTGAACACCCAGCACATTGCACAATGGCAGCAAAGGTGTCAGTGCGTTGCCTGACCAATATGTCAACAATACAAAAAAAGGGTCACTGCACCCATCTATAACTGGTCTTCACAGCAAGGATCACTGGAAGGGCAAACGTATGTAAAATAAAACCAAAGAATTTCCAAGCTCAACTTACCAACCAGCCTGCGACCAACCGAATTAACCTGCCTAACAGTATGCGTTAAAAACAGGGGTTTAGTTGCACACATTTGCAAATACATGCATAAGCTGCAGGCCACGGCAAGGCACCCTTCCAGTGCTCCTTGATGTGAAGACCAGTTATAGATGGGAGCAGTAACCCTTTTTTTGTATTCCTGACCTCTAAAGTCCTTTTTATTTATATACTTTTTACAAGGGCTCTAACTGGTCTATCAGCTGTGAATTGAGATGGGATTGGTCATTAGGGATAGTTATAATTTGCAAATATTCATTGATTTTTGTTTTGACTCTTTGAATAAACCAGAAGACCTTTCAATTGTTTTTAATACTACAATTTAAATGTAATTGATCTTCTTCCTTTCTAGACAATTGCAGAACAGAGAGAGTCCACTCATAGCTTTAACATGTCTGCTCCATTGCCTGGATTCTGTGTCCGTATCCGTAGCAAAACAAACAGATACTGTGCAGATGATGGATATTGGAGTGATTGGAGCTCTGAAAGCTGTTGGGAAGGTAATGTGTATACTGTAATTACATTGTCAGAAGAAAATGGGGTAGGCAAAGCAGGTTGAATACATGCAAAAAGAATATCATAAATAGTTTCCCCCTCAACTTCTGTTTTCAACACATCAAATAGACAGGAAGTGAGGAGAAGTTTTTCAAATGGGATTTACAAGCAAATTGTAGATGAGTGCATTCCATAAGGCATACAGACCTCCTAAAATGGCAGATGCTATAAAGACATAGATAGATGGTGTGGTTGTTACAGAGCAATGCAAAGTGAGGTATGTCACCTGGACAATAACATAATTCTCATCAAAAGTATTTACTGGAGTCACATAACAGAAAGATGCAATGAGAGAAAGCGGTGGAAGGTCAGGGGGATTTTTACGGTGCCGAATACAAAAAGAGAAAAGTTTTTTCCATCAGTTAAAATAGAAAAGAATTTTATTAAATGACATGCTTAAAAAATATTTGAACATATAAAATTACAGGTGTTTGGTGGTCATGTATTAAACAGATAAATCAAAGTTCACAGAGGAGACGTTGCACACTAGCCCGACATGTTTCGCTATTAGCTTCCTCAGGGGATGTGCAAGGCTTAATCGAAACCACTAAACATATGAAATATAGAGATATTATAGCATACATATAAATCATACAGTCAAATTTATCATACAGAAGAATGATGTGTGAGCTTGGTTGCCAAAGAGAGACATGGATACAAACACATACCCAAACAAATGCTAGCACCTGCAAACCACCAGGTTGGACCCTAGACAATCACCCCAAATAACCCGATCCAAGAGAATCAGTCAGGTGTGGCCATAGAGGGCAGAAGGGCAACACTGGGGGACAATAAATGTTCGTAGAATTAAAAATAGTTTGGTAGATAATTTTAAGGATGATGAAGAAGGGGCAGTTGTCTCATTGGTTAAATACTTACTAAGGAGTATGTGCCTAGTGATCCACAGGGGAGACACTCTTACACAAGAGCTTTAATAGGACTGTGGGAAGCAGACTGAAAGAATAATAAAGAAAATCTATGTATAGAGGTGCTATGAGCATAAAGAGACACTGCCATCAGCCGGCATATTGGTATATACCATCACTTCAATCCCCATTATATTCAATTTTTGACACTTGAACATATCCCCATAGATTCCCACGGTGGCAGTGTCGATCGCATCTTGTTACAGCTAGAGGCTCGGTGGATTTACGACCTCAAAGCCACATCTTTTTCTGGTTTCAATGAGAGCCTTAGTTTCAAGTCCTTTCTTTAGTCCCAATAAATGTCAGCCCCTAGGCCATCCCTCTTTTGGCTGTTTCCCATGCTTGGAGATTCATTTCTCCTACCCTCCTTTCCCTCCCCCTCCTCCTCTTACCTCCCCACTCCCTTTTTCCCATAAGCTAGTGTCCCTATCTCTATCAATACCTTATCATTAATCATCTGTCATATACTTTGTTTATTTAAATTTGTGTACTATACTTATTGTTTATTTACAGTTGTTTAATTTTGTATGCTTTATGATTCAATTCTCTTCATTACTAGTATTAGCCATACACATCTGTAAGTGAGCTTGGTTGCCCTTAGAAACACTTGGTCAGTCAGAGCTGTTTTGTGGTCCTGCTCTGCTTCCCTTGTCCTTCTCTGCTTTTCCCCGGTCCATCTATGTCGGTCACCAGATTTTCCTCCCCCTTTTTTCCAGTTCTGAGGAATGGGTCTTTGGTGGGACATACAGACGCCCAGGGCTTGCTTTATTCATCTATTAGCAAGCCCATTTATACGCTTGGCTGCGCAGGGGGAACCCATCTGATCCTAAGCTGGCTTTTGCCACCTCGGATCATACCTCTTCCTTGCCATCTCTGCATGTCCCGGGCCACTGCAGAGAGGCTGGAGTTTCCACGCGTTCGTCCTGTCCACCTTGGATGGACCTGACTCCTCCCTCCTCGCGTAGCCTCCTGGGTAGTGTAGTTTGAAGGTTTTGGCCCCCCCCTGCGCATGCGCACAGGCGTCTTCTCATCCACCTCGAGCCGATGACGTCACACGCCGGCTCGTCGGAGGATAGATTTAAACCGGCTTATCTGGCTGTTTATTCAGCCAGAGCCGGAGGGAGATGCTCTTATCCAGTGGTGCTTGTTAAGATCGGTAAGCAAGGATCTAGCCTGATAGGCTTTATATAACTGATTGCTTCTCTTCATAGCTCTTCCTCCTTTGTGCGCCTTGGCCATTCACTGTCTTTCAATATCACTGCATACACTTCCCTCTTCATTCTTGGCGTTCCTTCCCCTCAATGCAGTGGAATTTACTGGAGATCTTTTCTCCTTCTATCTATTTCAATGTTTTTTTCCCCCTTCATTTCTCCTTTGCTCTTTTTCTCCCTATTATTTCCTACTCGTTTGACTCTTTGATTTCTATCTACCTTCTCTTTATGCTCATAGCACCTCTATACATAGATTTTCTTTATTATTCTTTCAGTCTGCTTCCTGCAGCCAAACTCCCACAGTCCTATTAAAGCTCTTGTGTTATGCCCCGTACACACGGTCGGACATTGATCGGACATTCCAACAACAAAATCCTAGGATTTTTTCTGACGGATGTTGGCTCAAACTTGTCTTGCATACACACGGTCACACAAAGTAGTCGGAAAATCCGATCATTCTGAACGCGGTGACGTAAAACACGTACGTCGGGACTATAAACGGGGCAGTAGCCAATAGCTTTCATCTCTTTATTTATTCTGAGCATGCGTGGCACTTTGTGCGTCGGATTTGTGTACACACGGTCGGAAATTCCGACAACGGATTTTGTTGTCGGAAAATTTTATAGCCTACTCTCAAACTTTGTGTGTCGGAAAATCTGATGGAAAATGTGTGATGGAGCCTACACACGGTCGGAATTTCCGACAACAAGGTCCTATCACACATTTTCCATCGGAAAATCCGACCGTGTGTACGGGGCATAAGAGTGTCTCCCTTGTGGATCACTAGGCACATACTCCTTAGTAAGTATTTAACCAATGAGACAACTGTCCCTTCTTTATCATACTTAAAATTATCTACCAAACTATTTTAATTTTTCTACAAACATTTATTGTCCTCCAGTGTCACCCTTCTGCCCTCTATGGCTACACCTGATTGATTCTCTTGGATCGGGTTATTTGGGGTGATTGTCTAGGGTCAAACCTGGTGGTTTGCGGGTGCTAGCATTTGTTTGGGTAAGTGTTTGTATCCATGTCTCTCTTTGGCAACCAAGCTCACACATCATTCTTCTGTATGATAAATTTGACTGTATGATTTATATGTATGCTATAATATCTCTATATTTCAGATGTTTAGTGGTTTCGATTAAGATGGCACATCCCCTGAGGAAGCTAATAGCGAAACATGTCGGGCTAGTGTGCAACGTCTCCTCTGTGAACTTTGATTTATCTGTTTAATACATGACCACCAAACACCTGTAATTTTATATGTTCGAATCTTTTTTAAGCATGTCATTTAATAAAATTCTTTTCTATTTTAACTGATGGAAAAAACTTTTCTCTTTTTGTATTCGGCACCGTAAAAATCCCCCTGACCTTCCACCGCTTTCTCTCATATACATTGGGATGAGGTACCTAATTTAAGGGGTGCTGCATCATCAACCAGACCAATCCCCTGTTTTAGAAAGATGCAATGTTTTTGGGCCTCAAGTGGACCTCTTCATCAGGGAAACAGTGACCATCACTACTGAGACACCAATACGTTACCTCTTTCTGTTATGTGACTACAGAAAATATTTTTTAATGGCAAATATGCCAGTGTGCTGGTGAGACACCTCACTTTATATTTCAAATAGGGACATACAGTACAACTGAAAAATAGTTGTCAGGTGCTCTAATCCTTTTCTCTTCTATAAAACTCTAAAATAATAATGTTGTTTGCTGGAATTGGGCTTTAACACATTTGCTAATTTATGTTATTTTTATGACATGTCAGCTAAGTACTAAAAACAGTGCTAGATCATAAAATGTTACCGTGAGATGGTTTATACTATTTAACATAATTGCTGGGAATTCAGTCAAATAAAATATTGCGCACAGCTGTGAAAACAGCTTTAATCATCTGCCTCATAGACTAACCTGAAAAGGTTTTTGATCCTGTTCCAATGTATCCTGGACAAAAAATTTTACTTTAAATGAATGTGTACATCCACATTATGTAGAAGATACAGAGGTTCAGCACCACTAGCAATTTTTGGATATTACATAATTTCCCAAGTATTTTTTTTCTGTTTAATATAGAGTCATTCATGCTACCTTCCTTCTTTGTCTGCAACACATATCATAGCTTCCAGTGGTCTCCTATTTGGAGGGACTGCCCCTCTTTTGAAACCAAATCCCTTTGCCCATCATTGCTACTCATTTTTGCTCCAATGTATCGATCTGTTTTTTTCTGGACTTTTTACCAACGCAAAGTGGTATACTAAATAAGACCATTGATCCTACCTAGAAATGATTGGATTTTTTTTTAACCGGGTCTATGGAACCATTAAGATTGTTGGTTTCGATATCTCAACTTCCCTTTCACCTTAGTTTGCTCTAGACTTCACAAACCAGCTCCTAAACAAGCTATCTCTGCTGAAAGGCCTTTTGCCTCTTTTGCCTTTATCTGTTTGCAGAGTAAGATCCTTAAATGATTTGTAGAATATCAATGCTATAATAATATACTGTAGTTAAAGTTTGCTTTAGGTAAACTTTTGCCCTGATAAATACATAATGAAATATATTTCTCATTTCAGAGTCATCACCAATACCTGAGATACCTAACATGAAGTGGGTCTACTGCATTGGTGTTTTAGCTGCAGTTCTATTGGGTTTCTTTGTGATTGCAATGCTTTATGTACTCAGGAAGAAAAGGTACGTGTCCACAAATAAAATATTTATAAGATGTAATGATGTAATATTGTTTCTGTTGGAACACAATGGTATTACTATAGTTTAAAGTAGGTGTTACCCCCCCTAACTGTATGGCATTTAATTAGCTAAAATGTTATGTATCAAACACAATTTATTTTTTATCCCATGCTGCTGGTTTCCTGCAGCCTCTTTCAACTATTTCTTGTCTGCATGCACTCGCCTAGCATTGGCTGCACATCTGTGCCCTGGACTAGCTTCCTGATAGAGACAACAATGGACCATCCCTGGATCCATCAATGATTCATGTAACAGGGTGACACCACAGGAGTACAACTGGGATACAGTTGTCACCCTACCAGATTAAATGCCTGGTCTTAAATCTCAAATGGTTGTGCTGCATTGAACATAAGGCAGTTGTTGACCATTGTGTAGGGAGGGAGATTAGGGGTAGCAGCAAAACAAATTATATTTTTTATGCCTTGTGGGGCCATCTTTGAATTCTTTGGAGTAAAGAAAAGAGAAAAAATGAGAGGAGTTGCAATATCATCAGTTGCTTAAACAGGGAGGTTTGAGCTCTGCAGAGATTGTGCTGCTGTGAATTAAAGGATAAATTCACTTTAAAAAAAATAAATAAATGCACATGTTTTGCAGGTAAAAAAATGTGCATTTATTTATTTTTTTTGAAGGAGCCTGCACAGCATTGCACCCAAGATCAGGAGTGCAATCTCGCGCTCCTGCAAACTCTCAGCATAGCTGTCTGCTCGTACCTCATATGTGCAGGCAGTTACCAGAAAGCAGGAAGATCAAGGACTATGAGAAAGCTCACCATTGCCCTTGTAGTTCATTGAGAACTGCAAGCCATCAGCCACAATGGCTGATGGTACTTATAGGCATTCATTCACAGGAAACTGTGAATGAAAGATGCGGCAGTGTGGGATGAGCCCCACATAGGCTTGCTGTTTTCAAATTGTAACAGTGGGTGCAGGGAGAAGATCCCCCGCCGACTGTCACAGGGAGGGGGGTTCAGGGGAGAGGCTGCAGATGCTGGAACATAATGTAAATGAAAACCCCTGTGTGCTTCCACAACCTAACCTCAAAATCAACAAGATAAGTAAAAAAAAAACTGCAGTAAACACACAATGGGGTTCATTTACGAAAGCTGGAGAGTGCAAAATTTGGTGCAGCTCTGAAAAGGAACGAATCAGCTTCCAAGTTGTTTTGTCAAAGATTAATTGGACGAGTTGAAGTTAGAAGCTAATTTACCTACATGCACAGCTGCATCAGATTCTGAGTTCTCCAGTTTTAGTAAATCAACCCTAATATGTTCCCACACCAAATATAGGAAATCTCAAAAAAGTGTTGCGCTGCTCAAATGAATAAAAAACTATAATTGAATATAAAAATACTACCAAACTTATATCATAACATGTGATAACATATATGTTTGGTAGTATTTTCTATTTGGTTATTGTTTTTATTAATATGAGCAGCACAACACCTTTTTGAGATATTAGATGTTGGAACATGTTTTATGTTCCACCCTAAAAATGGGTAGAACATATAACATGTTCCAAAGGTGAACTTATCCTTTAACATCCTATAACAATATTTTTGATAATGTAAAGGGTAAAGTCTGTATGAGGATGTATGATAATCTAAGTGCCTAAGGCAGAGTGAATGCTATTTACCATGTATGTAAAAAGTGTAATATTAGTAATATCTGTCACAGTTTATTATTATTTAGACAATATTTAGGCAATACATGTCTATGAATGAGCATCACACTAGGACATGTAATTAAATAAAACAACAGCATGTAGCTGTATATCAGGAAATAGATCTTCATATAGCTTGAATATTATTGTTTGGGGTGGTATTTATACACAGTAGTCCATTTGATAGATGCAAAGTTTTATTGCTATCTAACTGGATATGCTCAACAATGTGATGTGAAATTTACATTCAACAAACCTGAAAAAATAGCAAAATTTCATGCAAACAAAATCTTTGTCTGTACCATCTGCATATGAATAAACCATGGGGGTGATTTGATATAACTGGAGAGTGCAAAATCTGGTGCAGCTCTGCATATAAACCAATCAGCTTCCAGTTTTTTAGTCAAAGCTTAATGAAACAAGCTAAAGTTAGAAGCTGATTGACTTTGGTATGAGCCAGATTCTGCACTCTTCTGTTTTAGTAAATGTGTATTCAGCTCACATATGATATATTTTTGGTATTATTTTTATATTTGATTATTGTTTTTTATTGATTTGAGCAGCGCAACAATTTTTGGAGATTTCCTATTTTTTTTATGTGGGAACACATTGGGGTTGATTTGCTAAAACTGGTGCACTCGGAATCTGGTGCAGCTGTGCATGTAGGCAATCAGCTTCTAACTTCAACTTGTCCATTTAAGCTTTGACAACAAAAAGATGGAAGCTGATTGATTTCCATGCAGAGCTACACTAGATTTTACACTCTCCCATTTTAGTCAATCTACCTCCATGTGTATTCAGCTCACTGGTGGTGTGGTATGTGATACATAAACATGGTAGGCTAAAAATATATATTTAAAAATGCTTATATTATGTCAATTATAATTATCTTCCAAATTATTCATTTATATATGGCAGGTCTCAGCATTTTTTTTATAACTATTCATAACGGTTTTAAAGTGATAATTTAGCAAATTATATCCATAAGTCCCTTTTCTCTATTCATATTGTAAATTAAGTGAAAATTGTTACACTTCAGTATGGCAACTAGTTTATTAGCAAGGTAGATATATGTTACTGCCTATTTTTAATACAGACCAAAAACATTTTTTATTATCATGCTGCTCTTTATTAAAAGCAACATTTTTTTTTTGTTGATACAGAACAGTGGAGAAGAGTTAAAACCCATTGTTGGGAAAGAGTACTCTGTACAGAGCATGTAAAATCTCATTTTAGTTGTTATAATTACTTACTCTATCCTCCCAATTGTATGCTTACTATTGAAATATTATGATCCTAAAATGAAGCTCTTATTTGTTTTTACAGGCACTGGTCAGAGAAGTTACACCACAAAGCTAAAGAAATTGTTTACTGATCTTTCTGATGCTATGTACAGAATTATGAGTCATGCATCATACAATACAATAAAGGTCATCAGATGTGCAGAAACGCATAGCTCCCATGTTACACTGGACTTACCATGATATAGCACTTTACAATGAAGGGCATTTAAAAAGCTAATTACAATTACAATTTCTTAAGCTAGTTGCCATTTCCAAAATGGCCACATTTCAGACTGTTTAAATTGTTCCTAAATAAAGCCTTCTACTTGTGCCTCTTAAAGGGGAATTTTAATCTAAGCCTGGTTGGGACCCTTCTTTGTAATAACACAGAGATGTCCCTCCTCCAGCAATCCACAATTTGTAGCGAAAAATACACAAACATTATCTAATAAATATATTTTTTTTTCATTGTAACTGTTAATATTTAATAGTTATTCCTATGTATTTTAGATGCCTATTTTTAAAAATGATGTCCAAATAGACTTTCTGTAAATGGATGATTTATATTTTTAAATAAAACAATTTTAACTATTATAATGTAACCTATACAAAGCACTTTTGATGTCTGGAGTCTGCTTTAAAATTGTTAGTCAAAAAACTGAGCTTTTATTTCTGTGTAGAAAAAGTTTCTTTGGAGGCACTAACTCCAACACTGCTATTTAAGTAAAGCTGCCAGGAGAAAAAAACTGCTACCTGCGTACACCAGCAGTAGTTATGGCTGAATGCTAGCCAGATAGATGCTTGATAATGCAGACACTTGCCTGTCTCCTGTGTGTTTAAAGTGATAAGCAAATGAGAGTGTGCATAGGATGGAAGGTAACCGTATGTTTTGATACACCCTGGAAATGTTGGCGCTTTGGCAATCATAACAGCATGGGGTTTGCCCATACCTGCAGGCTTACAAAAGGTTGCTGCAGATAGTTCAGGCACCTTTGTATGCCTGCAATTTATCCCTGCAGCAGGGATACATTTTTTAATTTACAGAGACTCTTAAAGAAAACCTGTTGCTGATTTACTAAAGACAAATAAGCTGTTCACTTTACAATGAAACTTTCCTTTTGTTTAGTGAATTAGACTTTGCTAACTTCCGTCATCCATTCGTGTGTAAACAAAAACAGTTTTTTTTTCATTGTTCTTGCACATGATTGGGTATTCTTTACAAACTGAATTTTCAACATATTAACTAAGCTAGGTAAAAATTCCCTTGTAAAGTGGAAATTCATCAAGTGAAATGAACGTGCTCACATTTTTTTGTGAAATAACCCAGCTGGTAACCCCACTAGTCTTTGCAAAAACCACTTATATTCACCATGCTTTGACTCCCCTCATGTCTCCTTTGCAGCCAATGGCAATACCCAGCATTTACAGGTATGGGGAGAGAATAATACCTCCTCTCCTTTGACGTTGCTTGGGTCTCACAACAATTTGTTAGGCCCATGTACTGATATATGACCCAAGAAAACACTCCATGTAGTGAACTTGGTGTTGAGTTATTCACTTAAGGTCATCACAGAGGACAAGGGGACGCTTTTTACGTCTAGAGAAAAAGAGATTTAATCTCCAAATATGGAAAGGCTTCCTCACAGTAAAAGCTGTGAAAATGCGGAAGAGACTCCCTCAAGAGATGGTTCTGGCTAGCTCTGTAGATTGTTTTAAAAAAGGCCTGGATTCTTTCCTAGATACACATAATATAACTGGATATTAATATTAATAGGTAAAGTTGATCCAGGGAGTATCCGATTGCCCCTTGGGGGATCAGGAAGGAATTTCCCCCGCTGGAGCAAATTGGATTATGCATTATTAGGGTTTTTTGCCTTCCTCTGGATCAACTGTGAGTATAAGATTGTGGATATAGGATTGTATATATATTTTTTCCCTTCTTTTGGTTGGACTGGATTGACTTGTTTTTTTTTTTTTTCAAGCAGACTATCTATGTAACTATGTAACATCACTGCTCCCCCTAGTATCTGAACCGACACTAGGGATTTTAGTGCCAGCTGCGACAGAGGGAGGAATGACAAGGGACCAATAGTGAGTAGTGTCTTTGCAAGGACATTGCCACTTTACCCATATTATAATAATGCTTACTACTAAGCATCTCACATGACAAGGTAAATGACAAGCTAATATTTTGCATGTCACTGAGAACAACTAATGACATATTAACCACCATTGACCATATTTTGTTTATGGTGACATCTGAACCATTGTGCATATTAACAAATGGGGAAGAACTTAATAGGATATTATAAACAATAGGTCCTCTCCTCTCTTTGTTTCTTTCTTTTTTTAAATCTAATATTATTGTGCATTTAATAGTTGGAGCCCAACCAACTTGCAAGCAGTAAAGCTCACCTTTGAGAATTAGCACATAAATGCAATATGTTATATTGTGTTCAGGATTAACCACTTGACCCCCAGAAAGTTTTACCCCCTTCACGACCAGGGCATTTTTTGCTATTCATCACTTTGCTATTTTAACTGGCAATCGCTCAGTCATGCAACACTACCCAAATGAAATCTATATAATTTCTTTCACACAAATAGAGCTTTCTTTTGGTGGTATTTAACCCCTAGCCAACCAGCACACGATGATGGCACGGCTGGGCAAATGGGCGTACCTGTACGTCCACTTTAAGACGCAGCTTAGTGAGTGCACACGCACCCATCGTGTACTCCATGAGCGTGCCCGCGTGTCCCGCAGACTCGATGTCCGCCGGGGGCTCGCGAACGTGACACAGAGTGGCAGAACAGGGAGATGCCTATGTAAACAAGGCATTTTCCTGTTCTGCCTAGCAACATGACAGGGATCTACTGCTCCCTGTCAGCGGGAGCAGTGATCTCTGTCATGTTGTAGTGAGCCCATCACCCCACAGTTAGAATCACTCCCTAGGACACACTTAACCCCTTGATCGCCCCCCTAGTGTTTAACCCCTTCCCTGCCAGTGTCATTTACACAGTAATCAGTGCATTTTTATAGCACTGATCACTGTATAAATGTCACTGGTCCCAAAATAGTGTCAAAAGTGTCCAATGTGTCCACCGCAATGTCACAGTCATGATAAAAATCGCAGATCGCCAACATCACTAATAAAAAAAATGAATAATAAAAATGCCATAAATTTATCCCCTATTTTGTAGACACTATAACTTTTGTGTAAACCAATCAATATACGCTTATTGTGATTTTTTTTTTTACAAAAAACATGTAGAAGAATACATATCGGCCTAAACTGAGAAAGAAATTTGTATTTTTATATATTTTTTGGGGATATTTATTATAGCAAAAAGTAAAAAATATAGCTTTTTTTCAAAATTGTCGCTTTTTTTTGTTTATAGCGCAAAAAATAAAAAACACAGAGGTGATCAAATACCACCAAAAGAAATCTCTATTTGTTTGAAAAAAAGGACGTCAATTTTGTTTGGGGGCAACGTCGCAGGCCGCGCAATTGTCAGTTAAAGCGGCGCAGTGCCGTATTGCAAAAAGTGCTCTGGTCAGGAAGGGGGTAAATTCTTTCAAGGGTGAAGTAGTTAATCACCTCTGTTTTTTTTTGTTTTTTTTTGAAAATGAAAAAAATACAAAAAAACTTTGGGAAAAAAGCGTTTTTCTTGGTTTCCGTTCTAAAATTTTGCAAACAAATGATCTTTCTTCATAAATTTAGGCCAAAATGTAGTCTGCTACATTTCTTTGGTAAAAAATAACCCAAATGAATGTATAGGATTTAGTTTTTGTGAAAGTTATACAAACTATAGTATATACTGTATATTTGAAAATTGATCAATCCTGGTGGCCTATCTCTTTCTTGAGACCCTAAAATGCTAGGACAGTACAAATACCCCTAAATGACCACTTTTTGCAAAGTAGACAGTCCAGGGTATATACAGTGGGGACAGAAAGTATTCAGACCCCCTTAAATGTTTCACTCTTTGTTATATTGCAGCCATTTGCTAAAATCATTTAAGTTCATTTTTTTTCCTCATTAATGTACACACAGCAGCTCATATTGACAGAAAAACACAGAATTGTTGACATTTTTGCAGATTTGTTAAAAAAGAAAAACTGAAATATCACATGGTCCTAAGTATTCAGACCCTTTGCTGTGACACTCATATATTTAACTCAGGTGCTGTCCATTTTTCTGATCATCCTTGAGATGGTTCTACACCTTCATTTGAGTCCAGCTGTGTTTGATTATACTGACTGGACTTGATTAGCCACATACCTGTCTATATAAGACCTTGCAGCTCACAGTGCATGTCAGAGCAAATGAGAATCATGAGGTCAAAGGAACTGCCTGAAGAGCTCAGAGACAGAATTGTGGCAAGGCACAGATCTGGCCAAGGTTTCAAAAAAAATTCTGCTGCACTTAAGGTTCCTAAGAGCACAATGGCCTCCATTATCCTTAAATGCAAGACATTTGGGATGACCAGAACCCTTCCTAGAGCTGGCCGTCCGGCCAAACTGAGCTATCGGGAGAGAAGAGCCTTGGTGAGAGAGGTAAAGAAGAACCCAAAGATCACTGTGGCTGAGCTCCAGAGATGCAGTCGGGAGATGGGAGAAGGTTGTAGAAAGTCAACCATCACTGCAGCCCTCCACCAGTTGGGGCTTTATGGCAGAGTGGCCCGACGGAAGCCTCTCCTCAGTGCAAGACACATGAAAGCCCGCATGGAGTTTGCTAAAAAAACACCTGAAGGACTCCAAGATGGTGATAAATAAGATTCTCTGGTCTTATGAGACCAAGATAGAACTTTTTGGCCTTAATTCTAAGTGGTATGTGTGGAGAAAACCAGGCATTGCTCATTACCTGTCCAATACAGTCTCAACAGTGAAGCATGGTGGTGGCAGCATCATGCTGTGGGGGTGTTTATAAGCTGCAGGGACAGGACAACTGGTTGCAATCGAGGGAAAGATGAATGCGGCCAAGTACAGTGATATCCTGGACGTAAAACCTTCTCCAGAGTGCTCAGGACCTCAGACTAGGCCAAGGTTTACCTTCCAACAAGACAACGGCCCTAAGCACACAGCTAAAATAACGAAGGAGTGGCTTCACAACAACTCCGTGACTGTTCTTGAATGGCCCAGCCAGAGCCCTGACTTAACCCCAATTAAGCATCTCTGGAGAGACCTAAAAATGGCTGTCCTCCAACGTTTACCATCCAACCTGACAGAACTGGAGAGGATCTGCAAGGAGGAATGGCAGAGGATCCCCAAATCCAGGTGTGAAAAACTTGTTGCATCTTTCCCAAAAAGACTCATGGCTGTATTAGATCAAAAGGGTGCTTCTACTAAATACTGAGCAAAGGGTCTGAATACTTTGGACAGTGTGATATTTAAGTTTTTCTTTTTTAATAAATCTGCAAAAATGTCAACAATTCTGTGTTTTTCTGCCAATATGGGGTGCTGTGTGTACATTAATGAGGAAAAAAAATTAACTTAAATGATTTTAGCAAATGGCTGCAATATAACAAAGAGTGAAAAATTTAAGGGGGTCTGAATACTTTCCGTCCCCACTGTAGTAAGAGACATGGCAAGATTTTTGAAGTTGTAATTTTTTGTCCCAATTTTTTGGAAAATTAAGAAATTAACTAAAATTAGTTTTTCACATTTAAAAAAAATGTTTTAAAATACTGTCACCAGTGCAGTACAGCAGCATCATATGATTGGTATGGCGGTGATCAGAGATACTGACCATTGACAGTATAAAAAAAAAATGTAAATAATTGTTTATTCAGTTTTCTTTTCAATTTTTTTTTTCAAACATCCTACAACTGCAGGAGGCATAGAAGAAAAAAGGAAAAGTACAAAAGGGTTCGCCTCGCAAGGCGACATGAAATAAATACATATACAGTAGGGATGCAATATAATTACATAGAAACACATACTGTACATAAACCAAGTAATGCAGTGTAAGGAATGAAAAAACCCAGATCCGGTCAAGGGTAGAGGTTTGCATCAGAGTCACATCGTGAATACAAGAGTGCTCAGTGATTCCATTTTGCCTTAAAGGGCTCCATGGACATAGAAAGAAGGGCTATCATTTTTTCAAATGAATATATGGAATTAGTTATAGTGGTCACTTCTGACAGGTTGGGTACCCACTCTGTCTTCCAATGTCTAGTAATGTAAGATGAGCAGCCACTAGGATACAAGTGACTACCACAAGCTAATTACTAGGGAAGTCCTCTATCCCTAAATTAAGTATTGCTAAATCAGGCTTGGGGTTGGTGGGGACACACTCCACCAGAAGCTTTGCAGGTTCTTACAAGACTATAAAATACAGTATGCAGGAGATTTTGGCCACAAACTCACCAGCAGAGAGAAGACCCGTTAGGAGTGAAGAGGGCTGATTGACACAATGGGAAATGCTCATTGAGTAGGAAATAGCTGTAAGCCAGTGATGATCCACATATGAGTTTTGGAGGTCATTTTTGCACACTTTAATTGGGGGAGCTCTAGAGAACAACAACTTATTTTGTAACAGGTTTTAAAAAAATCGAATACCTTTGGGGAGGTGTGGGCAACTGTGGTACAATTGCCAAATGACGTAAAAGGCAAGTGCAGGAGAAATGCTTTAACAGCATCTATGGGTAATGTGACGGTAGTAAATACAGATGTAGGCATAGTAGAGCCACTGATAAGGCTCATCCAAGCTCATAATGATGCTCCAAAAGTGTCAGGAAGAGAATCTAGGGGTATCAGAGACCAGGTATCTGCCAATAAAAGTGATCCCAAACTAGAGACTGGTGACATAGAGGTCTCTATATTCACCCAGAGATTATTTAACATGGCGGTGAACAAATGCTTCATTTGACGTAGCAGAACAGCTACATGGTAGTCATTAATATCGACTAAGCGTATGCCTCCCATTGACCTGTGTTTCACGAGTTGGGAATAAGAGCACCTGGCGCTCTTCCATTTTGAAAGTTACTGCTTAAAGGTGGATGTGAAGGTACCTAGGAGGGATGGCTGGAGGGGAATAGGGAGGGTTTGGAAGTAATCTAAAATTAGTTTTTTGAAAGCGGCCAATCTGCCTGACCAGCACAGTTCAATGCTAGATATATGTTGTAATTCTATAGTAATTTTATCTATCAGGGGTTTAAAGTTGGCTTCAGCTAGATTGGCAAAAGAGGGGGTTAAAGTAATACCTAGATAGGGTATCCCAGAAGCTGCCCAGGTATAAGGGAAAGAGTGTTTTAAAACTGTCTGATCCTTATTGGCGATACCTAGGTTTAAGATAAGAGACTTGGAAAAGTTCACTTTATAATAGGAAATTGAACTGAAATGTGTGAGGACTTGGTGCACCTGCCTTAGGGATTGTGGAGGGTTTGTTAGGAGAAGAATCACATCGTCAGCAAATAGGTTTATGACATGGGAGCTATTGTGAACTTTAAAACCTGTAATGTTAGGATAAGTCTCTGCTAAGGGTTCTATCATCAGGTTAAAAATAAGTGGAGGCAGAGCACCCCTGCCTCATGCCATTTGTGATGTGAAAGGGCTTAGACAAAAGATTGAAGGTGTATACCTGAGTAGTAGGGGAGGAGTATAATGCTAAAATGGCACCTGAGCACCGGTCCTTGAAAGCCACATTTCCTTAGGAAAGCCATGTAACCCCAGTGTACCCTATCAAATGCCTTCTCTGCATCAATAGAAGCAGAGAAGGCGTTCGAGTGAGCTCAGAAAGGTCTATGAGGTTGATGAGGCATCTTGTAGTGTCAGAGACTTGACGACCTTTAATGAAGCCTATCTGATCTGGTTTAATTAGGGAGGGCATAATATTCATCAGGCAGTATGCTAATACTTTGGCATAGAGTTTAATATCTGAATTTAATAAGAAAATCAGCCTAAAGTTAGAGGGGGTAGTAAGGTCTTTCCCAGGCTTTGGGAGAATACTGTTGTGTGCTTTTAACATTTCCTGTGGGAAAACAGCTTGAGATTGTGTTGCACTGAATATTTTAGTAAGATAGGGGGATAGAGGGCTAAAGGCTTTAAAATATTAGTTTGTAAACCCATCTGGGCCAGGTGATTTCCCTAATGGTAAGGTTTTAATAACTTTCAGACACAGTGAAAGGGGCGTTCAGAAATTCATGGTGGGAGTCAGAAAGGGTAGACAACTTCAGTTTGGACAAGAACTACGTTATCTCACTGTCTGATGGTGGAGTAGCCTGGTCATGTTTAAGTTGTAGAGAGAGCAATAATAGTGAGCAAAGACATCAGCAATGCATTAGGGATTGAGCAGCTTCTGGGAGGTAAACGGTGATAAAGAAATTGGATTTTCTCTTTAGTTCATCTGGCTTAAAATTCTGCTAGCTAAAAACTTCCTGGCTTTATTATTGTGAGAGTAGTACTGGAGCTTCAAATACCAAAGGCATTTGTCGCGTTGGAGATAAAGATGTTCTCTAAGCTCTGTCCTCAGTTTGGCAAGGGAGGTAGAAATAGAGTGACAAGGATTTGTTCTATTCTGGAGCTCCAAAGCATGTATGTTGCTTAGGAGTTTGTTGTATTTGAAGTTGAGTGCACACCCCTCATAAACACCTTTTGGGCATTCCAAAGAGTAAAAGCATCTACATCCACTGTATCATTAGAGGAACAATAGTCATCAATAGATTTAGATAGTAACTGCTTATTTTTGGGTTCAAGAAGTTGGGAGTGGCTCCAGTCTGGAAATGGGTCTTCTGAACTGCCAGGATATCAGCTTGGTGTAGTTTAGCTTCCTTCCAAAGTGAGAAGCGTTTTGCCTGGTGGTTTATAGGACATCTCTTGGTATATGCACTGGGAGAAATGAAGGTTTAGGGACTGGATCCTATCAATAGTTAGGTCAGCAGATGTTAGTGATGAAACAGCAGCCTGGAACAGGTCACAGACATAGTGAGGTAGCTGAGAGAGAGAGAAACAGGCTCAGGTTTGCCATGTGTTTTTAAATTGTTGTGCCGTGACCAGTGCTCAAGGTCTAGAAATGTCATCAGCACACCAAGGATTCCCCAAAAGGGTCCAAAGCTTTATTCACATGGTCACACAGTACACATATGGCAACGTTTTGGAGCCACGCAGGCCCCTTCGTCAGGCAAGTGAAGGGTCCCTGCGTGGCTCCAAAACGTTGCCATATGTGTATTGTGTGACCATGTGAATAAACCTTTGGCCCCCTTTGAGGAATACTTGGTGTGCTGATGACATTTATACACTTTGATTGTCTACAGTTTCCAGATGGTGTTCATTACATCACCTAGCATTACTGCAGCCATTTTCAGGAATGTATGCAGGGGGAATATTACGTTTGGACGTGTCCTCAAGGTCAGCAAGCTTGTTTTTGATCCAGGTAAGGTCCTCTTTTTGGGCTTCATGGGTCTCTACCAGAGTATTATTGGAGGTCACATACTCCCCCATTTTATCCTAAAAAATGATTCAGCCTGTCTCCCAAGTCCTGCACTTCCACTTTAATCTCACGGACTTAGGAGAGTAAATCTGCTTGGAGTGAGGCTTGCAAGGAGATCAGCATATCTTTAAGTGTCCTTTCAGATACTGGCTGGCCCTGTGTTGGGAATGATTTAATGGGGTATTTCTGAGGGAGCGGTGAGGCATGACCGGCTGCTCAGAGAGGACACCAGTGTCAGCGGATGGTTCCTGGCCGATGTAGGAGCTCTCAGCTCATGCGGAAATACTGTACGACTAGTTACATAGTAGGCGAGGTTGAAAAAAGACACGAGTCCAACCTATGTGTGTGATTTTAAATCAGTATTACATTGTATATCCCTATTATAAGATGAAACAATCAGCGCCACAAGTAAAAAATATTGTGATGTGTTAAATAAGATAACCTAATAATAAACGTGCACAGCTGCTAAACATTTCAAGTGGTACACCACACTAATTTCAAAATGGATAGTAAATAAATAAATGTAGCGCTATGTGTAAAATTATAAATATAAAGTGCAAATCTCAGTGCCTGTGTATGTGGACACGGTGGTGCTACTATGGAGGTTTTTAGGTGATTTTAAAAGTTTTTATCTTGTAAGTGCAACTTGTCTATTTGGGGGCTTTGAATAAATTTGTATACGGAGAACACCATGGTCTCTATACTTATTATTTACATGTCCTGAACTCATGGGATCTTGAGCCAAGCTGGGAGATGATCCGCTTCTTTGTATATTAATGAGCTGAGTTACCATTAAGAAAAGAGCCATCTGGATTACCCACCATTGATTGGGAAGAGGAATTGAGAGCAAAGAGCTCGTGGGGAGATCCGCATATGAGTTTTGACTCATCTGGGAGGTGAGCGCGCATTTTTACTGGTGGTGGTGTGCACTCCTTTTGAGGACGAACAATCACTGTGGTGAAATTGTGTGGATACACTGATCACAAGAAGAGTTTTTCATGTTTTATTTCTTCATTTTTTCATTTTATGGACTATTCATTTATATGTAGAATTTATTTATTTTAGAGATTTCGCACTTTATATTTATAATTTTACACATAGTGCTACATTTATTTATTTACCATCCATTGTATATCCCTGTATGTTGTGGTCGTTCAGGTGTTTAGCTAATAGGTTTTATTAATTCATCAATGCTCCCTGTTGAAACCACTGACTGTGGAAGAGAATTCCACATCCTTACCATGATGCGCTGTGTCCACCAGACACATCAGTCATAGGATCACGCTGCTGCATGACCCAGGAGGCACACCAGTGCGCATGTGCTGAGCGGTATACCAATACGTTCCTTAGCCTGGAGCTACCACCTACCCGCAGTAAAAGGTACTGTGGGTGGGCAGCAAGTGGTTAAATAATAAAAATTTGAAAAAATAATTAAACATGGCATTCAAATATCTAATAATTACATTCACAATTATAAAATGGAGCTCTGAGCTCATTTTTACATGTTTACCTACCTCTGTCGGCCAGTATCTCAATACCCCATGCAAGAGAGCAACAACCCCTAAAGAGGGGGGGGGGGGGGACTATTACGGTACCAGGTGTGATCGAAATTATGATGAAAAGGGATAGAGAAAAAAAGCAATAATATAATATAAAAATTCCATTTTAATAGAAAACATGGTTAAAAGATTCTAACAATGTCACATACAGTTGTAATTTAGAAACGGAAGCAGTAAATACAACCAATTGGATTACAACTCATAATGATAGTAGGCACAAATAGAGCTTGAATTCTCGACCGGTTTCGCGGTTTTACCGCTTCCTCAGGAGAGCAATATCTGTGATACAACATACAATAATTGTGGTAAGTACAACACACAAAGGTTACACAAAAAATTTTTTTTTTTTTTTTTTATCAATGCAGCAAAAACATTAAACAATACGGTACACAGTTATATACAATATGGATAGAAAAAGGATGAGCTCACCCGTTCTATAGTTACCTGTGGGTATATGCGGCCCCAAGTGGTTCCCCCTGCGGCGAACACAGGGGATAACTAAACAGCCCCTGAATAAATAAAATTTAGATGATAAGGTAAAGTAGGTCAATAGACTAGGGAATCAATCAAAAAGAGGGGTAAGATGAGGGGGTGCCAGTGGTGTGCCTCTGAAATGAAACAGTGTGCAAGAAAAAGGAGAAACCAAGAGGGGTGTGAGAGTAGGAATATAGTGAGGGGAAGGAGAGAAGGAGGGGAAGGGGGGGGAGGGGGGGGTGGGAGAGGGGGAGGAGGGGAGGAAAAGGTGGGGAGGGTGAAAGGGGGGAAAAGGAGGAGGGGGGGAGGAAAAAAAAGGGGGGGGGGGAAGGGGGGGGGGGGGAGGGGGAAGGGGGGGGTTGGAAGGAAAATAGAGGGGAACAGTGAGGTCAGTGGAGGGAAATCTCTGCTAATTGAGTGTGCAGGAGAAAAGGAATTGAGAGAGATGGCACGCAAAAGTATGGAACTGGCACTCACCCCTAAAGTACTTGTATGTTATAAACGCATGGACTAGAATGAGGACCAAATGCAAGAAATCGTATGGTAGACGAAATGAGGCCACCAGCTGCTGTTGGGTTAGTAGTAAAGGTCCCCCCCCAGGTAGGCTGGGGATATTGGTATGCGCTGAGAGAGGTTGCAATGGCAGCTGTAACAAGCATGATAGTAAAATTACCATATTACCGGCGTCATGTAGGTATTGACTCACCAGTCATAAAAAACCAACCAGCTAGGGTTCAAGTTGCAGACTGAGAAGTCAGATAGATTGACAAGGTAATAAAGTGGGTACTGGAGTATAAGCATGGATAAACATACAGGGAACATGCTGTAAGTAAGGTATGCAGGGATAAACGATTCAACAGAGAGTGCAAACAGGAAAGGAAATCTGCCTGAGAGCAGGGGAAAAGGAGAGGCGACAGCGCTTACCCACAGCAGTGGTCCTCAGTTCGCCAGCGTCCAGGGGCTGTAAGCTCAAGTAACGGCCATGACCGGCCGCTATAAGAGCGCCCCAACCCGGAAGTCAGGGACGGCACGGGAGGCGGTCCCTGACGTCACCGGGTCTGCTCGCCCGCACTGCGCAGGTGCAGTGTCACATGCTACTGCGCAAGCGCGCGCTCCTGTCAAAGGGAATCAAGTTCCCAGACATGGAGACGCAAGCAGCTCTAAGGCTGCCAGGGCGAGCATGTGTCCGCCACAGAGAGAAGGCTCGGGGCAGAGTAAAACCACAGGAACCTGACGGGGGAGGTCATTCTTGTACAGCAAGAAACATAATGAAGCAATACAACTAAAAATAAAAATAGTTATACAACAAGACAGACAATGTGTAATATTGTATCTAGGCAACAAACAGTCAGTAGCAACAGACTAGAGGCATTCGCTTACAGTGGGAAGGCATCATAGAACGTGTTGAGACCAGTAGTGCAGGGAGCGGGGGGTAGGGGGGAGGGGGGGGTTTGGGGGGGTTTGGGTGAAGGAAATGTAGGGGGGGGAAAGGAAAGGGGGGGGGGAAGGGGGAGGGGGAAAAAAGGGGGGGAGGGGGGAAGGGAAAGGGGGGGGGGGAAAGGAAAAGGGGAGGAATATATTAGAGACACTACCGACCTATTGCAGCGCCTTGAAGGAATCCAGATCCCTCCGGACGCCCTGCTCGTGGCTGTTGATATTGAGGCCCTTTACTCCAGTATCCCCCACGAGCGGGGCGTACGGATGGCTGGTTCCTTCTTAGCCGAACAAGACACAACTACTTGGCCCTTGAACCAGTTTATACTGACACTATTGTACTTTATACTGACTAAAAACTATTTTACTTTCAATGACCAACTATTTTTACAAATACAAGGTGTTGCAATGGGGACGTCATGTGCCCCAGCATATGCAAATTTATACCTAGGTGGCTGGGAGCGACACATCTATGCCCATGACCAATATACAGAATTTTCGGACAATATTCTCCTATGGTACCGTTTTATTGATGATCTGTTTATGGTATGGACGGGTCCCAGAGTTAAACTTTTACAATTTTTACACCTACTGGATAATAACGACCTAAACCTTAAATTCACTTTCAAAATTGAGACCGAGCAAATTCCCTTCCTAGACTTACTGATCATTAAACAACCCGACGGAACGTTGGGCACCGACCTTTACAGGAAACCCACGGCTGGGAATACCTTACTGTTTGCCACCAGTGCTCACCCAAAATCCCTGGTACGGAGCATTCCTTATGCCCAATACTTGCGGTTACGCAGGAATTGTACACATCATAGTGATTTTATACGCCAGGCTAAAGCATTACGCGAACGCCATTTAACAAGTCCCTATCACGTCCACGGACCTCTTTACTATTCAAAAACAATAAACCTTCCCCCCTTAGAAACTGTAAAACTGATTACGACCTATTCTGTACACCACAGTATACTTCGTAACATCTTAACGAAACATTGGCACCTATTGGCTGATCATCATGTATTAACCAAATATATTAGACATACAGCGGAAGTGGTTTTCCGTAGAGCACGGTCACTAACCGCCAGCCATTATAATCCTACTAGACCCACTAGGGGTGGTTCCAACGGCACCTTTCAGTGTGGAGAATGTCCCAGGTGCCCTTGGATCCTTGAAAGTAGAACTGTGGTTCTACCTAACGGCGAGACCCTGGTCCCACGGACCTTCGCCGATTGCAGTACAAAAGGGGTAGTCTATCTTATGAACTGTGTATGTAAAGCCTTCTACGTGGGCAAAACAATTAGGGAACTTAGGCAGAGAATTGGGGACCACCTGTATGACTCAGAAAATGGCAAACTAACCACTATCGGCCGACACATCGGCCTACATCATAGATTCGACAACTCCGTGGTTAAATTCCTAGTATTGGAGGTGGTCAAACCCAATCCCAGGGGTGGCGATTGGGATCGCTCAATACTACAGAGAGAATCCCTGTGGATTGAGCGGCTCAACGCCACTATTCCCCCTGGCCTAAACGAATCAGTGTCCTATAGGGCCTTCCTATGAGGTCCCTATGTGGTCTTGGTTTGCACCTTTTCTCCCCCCCTCTTTTTTTTCCCCCCCTATCCCCCCCCTTCCCCCCTCCCCGCTTTCCCCCCCCCTCCCCACCCTCCTTCCCTTCTTCCCTTCTCACCCCCCTCCCCCTCCCCCTCTTCTCTCCCCTCTCTTTCCCCCCCTCCTCCCCCCCCTTTCCCCCCCCCTTTTTCCCCCCTCCCCCTTTTCCCCGCCTTCCCCCTCCCCTTCCCCCTCCCTTTCCTCTTTTTTCCCCCCCTCCTTTTTCCCCCTCTCTTTTTCCCTTTTTCCCCCCCTCTCTCTCCCTTTCTCTTGTCCCCCCTTTTTTCCCCCCTTTTTTTTCCCCCCTTTTCCTCCCCTTTTCCTTCCCCCCCCCTTTTTTCCCCCTCCCCCTTTTCCCCCCTCCCCCCCCTTTCCTTCCCCCCCCTTCATTTCCTTCCCCAAACCCCCCCACACCCCCCCCCTCCCCCCTACCCCCCGCTCCCTGCACTACTGGTCTCAACACGTTCTATGATGCCTTCCCACTGTAAGCGAATGCCTCTAGTCTGTTGCTACTGACTGTTTGTTGCCTAGATACAATATTACACATTGTCTGTCTTGTTGTATAACTATTTTTATTTTTAGTTGTATTGCTTCATTATGTTTCTTGCTGTACAAGAATGACCTCCCCCGTCAGGTTCCTGTGGTTTTACTCTGCCCCGAGCCTTCTCTCTGTGGCGGACACATGCTCGCCCTGGCAGCCTTAGAGCTGCTTGCGTCTCCATGTCTGGGAACTTGATTCCCTTTGACAGGAGCGCGCGCTTGCGCAGTAGCATGTGACACTGCACCTGCGCAGTGCGGGCGAGCAGACCCGGTGACGTCAGGGACCGCCTCCCGTGCCGTCCCTGACTTCCGGGTTGGGGCGCTCTTATAGCGGCCGGTCATGGCCGCTACTTGAGCTTACAGCCCCTGGACGCTGGCGAACTAAGGACCACTGCTGTGGGTAAGCGCTGTCGCCTCTCCTTTTCCCCTGCTCTCAGGCAGATTTCCTTTCCTGTTTGCACTCTCTGTTGAATCGTTTATCCCTGCATACCTTACTTACAGCATGTTCCCTGTATGTTTATCCATGCTTATACTCCAGTACCCACTTTATTACCTTGTCAATCTATCTGACTTCTCAGTCTGCAACTTGAACCCTAGCTGGTTGGTTTTTTATGACTGGTGAGTCAATACCTATATGACGCCAGTAATATGGTAATTTTACTATCATGCTTGTTACAGCTGCCATTGCAACCTCTCTCAGCGCATACCAATATCCCCAGCCTACCTGGGGGGGGACCTTTACCACTAACCCAACAGCAGCTGGTGGCCTCATTTCGTCTACCATACGATTTCTTGCATTTGGTCCTCATTCTAGTCCATGCGTTTATAACATACAAGTACTTTAGGGGTGAGTGCCAGTTCCATACTTTTGCGTGCCATCTCTCTCAATTCCTTTTCTCCTGCACACTCAATTAGCAGAGATTTCCCTCCACTGACCTCACTGTTCCCCTCTTTTTTCCCCCTCAATTTTCCTTCCAACCCCCCCCCTTCCCCCTCCCCCCCTTCCCTTCCCCCCCCTTTCCCCCCCCCTTTTTTCCTCCCCCCCCTCCTCCTTTTCCCCCCCTTTCACCCTCCCCACCTTTTCCTCCCCTCCTCCCCCTCTCCCACCCCCCCCCTCCCCTCCTTCTCTCCTTCCCCTCACTATATTCCTACTCTCACACCCCTCTTGGTTTCTCCTTTTTCTTGCACACTGTTTCATTTCAGAGGCACACCACTGGCACCCCCTCATCTTACCCCTCTTTTTGATTGATTCCCTAGTCTATTGACCTACTTTACCTTATCATCTAAATTTTATTTATTCAGGGGCTGTTTAGTTATCCCCTGTGTTCGCCGCAGGGGGAACCACTTGGGGCCGCATATACCCACAGGTAACTATAGAACGGGTGAGCTCATCCTTTTTCTATCCATATTGTATATAACTGTGTAACGTATTGTTTAATGTTTTTGCTGCATTGATAAAAAAAAAAAAAAAAAAAATGTTTTTGTGTAACCTTTGTGTGTTGTACTTACCACAATTATTGTATGTTGTATCACAGATATTGCTCTCCCGAGGAAGCGGTAAAACCGCGAAACCGGTCGAGAATTCAAGCTCTATTTGTGCCTACTATCATTATGAGTTGTAATCCAATTGGTTGTATTTACTGCTTCCGTTTCTAAATTACAACTGTATGTGACATTGTTACAATCTTTTAACCATGTTTTCTATTAAAATGGAATTTTTATATTATATTATTGCTTTTTTTCTCTATCCCTTTTCATCATAATTTCGATCACACCTGGTACCATAATAGTCCTCCTCCCCCCCCCCTCTTTAGGGGTTGTTGCTCTCTTGCATGGGGTATTGAGATACTGGCCGACAGAGGCAGCTAACTGCGACCTCTCTCTACCTCATGCTTCTTGCTTTTGTACTAGACATTTGGGATGATGGTACTTTTACTTGGCAATTTATCTTTTTGATCTAAAACGCTCTCTTTTTCCATGTTTACCTACCTGTTTTTAGCTCCTCTGTTGACAAAATGCGTCACTCCCAGGTATCGTCAGATTAGTGCCAGTAGTGCTAACACCCACGCATGCACCATACACCTCCCTTAGTAGTATAGTGTCTGAACGGATCAATATCTTTGATCTGATCAGATCTATACTAGCGTCCCCAGTAGTTTAGGGTTCCCAAAAATATCGGGATCAGCCCAGATTCCTGCTAGGATCTGCGTTTAGCCCCTCCGCCCAGCCCAGTCCAGCCCACCCAAGTGCAGTATCAATTGATCACTGTCACTTACAAAACACATAACTGCAGTGTTCGCAGAGTCAGGCCCGATCCCTGCGAACGCTAACAGTTTTTTTGGTAGCGATCGAAGCAGTTGCTCTTTTTGCTTGTGAGCTGCACTAGTTGTACCTGTAATTGTATTTAGACGCCAAAATGTCCAAACAGAGGTATACTAGTGAAGAGGCCTACACGTTTCTGAGCATGACAGATCAGAGTGAAGAGGAAGTCACCCATCTGTCAGATTCAGGCTCACAATACAAACCGGTAGACAGCAGTGGCACCCTGACAGACACATTGGATATAAAAAGTCTACACACCCTTGGTAAAATGTCAGGTTTCTGTGATGTAAAAAAATGAGACAAAGCTAAATCATTTCAGAACTTTTTCCACCTTTAATGTGACCTATAAACTGTACAACTCAATTGAAAAATAAACTGAAATCTTTTAGGGTTGGGGGGAGTAAAACTTAAAAAATTAAATAATGTGGTTGCATAAGTGTGCACACCCTCTTGTAACTGGGGATGTAGCTGTGTTCAGAATTAAGGAATCACATTCAAACTCATGTTAAATAGGAGTCAGTACACACCTGCCTTCATTTAAAGTGCCTCTGATTAATGCCAAATAAAGTTCAGGTTTTCTAGTAGGTATTTTGTGACATTTTCTTATTTGCATCCTACAGCACAAGCCAAGGTCTGCAGAGAGCTTCCAAAGCATCAGAGGGATCTCATTGTTATTGGTAATGGCACAACAGTGCCATTACCAAGAACTGGACGTCCCTCCAGAGGAGACAAAAAGACAAGACAAAAACTGGTTAGGGAGGCTGCCAAGAGGCCTACAGCAATATTAAAGGAGCTGCAGGAATATCTGGCAAGTACTGGCTGTGTGGTACATGTGACAACAATCTCCCGTAATCTTCATATGTCTGGGCTATGGGGTAGAGTGGCAAGAAGGAACCCTTTTCTTACAAAAAAAACATTCAAGTCTGGCTAAACTTTGCAAAAACACATCTGAAGTCTCCCAAAAGCATGTGGGGAAATGTGTTATGGTCTGAGGAAACCAAAATTGAACTTTTTAGCCATAATTCCAAAAGATATTTTTGGCACAAAAACAACACTGCACATCACCAAAAGAACACCATACCCACAGTGAAGCATGGTGGTGGCAGCATCAAGCTTAGGGCTGTTTTTCTTCAGCTGGAACAGGGGCTTTAGTCAAGGTAGAGGGAATTATGAACAGTTTCAAATACCAGTCGATATTGGCACAAAACCTTCAGGCTTCTGCTAGAAAGCTGAACATGAAGAGAAACTTCATCTTTCAGCATGACAATGACCCAAAGCATACATCCCAATCAACAAAGGAATGGCTTCACCAGAAGAAGATTAAAGTTTTGGAATGGCCCAGCCAGAACCCAGACCTGAATCTGATTGATAATCTGTGGGGTGATCTGAAGAGGGCTGTGCATAGGAGTATAAGCTCGGTGACAGGCTATACATATAGTTTTTTTGTTTACGAGAGAAAAGATAGTCTTGTGGAGCTCGAGAACTGCCCAGAATACATAAGGAGCTCTGGAAAGATTGTTTGGGGCTGGGTGTCATCCTTATTTGGAAAGGGGTACCACTTGTATGTGGACAATTATTACACAAGTGTGACACTTTTTAGTCACTTGTTTGATCATGGAATTGGCGCCTGTGGCACCGTGCAATCTAATCACTGGGGCTTCCCCCAACAGCTTGTAGAATCCTGACTTAGAGTGGGGGAGAGAGCCTGCTTGAAGTGTAATAATTTGCTTGCAGTGAAGTGAAGGGATAATTGGAATGTTTTCGATCTGTCCTCCTTTCATGCAGATACAACAGTCCAAATTCCAACGACGACTGGTGTTGTGGAGAAACCCCTCTGTGTCCACGAATACAACCTTAATATGGTAGGGTGGACCTCAGCGACCTGTTGATGGCGCCATACTTAATCGCCCGTAAGGCCAGACACTGGTACAAAAAAGTGCTTGTATACTTATTCCAATTGGCTCTGCTGAGCGCTTATGTGCAAAAAGTGTCAGGATGAACTGGATCCTTCCTTAAATTACAGAAAGAGATCTTCACAGCCGTTTTGTTTCCAGACGGTGCTGTGGCCCAACTTCTCAATCCAATTGCAGTGAGCCGGCTGCATGAGAGACATTTTCCGTATGTCCTCCGTGGTACCCCTACCCAATGATCACCCCAAAGAAAACGTTAGCAAAAGGAAGGGCTTCGCCATATTGGGTCAAAGCAGTATAGTTGCCACATCCCTGGTATGTAATTAGGAAAAAGAGAAATCCCCCTTCAATGGGACTTTTAAGGCAACATACACTTATGTAATGCAAAAAAATTAAGTTTATTGGATATGCATAAAAGTCTACGATCAAATGAGATGTTCAATATTTAAAAAAACATCAAACTTTGTACAAAATATACATACATATGAAAAACAACAAAAACAAAACACAACAATTTACATGAAAAATATGACAAAGAGATAATGATACTCTCCAGTAAATAGTATTCCCCGTTACCCCGGGGATTTGTGTTTTATTTTTGTTGTTTTTCATATGTATGTATATTTTGTACAAACAATGTTTTTTTAAATATCGATCATATCATTTGATCGTAGACTTTTATGCATATCCAATAAAGTTTATTATTTTGCATTACATAAGTGTATGCTGCCTTAAAAGTCCCATTGAAGGGAGATTTCTCTTTTCCAAAGAAGATGTTATGTCTGTAGAAAATGTGGATATAGGCGTGACATCCGTTATTATTGTCTCTCCTGTCCTGGCCAACCTGGTCTTTGCATCGGTGAATGTTTCAAATGCTACCACACACTAGTGGAGTATTAGCGTAGGGTACAGCATGGCACAGTCTAGTGTACACTTTCACAGGGTCTCCAAAGATGGCATCACATTTTGAGAGACCCAAACCTGGAACCGTTACAGTTATATATATATAAAATAAAAAAGCCAAAATTATTTGTCATTTTATTGTTCTTCTCTCTCTATTCTCTCTCTATTGTTCTGCTCTGTTTTACTGTATTTTTTACCTGAAATGTTTTATTGTTACCATGTTTTATCATGTTTGCTTTTCAGGTATGTAATTCTTTTATTCTTTACTGTTTATTGTGTTTTATTGTTAATCATTATTTTCTTTTCAGGTACGCCATTCAGCTGCAGCACTGATTTATTTATTTTGACAGCAACTGCTCTTTTGATCTCATGATTTGTAAATCAGCGACTCCAGCACTGTAGGAGGTGATTTCACCACCACAGTTAAAAAAAAAATGTATATATGCCGAAGCATGGGGGCAGGGGTGGAGGGGCGAATTGCCCCTAACATTAAGGGCGGATTGCCCCCATGCTTCGGCATATATTGTTTACTTTTTTTTGGCACAAATTGTTGTTGTTTTATTGAGTTAATGTTTTATTGTTTCCATGGTTTGCTTTTCAGGTATGCCATTCACCTGCAGCACTGATTTATTTATCTTGACAGCAACAGCGTTTGTTCTCACGATACGTAAATCAGCGACTCCAGCACTGTAGGAGGTGATTTCACCACCACAGTTCAGAAAAAAAATGTGCATGTATGCCCATCATTAGAAGTGGGTGGATGCAGGGCAGTATTTTAATGGTGGGCAAACCCCATTTTGGAAAGTAGACACCCCAAGCTATTTCCCAAGAGGCATGAGTCCATGGAATATTTTATATTTTTCCACAAGTTTCAGGAAAATTACCATTTTTTTACAAAGTTGTCACTAAATGATATATTGCTCACACATGACATGGGTATATGTGGAATTGCACCACAAAATACATTCTGCTGCTGCTCCTGAATATGGGGATACCACATGTGTGGGACTTTTTGGGAGCCTAGCTGCGTACAGGCCCCCGAAAACCAATCACCGCCTTCAGAATTTCTAAAGGGCGTAAAATGGAGATTTTACTCCTCACTACCTATCACAGTTTTGGAGGCCCTGAAATGCCAAGATAGCACAACCCCCCCCCCCCAAATGACCCCATTTTGGAAAGTAGACACCCCAATGTATTTGCTAAGAAGCATGGTGAGTATTTTGCAGCTCTCATTTGTTTTTGAAAATGAAAATGAAAGAAAAGGAAATTTTTTTTTTTCTTTTTTCAAAACTTTGTGACAAAAAGTGAGATCTGCAAAATACTCAGCAAATAGCTTGGGGTGTCTACTTTCCAAAATGGGGTCATTTGGGGGGGGGGGGGTTTGTACTATCTTGGCATTTCATGGCCTCTGAAACTGTGATAGGTAGTGAGGAGTGAAATCACCATTTTATGCTCTTAGAAAACCTGAAGACTTGATTGGTGATTGGTTTTCGGGGTCCTGTACGCGGCTAGACTGCCAAGAAGTCTCACACATGTGGTATCCCTGTACTCAGGAGAAGCAGCAGAATGTATTTTGAGGTGTCATTTTACATATGCCCATGGCATGTTTGAGCAATATATCATTTAGTGACAACTTTGTGAAAAAAAAAAGTTTTTTGTCATTTTCCTTAAACTTGTGGCAAAATCAAACTATAAAATATTCCATGGACTCAACATGCCTCTCAGCAATAGCTTGACATGTGTGAGCATTTCAGTGACAACTTTGTGTAATTATTATTTTTTTGTCATTTTTCACTTGCACTTTTTCACATGCTTCTCAGCAAATTCCTTGGGTGTCTACATTCCCAAACGGAGTCATTGGAGGGGGTTTGTACTGCCCTGCCATTATAGCACCTCGAGAAATGAGATAGGCAGTCATAAACTTAAAGCTCCGTAAATTCCAGAAAATTTACTCTACTTTGTAGACGCTGTAACTTATGCACAAAGCAATAAACATACGCTTATTGAATCTTTTTTTTTACCTAAGACATGTGGCTGAATGCATTTTGGCCTTAACCACTTCAGCCCCGAAAGGATTTACCCCCTTCCTGACCAGTGCACTTTTTACAATTTGGCACTGCGTCGCTTTAACTGCTAATTGCGCGGTCATGCAATGCTGTACCCAAACAAAATTTGCGTAATTTTCTTCCCACAAATAGAGCTTTCTTTTGATGGTATTTGATCACCTCTGCCGTTTTTATTTTTTGCGCTATACACGGAAAAAGACCGAATATTTTGAAAAAAAATGATATTTTCTACTTTTTGTTATAAAAAAAATCCAATAAACTCAATTTTAGTCATACATTTAGGCCAAAATGTATTCGGCCACATGTCTTTGGTAAAAAAAATGTCAATAAGTGTATATTTATTGGTTTGCGCAAAAGTTATAGCGCCTACAAACTAGGGTACATTTTCTTGAATTTACACAGCCTTTAATTTATGACTGCCTATGTCATTTCTTGAGGTGCTAAAATGGCAGGGCAGTACAAAACCCCAACAAATGACCCCATTTTGGAAAGTAGACACCCCAAGGAAATTGCTGAGAGGCATGTTGAGCCCATTGAATATTCATTTTTTTTGTCCCAAGTGATTGAATAATGACAAAAAAAAAAAAAATTACAAAAAGTTGTCACTAAATGATATATTGCTCACACAGACCATGGGCATATGTGGAATTGCACCCCAAAATATATTCAGCTGCTTCTCCTGAGTATGGGGATACCACATGTGTGGGACTTTTTGGGAGCCTAGCCGCGTACGGGGCCCCGAAAACCAATCACTGCCTTCAGGATTTCTAAGGGCATAAATTTTTGATTTTACTCCTCACTACCTATCGCAGTTTTGAAGGCCATAAAATGCCCAGATGGCATAAACCCCCCCCAAATGACCACATTTTGGAAAGTAGACACCCAAAGCTATTTGCTTTGAGGCATGTTGAGTCCATGGAATATTTTATATTTTGACACAAGTTGCGGAAATGTGACAAATTTTTTTTTTTTTTTTTGCACAAAGTTGTCACTAAATGATATATTGCTCACACAGGCCATGGACATATGTGGAATTACACCCCAAAATACATTTAGCTGCTTCTCCTGAGTATGGGGATACCACATGTGTGGGACTTTTTAGGAGCCTAGCCGCGTACGGGGCCCCGAAAACCAATCACCGCCTTCAGGATTTCTAAGGGTGTAAATTTTTGATTTCACTCTTCACTGCCTATCACAGTTTCGGAGGCCATGGAATGCCCAGGCAACCCCCCAAATGACCCCATTTTGGAAAGTAGACACCCCAAGCTATTTGCTGAGAGGCATGGTGAGTATTTTGCAGCTCTCATTTGTTTTTGAAAATGAAGAAAGACAAGAAAAAAAATTTTATTTTTATTTTTTCAATTTTCAAAACTTTGTGACAAAAAGTGAGGTCTGCAAAATACTCATTATACCTCTCAGCAAATAGCTTGGGGTATCTACTTTCCAAAATGGGGTCATTTGGGGGGGGGGTTTGCCACCTGGGCATTCCATGGCCTCCGAAACTGTGATAGGCAGTGAAGAGTGCAATAAAAAATTTACACCCTTAGAAAGCCTGAAGGCGGTGCTTGGTTTTCGGGGTCCCGTGCGCGGCTAGGCTCCCAAAAAGTTCCACACATGTGGTATCCCCATACTAAGGAGAAGCAACAGAATGTATTTTGGGGTGTAATTTCACATATTCCCATGGCATGTTTGAGCAATATATCATTTAGTGACAACTTTGTGCAAAAAAAAAAAAATGTGGCTCTTTCCCGCAACTTGTGTCATAATATAAAATATTCCATGGCCTCTTCATGCCTCTCAGCAAATAGCTTGGGGTGTCTACTTTCCAAAATGGGGTCATTTGGGGGGGTTTTGAACTGTCCTGGCATTTTATGCACAACATTTAGAAGCTTATGTCACACATCACCCACTCTTCTAACCACTTGAAGACAAAGCCCTTTCTGACACTTTTTGATTACATGAAAAAATTATTTTGTTTGCAAGAAAATTACTTTGAACCCCCAAACATTATATATTTTTCTAAAGCAAATGCCCTACAGATTAAAATGGTGGGTGTTTCATTTTTTTTTTTCACACAGTATTTGCGCAGCGATTTTTCAAACGCATTTTTTGGGGAAAAAACACACCTTTTAAAATTTTAATGCACTAAAACACACTATATTGCCCAAATGTTTGATGAGATAAAAAAGATGATCTTAGGCCGAGTACATGGATACCAAACATGACATGCTTTAAAATTGCACACAAACATGCAGTGGCAACAAAATTAATACATTTTTAAAAGCCTTTAAAAGCCTTTACAGGTTACCACTTTAGATTTACAGAGGAGGTCTACTGCTAAAATTACTGCCCTCGATCTGACCTTGGCAGTGATACCTCACATGCATGGTGCAATTGCTGTTTACATTTGACGCCAGACCGATGCTTGCGTTCGCCTTAGCGCGAGAGCAGGGGGGACAGGGGTGCTTTTTTTTTTTTTTTTTTTTTTTTCTTTTATTATTTTTAGAGTTATTTTTAAACTGTTCCTTTCATTTTTTTTTTTTTTTTAATCATTTTTATTGTTATCTCAGGGAATGTAAATATCGTCTATGATAGCAATAGTTAGTGACAGGTACTCTTTTTTGAAAAAATTGGGGTCTATTAGACCCTAGATTTCTCCTCTGCCCTCAAAGCATCTGACCACACCAAGATTGGTGTGATAAAATGCTTCCCCAATTTCCCAATGGCGCTGTTTACATCCGGCGAAATCTAAGTCATAAAATGCTCGTAGCTTCCGGTTTCTTAGGCCATAGAGATGTTTGGAGCCACTCTGGTCTCTGATCAGCTCTATGGTCAGCTGGCTGAATCACCGGCTGCATTCTCAGGTTCCCTGTTGAGACAGGAGAGCCAGAGAAAAACATGGAAGATGGTGGGGGGGGGGGGCATTCCTTCTTGTAAAAGCAGTCTAGAGGCTAATTAGCCGCTAGGATTGCTTTTACATGAAAGCCGACCGCTGGCTGAAAAGAATGATACCAAGATGATACCTAAACCTGCAGGCATCATTCTGGTATAACCACTCAAAGTTGTGAATGGCATACCTGAAGACAAAAAAATGGTTAACAATAAAGCACAGTAAACGGTAAAGTATAAAAAATTGCATACCTGAAAAGCAAACATGATAAAACATAACAACAATAAAACATTGCAGAATAGAATACAGTAAAAAAGAGCAGAACAATAGAGAGAGAATAGAGAGAGAGAGAACAATAAAACGACAACTATTTTTTTTTATTTTATATTTTTGTTTGTGTTTTTTTTTTTTACACTTTTTTTTGTAACTGTAACTTTTATAACTGTAACCGGTTCCAGGTTCGGGTCTCTCAAAATGCGATGGCATCTTGGGAGACCCTGTGAAAGTGTGCCTAGTCTGTGCAATGCTGTACCCTATGCTAATACTCAACTAGTGTATGGTAGCATTCAAAACATTCACCAATGCAAAGACCAGGATTGTCAGGACAGGAGGGACAATAATAACGGGTGTCACACCTATATCCGCGCTTGCTGCAGTCACGACATCTTTTTTGGGGGGGCTCATTGGGTAGGGGTACTCGGGAGGGCATAAAGAAAATGCCTCTCATGCAGCCGACTGCATTTGGTTGGGGATGTGAATGGGGGAATTACGGGCGCTGCAGAAGCGGTGGGTTCCCAATTAGGATTGGCGAATGCAACAGGAAGGGCACTATGGGCACGACGGGCCTGTGTTTGTCTTTTTGGTGGCAGCGGGACACTACTTGTGCTTGCCACCTCACCAGCTTGAACTGCACTTATGGGACTCACCACATCACCAAGTGTTACTGCAGTGCTGGTTTGACTATGACTGGGGTGTACTAGGCCGCTGGCGCTTGCCAGTTCACCAAAACGCTACCAAAAAAACTGTTAGCGATCGCAGGGATCAGGCCTGACTCTGCGAACACTGCAGTTATGCGTTTAGTGTTTTGTAAGTGACAGTGATCGATCGACACTGCACTTGGGTGGGCTGGGCTGGGCCGGGCGGAGGGGCAAAACGCAGGTGCTAGCAGGTATCTGGGCTGATCGCGCTAACACTGCGTTTTTGGGAACCCTAAACTGCTGGGGACGCCAGTATAGATCTGATTGGATCAATTATTGATCCGTTCAGATACTATACCACTAAGGGAGGCGTATGCTGCGTGCGTGGGTGTTAGCGGTACTGGCGCTAGCCTGATGCTGCTTGGGGCTGGTGCTTGCCAGTTCACCAAAACGATACCAAAAAAACTGTTAGCGATCGCAGGGATCAGGCCTGACTCTGCGAACGCTGCAGTTATGCGTTTAGTGTTTTGTAAGTGACAGTGATTGATCGATACTGCACTTGGGTGGGCTGGGCTGGGCTGGGCGGAGGGGCAAAACGCAGGTGCTAGCAGGTATCTGGGCTGATCCCGCTAACACTGCGTTTTTGGGAACCCTAAACTGCTGGGGACGCTAGTATAGATCTGATCGGATCAAATATTGATCCGTTCAGATACTATACCACTAAGGGAGGCGTATGCTGCGTGCGTGGGTGTTAGCGGTACTGCCGCTAATCTGACGCTGCCTGGGGTGACGCATATCACCGCCGGGCGATCAGGGGGCTAAACCTTTATTCGGTAATAAATGGCGGGTGCCCTGACACTATAAAAAATAAACGAACTAACCAGCGTCACCCGTAACAGTTATATGGTGATCAGTGGTGAAAGGGTTAACTAGGGGGCAATCAAGGGGTTAAAACATTTATTAGGTAGTATATGGGGGTCCCTGACACTTTAAAACGCTGACGGCGAACCTAAATATTTACCTCCCTAACTAGCGTCACCAGCGACACCAATACAGCGATCAGAAAAATGATTGCTTAGCGACACTGGTGACGGGGGTGATCAAGGGGTTAAAACTTTATTTGGGGGGTTAGGGGGGTATCCCAGACCTAAAGGGGGCTAACACTCACTGCCCTACCACACTAACTGTCACAAACTGACACCATGCAGTAATCAGAAAAAAAAAAACTGCTTGGTGTCAGTGTGACGGGGGGAGGGGTGATTGGGGGGTGATCGGGGGGCGATCGGGGGGGGATCGGGGGTGTAAAGTATGCCTGGCATGTTCTACTGTGAGGTGTAGTGTTGTGCAACTCACTCAGATGTCTTCTCTCCCCAGCGCAGGAACGGAAACTGCCGAGCCGAGGAGAGATGACATCACATTCTCTGCCTCTGTGTACTACACAGAGGCAGGGGACGATTCTCATTGGCTGGGAGTGATCGCGAGGGGGGGCCATGAATGGATGGCCTCCCCCTCATCTCTGATCGCTGCCAGACCAAAGCCAACCGCCTCGGGCACCGGGGGGGGGGGTCCGATCGGACCCCCCGCCCGCGGGAAGGCAATCACGTACCAGGTACGTGATTTTGCCTGCCCGTGCCATTCTGCCGACGTATATCGTCGTTAGGCGGTCGGCAAGTGGTTAATGTATGACTAAAATTGAGTTTATTGTATTTTTTGTATACCAAAAAGTAGAAAATATATATATTTTTTTTTAAATTGTCAGTCTTTTTTAGTTTATATCGCAAAAAAAAAAAACGCAGAGGTGATCAAATACCACCAAAAGAAATCTCTATTTGTGGGAAAAAAAGGACGCAAATTTTGTTTGAGTACAGCATTGCATGACCGCGCAATTAACAGTTAAAGCGACGCAGTGCCAAATTGTAATAAGTGCTCTGGTCAGGAAGGGGGTAAAATCTTCCAGGGCTGAAGTTGTTAAGAGAGTTTAGTTGGGCTTTAATATTAATTTTCACTGTACTAAATGCATTGTGATCTCCAATTATATTTGCAAGTTCTTTGGTCACTGTTTATCAGTCATTGTATGTAGAGAAACCTTCATTCGTATTATCTGCCAGACTGTTTTTGGAAATTAGCTGATGCATTAGCGAGGCACATTTTTTTAGTTATGGTAATAATAACTGTTTCCAAGAAAACACGAGAATGGGATGACTCAGTTCAGACACGAGAAGCAGAGGCAACCACTGTTAAAATAGATTATGTTTACCACTGGTCAGAAAATGTTAAAGACAAATCATTTATTAAAAAAACAAAAGTCATAACTTTACATACTATACATACTGTAGTTTGCTTAAATATGCCTGCGTATACCTTTAGCAGTAAACAGAATAAAATCTGATTTAGCAGGGCATTATGATTTCTGTGCAGAAAGAAAAGATGAAAGGATGAAGGAGAGCTTCATTACTCATCTATGGAAAGGACAGCTAGAGATAAGTGTGATATGTAGGTTACACATACAGTACCTCCATGATGTACTTTACTAGATACATGTTCCAAAAACTGTTATTGGAACTCAGTGGCATGGTTAGTTTAATGATTCCTGTCTGTAAGTTTTCTATTCTCTGACCCTAGTTCTTATTTAATGGAAACAATTGGAGCAATAGAAAGCTATGGGCTTGCCATTTGCAGCGACTAATTTACACCATCACATTTCCATTAACGTGTACGTAGGGGCAAAACTAATTTGGATAGCATGGGAAAAGTTTAGACACGCTGCCAAATTTGTACTGGTTAATGTGCCCCTGCTAAGTAGATTTATCCCCCTATTTGTCATTGAGACCATTGTCACCAAGACTGGAAATAAGTGACAATCGTAAATGTTAGGGTTGTCATGAGAGCAAGGAAATCCTTCAGTGGGAGCAAATGTTCTGATAACTGTCTAAAACTGAAATTTTCCTCAATTGGGAGCTTAGGAGAGATTTCCTCTCACTTCCTGTTGTGTCTCCAAGACTTGAAGTGAAAAGAATTTTCCCCCTGACAGGACACAGAAAGTAAATATTTGATAGGGGTTCTAACCCATCCCTATTCTATCCAAAAAAACAACAAAAAAGTTTTGAATGATGTAGCACCCTCCTAGCATAGGATTCTAGGGAAATTCTGTTTTTATTTTTTTTCTGCAAATCAAGGGAGCAATGATTGTTTGTTCTGGTCTGATCAGGGTCTCACAAGCTGGGAGTTTGAATGCTTCCTCCCACCTCTGCAAGCAGTTTCCATAGGTTAGGGTGGGAGATTCTAATCAGCCAGCCATAATATTTATTTCAGCCAATCCTTAGAGAGGAGTGTCCAGCAGGGGGCTGGGATGGAGATAAATAGTCTGAGACACTGAGCAGGGTTCCTTCTCCCCAGAAGGGCTCCATAGGTGCAGCGATGCTGCTGCCAAGCAACTCATGGACCATGCAGCTGCTCTAGAAGGCCTCAGAAGCTCCAGGAGTAAATGGACTTTACTCAGAAATTGACCGCAGAACCACACCACCAGGAATCTGGTCTTGAGAGGCGCCATCCCACTCGCTGGGTTGTATCTGAAGGAAGCTGGAAGCCAGCAGCTGTCCTGGAGACTTGTTAGTAGTGACCCTAAGTTGATCCTTGAGAATGTGTGTTGGGAATCAGCACTAGCTACCAGTTACTGTGCTTGGTACAAGCTACCCATACATCCAAAGACCTGCCTTGTGGCATTCAGCTGTGAGGCCCTAGACTGCCCAGTATTCTACCAGTACTAAGGAAAGGCACTTATGCCTCATGGCCTTCAGCTGTCATGGCTCAGGCTGTCCACTATCCACTAATATATGCCAAAGAACTTTTCTTCATGGTCTTCAGCTGTGAAGTGTTAGCCTACTCTTAAGTGTTTATATACTTCTGTACTTGCTTAAGAAGAATGTCCTCCAACAGCTATGTGTTACACATTGTGGGGTACCCCATTCTCTAACCCCTATTCTGCCCCCTGTCCTACCACTGATAAATTACAAAACAGACAACTCTAGACTGTTCATTGGAGCCTGGGTGAATGGATGGTGCTTGGGTGGCAGGTGGCCTCTGTACTGTTTGGGAAAGAACAAGTTAAAACCAGCAACCGTGAGGTGGTAGCGCTACACTATACAATATATTTTAAGTTCAATATAAAGATTTGTACATTACAAAATGAAGATGAGGGTGGTGACTGTAGCCTTAGGGAAGAAGACAGCTTGCCCACATCCTTATAAAACTGTGCAATAGAACATTGTTTTCCTCTAAATGGGAATTTGTAAGGCAAGAGTCTTCAAACAGTATATCAAAATCACATATATAACTTTATTATCAAAAATTTAAAATCATGACATAGGACATGAAAAAACTTGGATAAAAAGATAGGGATGCTGACAGTTGGTGATCACAATGACAATAGCATATAAAGGTACAATGATAAACACAGAAAACCACACCGATTATGACGGCCGACATTGCCGTCATAGTCGGTGTGGTTTTCTGTGTTTATCTTTTTGAAGACTCTTGCCTTACAAAGTTCCATTTAGAGGAAAACAATGTTCTATTACAAAATGAAGGGAGGTTTTTTTTTGCCTGTATTTACCCTCTCTGCACAACTGTTGAGGTAAGAAACCATTCACAATGTAAATGCAATAGATTACCCTCAACAGGGGTTGATTTACATATAGGAGTAAGTGATAATTTAGCAAGATGCAAGTTTACTGAGCTTAATAAAAAAGATGAATCTGTGTTTGGATGTTGGCAAACAACAAAAAACATTAAGCCAGCCCTCATATAACCATGCCTCCAACCTTCATTTGTTTGCTAGTGCTTGAGAGTATGGATGCTTCTTACACAGTTCTGCTGAGAAAACTTTTAACTCTATCTTTACAACCTGGGATGTGTGCGTCCATAACACAGCACCAGTAAGCTATGCCCCCGTTCCACCCTTACAGAAGTTTTACTGATAGCAGCAGGAGCCTATGGCTCCTGCTGCCCTCAGTGTCTCCTGTGAGACCAGAAAGATAGAAGAGTGGTGCTGCACTTTGAACAGTGCTGGATCAGTGAGAGGAGTCAGGTAAGTAAATAAAGACAGAGGTGGTTAGGACAGTTAGGCGGGTGTTTTTCACCTTAATGTAAGGAATGCATTAAGGCAAAACAAACAAAAAACTATTTTACTTTAGAATTAGTTTATGATCTGTTTTATCTTCAGACTTTAAGGGGCTAAGATATGTATGGTGTCATTTTTTTAGAAGTGTAGGGAGGGTGGGGGATTTATTAAGCAGGAGTTAGGCTTTAATACACAGTGATAACATTATTTCCGTTGTATATATTGTTAAAAACAATGAAGAGAAGGTACATTCCCCATACACACAAAAAATAACCTCTCTGGATAGAAATTTATGGACCATTTACAAACTTTTGAAATTCAAATAACTTCCAAACCCTCTAGAGCCTTCTAACTCAATAGAACACATAAACTGTCTACTACAAAGTCATAAAACATCTTCAAAACCCCAAACAGTATTAGAATAAAGGTAATAAAATAAATACGCCTATGACAACAAACTAGTGCTAGCCATATACTTAGCAACATGATTGTATGATAGTAATCAATAGTAGTAAAGTAAAGCAACTAAATCTGGCAAAAAGCACGTATGTACCAAAGCATTTCTCTGTACTGTCAGACAATTTTTTTTTATAAATTATGTTTTTCATTGATTGAATCTGATAGATTCACCATTAATAATGCCAATGGCATGTGTGGCCAGCATAAGAGACATCTAAGCTATTTTGTAATAACTGCTATAACATCTACACATGCTTACAGAAATAATATATTAAATAAGAATCTAGAATTTACATCAGCACATAGGGGAGTATTTATAAAAGTCTTTTTTATTCCAGAAACATTTATCTGTTTGCATTCAACCAGAATTATTATATATTTACTGTTATAATTCACAGCATGTATAAGCAAGAACTGATAAGCCAGGAATGTTGTACTTCACAAATGTCAGAAAATGCTAAACAATGGAAGGCACCAAGTGAGCAACTAATAGAAACATAGCAACATAGCGAAAAAAAAATAAAATAAAATACATCTTGTGAGCCACACTGGACCTGTGCCCAACGTGTGCTACCTCTAGCTGCGTGCGCTGATCACGTTTCATATACTGTGCAAATGTATAATAGGATAATATGTGCTGCGCTCGAGTGAACCAAAAAACTAAATGATACAAATACGAATAATATAAAAACCCAACTACGTGCGTAAAAATATAACAATATAGAAATGCAGCAATGAATATTACTGTCCTCTTATATATAAGTGCAAAGTGCAAATGTGAGTGTATAAATGGATACAGAAAGTGCTTAGTGCTCCATATAGGACAACATAAGTGCCCTAATAAATAATTGCAAAGTAACAGATGAAAAAAGTCCTATAAAACACTCCAAATTAGTGCGTGCAGGTGATGTCCAAATGTGATATCATTCGCAAGCTGAAATAACCTAAGTGCTGCAAACCATGCTCCGGCGCACTTCAGTGATCCCCTTTAGGCTAATATGCTCACCTCAGAGCGTGTGACCCAGCTGCTAACCTGAGTCTAAACACGCTTTGGAGCCACCCCCGGGCTCATTGCTGATGTCAGATGTATTTCTCTAGCTGGATTCATTGTAGCTCCGTGTGTGTAAAATAAAGAAAAAACTATATAGTGTAATATAGCCGGGTAAAAAGTTATTAAGTAAAAAACACTCCCTACAATGGGGTACTCACATAGTATTGGTGCGTGAGTGCACCATTCTATATCAGCCTCCAATGATAAAGATCAAAACGCTGGACGTATGGTGTAGTATGATATGGCAAACTTCTGCTGTGTGTGCTCCGTGTTGCTCTCTCCATCCTGGCCCCTCCCCTACGCGTGTTCGACACAGGGATCACGTGTCTTCATCAGGGGTGTTAATGAGGATGGGGGCACCTGTGTTGTTTTAGATTATAATTTGCAGAGCAAGGAGGTGGAAAAGATCAAACGTAAATATTGGAATATATTAAAACAAGACACACACCTTAGGGGTGCACTTTCTGATAAACCTAGAATTGTGTATAAGAGAGCACCAAGCCTGCGGGACAAACTGGTACATAATGTTGTGGAACCACCCCTTTCGAAGCCAAAGATGTTTTGGGACTTGAAAGGTTTTTATGGCTGTGGAAGATGCTACAGTTGCATTAGGGTTCCTACCAATAATAAAAGGGTAAAAGAATTCCAACATCCCCACACTAACCATGTCTACACGATCAGGGATTTTATATGCTGCAACACAGTAGGTGTTGTATATGTGGTAAAATGTTCATGTGACTTCCTCTATGTCGGACGCACCACAAGGGCTTTAAAGGATCGAATGGAAGAACATGTGAGGAATATATGTAAAGGTTTTGACAAACACTATCTATCTATACATTTCAAAGAGGTACATAACCAAAGCACGGTGGGGATGCGATTTTGGGTAATAGAGGCACCCAAACGTCACTGGAGAGGTTCCAATTTTATTATAGAGATCAGTAAACGTGATTCTTGGTGGATACACCAGTTGGGCTCTCTATCTCCGGGGGGGTTGAATAAGGAATTCGACCTCAGGTGCTTCCTTAGTAATTTTTAACCCAGGGGCGATTATCCTTTGGTTAATATCCCCTTCCATTATTTTAGAGTATACTGGCAATCCCTGTTGTCCATGTGTATACTGGGAGGCTATCATCTTTCATGGGGGCTCCTTTCTGGGTTGGAGATTAGGGAATATATTTAGGTTTATTGGGGTGTAATGGTGACTTTCATATGGTTTAATAGACCTACGCACTAGGCGATTCCATATGAACGCACATGCAATTGGTTAGATGCGTTTTATATTTACATTTTTTACAAATTTTTTTTCTATTTTAGAGGATTTTAAATATAATAAATCTATTTGTCGATGGGTTATATGATGCATTTATATAAGTCTTTTACATTTTATTTTTTACTTAGGCTCAGCACTGATTGGCATTTGGTGGGAATTTCCTACTGATTGTTTTGCATTTGTCTACAAGCAAATTGTTAACATTGGGAGACAGGCTTTTACATCTAAATATAAGCTGGAGTCTAACACTAGAGTGTCCGCAATCCATGACAAAATGGCCGGGGTCGCTTTATATAAACCTGTACAGCATCCGTCCAATCATATCCCCCTGATGAAGACACGTGATCCCTGTGTTGAACACGCATAGAGGAGGGGCCAGGACAGAGACAGCAACACGGAGCACACACAGCAGAAGTTTGCCATATCATACCACACCATACGTCCAGCGTTTTGATCTTTATCATTGGAGGCTGATATAGAATGGTGCACTCACGCACCAATACTATGTGAGTACCCCATTGTGGCGAGTGTTTTTTACTTAATAAATTTTTGCCTGGCTATATTACACTATATAGTTTTTTCTTTATTTTACACACATGGAGCTACAATGAATCCAGCTGGAGAAATACATCTGACATCAGCACTGAGCCTGGGGGTGGCTCCAAAGCGTGTTTAGACTCAGGTTAGCAGCTGGGTCACATGCTCTGAGGTGAGCATATTAGCCTAAGGGGACCACTGAAGTGCACTGGAGCATGGTTTGCAGCACTTAGGATATTTCAGCTTGCGAATGATATCACATTTGGACATCACCTGCACGCACTAATTTGGAGTGTTTTATAGGACTTTTTTCATCTGTTACTTTGCAATTGTTTATTAGGGCACTTATGTTGTCCTATATGGAGCACTAAGCACTTTCTGTAGCCATTTATGTACTTTATTGTTTGGTATTTATATTATTGATGTTTTTTTTTACCAATCTCACATTTGCACTTTGCACTTATATATAAGAGGACAGTAATATTCATTGCTGTATTTCTGTATTTTTATATTTTTACGCACGTAGTTGGATTTGTTTTAATATTATTTGTATTTGTATCATTTTGTTTTTTGGTTCACTCGAGCGCAGCGCATATTATCCTATTATACATTTGCACAGTATATGAAACGTGATCAGCGCACGCAGCTAGAGGTAGCACACGTTGGGCACAGGTCCAGTGCATGGACAAAAAAAGTAATGTCTGGTGGGATCAATCCACCCTCGAAAAATATTTAAAAGACAATATGGTGCCCAGAAAATTAAGATGGGACATACCCATTAATGATGGTTTACTGGGAGATGAGGATGTTGAAGAATGGTATGCTTTTTTTGATGGCAAAGGGAAAGAAGTTATGGATTTTCTCATTAAAAGGAAACAACGGAAATTAAAATTATTAGAGGTTCAGATTAAAGATATTAGGGATAAAATTAATTAATTTAAGGAGACACCCGAATATACAAAATTAATGGTTGAGTTGCAGAAAAACATGCATAAAAAAGATTTAGAGAATAGGAATGTGAAGAAAAAGAAATATTTGAGAGAACTGAAGGACTATAAAAAAAACAAGTATTTCACTGGCAATCAACAATAGCAACCAGGAATAATGATAACCCCCAAGAACAAACCTCTACCGCTCGAAATGGGGGAAATAAAACACCAGGGCCACAGAGTCAACAACAGATAGACAACCCTATACACCATATAGGCAACCACCTAGAAGATCATACTACGATCAGCAGGAGTACCGTGGACATAGTGGGAATGATGATCGTTATCCACAATATGGTCCACATCCTATGATAACTGGGGGTATGGGGACCTCAGTATCACAGGAAGGACAATAGAGCCCAGCCCAGGGGAAATCAGTATAGAATGGGTTATCAGTCCTATCGCACTCCTTACCGGAAAGGGGGACAACAGTACAATTACCATAATAATGACCATCAGAATAATTATGGATACCAGCAAGGAATACCGTATGGGGGAGGTCAACGCCAGCGCTTTGGGGCTCCCTCACAGGTGGAATATCAGCACCCTAGGAATTTTCCTCGTCAGAATGACGATACACAAAGGGGGGGAGTATACTATTTGCCCAAACCTCAACGTGTAAGATACGAAAAGCCACCGGATCAATATGAGGTACCTATTTACAATAGCTACCAACCCCTGGAGGAGAATGCAGATCAGCACAATGATGAGTCTTTTTTAGGGTTAGACGGGGGGGAATCGCTCGCGAAATAAGAAACCCAGAAAGAGGAGGGGGAGAGCTGGATGAAGGGTACAACAAAAAGAGAAAGCAGGAAGATTAGGAGAAGGGATTTACAACTTGAGTGGAACCACACTATCAAGGGAGGAGATACTAACCCTGGATAAGGGTATTAAATTTGCGCCAAAAAAAGGACTTAACAAGTTTGAAACGTATGTCGGATTGCAAAAATTCATCAGGAAACTCAACATTAAAAAGTATTATGCCCTTAATCCAGTTGAAAGAGTGACTGTGGGCAATAGTTTTACCAGTTTGAGGAATAACTCTGTATTCAATCCCCACATAACAAATAACAAATACGTAGATCTTTTCAAGAAATTAGTCACTAATGAATTGGAACAGTTACTCATTAGGAAGGTGCATGAATGTACAGACCTCAGGAAAGGAATGGAAACATTGGAAAGCAGAACTGACATAGTGATCAGGCCGGTGGATAAAGGGGGGGGGGGTATTGTTGTCCTATCCCTGGAACAGTATAAAACTGAGATGGAAATGATATTAAGTAATAGGGACACTTACCAACCTCTGAACACTAATCCTTCCAAAGTTTTTAAAGAAGAATTGGAACTCATTCTACAGTATGGTATGGATAACAAATTTCTTAACAAACAAGAGGCAAAATATTTAGTTCCTATGGTCAGTAAAATCCCGGTAATATATTACCCACCTAAAATTCACAAAAACAGCACAGAGCCCCCCGGAAGACCTATAGTAAGCGGGATCAAATCTTTAATTTCCAGATTAGGAGAGTACATCGATCTCCACTTACAACCTTTAGTGAGAAATACAGACGCTTACCTCAAGGACGCCAAGCACACCCTGCAATTATTAAGGGGGTGCAATACAAATGAGAATTTGATTATGGCCAAGGGGGATGTAGCCTCGTTATATACCAACATTGACCATGAAGGAGCCCTGGATGCAGTCAAATGGGCTCTAGCCGCTTCAATACCAGGCCTATTCTGGCACTTCCCTCCTTCATGTAAAAATCATCATTTTTTTGCTAGAAAATTACTCAGAACCCCCAAACATTATATATATATATATTTTTTTTAGCAGACACCCTAGGGAATAAAATGGCGGTCATTGCAACTTTTTATCTCACACGGTATTCGCGCAATAATTTTTCAAACGCCTTTTTTTTGGAAAAAAAAGGTTTCATGAATTAAAAAATAACAAAACAGTAAAGTTAGCCCAATTTTTTTGTATAATGTGAAAGATGATGTTACGCAGAGTAAATAGATACCTAACATGTCACGCTTTAGAATTGCGCACAATCATGGAATGGCGCCAAACTTCATTACTTAAAAATCTCCATAGGTGACATTTTAAAATGTTTTACAGGTTACCAGTTTAGAGTTACAGAGGAGGTCTTGTGCTAGAATTGTTGCACACGCCCTAACGCATGCGGCGATACCTCACATGTGTGGTTTGAGCGGCGTTTACATATGTGGGCGGGACTTACGTGTGCGTTCGCTTCTGAGCACGAGCTACCGGGGACAGGGGCGTTTTAAATTTTTTTTTACTATTTTTTTTTTTTTACTTAATTTTTTTCATTTTTACACTTTATTTAACATTTTTTTTATTACTTTTATTCCTATTACAAGGAATGTAAACATCCCTTGTAATAGGAATCTATGTGACAGGTCCTCTTTATGGAGAGATGTGGGGTCAATAAGACCCCACATCTCTTCTCTCGGCTGGAAAGCATGAGACCAGAAAAAAAAATTCACTGATCTCATGCTGACAGCCGCGATCGTGGCTTCGGTTATTTCCAGGTACCCGGGCATGACGTCATAACGAGGCGCCCGGGCCTCCCACGGTCATAGAGATGACTGGTGACCATCTGATCACCAGTCATCTCTATCGTCAACATCCGGCGCCGGCCGATTCATTCTCCGGGCCCCCGATGGCACGGGAGAGCCCGGAGAAGCACCCTCCCGTCGCCTATAAGAACGATCAAGCGGTGGAACTGCCGCTATGATCATTCTTATCGTGCACAGAATCGGCAGCTGAAAAGAATGATATCTGAATGATGCATCTAGCTGCAGGCATCATTCAGATATCACCCCACAAAGTAGAGAACGTCAGTTTACTATAGGCGGGTATTGAAGTGGCTAGAGAAAGAAAATGATGTAGTGAAAGAAGGCCTACATACGTTCATTGTGAAATGTTTGGACTTCTGTCTACAGCATAACTTCTTCTGGTAACAAATTTTATTTACAAATATGTGGAGTTGCTATGGGCGCTAACTTCGCCCCCAGTGTAGCGAACCTCTATATTGCTAAGTGGGAGGCGGAAAGTGGTCTTGGGGATGGATTTGGAAATATCCTACTATACAAAAGGTTTATAGATGACCTACTTATCATCTGGAGTGGAAGTATGGAATCACTGATGAGGTTACTAGAATCTATGAACGATAATGATCGTAACATCAAGTTAACCTGGGATAATAGTAGGGATCGGATACATTTTCTTGATTTGGAGATATTTTAGACTGCTAGGGGTATTGAGACCAAATCTTTCTTCAAGACTAGAGATCAGAATTCTTATATTCCTACCTCAAGTTGTCACTTTAGACCATGGCTGGATAACATCCCCAGAGGCCAGTACATGAGGATGCAGAGAAATTGCACACAGGACACAGATTTTGAATCTCAATCTGATATGTTGAGTACGATGTTTTTAGATAAAGGCTATCGTAGAGAGTTTCTTAAAAATGAAAGAGGTAAGGTTAGGGTTTTGAATAGAGAAGATCTTTTGATGGATGGGATTGAAACCAGGGGTGTTAATGAGGATGGGGGCACCTGTGTTGTTTTAGATTATAATTTGCAGAGCAAGGAGGTGGAAAAGATCAAACGTAAATATTGGAATATATTAAAACTTAAATAAATTAAGACACACACCTTAGGGGTGCACTTTCTGATAAACCTAGAATTGTGTATAAGAGAGCACCAAGCCTGCGGGACAAACTGGTACATAATGTTGTGAAACTACCCTTTTCGAAACCCAAGATGTTTTGGGACTTGAAAGGTTTTTATGGCTGTGGAAGATGCTACAGTTGCATTAGGGTTCCTACCAATAATAAAAGGGTAAAAGAATTCCAACATCCCCACACTAACCATGTCTACACGATCAGGGATTTTATATCCTGCAACACAGTAGGTGTTGTATATGTGGTAAAATGTCCATGCGACTTCCTCTATGTCGGACGCACCACAAGGGCTTTAAAGGATTGAATGGAAGAACATGTGAGGAATATACGTAAAGGTTTCGACAAACACTATCTATCTATACATTTCAAAGAGGTACATAACCAAAGCATGGTGGGGATGCGATTTTGGGGAATAGAGGCACCCAAACGTCACTGCAGAGGTTCCAATTTTATTAGAGAGATCAGTAAACGTGAATCTTGGTGGATACACCAGTTGGGCTCTCTCTCTCCGGGGGGGTTGAATAAGGAATTCGACCTCAGGTGCTTCCTTAGTAATTTTTAACCCAGGGCCGATTATCCTTTGGTTAATATCCCCTTCCATTATTTTAGAGTATACTTGCAATCCCTGTTGTCCATGTGTATACAGGGAGGCTATCATTTTTCATGGGAGCTCCTTTCTGGATTGGAGATTAGGGAATATATTTAGGTTTATTGGGGTGTTATGGTGACTTTCATATGGTTTAATAGACCTACGCACTAGGCAATTCCATATGAACGCACATGCAATTGGTTAGATGCGTTTTATATTTACATTTTTTTAAAAATGTTTTCTATTTTAGAGGATTTTAAATATAATAAATCTATTTGTGAATGGGTTGTATGATGCATTTATATAAGTCTTTTACATTTTATTTTCTATTTATTATATATTTATATATATTTTTTTATTTAGTATATATATTTTTTATATTTTATTTTTTCTTCCCCATATATATTGTGTTTTGAATACTCTAGTATATATACCATGAGGATACATTTATCACCATACTTGGCGATTGGCGAATTGTGTATCATTCGTCACCTATGTTTTATATGCATTATTTATTAATTTATACCCAGGCTATTAACTGCACTTGTTTGACTCAATATTATGTATTCTGACCATTTATATGGAGGTATGTTGTGGTATGTGAGATACCGGAGCTCCGTCCTGGGATTTGTGTTGTTATCATTAACTTATGTTGGCGGGTTACTGATAGGCTGAGCACTGATTGGCATTTGGTGGGAGTTTCCTACTGATTGTTTTGCATTTGTCTACAAGCAAATAGTTAACATTGGGAGACAGGCTTTTACATCTAAATATAATCTGGAGTCTAACATTAGAGTGTCCGCGATCCATGACAAAATGGCTGCGGTCGCTTTATATAAACCTGTAGAGCATCAGTCCAATCATATCCCCCTGATGAAGACACGTGATCCCTGTGTCGAACACGCGTAGGGGAGGGGCCAGGATGGAGAGAGCAACACGGAGCACACACAGCAGAAATTTGCTATATCATACCACACCATACGTCCAGCGTTTTGATCTTTATCATTGGAGGCTGATATAGAATGGTGCACTCACTCATCAATACTATGTGAGTATCCCATTGTGGGGAGTGTTTTTTACTTAATAAATCTTTACCCGGATATATTACACTATATAGTTTTTTCTTTAATTTACACACATGAACCTACAATGAATCCAGCTGGAGAAATACATCTGACATCAGCACTGAGCCCGGGGGTGGCTCCAAAGCGTGTTTAGACTCAGGTTAGCAGCTGGGTCACACGCTCTGAGGTGAGCATATTAGCCTAAGGGGACCACTGAAGTGCACAGGAGCATGGTTTGCAGCACTTAGGATATTTCAGCTTACGAATGATGTCACATTTGGACAGCACCTGCACGCACTAATTTGGAGTGTTTTATAGGACTTTTTTCATCTGTTACTTTGCAATTATTTATTAGGGCACTTATGTTGTCCTATATGGAGCACTAAGCACTTTCTGTATCCATTTATGCACTTTATTGTTTGGTATTTATATTATTGTTGTTTTTATACCAATCTCACATTTGCACTTTGCACTTATATATAAGAGGACAGTAATATTCATTGCTGTATTTCTATATTTTTATATTTTTACGCATGTAGTTGGATTTGTTTTTATATTATTTGCATTTGTATCATTTAGTTTTTTGGTTCACTCGAGCGCAGCGCATATTATACTATTATAGTGAAAAAAAGACCAATAAATATATTCTATGTGTGTAACTTTACAGTGAAATACTGTTTAAAGATCTTACAGTCCATACTATACCCATCAGGGTATAATATATCAAAGAATTCAATCCAGATAAGAGCTTGCAAAACCACAATCTGTATTCTCTCTAGAATTCACAATCTAATATAAAACAATCTAATGTAAGAATAAAAGCATCACTCGTAGAAACTTGCAATCAAATGTTCCAATCCCTGTCTTTTTGAAATGACAATTTAATCTAGCAAGCTGAAAGCCTAAACTGTAATCAGATTCAGAGTCATGCCCATTAGGGCCTATGATCTGGTATAAAGTAACTGCAATTTCCCGCTTCCCATGCCACCACCAAATTGCTGCAGACATCCTAATCAGAAGAATGATGCCTGTAAAAGGCTCCCAATTAAACTTGGCAAAGAAAATCTTTGCGTGTAACAGCATACATCTAACAACTAATATCTTTCCTACAGAGCTCAGGATCTGCCAAGAAATATGCACTTATCTTTTTCACAACAGTGCCAGAGAACTAAAAACTGAGCTGATGTATTATTACATATCAGTACTAAGAATTGGAGTTACTTCTTCATATCCACCAATCAGGGTCAAACGTGTCATGAAAGACTGATTGTATTTCCATAACAGTGGAGCAGCAAGCATGCATTGAGAAGGGTACTTTGGTAGGGGTCCCTTTCCCAAAGCAAAGATCCTCCAATGCTGACAGTCACCAGACTCTTTAACACCCCTGGAGCTCAGAAAGAGGTTCATGTAAGTGTAGCACTGACCCCCGAAGGAGCTGCTGGTATTTGATCGGGCCTGTACTCTGCTATCACAACCCCGGTTATTTGTCTCAGTCCCCTTGACACAGCTGTGGTGTAATGTGGATGTGCGACAAACAGTCAGACAACTCTACAAAGTGTAATATAATATACCTGTTTGGATTTACCTTGAACTCTAACACTCCGTCTGGCCTGTACGTGAAAGGAAATAGCACTCCACACAATAGTACTTAATCACCATAAGAGTTTACTGTATTTGATTAGAAATAGTAATCACAGTTGTTGTACTGTCACACCAATGTAGTGTGACAGCCAGCAAATTCAATTCACAATAGTATATCAGAGAATAAGATTATTCAGATTAACAACCTTTGATGCGTCTACAGAATAGAACCCATGACAGAGTGAAACTTACTTCACTATGGACACCGTTCCACTCTCAGCGCGCTCTGCTATGCACAAGACACAATTACCATCCTAGTTCAGCATGACATATTTCCTAGGGAGCTCCCCCTGTTTTAGATGACAATCCCTCAAAAGGGCAGTAAAAGGCAAGGCCTTGCATTAACAGAGGCAGTCCTTCTTTGTTCTTCTGTCTTCTGCTAGCTAGGTATAAGTGAAATTGTAATCCAGGGAGTTAACAATCCAAGTCAAAGTAAACAACGCTAAACTATTGCTGTGGTGTGGCACCACTGCAACTATCTCCGGTGCAGGTAACTCTTTAAGACACAGTGTTAGAATTTCAATGCATTGCAGGCTTGAGGCCCATATTAAACTCAGTCTTAACCACTTTAAAGCTCCTCTGTGTGTAAAGGTGCGGCAATGAACTTTGGGCAACAGCCCTCTCACCCAACCAGGTCTGTAAAGTAGAATGGCTCCTCTCCACAGTATCTCAGTTCGTTCGCTGTGGCCACGCCATCACGCTGTACCACTTCACAGATGACCAGGAGTCCTCGGTTACCTCCTTCAAGGGTCTCTGGAACGATCACACTGCTGCTCCAGCACGCTGTGATGTAAGGCCGGATCAAAGACTGCTCACAGACGATCGTGAGTGCTCAGTTACCTCCTTCAAGGGTCTCTGGAACGATCACCCTGCTGCTCCAGCACGCTGTGATCTAAGGCAGGATCGCTGACTGCTGTTCTGCTCCACACAGCGTAGCCCACAACTCTGTGGAACACACACACACCCACAGAGCCCTGCTGGCAGGCCATGCGTCCCAGGAACAAGGGACCTAAGATGGCCGCGGAGGGGCCTTTTATAGCCTTCCCACAATGCAGTTCAGTCTCTTGATGTTCATGGGAGTTAATGGGCATTGCAGGTAGGTCAAGTTAATGTCCAAATGTAAACAAGCAAAATACTTCCATGTCAACTTCTGAACAATAAAAAAAAATAAAGATGCAGTCCTTTTATATTTTGGCTGCTAGATGGTGCCAAATATGCAGGTATTAACATCACAGCATTACATAGCATCAGAAGCAAAAATTGTCAGCACTACCACCTACCTCCCCTCTATGGTCACCCATCCACCCATCCCCAGGAGCTGGTTTTATGGGCCTCCCCAATCAATCCACCATTGCATGCAAGTAAGCAAAAGTTTTGAAAAGGCACAACACACAATTAAAAAAATACACTTTTGTAATATTTACCTTTTTGGGTTCCAGATGCCCTGTAGCATTCAATCCAGAGCCAGCAAATCAGAGCAAGTCAGAGGAAGAAAATCAAATTTTACCACTATCAGCCTTTCTGCCACTGGCACGGATTATGTACCCAGGGTACTCTGGCAATGAAGTTCTATGTGAAATTATTGCCCATATTTGCACTGCATTTGAAAGCATTCACTAAGTATGATGCTGAAACTGGGGTTGATTTACTAAAATGAAAGAGTGCAAAATGTGCTACAACTGTGCATGGTAGCCAATAAGCTTCTAAATTAAGCTTTGACAAAAAAAAAAAATAATAAAAACACTGGAAGATAAATTGGTTACTATGGAGAGCTGGACCAGATTTTGCACTCTCTATATTGTTTCAGCAAGGACAGAAATTGTCAGCAGATCCTGTGATTTAACATGATTCACACAAACGATATCCATAAAAATTTGTTCAAACATGAAAAATAGCTGCTACTGTGCTATCAAGGTTTGCCATTACTGTACTAACAAGACCTTTCCAAATGGCACATAATACATAAAGCTGTATTTTAAAAAATACACCCTCATGTATAAGTGTCAGAAGAATTTCCTGCAACATCAAATGGTCAGGTGATGTATTTTCTGTTTTAAGTCAATGGAAAATATTTATCCAACACAGGAAATAGTCCAATAACATTACTTTTTTCCCCATTCACACAGAACAAATGTGCATGCCCTTTCGCTTGACAAATTGTTATGCACATTTTTAAAATCTGATCAGAAGATAATGGGCAAATCCTGGCCAATTCTATTTTGGCAAATGTACATATTTTTCCACTGGACAAATTTCCCTTGTGCGTATTTATAAAATCTATACAGATTCACAATTAGGCCCATGCACACAGAGCATTTAGTCCTGGGGCATGAGGCTCCAGTATTTAGGTGTAGATGAAAGGCACAGGTGCACCATCAAGCCCCACTGTTGGCAGCTTGATAAACTCTATGATAGCAGAGAAAAAACGCTCCTGCCCACAAGTGGATAACCAGACAAGTAGTGTACAGACACAGGCCTTGCTGCCCTCAAGGATGGGGAATCCTAATAGTTAACAATAAAAAAGAAAGAAAGGGTGCACCAGCCATGTGCATTATCCTTTGGATGTGAATTTATTCAAAACAATAATAAAAAGAAACATTCAGCTAGCAGTGATCTTTGTGAGTTCCTCTGTGACCTCTGGAGAGCTCCACTCTTCCTAGACTGCATGCTGCTAGTCGATGACTATTTACACTGCGAGACCTTCTATTACTGCTTGTGAGTAGTTTCTTTTTATTATTGTTTTTAATAAATTTACATCCAAAGGATAATGCACATGGCTGGTGCACCCTTTCTTTCTTTTTTATCGTAAACTCTATGATAGGCTGACAGCTGCTGTGGCTGGATGGGGATGTACAGTACTAATGTTTAGCAGTATGCATTCAGGGCTGAATACAGACTTCTTCATTCTAAACTAAAAAATGTTTTGGCTTTACATGCATTTCACATCACATTATATATGACGTTTGTATTTGTAAAAATTTCTGCTTTCTGGTATATTTATACTATAGCTCTAAATGTGATAACATATATGAATTGCTTAATTTTTGTCCCTAAGTTTCACCCAGAAAACCAGCTAAAGCAGTTGGTTAACGACTTCAGCCCCGGAAGATTTTACCCCCTTCCTGACCAGAGCGCTTTTTACAATTTGGCACTGCGTCACTTTAACTGACAATTGTGCTGTCATACAATGCTGTAGCCAAACAAAATTTGCATCCCTTTTTTCCCACAAATTGAGCTTTCTTTTGTATTTGATCACCTCTGCAATTTTTATTTTTTGCGATATAAACAAATAAATAGCAACAATTTTGAAGAAAAAAACAATATTTTTTATTTTTTGCTATAATAAATATCCCCCAAATTTTTAAAAAAAAAACAAACGTCTTCATCAGTTTTGGCCAATATATATTCTTCTACATATTTTTGGTAAAAAAAAATTGCAATAAGCCTATATTGATTGGTTTACGCAAAAGTTATAGCATCTACAAACTTATTGCATTTTTATGGCATTTTTATTATTTTTTAATTTTTTTTACTAGTAATGGCTGTGATCTGCAATTTTTAGCGATACTGCAACATTGCGATAGACAGATCGAATTCTTTTGGCACATTTTTGGGACCATTAACATTTATACAGCAATCAGTGCTATAAATATGCACTGATTACTGTGTAAATGTCACTGGTAGGGAAGGGGTTAACACTAGGGGGCGACAAAGGGGTTAAATGTGTGTTCCCTAGATGTGTCCTAACTGTATGGGGATAGGAATGACTGGGGGAGGAGACATATCTTTGTTCCTACTTAGTAGGAACAAGCAATATGTCTCCTCTCCCCTGACAGGACAGGGATTTGTGTGTTTACACAAATCCCTGTGCTAGCTCTCGTGCGCGTGATCGCTTGTGGCTAGCGGCGATTGCATCCACCTGCAACGCACATCGGGTCCCCCACCTCTGGCAGCTCTTAAAGGGGAAGATGTGCTCATACGGGGTTTCGCCCAGTGGTATATATATATATATATATATATATATATATATATATATATATATATATATATATATATATATATATATATATACGTGAGCTAGTCGGGAACCTGTTAATGTGTTCAGTCACATGACTTGATTTGGTGAGCTGATGTTAGTTCAATATACTGTATGCCTTGGGTAAGTCAGGCCTTATGGTATGTTGCTGTAAATTTTAGCAGGATGGGTAAGGTTTCTGTTTGATAACCTTCCAAGACACTTCCAATAATAAACAACATTGTGATTGATCTGGTAATCACTTAATTTATATACAGTTGTGCTCATAAGTTTACTTACCCTGGCAGAATTTATGATTTCTTGGCCATTTTTCAGAGAATATGAATAACACAAAAACATTTCTTTCACTCATGGTTAGTATTTGGCTGAAGCCATTTATTATCAATCAACTATGTTTACTCTTTTTAAATCATAATGACAACAGAAACTACCCAAATGACCCTGATCAAAAGTTTACATACCCTGGTGATTTTGGCCTGATAACATGCACACAGAGGGGTTTGAATGGCTATTAAAGGTAACCATCCTCACCTGTGATCTGTTTGTTTGGAATTAGTGTGTGTATAAAAGGTCAATGAGTTTCTGGACTCCTGACACACCCTTGCGTCTTTCATCCAGTGCTGCACTGACGTTTCTGGATTCTGAGTCATGGGGAAAGCAAAGGAATTGTCAAAGGATCTGCGGGAAAAGGTAGTTGAACTGTATAAAACAGGAAAGGATTATAAAAAGATATCCAAAGAATTGAGAATGCCAATCATCAGTGTTCAAACTCTAATCAAGAAGTGGAAAATGAGAGGTTCTGTTGAAACCAAACGACAGTCAGGTAGACCAACTAAAATTTCAGCCACAACTGCCAGGAAAATTGTTCGGGATGCAAAGAAAACCCCATAAATAACTTCAGATGAAATACAGGACTCTCTGAAAACGTGGTGTGGCCGTTTCAAGATGTACAATAAGGAGGCACTTGAACAAAGATTGGCTGCATGGCCAAGAATTTACAGGAACTGGAGGCTTTTTGCCAAGAGGAATGGGCAGCTTTATCATCTGAGAAGATAAAGAGCCTCATCTACAAATACCGCAAAAGACTTCAAGCTGTCATTGATGTTCATACACGATATTAAGAACTGGGGTATGTAAACTTTTGATCAGGGTCATTTGGGTAGTTTCTGTTGTGATTATGATTTAAAAAGAGTGAACACAGTTGACTGATAATAAATGGCTTCAGCCAAACACTAACCATGAGTGAAAGAAAAGTTTCTGTGTTATTATTCATATTCTCTGAAAAATGGCCAAGAAATCATGAATTCTGAGAAAAAGAAAGAAAAGAAAGAAAAAAATCAGGAAGGGGGCAAATAATTTTTCACATCACTGTAGATATATATATATATATATATATATATATATATATATATATATATATATATATCTACAGTGATGTGAAAAATTATTTGCCCCCTTCCTGATTTTTTTTCTTTTTTTTACATATTTCTCACACTTAAATGATTCAGATCATCAAACACATTTTAATATTACACAAAGATAACCCGAGTAAATCCAAGATGCAGTTTTTAAATTTTTACTTAATTTATTAGGGGAAATTTGCTGTTTAAACCTGCCTGGCCCTATGTGAAAAAGTAACTGCCCCCTCCCATGCTGAATCATGAATGAACTGTGATTAACCACCATTTTTTGGAAATCTGAGTATGATTTTACTTGCCACACCCAGGCCTGATTACTGCCAGACCTGTTGAATCAAGAAATCACATGAATAGAAGCTGTCTGACAAAGTGAAGTACGCTAACAGATCACAAAAATCCACACATCATGCCACAATCTAAAAAAAATCAAGAACAGATTAGAAACAAAGTAATGTACATGTTTCGTTCTAGGAAGGGTTTCAAAGCCATTTCTAAGGCTTTGGAATTCCAGTGAAATATGGGGAGAGCCAATTTCCACAAATGGAGATAACTTGGAACAGTGGTGAACCTTCCAAGGAGTGGCCAGCCTACAAAAAGTACTCCAAGAGCATGACGGCGACTCATCCAGGAGGTCATAAAAGAACCCAGAACATCTAAAGAACTGCAGGCCAATAAGAAAGAGACCGGGCAAAAATGGCATTCATGGGAGAGTTCCGAGGCCAAAGCCACTGCTGACACAAAGGCTAATCTCACATTTAGCAAAAAACATCTTGATTATCCCCAAGACTTTTAGGCAAATATTCTGCGTTCTAATGAGACAAAAATTTTACTTTTTTGAAGGTGTGTGTCCCGTTACATCTGGCATAAAACTAATACAGCATTTCATAACAATACCATCATACCAACAGTCAGACATGGTGGTGGTAGCATGATGGTCTGGGGCTGCTTTGCAGCTTCAGGACCTGGACGACTTACCATAATTGATGGAACCATGAATTCTGAGCTCTACCAGAAAATCCTAAAGGAGAATGTACGGCCATCAGTTTGTGACCTCAAGCTCAAGTTCATTTGGGTTATGCAGCAGGACAATGATTCAAAACACAACAGCAAGTCCACCTCCAAATGGTTCAAACAAAGCAAAATTTAGGTTTTGGAGTGGCCTAGTCAAAGCCCGGACTTAAATCCAATTGAGATGCTGTATCATGACTTTACACAGGCCGTTCATGCTGGAAAACCCTCCAATGTGACTGAATTAAAACAATTCTGCAAAGAAGAGTGGGCCAAGTTTGCATCCATCCGATCCCTTCTGGCCAAATGGAGACACTACCCTATGTCTTGGTTTGGTCGTATTGCGTCGATCAAAATGAACATACTACCTAAACTCCTATATTGTTTCATGACTCTCCCAGTACCTATCCCATTGCCCCATCTCACAAAGCTCCAAAATGACCTTTTAAATTTTACGTGAAACTACAAGCAACACCGAATTGCCCGTTCTGTAATGTTTGCTTCCAGAGGGAAGGGAGGATTGGCCTTTCCACACCTTCAACTTTATTACTATGCTGCACAACTGAGAGCTGTAGCTTCTTGGGTTACCCTTCCGGCCTATAATCTCTGGACTGGAAAAGATATGGCTAGCGCCTATCCACCCGAACAATTTACTGTGAACGCTAATGCCAATATCCCCTCCTCTGCCCTATTATACACTATGCACCTCCTACGCATCTGGAGGCAGCTAAACCAGGGTACTCCTCTACAATCTGAGGGCCTCTTTAGTCACAGCCTTCCTCTATAACCCTAAATTACCTGACAGCCTAACCTCTCAGATGATTTCCCCGTGGCTGCAAAGACAACTCTTTCATTATGGACACCTGGTGGATCCAGTGTCCCGGATCCTGTTATCCTTTGATAAACTCAGAGCCAAGTATGAGCTCCCTCTCAGTGCCTTTTTTTGGCTACCTCCAGATACGGCATTACGCACTTACCATCTTCCCCACCTTCCAATTTTCGAAGTCATCCCCATTTGAATGCTTAGTTCTTTCAGGCCCCTCGCAGAAAGGTCTGACCTCAGATATATATAAAATCATAAACTCCTATGACATCCCCACTAGGGGGAAACATAATTACATGCCTAGATGGGAAGAACAACTTGGGGAGGAACTAACATCTGAACAATGGGCTATTGTATGGCGATGGGCAGCCAAGAGCTCTATATGCACACTGTACAAAGAAAACTCTTACAAGGTACTTTTCCATTGGTACCTCACCCCTTCATGCCTGCAGGCAATATACCCATCGGCCTCGGATCGTTGCTGGAGGTGTCGCCGAGACCCGGGCACACTATACCACATCTATTGGAGCTGTCTCTCCCTCCAACCCTACTGGCGAGTGGTCCGGGACCTCCTCCAGCGATTGTTCGAGGTTGATATCCCTCTCTCCCCTAAATTTTTCATACTGGGCACCCCTCCTGTCATACTCCCTAGACTAGCCAAAAAGCTAGCAAAGCAAATACTTACAGCAGCCAGATGCCTAATATCCTTACACTGGAAACGCCGGAATCCTCTGTCATTATCTGATCTGTATACTAGAATTAAAGACGTAGAGATTATGGAATCCATGACAGCCAGACTCATAGATAAAATGGATAGGCACACAGCTACATGGGAGCCTTAGTACAGGAGGCTGGAACCCCCCTCGTAACTCCATGAGACCTTCCCCGTACTGAGCGATGGTACACACTTGGGGCCCTGGAGAGATGAGCCCTAAATGTATGGACCCCCTTTCTTTCTCTGTCTACCTCTTCCAATTTCCCTTTCTTTCTTTCCTTCTCTCTCCTCTCTCATATTTTCTCTTTGAGAAGAATGGACCAAACAATTTTCAATAGTCACCCTAGTTTTCTTTGGTCTGACTTTCCCCATTCCTAGAGAAGTCTGTTATGAACATTATGTTCTTATCATTTCTTTTTTCTTTTATTTTATTTCACAATTTTTTAGTTTTGTCTTATTACATGCAATATCACTTTCAACCATTGTATTGTATACTTGGATGCTTAATAAAAATTGTCAATTATAAAAAAAAAGAGTGGGCCAAGATTGCTCCACAGCAATGTGAAAGACTCATTACCAGTTATTGCAAATGCTTGATTGCAGTTGTTGCCGCCAAGGTTATCAGGTTTAGGGGGCAATTACTTTTTCACATAAAGCCAGGCAGGTTTGGACAGCTTTTTTGCCTTAGTAAATGAAACCATCATTTAAAAACTGCATTTTGTATTTACTCAGGTTATCTTTGTGTAATACTAAAATGTATTTTGTTATCTGAGTCATTTAAGTGTGACAAATATGCAAAAAAAATAAAAAATCAGAACGGGGCAAATACTTTTTCATATCAATGTATATATATTGAGATAGATAGTTTCGATTTAGTAGCTTCCCAGACATTTTCTCAAACGACTAATACTATCAACACTAATCTCTAGATGGCAGTAGCTGACTATGGAAATACTGCCAAAGTTCTATGCTGCAGAAGTTCAATGCTGAAATTGAGTTTATCAAAATATTTTAACAGGATAATTGGAATTTTGTTCTCTGCAGAGATATGTAGTGATAATTTTGCTGGTCTGTAACCTTTTTTTCCACCAGGAAAACACGAATGTGTAGGTTGTCAAATTCCATTTCTCAGTTATTTTTAACACAATGTCCAAAACCCTAATGCATATATGTACTTCTATATGTAGGCAATGTTTACTTAAAAATTGTTTTAATTTAAGAACATATTAATTAAAATATGTCCAACTCAATGAAATGAGGAGCTAATATTCTATGTATATTAAGTGTTAATAATACAGATCACATTTGCAAATGTAAGCCTATTTAATATAGAGGATCAAATGTGTTGATTTACAAAATAATTAACCAGAAACTACATTATAAATATGGAAATGTAAACTAAAACCCCATTGGTTGCTATGAACCACTACATTTTATAGATCATTGCTCTGTTTTATTGAATAAACCCAATATAGTCGTAATCTAATGAAACTTCTACATGTACAGATGATGCAGCTGCGTCTGCACTCATAGCTTTGGATAAAGTCTGGGTAGCAGCACCTTGTGCATTTACAGTGTGGTGCTTAGAGACTCAGAGGCCTCCCTACACACAGAATAAAGACAGACAATACACAATATCATAAAGAGGCAATGCCTGATGGCTGAGAACACCCAAAAATCCCAGGTGAATCAGAACAGAGTCAGGAAATATGACAGGGGGATCTCACTGGTAAATTATCCAAAACATATATGAAGCAGGGGGCTGAATTGCACACCTACAATATTACATTTTAACCAAATATTACATTTACACCAAATATTAGATTTGGTGGACTGTTCACCCAGTTTCTCGTAAATACAACCATTTTTGTAACTAGACTGGATCTTATGTGAACTATTCTTGTTGAGGTGTTTGTATACCTTAGCATAACATTAGTTGATTGTCCAATGGGATTGTAAAGTTGTATTCATGGAATTGGTTTTGTAGAGAATTACAAGCTTCTAAAGAGAGAGCACAGAAGTAGCTTCTCCACTTGATCTTTACTCTTTCTATAAAAAGTAGCGATGGAGGGTAGATTAGTCAATCATCTTACTCATCTTTAGGTATTTAATTTGAGCTTCAGTTATTGCCCTTGCCCTAAACAATTAGTTATTTTAGCCTATCATGTAAATCTGCCAAATAACCAAACGTAGCTTGAAATGTTCATATCTGGAACTAATGCACGTGCTCAGTGCCAGGGTTTGTACAGTGTATGAAAACAATATTTCAGTATTTTTATAGTTTAAGTATTTCTACTTTCTGAAATGATTGAAATGACTCACGTTGTGGGAGCAATACATATAAACAGACCTGCAAGGTCAGGTGTCACTTGGATGCTTTGTGCATACTCTAGTAGATGTACCAAAGTGCAAGTAAAAGCAAACATTCTGCTAAACGTTTATCTCTATTGAGCCATCTGACTCAATATCCCCTATTACCAGCATCCACAGTGCATGTTTGATACCTACATGTACAAGGTCTTACAGATTACTCATATATTACTAGTAAAGACAAGGAAATGTAGGAGAAGTAAGGTACTATAGTGTTCAGAGTTCTTCAATTATTTTAGGTACAAAATATTTTTTTTTCAAATGCTGAAGCTGGCAAAGTAAATGTAATGGTATAAACAAAACATATATTGGAAGAGTCAGGCTGCATAAAAAAAAAAAGTGTAGAATATCTGTATACCTTGTAATACTTTTTCACACTCCCTGACCTGCCTATAAAGTCCACGCTGGGGCAATTTCCTTTCTAGTTGCAATTTGGGGTGTTGGCAGGTGATTTGGGGTTTCTTTAGTGGTTCATCAGCTCCTCCCCTTTCACATAAAAAAGTGTAGAATATCTGTGTGTGTGCTTTTAATGCGTTATGTTAAAAGTAATTTATTACTATATCAAGCTGCCCTGTACTGATAGCATATTGACCACCCCTACCAATGTCCTAACTTAGGGCTCTGGGATACATATCTCAAGCAGTCAGACATTTCCTCTGCACAGTGCTCAAAACAACCACCTTCAATAACCCCAACCAAAGTTGTTAATTGAAGCACTGTGCGGCGGGAGTATTGGACTTCTTTAACATTTCTAAAAAATATATCTTAAGATCTTAGGATAGCAGCTTGAGTGTCCTGGGAGCCCTGAAACCTTTTGTGCTATTTTGCAAATCTATATATTATCATAGAAATTCAAGTTTCCATCTATCTCTCCTACTATAACAAAAACTGATGGTGGTCTGCCTGGTCAGGTGTAAGGCACAGAAGGTTGGAAAGGGTATGCTGGAGTTTAGGTTTCCAATCCAAAATTCATATTCTTACTGTATAATAGAGTACCTCTCAGTTTGATGCTGTTGGTGCCTGAATCTATTTTCAAAGCACCTGAAGGTGTCATCTACCTATTTCCCGCTTTAGTTTTGTTGTGATGATGCTACCCCTTATTTGAAAGTTAAGTTTCACTTATAGACACAGCCCTCCAACAAGCTTTCACATAAGTGAACTTTTACTGTGCTGAAATTTTTTTACGAAAGTTGTCAGAATTAAGATCAGAGATAAAGATAAAATACAGTAAAAAATAACTATATTTTACAACAAGATAATTGGACTGTTAATTTATGACACACTAGCATATTATAAGGATTTCAATAGTTTGCTTTTGGCAATATATTCAAATACCACTTCTAGTTTAATAGTCATTTACCTTAGGACAGAGCTTTAAAGGAAAATTTCAAAGGATGTGCTAAGTCTGCAAAAATGGTTCCTTCAATTATTACATTTTTAATTCATGGCAAAGGAAAAAGTATGCAGAAAAAAATGTTAATTTTGTGAATAGTTTTAAGGACTTATCATCTGCAAATTTAAAGGAATCATGTAATGGTAGAAACATGGGAGCTGCCATTGCTGACTTATTTATTAAAGCGGAGTTCCACCCAGAAATGGAACTTCCGCTGATCGGATTTCTCCCCCCCCTCCGGTGCCACATTTGACACCTTTCAGGGGGGAGCAGATATCTGTCAAATCCAGGTATCTGCTCCCACTACTTCCCCTCCCTGCTGTCTTCTGGGAGACACATAGGGGCTGTGAAGGGTTCAAGGCTTTATTTCCTGTTTCCCTTAGTAAGGATGCCGGCGCCTGCACCTGGAGCGGAGGGACAGGTCGGTTTCGGGTGAGGACATTGCGGGCTCCCTGGATAGGTAAGTGTCCTTATATTAAAAATCAGCAGCAGCAGTATTTGTAGCTGCTGACTTTTAATTTTTTTCCCCACGTGGAACTCCGCTTTAAGGTGCATGCTACAAGTCTGTCATTTCTATGCTTCCTTGATTTCCAGATAAATCACTAATTTGGTACAATCATGTTAGGATAGCTGACATACACAAACACCATATGGCCAAAAGTATGTGGCTACCTGACGATCGGGCCTACTGTACTGTCACAAGTATGGGGACACTCCTCTGACTGAGTTCAGGTGTTTGCAGTGAAGGGTACTGTGAAAGCTGAACTCCAGAAAAATTACTTTTACAGTGGTCTTCCCCACACTGCTAGGGTTAAGGGATTTTTTTGCCTAGGGTTCCAATAAAAAGCAGTCTTACTTACCTTAACCTCATCCTCCTCCCTGCAACTGGTCCCCTCTTTGGTGCTACATCCTTTATTTGCACTCTGACATAATCATTCACAATGCAGAACCAACAATCCTTCATTGTAAATGGGGATACCGAGAACCCATCCACAAGGGAAGAGGAACATGCTGACTGTCGAAGGAGTGAGGGATAAGGTAATGTGATGAGGCCATGCCACAATGTGAGTTTAGCAAATATGCTTAGGAATGACACAAGATTCCCAAGGTTCCAGTTTGAGAAGCTCTGGTGTGTTTGTTATAAGAAGAGAGGGCTGTGTTTTGGGCTTTCTCTGGGTTTTGTAGTCCCACTTTGGGGCCCAGAGTTTGAAGTTTCCAAAATGTCTTATGTCGGACTAAACTTTCAGTCCTGTGTCCAGTTCTTACTAGAAATCTCCAGGTTGTATATGTCCAAGTGCACATACCCTTTACAAGCCAGGCCTGATGAGAGCTCAGGGCAGTTCCTGCCATTTGTGCGAAGAGCCCTTTTAGGGGAGCTGTGTGTTCCCCGAAAGAGACTGCACTCCTTGGTGGTAGGGAATCCTTGACACTGGACAGTGAAAGTTGGGACTGCTCCATGGGTCTGCGAGACCAGAGGAGAGTCTGGGAGGCCAAGAAAACTGAGGGGCTGGAGGGAGTCCAGGAAGTCTCTGGTAGAGTGACCAAGCTCAAGGTGCTGGTGAACCATATTTAGAAGCCAGGAGTACCCGCTTTCCAGTGACCTTCTGGGCTCTGTTGTTCAGTGGGTGGTTCCGCTGGCTTACTATAGAGATGACTGAGGACAGGAACTTCCCCGCTCATCTCTATGATCTAAGAAACTGGAAACGATGAGGATTTTGTCAGTTCAGGTAAACAAGCTGTTATTAGTTTGTAAAAGCTTTTAGGTGCAGAGGAGAGATCTTGGGTTTAATAGAGATAGATCTAAAAGAGAACCTATCACTGCCCATGCTATCAAATGGGATGTTGTTGTGTAAAAATAAAAAAATAAAAAATAAAATAATTGATAACATTTTTTAAAAATTGAAAGCATCGTTGCCATGGTGCTTACACACAAAAGCCAGTGCATTCAAAGGTCCCGCATGCATATGTAAACAGTGTTCACACCACACTTGTGAGGTATCACCATGAACGTTAAAGAAAGAGCAATAATTCTACCACCAGACCTTCTGTGTAACTCTAAGCTGATAACCTGTAAAGGCTTTTAAATTGTTGCCTATGGAGATTTTTATGTACCATTAGGTATCTATTTACTTGGCATAACATCATCTTCTATATTTTACCAAAAAATTGGGTATTATATTGTGTTTTTGTTCATTAAAATTCATTAGAGTGTATTTCTTTCCAAAAAAATTGCGATTGAAAATATAACATATAGGACATAAAAAATTGCAATTGCTTAAAAAATATATATATTTGGGTTTTATAAGAAATTTTCTAACCAAAAAAAGTGATTTTTACATGTAGGAGAGCATGTCAAAATTGGCGGGTGGGTTAAGTAGTTAAAAAGGAAGGGTGATGAGCAGGCTCCGGTGTATGAGAGGCAGAGAGAACCCACAAAAGGTTCTGTTATGTCTATTGATGATGCTGATAATAATGAAATATGTACTGATGTTAGTGATGTATTCGTTAAAAATGATGGCGAAGGTAGGATATCTCCTATGATGACCAGAGGCAGAACCGTAGAGTTGCCCATGGAGGCCTTCAAAGGACTCCATGTGTTGAAGCCAGAGATTTCCAGGACAGGTCTGATACTACTCTGGTGGAACAAAGGGAGCCTGCACCATACAGTGAGAGTGTGTGGGTGCAGTCCAACCTCCCTGAATGTACATTTGGAGATGAGGGGTTAAATCAGCCTGCCAAAGCTGAAAGTGCAAAGCTGGGTGTGTTGATGTTGCCACCAGAGCAAGCTGGTCAAAACAGTGTATTGTCGTTACCTTGATTGACGGTGTGTCATTGCAAGGTGATATGAGTGAAAGTGTTTTCACAAATTTAGGTGTATAAAAATGACAAATATACTGTGTTAACTGTTAACTCTCAGGTTCCGTTGTTAACTCCTAGAGCAGGTGATACAGTGTTGAGGAGCACCCCTGAAGGAAGCACAATTGGGATTGGTACAGTTTGTCCAAACAATTGATAGGGATACTAGACAGGGCTATTGTGTGTAACAAAGGATTGCAGAGCAGAAGCTACAGATGGGGGGAAGTTAACCAAGGTATCTGATCCCCGGTGGGCCACTTAATCTTCATGGAAAACAAGAAATATATTAATCAAAACAAGAGAAGAACCAAAATAAGTGAAGATAAAAACAAAAACCAAAGAAAGAACTCAAAGATGCACAAAGTTAAAGTAAACTTTGACACAGTTAAAAGTAAAAAAAAGGTGGAGTAATGGTATCCTAGAAAAGCACATTCTCATTTATAGTAGATCGATCTATCTATCTAGATAGATAGATAGATAGATAGATAGATAGATAGATAGATAGATAGATAGATAGATAGATAGATTCTAGAATTATTAACCTTATGTGTTTTTTCTACAATAAAGTAATTAGCATTTTTGCTAATACCGGTTGTGTCGTTATGATGAATAACTTGGATCTCTCCTCCCTTTTTTTCATGCTTATTACTTGATTCAGGGGAACACACTTCTTTTTCCTACACTTATAATCTGAAGTGACGGTATCAATACATCCAGGGTTTGAGGAATTGTTATATTCATTCTCCTCACCTGCATTTACTTACTAGAGGTGTCGTTTCAGTAACTATTTTATTTTTTTGTTATTTGACAAACAAATAGTGAGCAACAGACAAATAGTGTGCAAGTGGCTCACTGTTGCTAAATGAGAGGATGGGGGGGGAATATGAATATACTTCTGACATGTTTCAGTGGATGAGCCCCTCCACATCTTTGATAAGGAAAACGTCCCTTAAAAAGTTTTGTATTTTGAGTATATTAAGATGACAAATATACCATTGGACCTGCTTGAACTTGTAAAAACACATTCACTGTATGCCTGGGTGTCTACACTCCAGTTGGACCAGCTGATACTGTGGTGTACCGGCTGTGCTGGGTAACACTGATAGAAAATAATAATATTTTTTTATCAGTGTTACCCAAATATGGGTTTGGGTGGAATGGAATTGAGTCTAATCACTTCATATCACAGTAAGCAAAACTGCTTTTCAATGTTCCTCTAGACAAAAACAAGCATTTAACCCTTGCAGTGTAGGGAAAGCTCCACTGCAAAGCTTGTTTTTACATTTGCCCAAAGTTCAGCTTTAATGCTTCAACATGCAAAGACATTTTAGACAACTGTGCCCTTCCAAACTTTTAGTAACAGTTTGCAGAGAGAACTGATCTAAACCATACTGAACACCTTTGAGATGAAGTAGAATGCTCATTGTGAGCCATGTCATCTTGTCTGGAATAAGTACCTCACAAATCCTTTTTTGGCTAATACTCCCAAACACACCCCTCAAAATCTTGTGAAAATTTCTTCCCCAAAATTGAAGGGCAGACCCCACTATCAGATATAAAGACAGTGGTGCTACATATGGTTCATGGCACACTGGGTCAATCTTGTGACAGATGGGAGCATCACTGTAGCTGGTAATGCTGCTATATGTCTTTTATGATAATAGCAATGCAGTCACCTGTAATGCTTCTCCTAAATGACCTTATTCTTCAGCTCCCCAGAACCAGTATTCCTGCCGAAGCACCCCATTGCTGCCAAGCTGTATTGCAGCTATTATAGCTGGTGGTAGGAGCCATGCTGGGTCAGAGCTTCTGGCAGCTCTATACGCAGAAGGGTTTGAGCAAACTTTAGGTGGTAATACCCATCCTGGCTTTTCTTGGCAGAAATACAGCACCAACTTAAATGATGGAACTCAATATTGGCCATGCTGCAGGCTGAACCAGCAGCAGCATGCCATCAAAAAGTACCTGTGTAATTATGGATCATTATTCAGGATACCTGCAGAATTTTGGCACCTTTTGAATAGGTGTCCAAAATGGTGCACCGAAATGAAGCTGCATTTAGTGATAAAACCCCTCTCTTGTTCCTGCTGGAGCACACTGTGACCTGATAGATGGGACACTAACAGCACAGAAGCAGAAGCAAAGGAGGATTTTCTGCTGTTTAAGGGCCGGCAGTTTACCCTTCAGAGCATGTTATATCAAATATCAGTAAAAAGTTATGTGGAGAAAGGGCATCAGCTTTCCTGTTCTTGGACCCTGAGTGATAAGTAAGATGAAAATGTAATCTTGAAAAGAATAAGGCCCATTGGTCTTGCCATGGTCTTAATCGTTTGGCCATTTTTATGATCCGTAAATATCCTGATGGGATGAGCAGCACCATCCAGAAGGTATCACCACTCTTCTAGGGCTGATTTAATGGCCAGCAGTTCTCGGTCACCCGCTTTTCTGGCTTTCTAATTTTCTTGGAGAAGAAGGCTACTGGGTGAAGCAGAGCTTTGGGCCCCTGCCATTGTAATAGAATGGCTCCTGTGGAGACTTCTGAAACCTCAAGGACACAGGGCAAGGCTGGGTCTGGGTGTTGTAATACTGGAGCAGATTTAAACAAAGTCTTTAGTCTATCAAACACCAACTGAGCTTCCTGGGACCATTAAAACTGGATATGCTGATGGGTCAAGTGGGTTATAGGAAAGATAATGTTGGAAAATGTATGGCAAGTCTTCTATAAATAAATTGGCGAAGCCCACAAACCTCTGGATGCCTTTCTTATCAGTGGGAGCAGGTCAATTAATGATGGCAGCCATATTTTGTGGATCCATGGAAATCCTATATGTGGATATGATTATCCCCAAGAATTGGATTGATAGTTTTTTAAATTCACATTTTTCTTCCTTTGCAAATAGTCCGTGCTGCCTTAGTGTGGACCAGACATTCTTTACATGCATGCTGTGAAGATCCAGGGTGGCAGAAAAAAATGAGAATATCATCTAGGTACCCTATCACGAAGTGATCCAAAAACTGTCCAAAAATATTGTTCACGGAATTTTGATAAGTGGCTGGGGCATTGCATAGCCTGAATGGCATGACAAGGTATTTGAAGTGCCCGAAGCAGATCCGAAATGCTGTTATCTATACGTCTCCCTAACGGATGCGAACTAAGTTGTAGGCACCACATACAGTAGATCAAGTTTTGTGAAGACTTAAGATGATCAAACACTTTGGAAAAGTTCAGGAACGAAAGGGATCGGATAACAATTCTTGATCGTGATCTTGTTGAGTTTCTAATAAATGAATGGTCCTTTTTTTCGACAAAGAAAATACCAGCACCAGCCAGAGAAGAAAATGGACAAATGAATATTTTCTCAAGACTTTCATCGATGTATAGTCATAAGACCTCAAGTTCAATTTCGGATAATCAAAAAATCCATCCAAAAGAGATTTCTGCACCTGGAAGTAATTTGATAGGTCAGTCATACGGCCGATGAGGTGGCAGGGCATCAGCCTTTTTCTTGTCGAATATGTCCAAGTATTCATGGTAGGCTGGTGGCACTACCTGGCTGGTATTTTTCCCATATATTTTATTTTTATTTGAAAGGAAGAAATGCATACACTTCATCATATATACAGTGGAGCAAAAAGTATTTAGTCAGCCACCAATTGTGCAAGTTCTCCCACTTAAAAAGATGAGAGAGGCCTGTAATTGTCATCATAGGTATACCTCAACTATGAGAGACAAAATATGGAAACAAATCCAGACAATCACATTGTCTGATTTTTGAAACAATTTATTTGCAAATTATGGTGGAAAATAAGTATTTGGTCAATATCAAAAGTTCATCTCAATACTTTGTTATATATCCTTTGTTGGCAATGACAGAGGTCAAACGTTTTCTGTAAGTCTTCACAAGGTTGTCACACACTGCTGCTGGTATGTTGGCTAATTCCTCCATGCAGATCTCCTCTAGAGCAGTGATGTTTTGGGGCTATCGTTGGGCAACACGGACTTTCAACTCCCTCCAAAGGTTTATGGGGTTGAGATCTGGAGACAGGCTAGGCCACTCCAAGACCTTGAAATGCTTCTTATGAAGCCACTCCTTCATTGCCCAGGTGGTGTGTTTGGGATCATTGTCATGCTGAAAGACACAGCCACGTTTCATCTTCAATGCCCTTGCTGATGGGAGGAGGTTTGCACTCAAAATCTCACGATACATGGCCCCATTCATTCTTTCATGTACACAGATCAGTTGTCCTGTTCCCTTTGCTGAGACACAGCCCCAAAGCATGATGTTGCCACCCCCATGCTTCACAGTAGGTATGGTGTTCTTTGGTTGCAACTCAGCATTCTCTCTCCTCCAAACACGACGAGTTGTCTTTCTACCAAACAGTTCTGCTTTGGTTTCATCTGACCATATGACATTCTCTCAATCCTCTTCTGGATCAACCAAATGCTCTCTAGCAAACCTCAGATGGGCCCGGACATGTACTGGCTTAAGCAGGTGGACAAGTCTGGCACTGCAGGATCTGAGTCCCTGGCGGCGTAGTGTGTTACTGAGGGTAGCCTTTGTTACATTGGTCCCAGCTCTCTGCAGGTCATTCACTAGGTCCCCCCTGTGTGGTTCTGGGATTTTTGCTCACCGTTCTTGTGATCATTTTGACCCCACGAGGTGAGATCTTGCGTGGAGCCCCAGATCGAGGGAGATTATCAGTGGTCTTGTATATTTTCCATTTTCTAATTATTGCTCCCACAGTTGATTTCTTCACACCAAGCTGCTTGCCTATTGCAGATTCAGTCTTCCCAGCCTGGTGCAGGTCTACAATTTTGTTTCTGGTGTCCTTCGACAGCTCTTTGGTCTTCACCATAGTGGAGTTTGGAGTGTGACTGTTTGAGGTTGTGGACAGGTGTCTTTTATAGTGATAACAAGTTCAAACAGGTGCCATTAATACAGGTAATGAGTGGAGGACAGAGGAGCCTCTTAAAGAAAAAGATACAGGTCTGTGAGAGCCAGAAATCTTGCTTGTTTGTAGGTGACCAAATACTTATTTTCCACCATAATTTGCAAATAAATTCTTTCAAAAATCAGACAATGTGATTGTCTGGATTTGTTTCCACATTTTGTCTCTCATAGTTGAGGTATACTTATGATGACAGTTACAGGCCTCTCTCATCTTTTTAAGTGGGAGAACTTGCACAATTGGTGGCTGACTAAATACTTTTTTGCCCCACTGTAACACATTATCCATATCTATATACTAATCTAATATACAAATGAATTCATTTTCTTCTGGAGTGCAAGGCCATGCACTCTAGGTACAACAAAATCAACTATCTCATTTTAGTCCCCCGGGTACATCAAAACAGAGGTCACCTCCCACCCAGAGCCAAGATATATCTCAGGCTCTGCCCTGGGGGGCTCTCCCTATATATTCATAAAGTGTCAAGCTCTCTATTTATAAAAAAAAACAGTTAAAACCTAACAAAACAAATCAAAAGCCAACAGATAAAAAAGAAAGTGGCAAAAAAGGGTAGGGGAAAGGCAGAACACGTCTCCTACCTCCCCCTCCCCCCTCCTTCTCTCCCCCGCACCTCCTCTTCTGCCTAACTACTTCACCTTCCGGGGATCTAATAACAGCATCTTTATTTTCAATTATTAGAATTCACATCTATAAGAGTACTTCCCTCTTCTGTATTAATAAAAAGATTCCATAAAGACCATGTTTTCAGATATAGCCCTCATTTCTGCCAGGATGTCCAAACCAAATTCTCCAAGTTTCAATTGTTCTACTCTGTTAAGCCACATTCCTACCGATGTTGGTTGTATCTGCTTCCAGGTAAGTGGAATACATGATTTGGCTGCATTCAGCAGGATAGATTTCTTATATGTTTTAACTGGGATTTTAGTATCCTGTAATAAGAAGAAGGACGGGTCCTCCGGAATCTCCTGATCGCTAAATTTTTTGGGCAATTCTCCAAAAGTTCTCTATTCTGGGGAAGGACCAAAAGATATGCACTAACGTCCCCTCCTTCTCCACACAACGCCAACAGTTATCTGATACCTCTGGATAACATCTGTTTAGGAAGGCTGCAGTGCGGTACCCCCGGGACAAGATCTTAAAGTTTGTCTCCTGCATTCTTATGCAGATTAAAGACTCAAATGTATTGTGTATTATGTTGGTACACTGCTCCTCTATGAAGGCTTGATCCAAATCCCTCTCCCCTAAAGAAGGGCAACTGAAAGTCTGCTCATAGCCCATCGGTGAGGCTAATGTAATTATAAAGTGTCTCAGCTGCACCGCACGCCAACAATCCAATTGATATGGTGTGGATCCTATTGTCATAGAGTATATTGTGGGCCATGTTTTCCCTGTTAAAAAATGAGAGGCTTGGAAGATCGCCTGATCTATCAGTACCCCAAAGTTTCCCTTCCTCAGGCCCGGCTCGAACTGTGGATTCCCCAATATTGGGAACAAAGGTGACATTATTGCTGATAGTTTACTCTTGGAGCAAAACCCATAACCCATCTTTTAAGTGGATTCTATTAAAGGGTGTGCCTTCGTAATAGTCGGGAGATCTTTGTAGCACCAAGTGGCTCATTGCAGTAGAGCACTGCTCTGGGCCTGCTCCAGGCCAGGCCATATCTTCCGATCCCCATGTCTGCTCCAATCAATCAGGCGGCTCAATTGAACCGCCTGGTAATATTTGTACAGGTCTGGTACTGCTAGTCCACCATTTTATTTTGATATGGTCAACAGGGATCTACTGATCCTTGGGTATTTATTTGCCCAAATAAATCTGACAAGGAGGGAGTGTATCTGTTTGAAATAACAGCGATGGGTAATGCTTGAAATAAGTACAAGAACTTCGGTAAGACATTCATTTTAATAATATTGCACCTCCCAAACCAGGAGTAGAACCCTCTCTGCCATCCCTCCAAAATAATTTGCACTCTGTGTAGTGGTGGTGGAAAATTAAGATTGTATGTACCTGGCTGGTATTGGTTACAGGTTGGATTGTCAGACAACCTGAAAAGTCACTGGATTCTGGGGCAAAACAGTGCTGCAAACAGTATTCAGATGAAAAGAAGATCTTTCCCAAGGGCTAATCAATCTGAGGGTTATGCGCCCGAAGCCATGGAATCCCGAGAATGATAGGGAACATGGAAGAACATAGTATGTCAAAACAGAGGAATTCTTGGTGACCAGAGTTTGTCAGCGTTAAGATAGGGTTAGTCTCTTCTGTCACTGGTCCTTTTCTGGGAATGGTCCCATCAGCCAAATGGGATGTTTCTTGTTTTTAAGTGGGATTTGAAGTTTTCTTACCAAGGCAATGTCCAGGAAGCAACTGCATGCCCTGGTGTCAACGATTGCTTGAAGCTTGATCTCCCCTTCCACCACCTGCAACGAGATGGGTAAAACAAGGTGAGCTGGGGAAGATCCAGAGACTTGGAAGTAGACAGAACATGGAGGGAATAACTTACTAGATTTCACAGGGAAGTTGTGTAAGTGTCCAGTACCTCCGCAGTAGAGGCAGAGGTTGGCCTCCCACCACCGCATCTTTTCATTCAGAGTTAAAGTACTATGTACCAGTCCGATCTGCATTTTTCTTCAGTAGCGGGAGCAGGTAAGGAAGTAGGTATAGGTGTAGGTGAGGATGGAACTCTGGGCAGCATCCAAGAGGGTCTGTAGGTAGAAGCCCAATAGGAGGGCCCAACGTGCCTAGGAGGGAAGAGCTGAGTCCATGATGTCACGCCACCGCCGCAAATGCATCCATAGTGATGATCTGGCTGATGAGAGATTTTATATCCCAATTTTTTTAAGTGATTTTGTAAGTGTTTTTAATCTAGCGGGGGTTTAATAAATCTTTAAAAACAGAGAACACTATGGTATTGCTTTTGTGTCATTTATAAACATCACGGGAGAGGAGGCAGACCTGACCCTCGGAGAGACACAGGGGAAAAAGGAGAGCTGTGCTGTGCTGGGAGAGTGTAACATCGGTTGGATGCACTAGATGAGTGATTTACCCACTTGTTGGAGGTGAGCAGGCATTGCACTAGGTGGTGGATAATCACTTGTCATGAAGAGGATTTGTTTATTTATTTCAGCGAGACACTGAGCACTGAGTGTAAGACTGAACACACATATATTTATATAAATATATATATATATATATATATATATATATATATATATATATATATATATATATATATATATGACGGGACACCTTCTCCAATGCAACATCTTATTATCTGATTGTTCTTCAAAACATGACAGTGTAATGCTACATTACATCATCATGGACCCGCAGTTATATGAAGATGAGGTTACCTGTCAGTTGAATGATGAAACAATATATAAGAAAGTGACTAATGACCCAACTTGGTGCATAAGGAAACAGCTTGAAAGTATTTTGAAGCCTGCATTTAAGGAAGGGACTATCATTTGCAATATTTTGGAGTTCTTATTGCCTACTCATACAAGGATTCCGGTCCTGTACACCCTGCTCAAAATCCACAAGGACAGTCAATTCCCTCCTGGACATCCCATTGTCTCAGGGAGAGACTCAATTTTTGTTCCTACAGTACAATTTTTGGAAAAAATCTTGTCCCCCCCCCCCCCAGTGAAGGATATCAAATCTTATGTTAGGGACTCTAATGATTTTTTGCTGAAATTGAAGGATGTCTCGCTTTGTCAGGGGTATGAGCTGCTGGTAACCTGGGATGTCGCCAGCCTATACACATCCATCCCGCATCAAACTGGGATTAATGCGGCAATGGGATTGATTAGGGATAATAACAATTTCTCTGAAGCACAGATGACAATGTTTGAGAAATTATTTCAGGTTGTTCTATCTAATAATTATTTTTGTTTAACTACAGCCCCGGAAGAATTTACCCCCTTCCTGACCAGAGCACTTCTTGCGATTCAGCACTGCGTCGCTTTAACTGAGAATTGCACAGTCGTGCGACGTTGTAACCCAAACAAAATTGACGTTCTTTTTTTCCCACAAATAGAGCTTTCTTTTGGTAGTATTCGATCGCCTCTGCGGTCTTTATTTTTTGCACTATAAACAAAAAAAGAGAGGCAATTTTGAAAAAAACGCATTATTTTTTACTTTTTGCTATAATAAATACCCCCCCCCCCAAAAAAATATATAAAATTTTTTTTTTCTTCAGTTTAGGCCAATATGTATTTTTCTACATATTTTTGGTAAAAAAAAAAAAATCGCAATAAGTGTATATTGATTGGTTTGCGCAAAAGTTATAACGTCTACAAAATAGGGGATAGATTTATAGCATTTTTATTATTATTTTTTTTTTACTAGAAATGGCGGCAATCTGTGATTTTTATCATGACTGAAACATTATGGCGGACACATCGTACAATTTTGACCCATTTTTGGAACAATTGGCATAAATACAGCGATCGGTGCGATTAAAAATGCATTGATTACTGTAAAAATGTCACTGGCGAGCGCCTGCTATCTGGACCCCGCGAGCCCACGTATAGTTACATGGTTTTGCGCACCTGTGGCGGCTGGTCTGGAAGCGGTTAAAGATCAGATTTTTATACAGCTCAATGGAGTTGCTATGGGCTCTAACGTTGCCCCGCCTTATGCCTGTGCTTTTATGAATGAATTTGAACAAAGGCACGTATTTTCAAATGATCTATTTAAAACACACTGCGCTTCATCAGCAATATTTTTGCCATATGGCGGGGCAACATTGAGTCTTTGAAAAGATTTGATGGAGTATTGTCCTGGAATACAATTTAAGATGAACATAGGTGGGAAGTCGGTTCCGTTTTTAGATACTAGAATTTATATCGATCGGAATCGGATAGAATCTGATATATATACTAAACCGACAGATAGAAACCAATTGTTGCTGTTGTTGTTGACAGCTTCCACCCACCACATGTATTCAGATCCATTGTAAGGAGTCAACTCTGCAGGGTCAAACGTATAGTCAGTGATGAGGTTTTGAAAAAGAAAAGATTGGAGGAGGTGTGTCACGAATTTAGAGAACGGGGATACCCTGAGAGCATCATTACACAGGAATTTAGGAAATTACAACAGGATGAGATGAAGGTAGCTATAGGGAAACGAAAACAGGAGGTTTGCCCTTTTCCATGCAATTCTATAGTTACAGTGAAGACATATTCAGAATTATTCAAAAACACTGGCCCCTACTCAAACAAGCATATCTATAGATAGAAGATTTACAGCAGGCACCTATGAAGGCGTACAGGAGAAATAAGACACTCAGAGATTCATTAGTGCGGTCAGAGTACAAACCAATGGAGCATGAAGTAAAAAGACATTTTTGGCTAGAAAGAGAAAGGGTTACTTTCCTTGTCTTAATTGTATCCAGTGCAGTTTAATAATGAAAGGTGATCAATACATACATCCTGGCAATGGTGAGAAGATCATGGTTAAAGGTTTTCACACATGTCAATCCTCCTATTTAATCTATATTCTAACATGTCCTTGCAACTTAATATACGTCGGGGAGACCAAGCAAAAAATCAAGGACAGGATTGCTCAGCACCGTAGCACCATTAGACATAAGCAACCAGGTTTGCCAGTCTCCAGGCATTTTCTTGAACAGGGACATAAAGACTGAGATAAGAGGTTTATGGTCTTATAGGAAGTACTTAGAGATCGGAGAGGGGGTGACAGGATATTAAAATTAAAACAAAGAGAAGTATGGTGGATAAATAAATTACGGTCCCTGCACCATCAGGGAATGAAAATGGATTACGATCTATATCTATTTTCATGAAGTTTGTGAGAAGTGAATTTCATGTATCTTTTCAGATTGAATGGAACCATACAGGATAGAAAACATGGAGTATATTTGAAGATGGACCGTGACTAATAGATAGCCCAAAGAGAAACAGAGACTTGTTTTTGGTTTTCCTTTCTTTGTTTCACTTATGATGATTGACTAATCTTGACTAATCTTCAGTGTAATTATGTACAGGAATGTATTCTTCCTCCCATATTAGGAGGTGAAGAATTAGATGAGCAATGGGAATGATTCAGATTGTAATATCTGTACTAGTAATATTTAGATTTGGTTTGTATTAGCTGTATAGAGAGTATTACATTTAGTTTGTGGAGGGTTAATGTTAATCTTAATCTTAATTAAAGTGGTAATGGGATTATAGAATACACCTGTGAAGCTACACCCTGTGGTGTCAGTATAAAAACATTAGATCTTTTGCAGATTGTTGCACAAAGCCTGATGAAGAGCATGGTATGCTCATAATTGTACAGTAGCATTACACTGTCATGCTTTGAAGAGCAATCAGATAAGAATATTTTGCATTGGAGAATGTTTCCTGTAGTTTTTCTCTATTGAATATTGGTGGAAGATTGGGAGTCCACCCTGACACTGCACTCCAGAAAAAACAGATGAACAGAGGAAGTAACCCACCCTATTTATATATATATATATATATATATATATATATATATATATACAGAGAGAGAGAGAGAGAGAGAGAGAGAGAGAGAGATGAAGTTACTGCTGATTAGTTCAGTGGATCTATGGACTTTTGAGTTGATCCATAGTATTTTTGTTTTTATTTGGTTTATTTTGTGTTGCATTTCACTTTATAGTAGAAGGATAATAAACCCTACTTTCACATTTTCCAGAGAAAAGGTCCTTGGCTGGAGTGCAAAATATAGAAGGCAAGCGTTCTGGAATGCCCTGAACTTTTGTCTGTCCCTTGGGAAGTGTTTTTGGGAACTGGTACCCTGGGTTCTAAAGGTGGCATCATCACAGTGGGAGCAGAGGCAGAAAGTTCTTGAGCAGGAACAGCAGAAGCGGAAGATGCAGCAGGCAGGTTCTGGTCAACAGGTGCAAATGACACAGCAAGGTTCTGTGAACTTCCAACTGAAAGTAACCTTCTTGTAAATTCTTTACTACTTGGGTAAGGACGGCAACTTGCTGGCACAGAGCCTCTAATAGGGAAGCACCTCTATCAACCTCAGATATTATGGCTGGATTATACTGTCACGTACCTGACTGAAGGCTGAAGTGACAAGAAGCTGATGACAGAGGGTGCTATGCCCAAAGATGCACGGGTTGCCTGCAGGTAAACTTGCTTGATGATTCCAAATGTGAGTATACCCAAGAGCAGAGAAGTAGTCACAGCAGATTATTCTCTGTAGATGCTGGTGGATCTTGACAGATGGGTAAGGCAGGAAGCAAGGTCAGCAGCCAGGGTGGGGGTCAAACACAGGAAGTCAGTCAGGAGTAGAGGCAGAAGCTTGATCAAGATCAACCAAGGGTCAAACACAATATGTCAGTCAGGAAAAAGGCAGAAGCAGGTCCGTCAAGCAAGCCAGGTTCAGAGCCAGGAGAGAAGCCAGAGCAGGTTAGGGGTAAGCTGGGTCGGTAACGTGTAATCAAACAGAAACACAAGGCACAGGAACACAGGATACAAGGCTGACGATAATCCATCAATTTATGAGAGGAACTGGTGTCCTTATATAGGCCAGTGGATGCTGGAAATTAACATGCTTTTCGTGCTCCGATGCACCGTCGCGCACAAAGATTAGCCATTGTGTGCCATTCACTAATGCGCATCCGTGAATTAACGCAGCCATATTGGATATTGGCATATTTGCCAGGTCTTGGAATTCTTCCCTGACAGGCCCAAGAGTGCTACTGGGTGGTCACACTATTATTTTCCTAATAAAGGGTAAAATAGTGGATCTACTGCGACTATCCCAGAGGGGGCCCAAAACATGGCAGTTTGAGAAGGCGTAAGAACCTCTTTGAAGCATTTCCCGATAGTGGCAAGGTATTCTATGATGACCATGTGCTTCTGATTCATGAAAGGAGAAGCAGTGGTGGATTTGGCTGCCTCAGTGCTGCTATTAAGGGTTTTTTAAATATGACCAGGCCTGGCTGCAGACAGCACTCAGAGGAAACACCCCGCTACATGATTAAAGGCTAATTTGGACCCAGAGCTAATGCAACATTCACAAAAGTGAGGCTCCCTTGAGCTTTGCGTCTCAATATTTGCAGCCTATTCTGGTACCCAAGCACTGTAAAGAGGCCACACAATGTTTCTGCAGCTGGACCTCAGCTACCAAATTTCCAATGTTTGCTGCAGGCTAAATCATGTGTCTTCCCTGAGCATTTGTGGCCTATTCCAGTGCTTCAGCACTCAAAATTATTTGTGACTAGTGACTCTCAAATAATACATATTAATGTTTATTTCAAAATAACTGTTACCTCATCTCTCCATTTTCGATTGAGGCCTAACCAAGTTGCTTACATATAAACTTGATCAGCTCCAAGGATACAAAGTAAGCTTTTAAAACTGTGATCTGTGAAAATCTGTGGGGAGCACAAACATAAAATAGTACAGGAAGACCTGTATCACATGGATGGTAATCACTTCTCTCACTGAAAGCGTATACATAAAAGTCTTGTGTTTTTCTTTTTCATTTAGAGCATCAAATGTTCTATAATGACTCTGAATCAAGAGGCAATTGAATATGCCTAACTACTACTAGATATACCATGACCTGGATAAATTAGATATTCACATATACAGTGCATCCGTAAAGTATTCACAGCGCTTCACTTTTTCCACATTTTGTTGTGTTACAGCCATTTTCCAAAATGGATTAAATTCATTATTTCCATCAAATTTCTACAAACAATACCCCATAATGACAGTGTGAGATAAGTTTTTTGACATCTTTGCAAATTTGTTAAAAATTAAAAAAAAAATATGTACATAAGTATTCACAGCCTTTGCCATGACACTCAAAATTGAGCTCAGTGGCATGCCATTGCCACTGATCATCCTTGAGATGTTTCTATAACTTCATTGGAGTCCACCTGTGGTAAAGTCAGTTGATTGGAGATGATTTGGAAAGGCACACACACCTGTCTATATAAGGTCCCACAGTTAACAGTGCATGTCAGGGCACAAACCAAGCCGTGAAGTCCAAGTAATTCTCTGTAGCCCTCCAAGACAGGATTGCATCGAGGCACAGATCTGGGGAAGGGTACAGAAAAATTTCTGCAGCTTTGAAGGTCCCAATGAGCACAGTGGCCTCCACCGGGGAGGCGGGGAGGTGACAACAGGACCTTAGTCAGGGAGATGACCAAGAACCCGATTGTCACTCTGACAGAGTTCTAGTGTTTCTCTGTTGAGAAAGGAGAACCTTCCAGGAGAACAAACATCTGTGCAGTACTTTACCAATCAGGCCTATATGGTGGAGTGGCCAGACAGAAGCCACTCCTCAGTAAAAGGCACATGACAGCCTGCCTGGAGTTTGCTAAAAGGCACCTGAAGGACTCTCAGACCATGAGAAACAAAGTTCTCTGGTCTGATGAAACAAAGATTTAACTATTTAGCCTGAATGGCTAGTGTATGTCTGGAGGAAACCTTATCACCTGGCCAATACCATCCCTACAGTGAAGAATGGTGGTGGCAGCATCATGCCGTGGGGATGTTTTTTAGTGGCAGGAACTGGGAGACTAGTCAGGATTGAAAGATGAATGCAGCAATGTACAGAGACATCCTTGTTGAAAACCTGCCCCAGAGTGCTCTGAACCTTAGACTGGGGTGAAGGTTCATCAGGACAACAACCCTAAGCACACAGCCAAGATAACAAAATAGTGGCTATGGGACAACTCTGTGAATGTCCTTGAGTGGCCCAGCCAGAGCCCAGACTTGAACCCCATTGAACATCTCTGGAGAGATCTGAAAATGGCTGTGCTCCGACACTCCCCATCCAACCTGATGGAGCTTGAGAGGTCCTGCAAAGAAGAATGGGAGAAACTGTCCAAAAATAGGTGTGCCAAGCTTGTAGCATCATACTCAAAAAGACGTGAGGCTGTAATTGGTGCCAAAGATGCTTCAACAAAGTTACATAGTTACATAGTTAGTCAGGTTGAAAAAAAGACACAAGTCCATCTCGTTCACCCATAAAAAGAAATAAAAAAATTCAGCAAAGGCAGTGAATATGTACATGTGATTTTTTTCATTTTTTTAAATAAATTTTAAACGATTTCAAGCAATCTTCTTTCACGTTGTCATTATGGGGGTTTGTAGAGTTTTGAAGAAAATAATGAATTTAATCCATTGAAGAAAATAATGAATTTAATCCATTTTGGAATAAGGCTGTAACATAACCAAATGTGGAAAAAGTGAAGCGATGTGAATACTTTCCAGGTGCACTGTACATTTAAAAAACATATTTAATTTTAACAGCTTATCATTTTAAACTTCTTTGTAAATATTTTTTTTTTTACTTTGATTCTAACAGTCTTTCCCTTTAACACCCAGCTGCCAATATGCCTTCTTCTGTGTGTGGCAGAATGACAGCTCAATGGGTGGGTTTTTTTATGAACAAACCCATGTGATCACTATGATTCCCACTCACTGGTCTGCTGGGGAAATGTCAGCAAGAGTGTGAGCGAAGAACTACTGAATAGCGAGGAAGCTCTCTGCTCATTCTCCCACAGGATATTTATTAACATATCTCCAGCACAGGGCATTGTGTTGCCATATGTTTTATGAATGGTTAAATGGGGGCTACAGCATGGTACATTTTGTGAAAAGGTTATCCTTGCTTATGTTGTTCAGTTATATCTGAGCATCTGCTGTATCAATTTAGAAATATTTAAAATTCACCTATACAATTTTGTCAACAAATAGCTGCCTACAGCTGAGAATAAAATGTGCATACTCAGTTTATTCATGTGTACAGCCAAAGACTGTAACCCCAAAAGTAGTGACTGTGTTTCTAAATGTACAACAAGAGATTTTCAGGCATCCCAACTTGAGTCCATCAGCTAGGCTGGATTTCATTAGCTGTTTTTATTCCCAAGAGACAGGCTGGGGCTGGGGACATTTGCCTCTCAACAGGAATAAACTTATGCAGGAATGTGCAAACCATTAAATGGTCTTTCATCTAGAAGCTGTGGGCAGTTTAGTTGTGGACCTTACAGCAAAATCATCAACATTTGGCAGAAAGTAAAGATGGTGCTTTTTCCAAGCCCATTACATGCCACCCCTGTCAGTTATGTTTTTGAAAGTACAACCCTCTTTATCTTACTGGACAACTCCAGGCAATGAAAATAAAAACAGTTAATGAGCTACTACTAATGCTTTTCCACAAATACTGCAATTGTGCAAAAATTGGGTCACCAGGTTTGTGTTTCCTGTAACTTATACAGTGGAACTCTCCCTGTACTTTTGTACCAGTAATCACATAATTATTTCCATGACATGTTTATCATTAAAAAAATGGTATGTTTAAGAATGACTCTTTTCCATAATAAGCAGGGGTTCTCAGATCACCAACAAAAGGGTAGACTGGTATGATACATTCCTGGAAAAAAAAAAAAAAAGTGAACCATACAGAGAGTAGGCTCCTTTTATGCATTTCAGTGTTTATTGTAAAAACTGACCTGCATGTACCTTTAAGTATACTAAACTTTTTTGAATTTATAACTTCTAATATTATTTACATACATCATAACTTTAGTAGTTGAAACTTTATTCATTCATTCCCTCTAGAAATATTTGATACCTGGATATAATTTGTAATATCTCTAAAATTGTCAGTTTATATATTCATAAGCCTCACATTTGTCAATTTCAGCTGGTTCTAGTTCTGAATCTTCGGATTCAAGGCCGCACAGACAGCATTAGTCAAAATGCAACTTGCTAGTCATTTTGTAACTCCATCCATTTCCTTGTCTGCCATTTACTGCCCATGAATTTTAATGGAAATATATTAGCACAGGTTATAGTCTGTGAAATAAGGCTTTAAATTCTTCTTGTGCTTCCAAGCATACTGCATTAGCAAAATGCCGGCATTCAGTTAGCACAAATAAAAATTATTTCATTGCTTTATATGAAATGTGTATTTTTCAAAGAAGCTTGCCATTTTGAACTAATAGCAATTACTACAGATGTTATCTTTCATCAGAACTGAACTGCAATCACACAAGAAAACACATCAGGCTGATGACAAACAAGCCGTTTTGCCACTTTTTTATGATGAAGTTTTCTTGACATAGAAAGTTCTTCCCTTGTTTCTTCAGCAGCCCAGCAGAAATGCCAACCTCAGCTTTACTTTTTTCTACAAATGCTCAAAATGTCACATTGCCAAAGCAGAAATGCTTATAATGTATAAAAATGTATCTATGCAGTGTGTCATATTTTTATACAATCCGTCTTACTTACCATTGCTTCTCAGGACAACTTGTTTTACATTAACGACCAGACTCTGTTTCAGTGGCTCCAGAGTTCTTTGACAGGGGTGGGTTACAGAGGGTCCTTTCTATCTCTTGTCATCTGAGAACTCCTGTTGATTTGGTTATTGGTGGGGTTGGACCAGATTTTGACAAAAGAGAAGGGAACTGTTTTGGAAAGGATCCTGCACTAGCCCTACCTTATTAGAAAAAGATCCAGTGAGTTTTGGTTGGGCAGAGGTCCCCTGCATGGAGGCTTTGTACCTGGAGATGGGCCCTAGTAGAGATTTTTGGGTGGAGGCACTAAAGGGTTAGGAACTTAGCAAGTTCTCCCATTCAGTAAAGCCTCAGGGTCTCCTAGTTACTGTAATGCTGCAGCTTGACACTCCACCTAAACACACGTTACATATCTATTTACAACAGTATTACTACACTGTATGCAAATTTGACTTCAGAAAAAAAAAGGAGTTATGCACATATGAAAGACAATATTCCTTGGAGTTATTGTCAAATGTACATTTAAGTGTGTTGTGTACAGGAATCTACAACTTTGTTAAAATGCCTTGAGTGAAGGTCAAATGGGATGCGTGGTGTGGCTATCCCAGGAAGCTTCAAATGGAGGACTTCTGTCTTTCATTCTTTCCTAGAAGAGAAAGACAGAAGCTCTGGATGAACTCCGCTGAAAATTTGCAATCCCCCACAAATTGCAAAAGCAGAGAAGAAGGAATAGGTCAACCAAAGTTAAAGAGAGTTTTTAAACTTTCAAAATACGTTAGCTTTCTTTGTCAGGCATTATACAATTTTGGTTCTAAAAACCACATATTTACTGTGTACATATTACAACAGAGAAAGAATGAAATACACATATGTTCTGTGGATTTTGGCCTGAATAGGGACAGAAATGGTATATGCCACTATAAGGCAAATAAAAAAAAATCTGTTTGGTAGGGAGCAATGATTTCATTAAATTTTTAAGATCGTTGTTGAAAATGCAAAATTCCATTAAATAACATTCATGGGGGTGCTTTAATGTGCTTGTGAAGTGGCACATTTGTGTATACAACCTACTAGAGAAACAAAAAAAGACATAAAAGCCTGACTTAGCTCAACCTCAATTGTACACACTGTGTGTGTGTGATGGAAAAATCTGGACAGCCGCACTCCGGATTGGAAAAGTGAAAAATAAAATCCTCTTTATTGAAAAAGTAATAACATGATTAAAATCCGTACATGGCTTTGTTGGGATAATGCAGCATAACCGCTAACGCGTTTCACGCCCAATGAGTCTGTAGACAGCTGTGACACAGGTGAGTTCCCTTCTTCACCCATACTATTTGTTGATAACTGTGCTTTACAGGATCTAACAGATTTGGCACATGAGTCAGATCCTTGTCCTCTAAATCCCACGGATGTTCACATTGAGATCTCCAGGGGTAGATCAGATTTTTATCCGGTGGCAGCTAGAGGTAAGAATCTTGACGCATTCCAAAAACTAGTAGAGGGGGACTTGGTACACCTGGCTCACAGCTGCAGCAGAAAGAAATTTACACAGGACAATCTGTCCGTCAAGGAGAGACAAGCCTTTAAGAGGCTCTCCGCAGACGATCAGATTGTCATCAGAAACGCAGATAAGGGGGGTATGGTGGCGGTTTTAGATGTAGAAGTCTACAAAAAAGAAGCTCTGCGTCAACTATCTGACATACACACATACCAGAAATTATCCTCCAACCCTACTATTGCTTTCAAAAACACGCTCTCCACACTCATAGATAGGGCCATACATATGGGTATATTCACTCCTAGGGAGAAAGAATTTCTTATTCCAGAATGCCCCATAACACCAATATTCCATCACTTACCAAAGATACATAAGGGGTCAAATCCCCTCACAGGTCGACCTATAGTGGCGGGGATAGGCTCTTTAAATGAACGCTTAGGAGAGTGGGTAGACTCTCATTTACAGCCAATTGCCACTAGTCTCCCTGGTTACATAAAAGATACAAACGATTTATTGAACAAACTACAAGACATCAAATGGGAAGATAATTATGGATGGATCAGCTGTGATGTATCTAGTTTATACTCTAGTATCCCACATCATCTGGGGATTCAGGCAGTCACTTATTTTCTTAGAAAAACAGGCAAACTCTCTTTGATTTTACAAGAGTTCATAGTACAAGCCCTGGAGTATCTTTTAACACACAATTTTTTTATGTTTGACGGGGACTATTTTCTCCAGAAATGCGGGGCCTCTATGGGAGCCAAATTTTCCCCCTCACTGGCCAATATTTATATGGGCTGGTGGGAGAGGTCCCGCATCTTTGGACCAAATAGTCCCCGCCGTAAAGATACGGTCTTTTTCTGTCGCTTTATAGACGACCTGTTATTTATTACATCAGATAGAGAAGCTAATTTGGATATCTGGCTGGCATATTTCAATGACAATCCATTAAATTTAAAATTTACGGGAAATCTGCAATCCAGATCCATAGAATTCCTTGATGTGCAACTGGCGGGGTCCGGTGATGCGATTCAATCTAGTCTGTACAGAAAACCTCTCAGTGGCAACACTCTACTTAGAGCTGACTCTGCACACCCTAAACACACCATCAGAGGCATTCCATATAGCCAGTTTTTAAGGTTAAAGCGCATATGTAGCTCTCCTGATACTTTTGAGGCTGAAGCCAAAAGCATGGCAAACAGGTTTAAAGCTCGAGGCTATAAAGAAACATCAGTACAAAAAGCACTCAACACAGTAAGATCTATCCCAAGACCTTCACTTGTAAAGAAAAAACCAGCTAAAAACATTCAACAGAGAAGGGACATGTCCCCTAGAATCCCGGTATTTTATACTCCATACAGCTCTGAATTTAATACAATCAAAAAAATTATCATGAAACACCTTCCTGTTTTGTATAATGACCCTATATATAACAACATCCTTTCTAAAGGGATCAAGGTTGTATCCCGCAGAGCACCCACATTGGGACGCTCATTGTCTCCCAGTTTGTTCTCAACCAACCGAATAAAATCCAATTGGCTCAACTTCACAGGCAATTTCAAGTGTGGAATAAAAACTTGTAATTACTGCAGGTACATTAAAACGGGTCAACTCATAAAATCATGCAGCAATCAAAAAGAATTCTCGATCCCTGTGTTTATTAATTGTAACACCAAATTTGTGGTATATGTCATTACATGCACCAGTTACCAGGTACAATATGTTGGACTCACAACACGGCGTCTCAGAGACAGGTTACATGATCACCTGTACAATATTGAGAAGGAGATCTTAACCAATGTATCAAAGCACTGGGTTTACACACACCACAAAGACACTTCCAGTTTAACTATTCAGGGCATTGAGAAAATCATCACACCAGTGAGAGGAGGTGACAGATTCCAGTTACTGTGCAAACGAGAAGTCCTTTGGATATTCTCGTTGGACACTAGGATCCCACGGGGGTTAAACTTTGAGTGGGACGTTTCACATTTCTATGAATAAAATAACATCGAAGCTATATCCCCGAGTAATACATCTGTAACCCTTCCTCCCAACTCTTTCCTTGATCACACATCCACATTCTTTTGGTGGATGATGGAGCAAAAAAACATATAGGGACACATATTAATATATGAGTTCCTCTTTCACACATATCCCCAGTAATCGATCTATTTAATTGGGCCACACATCCTCCCACTCATACGAGCAAATGACTAGTGATATGCATATATGCTTTCAACAAAGAAAATATTTCCACCGCTCAGGCTGACACTGACCCAGGTGTAAGTAGAAGTTTCAGAGCAGAAGAGCTCCAGGTGCTGGCTGAATGCTAGGCAAAGCAGGCTTGAATGGAGGAGAAGATTCAGATGCCGCACACCGGATGTAGTCAAAAAATTTTCACTTTATTGAAAAAATGGGATCATCAAAATAACAAGACTGTCATGCAGAAAGTACAGATAAGCTGACGCGTTTCGCACTCAGGACTGAGTGCTTACTCATATGCTTTCAGCAAAAAAGAAATAATTTATTATATCTTTCGCATTCACTGTCACTTGAATCTCGTTTCTAATTAGACATTATTGTTTGATGGTAACTGTAGGTAGACCATAACACTAACTTTGCACAAATGTTTTTCACCACATGTATACATGGTTCATTACTTTCTTTGCAAAGTTCTCATGTGTTTTGAGTTGATTGAAGAGCTGTGGTCTTTAAAGGGGTAGATCAGTTGCTTATTTTCACATAACAATTGGTTGAGTGAGATTGTAACTTATCCATTAATATAAACACATACATTGGATGAACCTGTCATATGGTCACTGCCAATACTATACTATGCATAAAAGAATAGTGACAGGTGTGCAAACATTGTATTTTGTCCCATTTTTATCCATCGCATATAGTTTTGCCCATACACTTGAAGACAATTCATCGAGAGATGTGATTGCTTCAAAGAAAGACGTTCAGCAACGTTAATGTTGTGGTTTGATTGAACTCTCATGTGTTTTGAGTTTACACATATCCCCAGTAATCGATCCATTTTATTGGGCCACACATCCCCCCACTCATACGAGCAAATGACTAGTGATATGCATATATGCTTTCATTAAAAAAGAAACAATTTATTATATCTTTCGCATTTACTGTCACTTGAATCTCGTCTCTAATTAGACATTATTGTTTGATGGCAGCTGTAAGTAGACCACAACACCAACTTTGCACAAATGTTTGTACAAATGTTTTTTACCATATGTGTATATGGTTTATTACTTTCTCTGCAAAGTTCTCATGTGTTTTGAGTTGATTTAAGAGCTGTGGTCTTCAAAGGGGTAGATCAGTTGTTTATTTCACATAATAATTGGTTGAGTGAGATTGTAACTTATCCATTGATATAAACACACATATTGGATGAACCTGTCATATGGTCACTGCCAATACTATACTATGCATAAAAGAATAGTGACAGGTACCCAAACACTGTATTTTGTCCCATTTTTATCCACCTCATATAGTTCTGCCCATACACTTGAAGACAATTCATCGAGAGATGTGATTGCTTCAAAGAAAGACGTTCAGCAACGTTAATGTTGTTGCTTGATTGGGATGAATGCATCCCATACGGAATGATGCAAGGTTTTAAATGAGCACTTTTGTGAAACTGGAGTGGCGGGGTTATCAGTGAGTGATAAGTTTCATAATCTTTTATATGCTGCAAAGATTAAAATTCACACATGTAGGAATTGAAGCAAAAGCACTTATTCACACATAGACCCCTGCAAATCAGGAGATTATTGGACGCATCATTGTGACAGGACGCTAGTTTTCTGTCCAACTTCCAATTCACACACGTTATCACGTTTTTTTAAAGCTGAAATCGTCGTACACATACACATATATAAAGAATTGCTTTTTATTATTATTTTTTTATATTATTTATATTTTTACCTTTATGTGGTTTAATTTTTTATATATTTTTATATATATGCACCATACACACATATTCAGCTTTTTTTTTTTTTTTTGACACCGCTAGTGGTGTTGGATGCACATTTTTTTACTACATGCATATAGACCCAATTTTCACTCTATACACCATTTACATTATACCGCAGCCACCACTTCACATAGTTTGCCCATACTTGCGCCTATCCGTATGATAATTTATACGTTTGAACGTCAAATTCCAGCACTCATCTCATTCTTGTGATTTTGGAAAACAACAAATATGTTTTTTCGAAAACCTTGAAAAGAATTTTTTATCATTCATATATGTTGACATTTGTCAACATGAACACATTTCATTTATATATTCATGTCTTCATTAGTGATTCCACTATAGGATGCACATCCAATTACATCTATGCCAAAAAAAATCCCACACACACTAACGACCAGCTGTTTAGAATCAGATAATCAATATGTAGTCATGTGGTAGACAAATTATGTGTATATAAGTCGTGATCACTTTTGTACAAACCAGCTATGAGTAAGCGCTCTATGGGAGCGTGAAACGCGTTAGCGGTTATGCTGCATTATCCCAACAAAGCCATGTACGGATTTTAATCATGTTATTACTTTTTCAATAAAGAGGATTTTATTTTTCACTTTTCCAATCCGGAGTGCGGCTGTCCAGATTTTTCCATCACACACATACCATTGGAATAGCAATTGCCGGCACCTGGGGCTCTCACAATCATCCACACAGCGGAGGACGGGAAGCTTGAACCCGGTCACCTAGAGCGGTGGTAACTATCTTGTACACACTGTGTGCTGTATCCATAAATACTGTAGGTGTAACAAGACCCAGTGATCTGACACATGTATAAAAATATATGTAAATGGAAAAAACTTGTGCCCTGTTATGTGAAAACCTCAAATCAGTGATATTGTGAACAGCTGAAACCACTAGGGAGTGCACTCAAAACACTAACATATAATATATAAAAAATAAATAATGGTGCGCTTATTCAATAATATACAATCATTAATTCCACCAAGTGGATACAATAGAGACAAATGAATAAAAACTGGATGGAGATTGAAAACCGTGAAACCAAGCAATGAATAAACAATGAAGTCCAAGTAAAAAAATGAAAATAAAAACAAGTGCAGGAAAATGTGAAAAAATGTCTAAGTGTAAAAATATATATGAATAAGGAGGACTGATTAGTCCATATCTTGATAGAGGAGAACTAAAAAACACTCCAATTAACGGAAGGGATCAGACAGAAAAGAGCCACCACCAGTAGATGTATAGATTGGCCACTCACCTCCAGGTGTGACTAAAAGGTCAGATAAAGCTCAACGGATATTTGATGGAAACCCAGCTGGTACGTCTGTGCAGACACCCTCCAGTACTATGCCTCTATACTCAAATGCTACTCCAGATATGATCATAGGGTCAGAAAAACATCAGATTCCTACTGTAGTTTCCAACAGGTCTTTAGAGACTCACTCTAATAACATGCCTCTTGCACAGCTCTCTCTCAGAGAGAATAAATATATCCATTGTGCAATAATACCAATTATAAATAACAAATGTATTTAATAACTGCTTACATAAACAGCAAGGTAACATCCACAGTAAAGATAGGAATGATGACACACTCGCCTCCTCACCACCATGGGGTGGACTAATCAGTCATCCTTATTAATATATGTTTTTGCACTTGGACATTTTTTTAAATTTTTCTGCACTTGTTTTTATTTTCATTTTTTTTTACTTTGGACTCCTTTTTTTTTTAATAGCTTGGTTTCATGGTTTTCAATCTCCATCCAATTGTATTTATTTGTCTCTATTGTATCCACTTGGTGGAATTAATGATTGCATATTATTGAATAAGCGCACCATTATTTATTTTTTTATGTATAAAAATATAGAAAGCAGCTTTATTAAATGCAAATATCTAAACAGTACAAAATCCACTATCTATCTCATAAAAACATAATTGGACAATTATTTAAAAATACACATACAGTGCATCCGAAAAGTATTTACAGCACTTCACTTTTTCCACATTTTATTATCTTACAGCCTTATTCCAAAATGGATTAAATTCATTATTTTCCTCAAAATTTTACAAACAATACCCCATAATGACAACGTGAAAGAAGTTTGTTTAAAATCTTTGCAAATTTATTAAATAAAAAAAAAATAAAAAATCACATGTACATCAGCATTTACAGATCCTGTTTCCACTGATCATCCTTGAGATGTTTCTAAAACGTAATTGGAGTCTACCTGTGGTAAATTCAGTTGATTGGATATGATTTGGAAAGGCACACCCCTGTCTATATATTGTCCCATAGTTAATAGTGCATGTCAGAGCACTACTAAACCATAAGGTCCAAGGAATTGTCTGTAGACCTCCGAGACAGGATTGTATTGAGGCACAGATCTGGGGAAGGGTACAGAATAATTTTTGCAGCATTGAGGGTCCCAATGAGCACATAAGCCTCCATCATCCATAAATGGAAGAATTTTGGAACCACCAGGCCCGCCCAGCCAAACTGAGCAATCAGGGGAGAAGGGCCTTAGTCAGGGAGGTGACCAAGAACCCAATGGTCACTCTGACAGAGCTTCAGCGTTTCTCTGTGGAGAGAGAGGAGACCTTCCAGAAGAACAACCATCTTTGCAGCACTCTACGGCCTGTATGGTAGAGTGGCTAGACGGCAGCGACTCCTCAGTAAAAGACACATGACAGCCCACCTGGAGTTTGCCAAAAGGCTCCTAAAGGACTCTCAGACCATGAGAACCAAATTCTCTGGTCTGATGAAACAAAGATTGAACTCTTTGGCCTGAATGGCAAGCATCATGTCTGCTCTTCTGGCCAATACCATCACCACAGTGAAGCATTGTGGTGGCAGCATCATGCTGTGGGGATGTTTTTCAGTGGCAGGTACTGAAATACTAGTCAGGATTGAGGGAAATATGAATGCAGCAATCTACAGAGACTTCCTTGATGAAAACCTGCTCCAGAGCACTCTGGACCTCAGACTGGGGGAAGGTTCATCTTCCAATAGGACAATGACCCTAAGCATATGGCCAAGATAACAGAGGAGTAGCTATGGGACAACTCTGTGAATGTCCTTGAGTGGCCCAGCCAGTGCGCAGACTTGAAGCCGACTGAACACCTCTGGAGAGATTTGAAAATGGCTGTGCACTGATGCTCTCCATCTAACCTGGTGGAGCTTGAGAGGTCCTGGAGAGAAGAATGGGAGAAACTCCCCAAAAAAGGGGTGCCAAGCTTGTAGTATCATACTCTAAAAGACTTGAGGCTGTAATTGGTGCCAAAGGTGCTTTAACAAAGTGTTGAGCAAAGACTGTGAATACTTATGTACATGTGATTTTTTTCATTTTTTATTTTTAATAAATTTGCAAAGATTTCAAACAAACTTCTTTCACGTTGTCATTGTGTCAGGGATCAGCGGCTAAGGAGACCAGACCAGATAAGGGATCTGAGACCAAACAATGTATCTATCATTAAAGTGATATTTATTTACAGTAAAACACACTAATACACATACACAACAACCAGTGGTGGTTCCCGGCAGCCAGGAATCAGCATAGTCCAGAGGGGTGGCAGCCCCGGAATCAGCAGGCTGGGCAGCGGGCACAGGATCAATAGGTTGGGCAGCAGGCACATCAGACTGGGTAGCAGCCTGGGAACCAACATAGCCCAGCGGGGCAGCAGCAGCCCGGGAATCACCCACGGCAGGCTTGGCAACAGGCGGAAGCATGGAGGAGGGATGGATACCATCAGCAGGTGGCAGCATGGAGGGGGCATGGACACCATCAGCAGGCAGCAGCATGGAGGGGGCATGAACACCATCAGCAGGCAGCAGCATGGAGGGGGGGTGGACACCATCAGCAGGCAGCAGCATGGAGGGGGCATGGACACCCTCAGCAGGCGAAAGCATGGAGGGGGCATGGATACAATCAGCAGGCAGCAGCATGGAGGGGGCATGGACACCATCAGAAGGTGGCAGCATGGAGGAGGCATGGACATCATTAGTAGGCGCCAGCATGGAGGAGGCATGGACATCAGCAGGCAGCAGCATGGAGGAGGCGTGGACATCAGCAGGTGGCAGCATTGAGGAGGTATAGACATCAGCAGGTGGCAACATGGGGGAGGCATGGACATCAGCAGGCGGCAACACGGAGGAGGAATGGACATCAGCAGGCGGCAAAGTGAAGGAGGCCTGGATCGCATCAGCAGCAGTCATCAATGTGGAGAAGGACTGGACAGCATCAGCGGGCAAAATAGATAGGGGCACAGTTGTAAAAGCAAGAGAAACCTTTTATTTTCTTTTTGGGCATGGATACTGGAGTCCTGCATGTAATTGCATTGTGCTGACCAGAGTGCACTGCTGATGGAAAAGTAGTAACAGTACTGGGAGAACAGAGGGAAGAGTAGCAAAAGTACAGGAAGAGGCCTGAGGCGTTGCTATGGGTAACAGTACTGCAGAGGTTTCAATGGATTGCAAACAGAGGAAGTGTTGTTACTGGCGGCAGGGTACTGATCTACAGGAGGTAACGAACACTCAGTAGCAGCTGTGGTTGCTACGGGTAACAGAGGAACAGATTCTTGATCTTTAGCAGCAGATCTGACCTTATGTGACTCATCTAGCACTGGGTATATGATCTTTGACCAAGCTTGTATCAGAGGGTGAACTAAAGTCAGTTTGTCTCTTCCTTGCTCACATTGCTCAATTAAACAGTGCACAGAAGCAATACAATCCAACACCACCTGTTGTGAATAGACTGAATACTGCTAAAAAAAAAGAACATGCACAATGTTTCAGTAACCATCCCAAATCCCAAAAATCCAGCCTGGTACATGAAGGGGTGAAAACATCATGGCCCTGCGAGGTAAACTGAAATAGTAACTCAGAGCAGACCTGAAACACAGGTTGTACTTCACTATGTGAAAATCTGTCCTCAACAACTAAAGCAGTCAGAATTCCCAACAGCTCCTCGTCGGTGAGATCCTGTTAAAGTGAATGACAAAAATCCTTATCCTCTTCTGCAAGTTGCACACAGCAAATAACCTTCACTCTAAGCATCTTAACAAGGGAAAAGCAAAAATCCAAAGCAACTGGCTCCCAGTTCCGAAGTGTAGCTGATCTGGTCATTGGTGGGCATCACGATTATGTCAGGGATCAGCGGCTAAACTAAAGCTATTTTTTTTTTTTTAACCTTAATGCATTCCTTTTGGTGTACAGGTATACCCGCCTAAGCCCATAATACCACCACTGCGCTCTAGATGACAAGCAATAACACAACTCAAGCTGCCACTTGAAGAAAAAAAATGTGTGATCTGAATCCAACCCCCAATGAATGCAAGAATGAATAGTGGCGCTAGCAAAAAAAATTACTACTAATAAAGTGAAGTAAAATTATAATGCAACTGAGTGAACTTAAATAAATAACTGATGATGAATACACAATGTAATATCGTGTCTGGACCAGTGTAAATCACCCTGAATCAGTGTTTAAGCATGAGTTACACTTCTCAACAAATGTAGTGAAATAGAAAAAACATAAGTAGATAAATGAATGATCTATATAATATGAATGAACATACATGAAAAACCCGATGAGGTAAAATATCACTTAACCAAGTAAATAGATGAGCAATACACTATTACTAATGTAATACACTGTGAATGAAACAAGAACAAAAAAAAAAAAAATTATATATATATATATATATATATATATATATATATATATAAAAATCAAATAAAGGAGATAAATGCACCTTGTGACAAGTGTGTAGTGAGAGTATCAATAGTGAATAGTGAGAGTAACAATAGTAAACCTAATGGGAAAAAAAACAGTCCACATGTAGTGTGATCCAAAAAAGTTCCAAGAGTGATGAGATCTCCAATAGACAACACAGTGATTCTTGTATCCACCACACCTCAGTGACGTGATTCCACTCCCTTCTGATATTCAAACTCGCCAGCTGTTATAGCTGTTATAGCCTCACACTCTTGTGTTTGGCCACAATTGCCTCAACCCACTCACATGGGGGTTAACATGCGATCCCCAGTATCCAATGCTGTATAAACCGAGCGCTTCCCCTGAAGAAGGGGCTCCACATGTGAAATAAAAGAGATGCTCCAATAGTGTGATACCATTCAAAACTGTATTAAAAAATGAACCAACACCATTGTACTCACATGTAGATAAATAACAGTAGGCAAATCACATCACAGCAATCAAATCACATCACAACAGTTCATGCAGCAGTAACGACACAGCAACAAACAGCAGCGGCGGACCCAGGAAGTATGGACACTGACGATCGTCTCACTCGTTCATAGAATCTTACCTCCACTGACCACCGCGCCGTATCCCATCACTCCTTCCTCCGTCACACGTGTTAGATTGCCATGTAGCCACGCCACATGCATTCCTTGCATTAAGGTAAAAAATGCTTTCTTTTTCTCTGCACCTCCCCCTTCCTTGTGTGAAGGGATTATAGAAGAGAGAATTAATCCAGCATTGTGCACAGCTGCATCTTTTCTCCCCTCTCTTTCTCTTCACACAGCACTCGAACAGCAGCAGCCATCGGTTCCTGCTGCTGTCAATCAAATGCAGTGAGGAGGAAGTGGGGGGCAGGGCTAAGTTCCACTGTGTAGGTCTATGGAGCGTGGCTCCATAAACACACAGCTCAGGAGCGCACAGAGCAGGTAAGTATAATATATTTGTTAGTTTAATGAAAAAAAAATTGACTTTAGTAACACTTTAAGTGTCATTAAACCCAGACTATGGAAATGAGTATGAGCATTTATTTTGTGTAGAGTAAAATATACCTGGTTGATCCTGCCTTCGGCTCCCATGAACAACTTCTCTGCGCCCCCACTGCAGGTTAAGATTGTGTAGACCAGCTGGTGTCCTCTACAGTGCATGCTCAATTTATCTTCAAAGCTCTTAATTTTCTTAGTTTTCCTTGCCTGTGCAGCCCACATGATTATAGAGTCACACATGTGAGCGTATACATTGTGGTAAATCACAATCCCTCCCTCCTCCTCCATGTCCTTCTATTGTTAAATGCTATGGGGGTGGGATATAGCATGCTGATCGATTACATTCACGAAGAAACCCACAAAAATGCTCTGTTTAACCACTAAGCCACCGCCCACCGTCATATGACAGCGGGACGAGGCTTCTGTTGTTCTGGGAGGACGTCATATGACGTCCTCGCCCTCCCGAGCCACTAGGGGGCGTGCGCGCGCCGCCGGCGGTGCACGCGCGTGCCCGCTGCGTCGCTCGGGACCCGGTGCGCGTGCCCGGCGGCCGCGATGTCCGCCGGGCACCCGCGATTGCCGGGTAACAGAGCAGGAGCGTGGATCTGTGCATGTAAACACAGATCCACGTCCTGTCAGAGAGGAGAGGAGACCGATGGCATGTCCCTTGTACATAGGGACAGCGATCGGTCACCTCCCCCAGTCAGTCCCCTCCCCCCACAGTTAGAATCACCTCCTTAGGTCATACATTAACCCCTCGAGCGCCCCCTAGTGTTAACCCCTTCCCTGCCAGTCACATTTACACAGTAATCAATGCAATTTTATAGCATTGATCGTTGTATAAATGTGAATGGTCCCAAAAATGTGTCAAAAGTGTCCGATGTGTCCGCCGCAATATCGCAGTCACAATAAAAATTGCAGATCGCTGCCATTACTAGTAAAAAATAAATAAATAATAAAAATGCTATAAATCTATCCCCTATTTTGTAGACGCTATAACTTTTGCGCAAACCAATCAATATACGCTTATCGCAATTTTTTTTAACCAAAAATATGTAGAAGAATACATATCGGCCTAAACTGAGGAAAAAATTTGTTAAAAAAAAAAAAAAAAATTGGATATTTATTATAGCAAAAAGTAAAAAATATTGTGTTTTTTCAAAATTGTAGCTCTTCTTTTGTTTATAGCGCAATAAATAAAAACCGCAGAGGTGATCAAATACCACCAAAAGAAAGCTCTATTTGTGGGGAAAAAATGATAAAAATTGAATTAGGGTGCAGTGTAACATGACCGCGCAATTGTCATTCAAAGTGCGACAGCGCTGAAAACTGAAAAATGGCTTGGGCAGGAAGGGGGTGTAAGTGCCCTGTATTGAGGTGGTTAAATATAAATCAGTATTAAATATATCACATGTAATTGCAAATACTTGTAAAGTAAAAAGGAGCCATAGATGCAGATGCCAACTGAACAAAATGAAAGCTAGTGTCAGTCATCTTTAACTCTGTCTACACCATATTAATGCACAAAAAATATACATTTGACGTTTAATAAAGATTTATAGGGAGCTGTAAAACAGTTATGAATAATCTAATTTGAATTGTTCTTCTGAAACAGTTTTTTTTTTTAGTATGTGATTGGCATAGCATCAATCAGGGCTGGCCAGACACAGACTCACACTGTAGGGAGCATACATCAGCAAAATAATAAAAGCCCCTCCCAAAGATCTTTTCCTGCAGATGCCAAAATACAGGGAAAGATCATGTGACCACACAACAGTACTGCAGGATTAAGGTACTTAGAGGATTAAAAAAGCAAAAAAATAAATACAGTGGCATGATACATATGACTTACGTGAATGAATTATGGCAATTAACACTTTTCTGTTTATATCACTTTAAAAACTCTCAGTACTTGCTGTTTTTATATGCTGTTCATACTTAGTCACTATGCGATTCGTTTTCTGTATTCTGCAAAAAACCTGGTTGATCTTACTGTTCACTGGACCTCCCTCCTTGAAGAAAAGGAGCAAGAAGGTGGGACTTTGTGTGAAGCACGTGGTAGCAGTTGAATAGAATGGTGGGTATTAAAATATTTAACATTCTGTAGATACATATTTACATATGTTAATTTCCATATACATAGAAATACACACTAATTCGTGATGTCGATTTCTAAAACAGTGGTAACTGGTAATAACATGGTTATAATAATTATAGCATGATAAAATTACAGAATCCACCAAAATTCATAGTTGGGTAAACATATATTACAAGATAACATCTGCATGACCTATGGCCTTTTTGATCCCTGATGTATATGTATTGGCACGATATACCTTAAACATGTAGTTTTATGATTCACGGCATCTGGTAGCTTGATGCGTTTCGCGGCTCATCAGGAGCAAGCACTGCCACATCTACCAAGCATGCTCCAGTTTCAGTTCCTAAATTGCATTTCCTGCTTTTTCTTATCTGTGCAGCCCACAAGGCTATAGAGTCACACATGTGGGCATATATACTCTGGATAAATGACAGTCCCTCCTTCCCTTCTCTTTCATGCTCACTAAACGGTTAAACACAATGGGGTGGGATATTTCACGTTGATTGATAGAGATATCACCTCCCTGTAATTCCAAGAACATACAATCAATAGACACAGGTTGTAGGGATGGGGAACAGTCTGTTATTGGAAGAACCTCCCCCTGGATAGCCAACGTTGCGTTTTTGTACAAAAATAAAAAGATTTTAGTTCAAATATATATTTATATGCTTTAAAACATTTATTTGATATTAGCTATGTAATTTTTCCTTTGTATTTCGAAAGCTGTTTTTTTTTAATATTTGACTGGCTGCGAAGGACTTGAAGCTCCTCCCACCGATGGTCTGGGAAAAAGCTGGGTCACATGCCTGCTGTATTTCAATTATAAAAAGAAGATACTTAGATTATGAAAACCAGGTATCCTATAAATTCACGCCCTCTACACGAGAAATACCTCCACCGCGCCAATAGCTCCCTGATTATCCTCAAAAGTAACTACATAAATGTGTACATACACTTGTGAGAATAATTAAAAATATATTTAAAAAATATTTCACAACACCAGTGACAGTGATTCAATAATAAGTAAATGGTGAAAAAAAGTTGATAGTTGAGCTGCCCCCTTAAATACACAATAATCCAATAAAATATTTAATCCTAAATATCAGTTACAAACCAAAAAATGGTAAACCGACACAGAGGTTAAATGGAAGGCGCTTTTTTAAAAAATTGTATACCCTACGGTGTACATAAAATAATGGCAATCTCTTAATAATTAGCAGATTACCTAAGTGACAATATATAAATATATCGGTGCTTGAATATGTGCAATAGTGGTGATAACCTCTATTCCTAAATATAACGTGAACATAAAATAAATAAACATCAATAATTACTAATAAAGTGATAAATGCGACAGCAATTAACAAAATTAATTGCAATTAATAAGAACACATGCAAGTGTTTCAATTCGTGCTGTAGATGAAACATATAAAACTCCTGTAAACCAAAGCAATATCCAAACAGGTTGCAAGTGACAAAAAATAGTGACGATAAAAGTGAAGATCAAATGTTCCACACAAATGGTTCCTAGGTGATTAAATATCACACGCTGAATGACTCCGTGCTTCTTTCACCACACCGCCGTGCTAGTGAAACACACTCTCCAGACATGCACTCACCGAAAAATCATGCCAGCACTCTCATGCACGGCAAAACACGCTCTCTTTACCACACTCCAGGGTAAATGGTGTATACGAGGTTCAATGATGGTATTCAATGGGTCCACATAAAAGAAAGTAAATGCTCCAATAGTGTAATTCAGCAACAACAACTTTATTAAAAATCACTGCAATCCTCACACATCGCACTCACATTAGTGTAATAAAAAACAGGCATAAAACGTGTAGTGAACAGCAAGCCTCAACTTGTGGATAAACAATAACCAATGGTCACGGCGGACCCGAGGTGTGCAGCTGCTGGGTATAATCTCACCCCTCCCTCGGGAAACCTCCGTCCTTCAGAGCACTCGTATTCCTCTCCTCCTGTATGGCTATCAGCGTGTACGTCACAGATCACAGCCACGCCCCGACATGTTTCGTCATGGATCGACTTCTTCATGGGATTGGCTGTGTACTCTGCCACTCAACCCTTTTATCTGCTCTCAAACACACGCCCACCGGGTCGCGTACTGCGCATGCGCACACCTCGCGTCCCCGTGCGCCGGATATACTGACATTCAATACAGAGAAATGCAATTAGGATTCAGGCACATAGGAATCACGTAGCGCTAATAAATGTAGTCTACTATAATGTTATATTTATATCAGGGTAAATTCCAATAATTGAAATCCGCAGCTACGCTTATTTCTCATACACGGCAATACAATTCCAATTGCGTAAAAATTGCATAAAAATGCTGAATTAAATTTCTAAAATTCATAAAGTAAATGCTAAATATAAATATATTAAAAAACATAGGATAATATAAACCTCAATTAAGATATTAATTACCGCTTAAGGAATAATCATGAGTTATAAAATATGTATAAATGAACTTCTAAAAATGAGACTAAATGTCTCTACTAGTTACCTATTATGATCGGATACCAACCTAAACGGACTAGGTCCGTATAGAGCTAGAATAAATTAAATTCAACTAAATTAAATCGACCAAATAAATATTGCACAACGATACTAACCCCACCTTAAGTAGGTGTTCTATATATCCAGGGAAATAACCAAGACCTTATAACAGACATACAAGATATCCATTTAAAAGGACAGTTCCCTTCTCTCCCCTCCTCTTTGGGACTAATTTATCACCCAAAAATTTTTTTTAAATATATATATATAAATACATTAATTGCTAAGGATACCAATAGGCCCATATACTGTGCTAGACAATCCCCCTACCCTTCCTACTATAGCTTATACATGTGTGAGGGCGTATATGTCATTACCAGATCTTGAGATCCTCCCTACATAAACGCACTTACAATGTACAATAACACCAGGATAAAATGTTGGGCTGAAACATAATGGTGATCACCATATAAGGGGCCAAACGTCAAAGATCAAATGTCATATAACTCCGAGATGCACTACCTAAAGCAAATAATGGATGATTTAAGTGACCCAATCTAAAAATTATTAATGAAACAATTTAGATCTAGTTCTATGTTCAACCCTCTAGGAGCTAAACTTTTCAATAAAAAGATCCATCTGGTCTCTCGTTGAGATAGATCCCTGACTCTATTGGATCCTCTCCAGGAAGGGTGTACAGTGTCAATCCCACAGAATTGTAATAATGATGGGTCTTGTTGATGTTTATCTTTAAAATGTAGGGAAACACTATGGTACTTATAACCATTTTTTATGTTGGTTAGATGTTCCGAAATCCTAATCCTCAACAATCTCTTCGTCCTCCCCACATATAAAAGGCCACAAGGACACCACATGAGATAGACAACATGCGACGAATTACATGTGGTAAATTCCTTAATTTCGAAGGATTCCCCATCCCTATTGGTTACAGTGGTAATTCCTCTGTGGTTGACTCTAACAGTCCTACAACAAATACATCTCCTGCAGCTATAAAAGCCTCTGAAGTCAAATTTCAGTTGATTCCTCCCAGGTGGATCCAATATCCTCTTAACCACATGATCACCAAAATTGGGGGCCTTCCTATAAATAAATATAGGCCGGTCTGGTAACACCTATCCCAGATGCCTATCCTTGCGTAAAATATGCCAATATTTTCTGAAAATATTCTCAATATCTTTATACTGGCAATGAAATCCAGAAATGAATCCAAATTGGTGCTTATTGTTACCGGGTGCATTCTCGGATTTCTTCAAACATTGTTCTCTAGGTACTAATGCCACCTCCTGGGTAATTCTATTTAGTTCATCCTCCCGATAACCTCTTTGTAGGAATTTTCTTTTAAGAACATCTGCTTGTTCAAAAAAGTCTTCCAATTCTGTACAATTCCGGCGTACACGTAAAATCTGTCCCTTTGGAATATTTCTTATCCAGGCCGGATGGTGACCGCTTCTTATTGATAGAAAACTATTTCGATCAGTGGGCTTGAAATAGACTTTAGTCTTTAATGAATTGCCCAGTCTCTCAATCGTCACATCCAGAAAATTGACCGATGAATTACTGATCTGATATTCCAATTTGATATTATTGGGGTTGTTGTTGAGTTCTTGTAAAAAATCAATGGCAGATTCCTCAGTCCCCTCCCATATAAACAAGAGGTCATCAATGAATCGCCGATAAAATAGAAGTTGAGGTCTTCTCTGACTAAATACTTTTCTGTCTTCCCACTCTGCCATGAACAGGTTGGCAAGGCTGGGAGCATATTTAGCTCCCATCGCCACGCCAACCTGTTGGGAGTAGAAATGGCCATCACACCAAAAATAATTATGGGACATGCAAAAATCCAGTACATGTCCCAAAAATCTTTTCTGTACACTAGGGATGTCATCTCTTTTACTTAGGGCCCAATTTAGGGCCAAGGCCGCATCTTCGTGTTGTATAATAGTGTATAGGGAGGCCACGTCGGCCGTTACCAAATACACTGTTGACGCGGTCTCCAATTTAACATCATTAAGTAGTGTTAAGAGGTCACTAGTGTCTTTCAGGTATGCCCTGGTGTCCTTTACGCTTGACTGGAGAAATCTATCTAAGAATTCCCCCAATCTAGCCGAGACAGAACCAATCCCGTTAACAATCGGTCGAGGTGGTGGGCATTGTATGTTCTTATGTACCTTAGGTAAGGTGTATATGACAGGGATTCTGCACGCACTAGGGACCAAATATCTCCTTTCTTTAGCATTGAGTGCATCTATCCTAAAGCCCCATTCCACCAGAGCTGATAGCTGCAACTTATATGCTTCTGTTGGATTGGCAGGTAACTTTCTATATGTGGTTCTGTCCCCTACCAGTTCTAACAACTGGTTCAGGTAAAATGATTTGTCTAACAAAACAACACCCCCTCCCTTATCAGCTGGGCGTAGTATCAAATTCTTCCTATCTTCTAGGGATCTAATACCCTCCCTAATATAATAGGGATTAGCATCCTTGCGTGGTATCAGCTCCTCAATGTCACTCAGTACCAGGCTCTTAAAAACCTCTATATAGTGATTGCCTGGATTTTGGGGATTGAAGATAGATTTATTCCTCAATCCCGTATCTATCCTATTAGTAGGTACCCTAGATCTCTCAGAGGATTCCACCGGGTGACTCAGGAAATATTTTTTAATATTCATGGTTCTGATAAATTTATGTGCGTCAATGTACACATCAAACTTATTCATTGCCCTTTTAGGGGCGCATTTTAAATAAAATAAACACAGTGCCATCATCTACTTGTAAATAGATTAAGAGAAATGATCATGTAAATGAAATAGTATCTTTTTAATATCAATTAAAACAAAAGTGTGCTCCATTGTGCTTCATTACATTAAATTATTTCCTCACGACCCAACCATTGGGTCTACAACGCCATGCCAAACAATCATTAAATAAATGGGAACAATGATGATTTTAAAGTTTCTTTTAAGTTTTAAGGAAAGTTTTTGATTTCCTTTAAGTTTTAAGGAAAGTTATCTAATATTAGTCACAAATATAATTTTGCCACTAGTTAATGTCCAGCAAATTCATATTTATTATAGAAACCGATATAATCAGACAACTTACAGACTACTGAAGTAGTGGAGTAGACTATCCCTAGGTGATTATGCACTAATGAATATTAATGATACACAGATGGCTATGTTTCTGGCAGTGTTATGCAGATATCCTTTACTACCTGGAAGGCAGCCAGAGAGTGGCTAGTATTTATTCAAATTTATTTCCTTAGTAAAAGACTTTAAATCCAAGCCTTCACTATCTCAACTGCTCTTTATTATATCATATCCCCAGTGCACTTTAGCCACACAGATTTACAGGATGAACCAGCAGTAAGACTTTGATCTACAGCCCACATCCTCTGAATGCTGCACTATTGATGTTGCACATTATTAGAACCTAAGCATGATCAAGATAACAAGCAATACTTTTGGAAACTTCTGTACTTGACCTATTAGGCTGTTTAGAAAAATGTGAAACATGAAGGTATCCTTAAGAAACATTAAACTGAATTTTTCAAAATAGTTTGAATAAATAAGCTATAACATTATCATTAACATTAATTAATTGCAGATGTGCTGTATTTTAAAAAAGCAATGACAATGTTGCATAAAACAGGTACTGAATACAGTGCATGGGTTTACCACAGTTTTAAAATGTTATCAGGTAATCAAACTGGTAATGATAAGTCTTGACCATCTCACAGACATCAGAGAGCAGCCAGGACCTTTAGGCATGACCTGATAAGATCTTACTAGAGGATTCATAAAGTGTCTTTTGACCCAATTAACCCAACCTAGTACCCTAAAATGAAGGCATCAACTGTGTGTTGTGGATTTGAATTTGTAACAGCACATTTTAATAAACACTATGGTAATATGGATTGTATGCCTTTCTAACATTCAAAGATAAAGCAGGAAACTTACTCCAAATAAAGGGCAACATTTATCACCAAAAATTAACCAGAATGAGTATTCAAAGTCTAGATAGACAATAAATACAATTTTACACTCTTACATTCAGCCAGATAATATCCCCTTCTATTCTACAATAAAACTTCAGGAAGTTGCAAATGGACCAGGCCTGGGGAACACCCATTAATAACAAAACATTTGGGGGTCCCAATTTCATCAAGTAGGCATCTCCATTTACAAAATCAGCTCAAATGCACCAGTCTTTCAAAGACCTCCCACTAATGACTATTCCCCCCATACAGGGCCAATTGTTAAGGAACAGCAAGACTTCTATGTGAAGGTACTCTTTTCAGGGTGATATCTGACACATCCCATTAAAGCGTCTGTAAAAAAAATAAAATAAAAGTCAGCAGTTACAAATACTGTAAGAAAGTCAGATGTGGGTGTGGTGCTATTCTTGTATTAGGCAAGGTACCATACCTCTGTGCTTATCACCTGCTAATAGACCAGTGTGAGGTTTTTGGGATGACTTGATTTCCCGAAACACTTTATCCCGAAAAAACAAAACCATAAATAATATTAATAAAAACTAGAAAAGCTACAATTTCTGGGGAAATTGTGAAAAGTGTTCTTGCCTCTACAACTGGAGTGGGCCGAGTAACTGAAAAGTGTTAAAAAGCTTAATATTTTAAAAAGTATCAATAGTAGTAAAAGAGTTGAAGAAGTCCCATCATTAGCTGAAAGAGATGAACATTTTTTTCAAAAATTATTTTTTTTTTTTCAAAAATGAATTTTATTTTTTTTTCAAAAATGATTTTTTTTTTTTCAAAATTAATTTTTTTTTCAAAAATGAATTTTATGTTTTTTCAAAAATGAAATTTTTTTTTTCAAAAATTGTTTTTTTTTTAAATGATTTTTTTTTTCAAAAATGAATTTTTTTTTCAAAAATTTTTTTTTTTTTTTCAAATTTTTTTTTTAAATGAATTTTATTTTTTTTTCAAAAATGAATTTTATTTTTTTTTTATATGAATTTTTTTTTTCAAAAATATATATATTTTTTTTTTCAAAAATATTTTTTTTTATGGGGCAGTCATAATGTTTTTTCTGATCATGGAGTGGTCATAATGTTTTGGCTGATCATGGGGTTGTCAGCTTTTGTCACCTCCCACTCTAGTTTTAAACATTTCGCCATTCATTCCTATGGGACCAATTTTGTCGCAAAAACGACAATATTTCGTGAACCATTTGACGAAACGTTCCACAAAGTAATAGCACACCAATTAACCACTTAAGGACCAGCCTTGTTTTGGATTTTAGGTGTTTACATGTTTAAAACAGGTTTTTCTGCTAGAAAATTACTTAGAACCCCCAAACATTATATATGGTTTTTCTTCTAACACCCTAGAGAATACAATGGCGGTCATTGCAATACTTTTTTTTGCACCGTATTTGCGCAGCAGTCTTATAAGCGCACTTTTTTTGGAAAAAATTCACTTTTTTGAATAAAAAAATAAAACAACAATAAAGTTATTCCAATTTTTTTTATATTGTGAAATATAATGTTACGCCAAGTAAATTGATACCCAACATGTCATGCTTGAAAATTGCGCCCGCTCGTGGAATGGCGTCAAACTTTTACCCTCAAAAATCTCCATAGGCGACATTTAAAAAATTCTACAGGTTGCATATTTTGCGCTACAGAGGAGGTCTAGGGCTAGAATTATTGCTCTCGCTCTACCGGTCGTGGTGATACCTCACATGTGTGGTTTGACCACCGTTTTCATATGCGGGCGCTACTCGCGTATGCGTTCGCTTCTGCGCGCGAGCTCGTCGGGACAGGGGGGTTTTAAAAATTTTTTTTTTTTTTTATTATTTATTTTACAATATTTTATTTATTTTTACACTGTTTAAAAAAAAATAAAAAATTGTGTCACTTTTATTCCTATTACAAGGAATGTAAACATCCCTTGTAATAGAAAAAAGCATGGCAGGACCTCTTAAATATGAGATCTGGGGTCAAAAAGACCTCAGATCTCATATTTACACTAAAATGCAATAATAAAAAAAAAAAAAAGTAATTTAGAAAAATGACATTTGAAAAAATATGCCTTTAAGAGGCGTGGACGGAAGTGACGTTTTGACGTCGCTTCCGCCCAGCAGTGTCATGGAGACGAGTGAGCGCCATCTTGGCCTCACTCGTCTCCAGACACACCACGGCACAGGACGCGATCACCTCCGCCGCTACCGACAGCTCCGGTAAGCGGCGGAGGGCACCGGATCGCGGCGGGGGGCCCCTCTCCCGCCACCGATAAAAGTGATCTCGCGGCGAATCAGCCGCAGGGACCACTTTTATCTGAAAGCCGGCCGCCGCACAAAAACGGGGATACCGGGGTTATAGCAGCTAGCTGCTGCCATAACAACGATATCCCCGTTCAAACTTAGGACGTACATAGTCGTGCGGCGGTCGGGAAGTGGTTAAATGACATTGAGGCCGGATTCACACTGGTATTTTTCAGCTTTTCACAAAGTTCCACAAGGTAATAGCACACCAATTAAATGACATTGAACATTTCGCCATTCATTCCTATGGGACCAATATTGCCGCAAAAACGACGATATTTCGTGAACCATTCGGCGAAAAAAGTTCCACAAAGTAATAGCACACCAATTAAATGACATTGAACATTTCGCCATTCATTCCTATCGGACCAATTTCGCCGCAAAAACTACGATATTTTGTGGACCATTCGGCGAAACGTTCCACAAAGTAATAGCACACCAATCAGGAACAATCCGCACGTTTCGGTATATTACTTGTCTTTGTAGTGGGAGGAGTCTACCAGCATTATCAAGTCTAGCAGATGAAGGTATGACCACATGCATTTGGGGGGTCTCAGCATCTTGTGTTTACAACCACTGTTTCCTAGCAACGCTCATGCCCTGTTTATGCTTCACAAATACTGCTCAATACACAATACACAGGACCATGATAGCTGTAGTAACTGTGCAGTAATTCAAATGGCCGTATTTTAAAAACTGTAAATCCTACAGCGAAGATCTTTATATTGTGAGAATCACAAGACCCAGACCTAGATTTTGATACATAGTATGTCTCTGAAATATTAAAATTGAAGGCACAGTCGCAGTTTAGATATTGCCCTTCAAATTTGAAGGGGCTAGAGTGTAGTTTCAATGAATGTCTCATGGTGTGAGTTGCAAACAAATGGTCATATTATGAAAACTATCAGGACTATGGCTTAGCCGTGGACATGTTTAGTGGCAGCAGGGATAGCTGAACGTTTTGATATAAGATTTGTGTAGGTGGGCTTGAAAATGAGGGAGTGATGGCAGTTTAGAAATCATGTTCTGATTTTTCAGCTTTTGTCACCTCCCACTCTAGTTTCCCCATTCATTCCTATGGGACCAATTTCGCCGCAAAAATGACGATATTTCGTGAACCATTTGGCAAAACGTTCCACAAAGTAATAGCACACCATTCGGGAACAATCCGCACATTTCGGTATATTACTTGTCTATGTAGTGTAAAAACTGTGGGAGGAGTTAGGGTGGTAAATTTGGCTATAATAATAATAATATATATGTGAGATAACAGTAAGTGGTCTTGCTATGCAAGAACACTTAAATATATGAAAATATTGCGTGAATGATTTCCTTTAGATAGTGGCTGACTAATCCTGCTCACCATCTACCAAGTGGTACTACTTCGCAAAGTGTACAATTGTTACATACATTCATCAAAATGTCCATGAGGGAGGGGGAGGGGGGAAGGGGAGAGGGGGAAGGAGAGGGGGGAAGAAGAGGGGGGGAAGGAGAGGGGGGGAAGGAGGGGGGGGGGTGGAGGAAAAATGGAGGGGAAGGGAGAAGAAGGAATATGAGGTCCAGACAGTGATAAAGTGACTTGTGCTCAAAAACAGGTGGTGATCCAAAAAACAAAAAAACAAATATTGTTTTAAATAGTCCAAATTCGAAAGGCCCAGGTTATGCTGTGCCTGCAAACTTTTTCCTCTTGGTAAAACAATATTGTGAAAAACAATCTTCTTATTCCAGTGTGCTTTCGTGACTGTGCCTTTAAAACGTGCTCCTACTGTGCAAACACTCACCGGATACTGTCACCCCTGCAGGGGTATTGCGCGGTCACAGTTTGTGCCACTGTGCAGCAGTCTCTGGCTTGCCGGATCGTGTTTATGTTAACATAAAAAAGAAGGGGTGCCCATAGCGTAAAAACGTTTAAAACTTTTATTCAAAGATAAATAGAATGGTACTCATATTATGAAAATGTCAATATAGCATGAAAGATCTGAATTTGAACCGTCAAAAATCCTAGGTACGATCTGTTTACAAATACTGTAGCTACTGACTTTTATTATAAGGACACTTGCCTGTCCAGGGATCCTGAAATGTTGGCACCCCTAGCCGATTCATCAATTGGTTTTGGGTGCAGGGGCCAGCATCTGTAGTAAGGGATAAAGGAAGTGAAGCCTTGTGGCTTCAAAGCCTGTTTCCTACTGCGCATACACTAGTCACACTGTGCTTTCTTAATGGTCCCTGCTACACAGAGGTTGCAGAATGCAGCGGGGAGAAGGAGGAGGGGCAGAAAATGTTGTGGATCGCGGTGCAGCGATCTTACCCAGAAGTGGGAGCGGGTACCTGTCAAAACCAGATACCTGTTCCCCTCAAAAAAGTGCCAAATGAGGCAGTGGAGGAGGGGAGGGTGCAAAATCATACCACATCCTGAATTAACCCTAAATCAAAAAAGAAATAAAAAAACAGGGAAAAAGGTATGGTACCTCAGTCAGTGGATCAAATGTCAAAGTTGAATAAAACCCTTATGTTTATTTGTCTAAATAGATAAACTATCCATTGAAGCATCTAGTGAAGTATGATGATGGTAAACATCATTTGTGAATAATAAACACCCTACAGAAGTACATCTGACACATCCTAGTCATCCCAGCATAATTGTGCTACCATTGCTACCATTTGTTTTTATTAATTCAGCAAATGTTTGCATTCTTTTTCAATAGCCCAAACAATGAAGCTAATATCCCTAAATAAAATAAATAGAAACAATGCCAAGAACAATGGTGGCTTACATAGGTTTCAAATCACATGTTTTTACTGAATTGGCCAAAATATTTTTTCCCCACTGTAAATCCAGACTCTAATTTATAGTACATATATACCTACCCAAATGTTAAGTCTCTACTATAGGAGATAATCCCCTAAAGCTGAACTCTAGGCAGATGGAGTCCACCAACCTATGTAGTGTATTTATAAAAACAACTAGTGTAAGTACTTAAAAATAACTTGGCATTAGACTCTTTCAACCCCTTTACAGCAGAGCTCAAACTGGGACAGGCAGAATCAGAAAAAGGAACAAATCTATTGTACTGCAGTGTTAATATGCTAACAAGGAATACTGGTCGGGGGGCAAGCTTGGAAACCAGTAGCTATAGCAGTAGAGAGGCTCCCACTGACCAGCAGGATAAGTACACAAGCAGGTCACCCTGGCAGATGACGTGGACTCACCCGAGGAGTGGGGCCTAGCACTAAACTGTCTTTACCAAAGTTCCTGATGGTGAAGATGAGCTTTGCTGCATGCTAGTGCCAGATCACGGTTCTCAAGATCACCCCACCAGGAGGTGAGCAAGCCTGGGCCCAGTAGCAGATGTAGCAGATAGGGATCAAGCAGTAGCGTAGTCAGTAAACAAGCATAAGGTTGGTAATAAGTAGTTGCAGGTTGGAATCAAGTGGAAGCATAGGAACAAGCCCAAGGCTGATAAGAAATGGTTGTAGGTTGGGATCAAGTGGAAGCCTAGTCAAGGAACAAGCCAAAGGTCAGTAATGAGTGGTAGTGAAGCTATAGATGGCAGCAGGAGTGAAAGAAGCAAGATATTGGCTGGAGAAGAGCACAATAATCTGGCAGACAGGAAGTGCAGAGACATGGCTTAGATCAGGAAGTTCATGGCAAGAGCAAAGCGTTCACAAACCATCAGAAACAAGTTACATGTCAAAATTGTCCAAGGTATCAGATAGATAGCTGTCCAGTAGGGATGAGCTTCGAGTTCGAGTCGAACTCATGTTCGACTCGAACATTGGCTGTTCGCAAGTTCGCCGAACAGCGAACAATTTGGGGTGTTCGCGGCAAATTCGAATGCCGCGGAACACCCTTTAAAAGTCTATGGGAGAAATCAAAAGTGCTAATTTTAAAGGCTAATATGCAAGTTATTGTCATAAAAAGTGTTTGGGGACCTGGGTCCTGCCCCAGGGGACATGGATCAATGCAAAAAAAAGTTTTAAAAACGGCCGTTTTTTCAGGAGCAGTGATTTTAATAATGCTTAAAGTCAATCAATAAAAGTGTAATATCCCTTTAAATTTCGTACCTGGGGGGTGTCTATAGTGTGCCTGTAAAGGGGCGCATGTTTCCTGTGTTTAGAACAGTCTGACAGCAAAATGACATTTTGAAGGAAAAAACTCATTTAAAACTACCCGCGGCTATTGCATTGCCGACAATACACATAGAAGTTCATTGATAAAAACGGCATGGGAATTCCCCAAAGGGGAACCCCGAACCAAAATTAAAAAAAAAAATGACGTGGGAGTCCCCCTAAATTCCATACCAGGCCCTTCAGGTCTGGTATGGATATTAAGGGGAACCCCGGCCAAAATTAAAAAAAAAAAATTGACGTGGGGTTCCCCCTAAATTCCATACCAGACCCTTCAGGTCTGGTATGGATTTTAAGGGGAACCCCGCGCCAAAAAAAAAAAAAAAAACGGCGTGGGGTCCCCCCAAAAATCCATACCAGACCCTTATCCGAGCACGCAACCTGGCAGGCCGCAGGAAAAGAGGGGGGGACGAGAGTGCGGCCCCCCCTCCCTCCTGAACCGTACCAGGCCACATGCCCTCAACATTGGGAGGGTGCTTTGGGGTAGCCCCCCAAAACACCTTGTCCCCATGTTGATGAGGACAAGGGCCTCATCCCCACAACCCTGGCCGGTGGTTGTGGGGGTCTGCGGGCTGGGGGCTTATCGGAATCTGGAAGCCCCCTTTAACAAGGTGACCCCCAGATCCCGGCCCCCCCCGTGTGAAATGGTAAGGGGGTACATAAGTACCCCTACCATTTCACGAAAAAAGTGTCAAAAATGTTAAAAATGACAAGAGACAGTTTTTGACAATTCCTTTATTTAAATGCTTCTTCTTTCTTCTATCTTCCTTCATCTTCTGGTTCTTCTGGTTCTTCTGGCTCTTCTGGTTCTTCCTCCGGCGTTCTCGTCCAGCATCTCCTCCGCGGCATCTTCTATCTTCTTCTCCTCGGGCCGCTCCGCACCCATGGCATGGGGGGGAGGCTCCCGCTCTTCTCTTCTTCTTTTCTTCTCTTCTTCTCTTCTTCATTTTCTTCTCCGGGCCGCTCCGCAATCCATGCTGGCATGGAGGGAGGCTCCCGCTGTGTGACGGCGCTCCTCGTCTGACAGTTCTTAAATAACGGGGGGCGGGGCCACCCGGTGACCCCGCCCCCTCTGACGCACGGGACATGACGGGACTTCCCTGCGGCATTCCCCGTGACGTCACAGGGAAGTCCCGTCAAGTCACCGTGCGTCAGAGGGGGGGGGGCGGGGTCACCGGGTGGCCCCGCCCCCCGTTATTTAAGAACTGTCAGACGAGGAGCGCCGTCACACAGCGGGAGCCTCCCTCCATGCCAGCATGGATTGCGGAGCGGCCCGGAGAAGAAAATGAAGAAGAGAAGAAGAGAAGAAAAGAAGAAGAGAAGAGCGGGAGCCTCCCCCCCATGCCATGGGTGCGGAGCGGCCTGAGGAGAAGAAGATAGAAGACGCCGCGGAGGAGATGCTGGACGAGAACGCCGGAGGAAGAACCAGAAGAGCCAGAAGAACCAGAAGATGAAGGAAGATAGAAGAAAGAAGAAGCATTTAAATAAAGGAATTGTCAAAAACTGTTTCTTGTCATTTTTAACATTTTTGACACTTTTTTCGTGAAATGGTAGGGGTACTTATGTACCCCCTTACCATTTCACACAGGGGGGGGGCCGGGATCTGGGGGTCACCTTGTTAAAGGGGGCTTCCAGATTCCGATAAGCCCCCCGCCCGCAGACCCCCACAACCACCGGCCAGGGTTGTGGGGATGAGGCCCTTGTCCTCATCAACATGGGGACAAGGTGTTTTGGGGGGCTACCCCAAAGCACCCTCCCAATGTTGAGGGCATGTGGCCTGGTACGGTTCAGGAGGGAGGGGGGGGCGCACTCTCGTCCCCCCCTTTTTTCCTGCGGCCTGCCAGGTTGCGTGCTCGGATAAGGGTCTGGTATGGATTTTTGGGGGGACCCCACGCCGTTTTTTTTTTTTTTTTGGCGCGGGGTTCCCCTTAAAATCCATACCAGACCTGAAGGGTCTGGTATGGAATTTAGGGGGAACCCCACGTCATTTTTTTTTTAAATTTTGGCCGGGGTTCCCCTTAATATCCATACCAGACCTGAAGGGCCTGGTATGGAATTTAGGAGGACTCCCACGTCATTTTTTTTTTTTAATTTTGGTTCGGGGTTCCCCTTTGGGGAATTCCCATGCAGTTTTTATCAATGAACTTCTATGTGTATTGTCGGCAATGCAATAGCCCCGGGTAGTTTTAAATGAGTTTTTTCCTTCAAAATGTCATTTTGCTGTCAGACTGTTCTAAACACAGGAAATATGCGCCCCTTTACAGGCATACTATAGACACCCCCCAGGTATGAAATTTAAAGGGATATTACACTTTTATTGTTTGACTTTAAGCATTATTAAAATCACTGCTCCTGAAAAAACGGCCGTTTTTAAAACTTTTTTTTGCATTGATCCATGTCCCCTGGGGCAGGACCCAGGTCCCCAAACACTTTTTATGACAATAACTTGCATATAAGCCTTTAAAATTAGCACTTTTGATTATTCATGTTCGTGTCCCATAGACTTTAACGGTGTTCGCATGTTCGAACGAACTTTTTTCCTGTTCGCATGTTCTGGTGCGAACCGAACAGGGGGGTGTTCGGCTCATCCCTACTGTCCAGTATCTCAGATGGCACAGCAAGAAAAACTACAGCCAGACATTGTAAAAGTTGCCAGTTCAGATCTGGACTCTGACAAATATGCCGCGTTGGTGAAGTGACATAGAGGTGACCTTTACAGTCTTCTGCTTTATCATCACTGTCTAATCACTGGCTGATGGTTTGGACAAAACCTAGTTGTACTACTTAAAAGTCAGATCTCCAGGCTGGCTGTGCTTCCTGGCATCAATAAGTAAATCTCAGGAATTAATGGACAGAATTACAATATATAATTAATGTGTGTATTTAGCTGATTGTCTGGAGTTCAGATTCCATAAAAAGTTTTATAGGGCTGAGTTGCTGGCCAAGCGCCCAACCCTCCTCTTTTCTCAGCACAAGCTTGGGACCAACCATGGCAGAGCTAATGATCCTTACTAGAATATTCAGTGAATGCTCACCTGGAAGAATTGCAGAGGGAACATGTCAGCCCCCTCGACGTTGACTGGGCGAGCTGCAGGAGCTTTGTTTTAAGGTATTTCATAATGTGCTAGTATGCGTTGCATACTAGCATATTTTGCTATTGTCTTGCAGGTTTTTTTTTTGGGGGGGGGGTTTCGGCGGTTTACTACAGCTTTAAAAGTCTCCTCAGTCCACCCTCTGACTAGATATTGAAATGAGAAGCAGCACATTGATGAACTTACCCCTCTGTCCTTCTCCTTTCTTCTCCTGTCAACATACTCTGCACTGCAGCACAGCTGATTGGCATCCTGTGTTTTGTCTCCCTCCTTTACTTTGGACTCTCTTGTACAGTAGACTGCAAGAATTTGAAAGTAAGTCAACTCAGGTACTTACTTTAAATACATTTAAAGTGACACTGACAGCACAGGGTCACTTCTACAATATACAATGACATACTTGCTAAAAGAAAAGGCTCTATACTTAAATTTTCAGTGGCCCACTTCTTAAAAAGTTGCTGCATTATTGCTCCCTAATTGCTGCAAATATTCAACAGATTGGATGGGTTGATTACCTGTTACCCCTGTCCTGTAGTGATGTATGAGGTGGTTGGAGGAACCACAATGTGCAGCAAGGGAGTAGGCATTTCACATATCCGGAAGTGTTGAATACTTGCAGTAGCTGGGGAGCAGCTAAGCATTTAAACACACAGACTATCAAATAATTAAAGCAGTATAAGTAAAAAAGCAAATATTTATTATATTGCAGTTCATCAATTCTTAGATGTGATGGCTGAATTCATTTTCTTTATAAAGCTATCTTTCTTCTAGTGATCTAGCCAATAAGTATGTTGTTTTTTTTAAAAGCTTTCCTGCAGATGTATCAGTTACAGTGATGAAACAAATCTCAGGGGTACTTAACAGCAGTCAGATTTTATTTATTTATTTTAAACTTTACCTCAAAAGGAACAAAACTGTTGATGTAACTGCTAAAAAAAGTGTCTTTTGGAGTTTGTCTTCAATTTGTTAGTCTATTTAAATCTGCTAGTGCATCTAACACCCCCTCCCCCCCCAGACTGACAATGCTGCTGTCCAGTTGTGCTCCCTGTGCTCATTCATGCAGAATGGTGTCACTGTAATACAGTAGGTGTGTTACTGGCCAGATCACAAGGTGAAAACAGAATACATGTTTGGTTTTGGGTTTAATACGTCTTTAAGCACACAGCCTTTTCTTTTAGCAGGTGTGTTATTGTATAAAAGTGACCTTGCGTTGAGGGAGTCACTTGTAATATGTTAATGATTTTTAACATATTACTATTATTAATTAATTAATTAATTTATTATTATTTTTCCTTAAATTTAACTTACTTTATTTGAATTGATTTGCCTGCCCTTTAAGAAGTAATTTATTTCTCCTACAGGAGAAATTTCTAATCACTTGTCCTTGCCAAAAATGAGGAGGAAACTCCCCAAGAAAAATCTGGCAGGTGTTCTAACTCTTTGTGGGAAAAGTAACAAGTCTCCAGAGGCCCTTGATAGCAAAACATGGGATTTCAGACAGCACCCCACAAACAGACAGCATTAAAACAAATACAGTATCTCACAAAAGTGAGTACACCCCTCACATTGTTGTAAATATTTTATTATATCTTTTCATGTGACAACACTGAAGAAATGACACTTTACTACAATGTAAAGTAGTGAGTTTACAGCTTGTACAACAGTGTAAATTTGCTGTCCCCTCAAAATAACTCAACACACAGCCATTAATGTCTAAACCACTGGCAACAAAAGTGAGCACAATTTTGTCACAATTTTTTAAAAAATGAATTGTTGCTCTGCATACAGATGGCCTAGGGTATAAGATTACCAAGACCCTGATACTGAGATGCAGCACGGTGGCCAAGACCATACAGCGATTTAACAGGACAGGTTCCACTCAGAACAGGCCTTGCCATGATCGACCAAAGAAGATAAGTGCACGTGTTCAGCGTCATATCCAGAGGTTGTCTTTGGGAAATAGACATATGAGTGCTGCCAGCATTGCTGCAGAGGTTGAAGTGGTAGGGGGTCAGCCTGTCAGTGCTCAGACCATAAGCCGCACACTGCATCAAATTGGTCTGCATGACTGTCATCCTAGAAGGAAGCCTCTTCTAAAGATGATGCGCAGGGAAGCCCACAACAGTTTGCTGAAGACAAGCAGACTAAGGACATGGATTACTGGAACCATGTCTTGTGGTCTGATGAGACCAAGAAAAGCTTATTTGGTTCAGATGGTGTCAAGTGTGTGTGGCAGCAACCAGGTGAGGAGTACAAAGACAAGTGTGTCTTGCCTACAGTCAAGCATGGTGGTGGGAGTGTCATGGTCTGGGGGTGCATAAGTGCTGCCGGCACTGGGGAGCTACAGTTCATTGAGGGAACCATGAATGCCAACATGTACTGTGACATACTGAAGCAGAGCATGATCCCTCCCTTCGGAGACTTGGCTGCAGGGCAGTATTCCAACATGATCGTGACCCCAAAGACACCTCCAAGATGACCACTGCCTTGCTAGGGAAGCTGAGGATAAAGGTGATGGACTGATGGTCTCCAGACCTAAACCCTATTGAGCATCTGTGGGGCATCCTGAAACACAGGGTGGAGGAGGACAAGGTCTCTAACATTCACCAGCTCCATGATGTCATCATGGAGGAGTGGAAGAGGACTCCAGTGGTAACCTGTGAAGCTCTGGTGAAGTCCATGCCCAAGAGGGTTAAGGCAGTGCTGGAAAATAATGGTGGCCACACAAAATATTGACACTTTTGGGCCCAATTTGGACTTTTTGTACTCACTTTTGTTGCCAGCGATTTAGACATTAATGGCTGTGTGTTGAGTTATTTTGAGGGGACAGAAAATTGACACTGTTATACAAGCTGTATACTCAGTACTTTACATGGTAGCAAAGTGTCATTTCTTCAGTGTTCTCACATGAAAAATTTGTCATTTAAACTTGAACAATATATACCAGAATATATTAAAAACATATTTACTTGTTAACTTGTTCCCTATAAGCTGGGGCTAAACCTCAGGACTGGCAATATCCAAAACTTCGGCCCTTTCAATAGAGAATTGGAGTCCACATTTTTTTTGTTTAATTTATTTTAATGAGTGAACATACGAAAATCGTACAACATTCCAATGTAACATTTGAAAGCATT